>NC_044586.1:37556744-38256744 GCF_901933205.1 Camarhynchus parvulus | reverse complement strand
TGAGGAAACAGAATATATGTCACTATGCTGCCTGTCATTACCTATGTAATAGCTTTTAAACTCACCAATTTTTTTCAGCCATATTTAACAGCGGGACACGTATCTCCAAAGTCTAAATTGCCACCGATTCATGAAAATCGGTGACTTGACTAATGGAGCACTCAGAGGTGACTGCCTTGCTGAGAGGAAGGGTTCAGGGTGTGCTGAACCCTATTATTTGGCAGCAGCTACAGGAGAGAAGACGTAATAAGTTCTCTCTTCATGTAACTGCTCAGACATGTGTGTGCGCACACTTCTCAACAAGACTCAACATTTCTGAAGTTTTCTTATTCGCAGCTTCAAACGGACAAAAATGCTGCTGGTGGAAATTACGGCAGCAAATGCTCCGGTTTCCATCCGCTCCTTTTGCGCCTGCCGCAGCAGCCCCTCCGGCTGCTCCCGGGCGGGGCCGAGCGCCGCGGCCGCCGCCGCTCCCGGGGCCGCCCGGTCCGGGACTACGAGCGGTGCCGGCGGGGTGGCCCCGAGGACGCGGCTGCCCAGGGCTTCTCTTCTCCCCCACAGCGGCGCTCGGCCGCTACTCCCCGGCGGGAGAGGGACCCGTGTGGGGCCGGGAGGGCGCGCCCCGGTCCCGCTCTCCGCGCCCCGTTTCCCCACGCTGGGCTCAGCGCCCTGGGACAGCCGGCTGCGCTCCAACGGGTGTGGGGCTGCGCTGGGGACAAGCGGCGGCGTCACCTACCGACCCAGGGGAAGCGCTGGTCCCACACGGACCACATCTGGATGGTGAAGAAGGGCGCCCAGCAAACGACGTACACCGAGACGATGACGAAGGTCATCTTGACGGTGCGGATCTTGGCGCGGGAGATGGTTTTGACGTTGCTGACACAAGGGGCGAGCAGCAGCCCCCGTCGCGGGCCACCATCACCACCTGCCCGGCGACCGCCACTCGCTGCTGCCGCCTCCCCCGGGCGCGTCTTGCCCCGGACGTTGCGCCAGATGCGGTAGCAGATGAAGCCGTAGCAGATGATGAGGATGAGGACAGGTGCGATGAAGATGCCGCCGGTGATCCAAGTGATGTAGGCGCGGGGCCCCCAGGGCATGATGAAGTGCGCCCAGCAGTCGTAGACTTGCGAGCCGCGCTCCACTTCGCTGAGGGAGAAGATGAAGTACTGCGGGGTGCTGAGCAGCAGGCTGAGCGCCCAGGCCGCCGCGATCATCCCGTACGAGCGCTTGGTGGGCTGCTGCAGCGTCTTCAGCGGGTGGCAGACGGCGATGTAGCGGTCGGCGGTCATGGCCACCAGCATGTACGCTGAGGCGAACATGCCGAAGACCTGCAGGTGCTTGACGACGCGGCAGAGCCCGTCGGGGCCGTGGAAGCGGTGGGTCACCTCCCAGCAGAGCTGGGGCAGCACCTGGAAGAAGGCCACCACCAGGTCGGCCAGGCTGAGGTGGCGGATGAAGAGGTGCATGCGGGACGCCTTACGCGGCGTGCGCCGCAGGGCCAGCAGCACGCTGCCGTTCCCCACCACTGCCACCGCGAAGGTGACGGCCAGCACCGCGATCTCCAGCTTCGCCAGCTCCTCGTCCCGCCCGAAGGGGTCCCAGCCGCCCAGGCTGCCGTTCGGCGACCCCGACCACGCCTCGGGACTGGGGCTGCTGCCGCCGCTGGGCTCCGCCGCCCGCCACCGGCTGCCATTCCCGGGTGAGGGCACAGCCCGGGGGGAGCCGGCACCGCCGGCGAGGCGCATGGAGGGGCTGCGCGGTGGGGCCCGGCCCGGCCCCCGCACGTCCGCTCGCCCGCCTTTCCCCTCCGGCGGCCCGGAGCGCCGGGCCAGGTGCCTTTATCCCCCCGGCCGCGGGAGGCGAGGGGGAGCTCCCGTGGCAGTGGCTGCCCAGCCCTGACGCCAGCCCCCTCCTTCCCCGGCAGCCGCCGCCCGCCCGCCCCGCCACGGGAGCGGGGCCGCTCCGCCCCAAAGCGCTGCGCCGGGCGGGAGCGGGCACCGGCAGCGGGAAGGGCTGCTCGGGCCGGAGCGGTGCTCTCGGAGAGCTCCTCACGGTCAGGTAAATCAGCACTTATAATTGCGAGTAAAACTGCCGTAATCATGCAGAGCAAATGGAGCTCTGTCAGCATCAGCCTGCACCCCGATCTGCCTTCTAGCCAAGGCAAAGTGGCTTGTCGGTAAGAGGTGCTGGTTTGGTCCTGAGAGAGTCCGCCTGGGCCTTTGGCATTTCACTGGAATCAACCCGAGAGATGTAAATTATTAGAAAAAAATAGCAACCTAATGTCTCTGAATGTTTCAGGAATTCATCTTGGACCATAAATGTCATCCAAGCATTAGCACAGGTCTAAACCACACATTTCTGTAAATACAAGCAAAATCTCCACATCTGCTGGAGAGTTTCTGGCAGTGGGCCATTAAAATTCTTGTTTTAAACACGGTTTAGATGAAGAGTGTTCTTGCTCTTGATAGAATGAACAGACTTGGTGAAAATTTTGGTTGTCACGAGTGTGGATTATATCCTGATTTCACTGGTACCTGAATTTGACCCTTCCTATAGAAACTCCTTCCTTCAGCCACACAAAAACGCATAAGATCACAACAAAGAAATACTGTGTTAGATACCAGCCCTACTGTGTTTTTAATAAAACTCCCTATGTCTCCTCATAGGTGATTACAGTTAAATTCAGTTACAAAAAATAGGAGATTTTACAGGAAGAAGAAAAAACGGGAAAGAATGAAAGATTAAATCTTCTTTAATTAAAAAGATATTTTCAAAATTTTTGACTCCAGAAGAGTTTTAAAGTTTAAAATACAAGATTATAGGCTTCTGAATATGTTAGCTTTGTGCAAGGCTTTTTGCCACTTTCTGGGCTTTTTAGCCCCTGAGAGGGTATGTGCACCCACCCCACTCTGTCACTACCCTTCCTTTGCTTGGGGATCAGTGGCAGGAGTTTAGGAGGACAACTGCTCCTACAGGAGTTTTCCAGTTAAAACTGCGGACCCTCCCAAAACCTGGAAATACAATAAATGTGGATATCCTAAGTTTCTAGCAAACTTGTTTCTTTAAATATGCTTTTGTTACAAAAATCTGATTTTTACAAACAGTTCAGTGCATTATTCACAGCTTAGTGACTATTTATTGTGTTAGACCTGGAAACGGGTGAGTGTGACTACAGGTTTCATGTCAAATAGGGGAAATTAAAGCTGCATATCACAAATCTCCCAACACTGCACCACTACCAAGGCTTCTTTCACATTCCTTGCCTGTCTCTCTGACATGCTTTACAGGAGGTGAATGTTACGCAAATGAGCAGTGTTACTCAGGAAACTCTGCTAACAGATTTTCTGCTGTGCAAGCCATGCAAGGATCATAAAGCTCTATTCACTGCTGGGTAGGTCACCCATTAACAGAAGAGATGATACTCAGGTTTGCAGCCAAACAATAAGATAAATGTGGTTGTATTAGTCCAGGATACTGAGAATTTGTCAAGCCCACATAATTCAGAAACACTCTTCTTCCAACCTATTCTTTGTTCCTCTGAATGGCCTTTATAATAATGTTTCCAGAGCAAAGGGCTGGAAAGTTGCCTGAATATCATTGCACAAGGCTGTACCTAGTGATTAGATGCAATGTTAAGCACAATACTGATAATAATTTTTATTCTATTTTACTCCATCAGGCAGAAATAATCTAGGGCTAGTCTTGATATATTCGCTTGTTTCATTTCCCAAATTGATCAAAATCGATGTTTTTAGATAACATACCTAAAGAGGCTGTTATAAATTCCTTCGTTTCAACAAACCTAGATAAGTCAGTAGAGAATTTTATTTATATCTTGTAGTTAAAAAATACCCTCCAGACAAATTCATGACTCCTAAGGAGGTTTCTATACTAGAGAATTCAGCATCTAGTCTGATCTGGGTTGCTAAATCCTAAAAGTATTGCTTTTCTTCAAATTGATCAGTACTTGTAGAATACCCTTCCAAAGAGAAAAATTGTCACTGGGAAGGCTGATGGAGGAAATTAACATTTTTGCCCTGTGATTCACCTGGAGTTGGAGCTGAAATCTTGGTAAAGAAAATCGACACTGCTGTTACAAGAAACCTTTATGTGTTCTCACTAAGCACACAGAGTTCTACAGAACTAAGAATGGTAAGGATTTCTAGCATGTTCTCTGCTGCTATACAGGTTTCTGTAAAAGTGCTTGAAAGTTATCTTTCTGAAGATATCTTTCTGAATGCTGAACTCATTGAAGACTGAATGGCTTTTGTAAAGTACTCCAAAACCTATCTGGAACAAGATCCAGTGTGTTGCCAAATGCAGCTTTACCTCCAGACTTAACCTCTTCCTCCAGGCAAAAGAAATGCTCTGAGTAAGTCAAAGACTCAATATTGTAATCCTGGGAAATTGATGGTGATTTGTATTCTGCAAGATAACTTTTAAACAAAAAATGGGAGGGTGCTTTCAGCATAATCTTCTTCAGGAAAACTGGTTGGAATTGGGTTGGAATTTTAGTAAAATTATGGTTGTCTGCCAGGTTTTGGTGAAGAGTTGCTCTAGCAGTGAGAGTTACAAAAAATCAATATAAGCACAAAAAAAAAAGTCAAGCTTTTAAAATAAATTCCTCATGCAGGATAAGGGTTAAAGCACTGCTTAAAAAAAGACGTTTGTTTATTTGCAGATGATTCAGCTGCCTTGTTAAAAAGCACATAAAATATCTACAAAGATATGAACAGCTGTCTCCTGCAATTTGTCTCCAAGTTCAAAGTATCTGTAATGCTCCCTTTAACTGACACAATTTAGTAAATAAGGGTGAGTTTGATAGGCCTTCCCAGAGAGCCGTGAGGCTTAGATGCTCCAGATCCCGACATTTAAATTCACAGTTATGGGAACCAAGCATGGGAAAAAGCCCATGTGCTGAGTGAGGGACTACTAAAAGCTGGGGTCACCAGGGAGGCAAGCAGACATGCCATTCATTGCCATCCCTGTGAAGGAAATGCCACCTGAAGGCAGACAGGAGCACACAAAGCCCACAAAGCAGACTCCTGAAAAAATGCCTTGTTGGCCCTCTATTGGCCTAGCTTTTGGACTACCAGAGCAAAATCAAGTGAAGAATTGACCCAAACTGCCTTCAAAATAGATGACAAGTCTGAATTTAGGATTCTGAAAAGGCTGTAGTACAAGATCAAGAGACAAGTGAGACTAAGGGCCAACTCCTACTCTGGAAAACACAAAATTAAGAAAGCATCAGTAAGAGACAGAAACTCAAGATTAGCCCTCAGTATTCAGTTTGCAAGAGCCCAGTTCAGTGTTTGGAAATGTAGATAAGTGGCCAGGAAAAAAAGAGCTTTAAGGTTATGCCCCAAGTGTTCCTTTGCTTGTTAACTGAAAGCATAATTAGATTCTGGTATTTATATACACAGGAAGTCACGTCTGGCCATGCCTGTCATACTGCATTTCTTTTCATGATGGCGTGTCATGATTTAACCACAGTCAACAACTGAGCACCAGCAGCTGCTCTCTCAGTCCTCCACAGTGGGATGGGAGAGAGAATCAGAAGGGAAAACACATGGCTTGAGATAATGACAGTTTAATAGGTAAAGCAAAAGCTTTGCACACAAACAGAGCAAAACAAGGAATTCATTCACCACTTCCCATGGGCAGGCAGGTGTTCAGCCATCTCCAGGAGAGCAGAGCTCTGTCACGCACAGCAGTGACTTGGGAAGACAAATGCCATTGCTCTGAACATCCCACCCTCCCTCCTTCATTCCCCAGCCTGATATGCTGAGCATGAAATCACACAGTGTGGGATATCCCTGTCCCAGCTGCATCCCCACCCTTGTGCACCTCCGGTCTGCTCACTGGTGGGGTGTCCTGGGAAGCAGAAAAGGCCTCAACTCTGCCTAAGCACTGCTCAGCAGAAACAGAAAGATCCCTTTTATCAACAGTGTTTTCACACAAACCCAAAACATAGCTGCATACAACCTTCTGCAGAGAAAATTAACTCTTATCCCAGCCAAACCAGCACATGGAGGTTGACTGTGGTATTCAGGCAGCATTGCACAGGGACCTGCGCTGTTACATGTCACCAGAAGCAGCAGCATGTTGCCCTTTTCCTTTTGCCTCTTTCCTTGCATCCTTTGTTGACCTGGGTGACAGAAATAAGGGCCTTCAGGATACAGAGTTCAGCCATTTCCCTGAAGAAATGTTAACATAGCAGCTTGTCTGGATTTCAAGGCAGTGAAGGAAATGGGCATTTGAAGGCCTTTGTGTGTTTATAACCTTGTGAGAAACAACTGCTCACTTTGAAAATTTAAAAAGGTTTGTTAAACCTTGACAAAAATACAACAAAGGACTACATAAGGAAAAGTTGCAGTGCTGAGAACTGCCCTCGTGGACACCACATGGCTGGTTCATCTTCAAGATGGATGCTCAGTCTTTTATACCCCTGGGGGTTGCATCAGCCAGCCTTGCCCCTCCCAAAGTCTGTCAGTCAGCTCTTCTTTGCTATTTATGGGTAGAAACTGCTTTCTTGTAACTGGATTGGAGGTCAGGTGTTGCCATGCTGCACCCCTAAGCACCAAGCTTTTCCATTCCCACCTGCCCCAGGTAAGGGATGCGTGTGCAGCCTTCTTTGTACCTGTCCTAGACAATCCAGGCTGTCTGATGGCAACAATACAGGGGGGGAAGGGAACTATGGGGACAACAGAGGGCATCTGAACTACAATAACATAACTGTACATCGCTAAAGCTTTTCTTAATATTCACACAATAGTCATCCCTTAATTGTGAGAGCCAATCATCTCATTATCCATCTATAACAACCTTGTTGAAGGAACAAATCAAAACAACATGGTCAAAGCTTTTGCCTTTCACCATTGAATTACATTGAATTACATTGATCAGATTTTCAACATGTCCAAGGCACAATAAAAATCTGCATAAGACAGTTTAACTAGAGCCTCAGCTAGCCGATCTCTTATTAAATCTGAAGAATTAAAGTCATTAATCCTTAAATCCACAGAATCATTCAATTTTGCCGTTAGCAGAATAAGAAAAATTTTAAGCTGAGCTTCCTCACATTATGCCTACCTGGTGAAATTGTGTAATCTCAGAGTTTCCAGACCTGAAAGAGACTTAATACGCATTTTGCATTTCTACAGATGTTGCTTCAGTGTCTTTGCTTTAAGCACATAATCAATAGATTTACCTCTCACTTCTCTTATTTCAGAGATGTGAAAGGTTCTTATTTCCTTGAACCAGTTTCTAAATTACTCCTATCTAGAATTTCATTCCATATGTAACCTACTGTGGTGGGCTGATGCTGGCTGGATGTCAGGTGTCCACCAAAGCCATTCTATCACTCCCCTTCAGATGGACAACGGCTTCTCCCAGAGGCTGTACCTCTTGTTCCTCCTTACCAAAACTTTGTCACACCAACCCAATACACCTGCTGTTTCTATCATGGTGTTAACACCTAACTTCCTTATGCCTTTTACAAATTTTGATTTATCTAAGGACAACTTATTAATGACTCTTGCATTCTCTCCTACTTAACACACACTAAGCCAAGCCGAAGGAAAATACTTAATAAAGTTTGATGGCAAAAGTAATCAGTATAAACAAACTGAAGTTTTGGGGTTATTTCTGTGATATCGTCTCAGAAAGTATTTGGCACAGTGAGATGCAACTCTCTTAAAAAATTGTAGTAATAATAAAGATTCTGTTCAGGCATTTAAAATAGTAGGAAGGTGTACAGGAAATTTACACATAACAGTTTTTCTGAGGGATTTAACTGCAACTGAAAATGGCCCTATCAACTGATTCTAGAAAATGGTGAGTTTGTGTAATAGCTAGTCATTGTACAAAACTGCTTTATTTATCCCAGAACTATGCATAGAACTGAAAGCATATTATGTTTCAAGAATACACTGGCAGAGCTTTACTGCTTCATAATTCTAATTGAAAGATAAAGCCACTTAACTTTTATAGAATAAAAGGAATTATGCTTCTGTTAATGACAAAATTTATTTTAGTAGCTATCATTTGGAAACATGTTCTAAAGCTGTTTAAAATTAATTAGTTTTGAAACTTTGTGTATGTAATTTTTTGCATGGTGATAATTTTGAAGAGCCTGCTGATGCGCCATATTGGTGGTTGATGCAGAACACTAATGCAACCATTGTGTAAAGAAAACACCTCTCCAATAATTTGTACTGAAAATATTGTGGCAGCTGCATTCTCACCAGCTTGGTAGTTTAGTGTGCTATCATCACAATTATTTTCCCACTGCATTCCTGAGAAATAGGATCCAGTTTTTATCAGGTGGAGAAGGTTCAAGTGCCAGCTAATCCTATGGATTCTTATAAACATTCATTTTTCCAGTCTCTACAGGACTATCCTCTGTGAGGCTGTTCTCTCCATATAAAGCCCAAACCTCTTTGGAAGAAAACTGGCTAAAAATATTTTAACCAAAACACTTTTTCATTAGAACGCGAATTTAAGGATATTGAAGGCTGCAGATATATTGCTGTTTTTTACCTGAGCTGCAGCCTGCAATGTGTTCAACATGAAGAAAAAACAAAGAGCATATTCCCTACCTATTTCCAGTGTGTCTTCTCTTTCCATGTTTCCTGTCCCTGCCTGAGCCAGCAACAAGCTGACAGCGCTGACAGCACAGCCTCTTACTCTTCAGGCATCTCCAGAGAGAAAACAAAATAAATAGTGGTATTGAGAAAGGCAGAGAAGAATCAGATGTTGACAGTCAAGAGAGAAGAAAGCTAAAACACAGGTCAGGGAGGTGGGCTGGTTTTAGAGCTGCCTGTTGGGTAATGTGTGAGTGTGTCAAAGCAGAACCCAAACAGTGTGATGAGCAGCAGCTCTGTGTCTGAGGCAAGGCCAAAAAATGCCCTGGTACCTCAACCTTAGTTTCACACACTGATGAGGTAGATTTGGGGGTTGAAGAAGACCAACAGAAGAAAGGAGAAAAAGAAGGAATAATCACTTATATTTAGATGGTGCACTGAGTATCTTGGCTGCTGATTTCATTGTGGGCTTGTTTGGTTTTTAAATACATGTGGGTACAGACTGATAGTTAGCAGCCCTAGATCAAACATGGCCTGACTTTTATGTAGGTATTCACATTGCTGTTGCATAAATTGTGTCGTGGCAAGTACTAAGACAGAGAGAACATAGTGATAATAATTACTGCAGCTTCAGGGCCCCTTGGGGTATTCTTGCTTTGTACTTTAGTCTACCACGGTTTATACTTTTCACTCCAAACAAGTTCTCTACCTGGCGGTTTTAAGCAGACTCTCTTTGCACTTCCCTTATCATCATATTTAGCAGCTCTATATCATATAACATTTTACTTGTTCCTTTTATGACCAGAGGAAAATTTGTTTGCTTCTAAGATAAAGAAGGATAATAAAGCAATAAATTTTAGGGGATAGGAGGTACTAACAAACTGGCTAACATGACATGAGAGGAAAAGCATTTCCATGAGATATAGCCAAGCTGTAAGCCAAAGTATACAATTTTATGTCTAGTGAATAAACATTTTTTAATGGTTTCTGGGTAAGTTTTGCCATTGCACTGCTTATACTTGATTTGCCAATAGCAGGATTAGTAAACCGTGTGAAATGGCTTTTTTGGACTAGAGAAAATAGATTTTATATTTTAATTTTTGTCAGCTTTACAGGGAAGAACAGAGGTGATTGCAGTAGAGTAGCTAGATCCAGATCACAGAGCAGAGAAGTAAAGAAAATTTGGAACATAATTCTACAGCTGGAATCCAGCACATAGAGTTTTTCTGAAACTTTCTTAGACTTCTAAGAGCATTCATATATGAACCTTTTCAAAAGGAAAAAAGACAAAGCTTTTCCTTGCATTTCTCCAAAGCTAAAAGTGAATCGTCATAGAACTGATTGTTATGGAAGGCTTCCATTAGTGCTTGCTTCCAGGGGTCTTTCTGAATGCCTGTATCATTTCCTGAAAAGGAAATGGCGCTATTTCATACTGGTTGTAGTTTTCTTTGAATCTTTTCTAACTGGTGTGGAAAACAGTGTGTTGCATGTTTCATCTAGGGAAGCCATGGGAGTTACCAGGAGAGCACACATAAGGAAGGATGTAGCACATGTACAAATACTGCAACGTCCAGAACAAGCCTTCTAACATTGCACTAGTTAATTTAATGACACTACAACCACAGGGGTGGCAGTAAAATATGTGATCCAAGGTCACATCTGTGCTTAAATTTTTAGGTAGTTCAGACCTTGAATAAATTGGGCATGCTGTGTGAAAGAAAGTTCATCGACATTACAGACTTGGTGTTTAAATTGGCTGCTATTGACAATTTCAGTCCTTCTGGCTCCCTGTGTATAATATAGCAAGAAAGCCTTACAATTTGTAACACCTTTGCCCCTACTTGTAGGAATCATGATTTCCTCTAGATTCTTTCACCTTCAGTAGTGGGGGTCATCATTATCTTATTATCTCAAGTGAGTTCTAGGAAATGCTTGTCCCTGTTTTGAACAAGGCAACATCCTTCTTCTGTCTCTGTCGCTGTCACCAGCACCACCACCAGTATGAGAGGAGATCCAGTTAAAAAGAGATGACCTGATCTTCACCAGGAGGATGAGTCTGTTTTTTGGGGGGACAAATGTATCCCTACAGTTGCCACCTACTGCTGGAAAAGTAATTAAACTCTCTACTAAATAAAGTAGTATTTTCAATTAATATTTCAATGTATTTCTGGGTAATAGTCATGTTGATTTGTACTAATGTTATTTATTAATTCCTTGAAGTTAAGAAGATCAGTAGATGAGATTAACTGCCATTTTCGGTTTCAGCCTTCAACCCTTGTAGGGGCTGCTGGAGCATCACTGAGTGTAGTCCCCTATTAATACAGCCTCCCTTTCAGCTACTTCATTATCACCCTGTGCATTACAAATATTTACAAGTTACGGAACTTGGAAAGTACCTTACCTATGGAATTAGAAAATACCTCATTAACAGGAATCAGAAGATTGTACAGAAGTCTTCTCTGGCCCAGTCACTAGAAGAAGGATCAATATAGGATTTCCAATCCCAAAATATTGTGAGAAGAAAAATTATAGAGTCTCCAGAGCTAACAACTCCTCCTCTTTACTCAGCAGGTTTTTACAAGGAAGACAGGAAAAGAAGACAGGACAACTACGGAGCATCAAGATGAGCCAGACACCTAAGTTGGCACTCTTTCTTCAGCTCAGAGGCATCATTTAGACTGCAACTTCACAGATGAGTTTGCCAAAACACAGTACAGCTTTCAGGTTAAAGAGCTCCCTTTAGTAGCTTCAGTGTGATGTAAAAATACCATTTGATAATTTAAATATGAGTAGCAATGCCCATTAACAAATTTATATCTTGAAAGATGACATGTTCTAGCCTCAGTAGAAATTCTTAGAAACTATTATTTTGCTGAAGAATACATTTTTTTAATGTGTTCTTTGGAGGGACTGCTTCACACAGTTCCATAGATGCTTTGGAGAATACTGATTATAACTAACAAATTGACAGATGTGCCTGAACAGGTATTCAGAGGGGTCATTATGATTTGATCTGTTCTTTCTTGCTTCTCTGGATGACAATGATGCGTGTGCTTGAATAGAATTACTACATTAAAACACCCCTTACCTACCTGACAACCTTAATGAAGTTCCTATTTAAGTCAGTGGGGAAGAATTCTAGATAAATTCAGAAAGCGCAACAAGGACTTGCTTCTTAAATTTTGGCTTCTATGGTGGTACTGTAGACATACTGTAGACAGAGAGCCAATTTAGTATTGGCTTGTAGATTAATTAAGCAATACAGGCTTCCACAGCATCATTATGCACTTTTATGTTCACAGCTTTTAGTTCATCAATATGCAAGAACTTTGATCTTAAAGTGCATGATGCAAAAATGTTGCCAGATTGCTCTGCATTAAGAGGAAAATTTTCTCTCCCATTACCAGGTTCACTTAACAGCAAAAGCTTTTTTCTGAAAGGATTTAGTTTATTTGCAGAATGAGATATTTTTCTGTAGTCGGAGCAAACCGGGACAAAAATTATGTTCGACTATACAGACTTCTTTAGACTTTCTGGAACCAAATAATAAGACAATTGCCAAGGAGCTATTGTGCACATTACACAGTCCTATGAAACAAGCAGGTATACAGGGCAATAGGAAGAAACAGAATAGGATTTAATACCAGCTAAAGTTTTAGTGGCTTTGTTTCACTTTCAAGAATGTGAATTGAACTTTTTCCAAAATGCATTGGGATCTATGGATACAAAAAGAACCTTGGCATAACAGGTGACTGCGCAAGATACAAAGCTAGGCAGACTGAGCTGTCCCATGTATGTGCTGTCTAATCCAATGTCTTCTAAGGAACATTGCAGATTTCCTTATGATACTGTGATCATACCAAATGTTTTTTATTACAACTCAAGGAAAGTAATTTCCTCAAACAAAATTAATAAGTGTTTACAACCATTAAAAGAAATGCATGCAGCATTTTCCCTTTACTTCTTTTGCATAGATTTCTTGTCTTTCTGGGTTTTTAACAAAAAACAAACCCCAAAAAACCCACTATACCAATACTTGGAGAAACTTGTACGTTCATTGTAGATGCCACAGAAGAGGCCTCCTGCATTTTGCAGAAGAATATGTAGGGTAGACCAAGAGTTTTGAATGGTTATCTCTTATTTGTGCACTGAATCAAGACGGCAAATGAGGCAGGTGGATAAATGCTCCTGTAGAACAGAGATGCTTTCCCAAGTCAGGAGCTCTGATACCCAGCCTCTACATAAATGCTCTTTATTTTCTAAGTCAACACCCTGCAGTAGCTGAGAAGCACTGTAGAGATGAAACACCTTTTTAGACATGAAATCTCTTAGAGTTGTGAACTATTTGCCAGAATGACACATGGCTAACATTCTGGAGACTGAGACAAATTTACTAGTATAGAGTCCCAGTTGGTTTTTTGTGCCTAATACATTAGCTCAAATGTCACTAATATAAGTAAGTGAAATCTGTCCTGCTAGTACTGTTTATTTTGCAGAATTCTAGCCTTTTTTTCATTTAAAAATAAAAACCACATAGATTTTGTAGGTATGAGAATGTATCCTATTCAGCCATGGGACTTGTTTTATAAACAAAATCTTGGGACAGTGTATAACAGTGGATCTGAGAGAAGAGTTTCTCTTTAAAGACTCCAAGTCTGGAACCCATTTATGACTTCAAGGGGCAATAAACTTGCATATAACTCTTTCACTAAGGGATAACAAGCTGTTTCTGTTAAAATCCATTTTAGGGAGGGAATAAACTGTGCTGCAGCAGAGGAAATGCAGAGGTAACAGGAGAAGAGACAAGAAACAGGAAAGAGAGATGCAAAGAGAATAGAACAAATGAAGAAAGATCTAGCTCCATTAAGACAACGTTGGCCATAATCAAGAAATACCTGAGGTTTTGGCTGTAATGATCAAAGGATAGAGTGTTCCATATAGGTAAAACCTTACAAAAGAAAGGCCTTGTAAAACCATGGCTCAGGCCCGTTACTTCAGCTAAGTAGAAAAGGGCTATGGGAAAGTGGCTCAGCTGAATCAGAGGTAGAAAAACAAGTTATATAACCATAGCACATTCACATGGTGGTGTATGGTGGTTGGTTGAATTATGTTTGTTATGATTTAAGACTATGTAGCTGATAACCAGCTAACTGCTTAAAAAGGCCTGGTTTTTGCAATAAAGTGCCTCTCCTCTGCACTGCCTGGGGACTCTGCCTTGCTTTTATTCACACAGAGGAAAAGTAAGATTTGTAGGTGTTATCACTACTAATGACTTGTATCAGTCGTTTTAACAAATCTTTTTACATTTGCCTACCAGTATGGCCTCTGGTACTGACTACCACCAAGGTTTTATGTCAGAAAGTTTGGTTGTCTTGGGTTTTTGCTTATTTGCTTTCATTTGTTGAAAGTATATTAAGGAAATATTCACTCCTATTTTTTCAGGATTTCATGGAAAATCCTTTAATCTAAGCCCCTCAAACTTTTCATTTTCTTGTGAAAAACTTACCGTTGCTTGCAGGAGAAAAGATAATTGAAAATTAACTTTCTTTTTTGATGAGTGATTTTAATACACATAGTATTATGTTGAACATGACAGTATTTTTCAAGCAAGAAGATTAAAATATGAACTACTAACTTCACTGAATGGAATTATTTTCTACCTTAAAGAACTGCCCTGAATCACAACAACTTCTCTCCTTATTGCCTAACTCCTGAACTAATTTGTAATGATTTCCTGCCACTACCTCCGAAGGGAAAAATTTATTGATTAAAGGGAATCACACTAAATATACCCTGAGTCCTGTAACAGGGATCCTGCTGGCAGGAGCTGCACTGCAGCTTTTTGAAGTCTCCTACAGTAAATACAGCAGATGAATAACACCTGCTGAAGAGTATTTCAAAGAATTACCAGATATGCCTCCAAGATGCTGTCCCCACTGAGCACAGGGAACAAACTCAGATGGATGCATGATCTCCCAACAAGACTGAATCCATCAGGCACCCCCCACTTTGCTCAGGGTTACCCCAAAAGCAGGAGGTTACTTAGAACCACTTCTCCAGTAGAGGCAGGTGATAATCTAAGCCCCAGCCATCCTCCAAATCTACTGAGGGTCAGAGCCATCTTTATCTGGACTTTGTGGAACTTCTGAAGCCCTGGCATTCCAGGAGAAAGGGAATGTCTACATGCCATTCATCATCCAGAAGCAAGATGTGGTACCCTCTGGATGATGTGGCAGGTTCATAGTCTAGGGAAGACAGGACTCAGAAGTGGGTTTCCCTGAACAATTCAAGTTGAAACTTTTATGCAGAGGCCACACAAAATTATTGGTTGCTGTGGCAGAGCCTTTGAGGCAGGACAAGCTGCAGAGGAGGCTGCAATAGTAATCAGGGGGTACAATGAAGCAATGTCAGAGGTGCAGAACCCAAAGGGTCCTGGGGTCCATCTAGGCACAAAGTAACTCAGCAAGCTGGCAATAGCAAATCTCATCTTGCACAGAGAGACATATTTTGTGAATTTACTTTTGTTATGTAGTTTGGAGAGGACTCGGAGAAAATGTGTGAAGACAGCAAATAGTAGTGGGGACAAATTCCTGGAAGCAGGTGGGGAGTGAAAAGTGAAGAATCTATTAGAAAAAGGGGGATGGATGTGGGCAGCAAGAAAATGCTTGTCAAAAATACAGCAGAAGTAAGAGACAGCAGTGTAAGGAGGGGTTGAGGTTACACATGTCAGGAACACAGGGAGAGAAAACAAAGGGAGAGAAAACAGATCTGTTTCCTGATTCTTGTCAGGGTAAGGCACAAGGCTATTGTGGCTTCTGTTGTAGTGTTTGCTAGGGCTGTGATGGCAACAGATGGCTTAGTGTACTACTTGATGGTGTCTGTTGCTGAGAGAATGAGGGAAAGCGAGGTCAGAGTAGGTGCACAGGGCCTGGAAGACATTAATGATGCTCCTGCTGTGAGGTGCTTCCACAGATGGTTGAGGCATTAGCAGCAACCACGACATGTCTGTATCTCAGTGTCTATGTCCAGCTGCCCAAAACTCTATTCCACTGAGACCTTGAAGGATGCAGGATCAATTTCAATGTGTGAGTGGCCTGGGTTCAGAAGTGTTTAGGACTCTTGCCAGGGTCACTTTCAGTAGACACATAATTTGGATGCAGCTACCTCAGTTTGCTGGCAGCAATTTTCAATATACAGACACAGATTAAGCTTGTATTTTGGCCATATGGTCAGAAATCACTTTAAGGCTCCCTCTGGTTACTAATATGGTTATAGACCTGGTCCTCTTGCAGGCAACTGAGTTTATCTGGGACAGAATTAACCTCTACTCCATCACCTGTCTGGTTTGATCTCCTCTCTGTAGTTCCCTGCATTGATCTCCTGTATATGGGCCTCTACATTCATTCTGCTGGCTCTAGCTGAGTTATGTCATCACCTATGAAAAAGTGTTACCTTGAATTTATCATCACCTTTGTCCCTTTAGAAGTTGCAAAGGGCTTAAAACATCTTAGTGACTGTGAGCTCTGCTCTGTAACTCATTGGTATCATTGGTAGAGCTTGGAGAGAAAGTGACAGCAGTGTGTGTACATACAGTGTGGTACTACAGCAGCAGTGGCAGTGGAAAGCATTGCTTTACTTGAGAACACCCTTTCAGATCCTATGAAAATGCAAGGAAGAGGGGAAAGAAAGAATTCTTCGTGAACAACAGGTGAAGGTCAAGTGCACAAGCTTACAACACACACTCACTTTCTCTTCTCTTCTACTTGACACATCAATCATGGAAATGGGTGCAGGACTCAGCTCACAGGGAGAAGCTCTGCCAGATGAGAGGGAAGATACTTATTCCAAGAGCACAACATCTCATGTTCTTCCCTTACTTTTTAAGTAGGATTATGATAGCCTCTCAGCGTTAAAATAAACTGAAATACTTCAAGCCAGTGCTATTTAAATTACAGTTATTTTATCCTCCTGTACTGTGGAATAAAGAAGTATTTGCCAGTACTTTAGGTAGAGGAGAACTAAGATGAAATATGTTTTTTGTTTGTAGAAACCTCTTTCTGCATCAATAAATATAGCAAAGCCAATGCTTGCTATGTCCTAAATTCTTACACAGGTTTCTACTTTCCTTCAATTCCGACAGATTCACTGACATCTAAATGCTATGTTGTAGGGGCTGATAACTGCCACAGTAATGGAAGGCAAAACCATCCATTATCCAAATAACCTTGCAGACAAGCACTAACTAATATTTTAATTCCCCTACCTGTATTCCTGGTCATCTTTCAGTTCTGCATGAGCACCTCCAATCCAGGTTCCTGGAGTTGGAAATGCACCTGGAGTTTCTACACTATTCTAGCCTATTAACAGTTATGACTTAGGAGATTTTAATTAAAATTTCATATTAATAATACCAAACACATAATGGTTTGTTACTGGAGAATTTCACACAAGTGCAGATAGTTTTGCATAAATGCTTGCATTTTCTTCCACTGAAATACTCTTCACTTCTCCTCCACCACCAGAAATGAAGCAACCTTCAGTTTTATTCTATACAATATATACTGGAAACACTAATGTCTTCCTCCTTGTCATTCCTTAGCCTACAGCTCCTGATTAAATCACCCATTTCCCTCTTCTCCCCTCGGGCAGTGTAAAAGATTTCCCTGTGCCCTTAGCTGGGATCCTAGAAACAAATGATAAACAGAAACACTAACCTATTTGGAGATAGAATACACGAGGTCTGGCCCTCATACTTGTCCCAAAGGAAAATGGGGCTTAAGTTGTGACTAGCACCATTGCCAGAAGACATTTCCCACCTTCAAATCTTAGGTATGGAACATGTTTAAATCACAAAATACAGAGAATTTACTGGAGGTCTCAGTAAACAGCATCTGACAAAACATCAGGGCTCCTGTGCACCTGGAGATGGAAACTTTCACCCAAAAGTCCATCCAAAGGCAGAAAGATTGCATTGTGCTGAGGGGGAAGAGCTGGGTGATCCTTCTCCCCAGACAGCATCCACCATCCGAGAAACTGTCCTTCCGTGGGGTGGAAGGGCAATGGTAAAAGGAGCAATAATCCCACACATTCTTTCAGATGTTCCTGAATTGTTTTGCAGAAGCACTTGGGACCTGGATGCAATGGCGCTTCTGTTTGTGACCTGAGTTCTGCCTCTGTCCAGCCAAGAATGCAGCAAATGTTACCCATATGCCATCAGGGCTGGCATGCAAGTCATCTTTTCAGCTGATTTGGTCAAAGCTGTGGGTTTGGCTCTTCCTGATTCCTCTCATGCTTGCTTCCTTTGGTGAAATTAGGGCTTCACATGCTGAGTACATCGCATGTAGCTCTAGAATCAGCCTAATCCAGTGAACAGGACTGTGCTCTCCCCTCCCCCCTTGCACACCTCCTCAGCTGCTTTGGGGGGATCCTGCTCTAAAATTTGTGACCAGAGATGATAGAATTAAATTTCACAAGGTTTAAAAGAAACTTTGGAAATGATGGACTATTCCTGTCCTCATTCATCCATGACTCTGTTAAAATATTCAGTTCACTCAGTGTTCAGTATTGGTGCCTGTCAGACCTGATGGTTCTGCTTGCTTCTCCAGCTATCAAAAGAAAAAAGTAGAATACCCTGGGCACTTGTACTACACTGGTGCCTTGAGGTATATCTAGTTCTCTTTTACTTATGTAGGAAACCTCTTTGAGGCAACTTTTCCATTTTGTGACACCACAAACAAGCAAAGAGCTCTTATATCCTTCCTGGAATCTGCACTACCCTTTCAAACCCTGCAGTAGACTGCAATTCATTTTCATATTTGCATCAGAATATTTGAGAACAGGGTACTTGCAGCTTTTGAGAAATATGGGAGACACTAAGTCCACTGTGCTTCCACATGAGGCATAGTAAAAACCCCCAGAGTAGAAGTCCATTTTGATTTAGGTGAAATGTGCGTTTCTGTGTAGCTTGCCTGCAAAACCTAGGCCAAAGGGAAAGCTGCTTCAGTGAACGACAAGAGATAAAGAGGAGACAGCGGGAGACAAATAAAGAAGAGACAGAAACGCTGCGGGAGCAGGGCAGCTCGACACAGATATTTTTCTGATAAAGAAGGACTAGCAGCAAATGTCACTGCGAAATTCATAAAAATGAATATGTATGAAACTATTGTGAAATTGTATGCATATGCATTTGAAAGGGGGATAAAAGAAGGACTGGAGTTCACAGAGGTGTGCATGCCCTTTTAAGGAGAGCAATCTCCACATGCGTCCAGTGCTGTAATAAACATACCAGCTCTTTACAACTATCGTAAAAGTTGTGGAGTTTTTCTCTTTCTCCGCGAAACACACATGACCTTCAAATCAAAGGTTAATCCATATTCTCAACACTCTCAGCCCAGATGGTAAATTGTATACCACACTTCTGGCATGAAGGACCATTTTGGTGTCTAAAATAAAATATAGCTAACTGCCCTAAATTTTCCAGTATAGAATGACTCAAGAAAAAGGTATGTCATTGTTGCAAGACCGATGATGCTTATGTGGGAGTTCAGCAAGTTGGCTAAGAAAATTATGAGACCTAGTAATTTGAAGAAATAGTTATTACCTTACTTCCTGCTTGAATTTGACCTGGCTTTTCAAAGGAATGGAGTCCCCAGGCTACCTGCCTGTACTGAGCCAGCAGAAACAAAATGAGCACACCACAGCTGAATTTCTCAAGCCAACACAGAAAACCAAGCAAGCAGGATAAGCACTTTTATCACTACTCAATTCTGACACAGCCATCACTTCTCTGTACATTATTTTCAAAAGGGAGGGAAACAAAAACTAGGCATGATTTACTAACTTGAAACTTTAGGGTGTGAAGGAAACATACATATATATATATACATATATACATACATACATACATATATATACATATATATATATATATATATACACACACATACCAATCTCCAGGCAAATGAATGATAGAAGTTTGGAAATGAGGTGGTAAGTTACCTACTGTGCACAAAACCTCAGAAAGCCTTTTCTCCTACTATCTGTTCCCTGTCCTATCTGCTAGTGGAACAGTTACCTGATAACTTACAACAGGAGAACACACGCCAAAGCTAAATATAGCTCAGTCATAAGTGTTTATACTTGAAACATCTATGCAACTGGATACAAAACAGAGGCACTGTAGCAAAACACACACAAAACACAGAGAAACCCGTGACATGACACCAGGATCTGCAATCTGTATGTGTTCTGAAAAAAAGAAAACACTTTTTACTGTAAGAGTGATCAAACAGGTTACTCAAGGAGGTTGTGGAGTTGTCATCCTTGAAGATGTTCAATCTGTGACTGGACACAGTCTCTGGCAACTTGCTCTAGGTGACCCTCCCTGACCAGGTGAGTTGGATCAGATATCTTCAGATGTCTCATTCTGCCTAAAGACTTCTAATTAATTTGTGTAAGTACTAACACATGTAGTTCATTGAGAAGTAGTAGGTTCACATGTCATGTCAAGTTACACACGTACCACTTCCACTCTCCTGTGTGAAACCACAACAGGACTTCATGCAGATCAACAGTCTGTGAGATCCAGGTAACCACTTATACAGATTATAAGGTATATTATGAAAATAGCCTAAAAGAGCTTATCCTTCTGCTTTGGTCTGCCCATTTTTCTTAGTAATTTTTGTCCCAATTGCTTTCATTGACTGCAAAAATCCCAGTTATTAAAGACAACACAATATTGTTATTTTCTTACTGCAAGCTCATCTGGGGAGCGTGTGCAGCTGCTGTACTGTGCAGGGTAGGAGGGAGCTTTCTTATGTATGCTCTGAGCCCTTTTCACATCTCTTGCAATGATAAATGGCCTAGTATTCACAAAACTCTTGGTCCTTTGCGCGAGCACTTATGAAGTCGATGCTTCTATTTTGCTGCCGTACCAGAGTCCTTTTAATTTCTTTTGTATACTCTCATAAAGAGAATGAGGAGTCTAGTTAAAGGAGATACTTTGTGGCAGCTTGCTTTATTTTACTTTTGTTTTTTAATGTATCATTATTGTATGGAAAATGGGGTCTATCTTGCCGTTTTCATTCTAGATTAATCTTTCCTACACTGGATGTCCAAAGGAACTCTGGTGATTCCTCAAAGAAGCCATTTCTCCAGGCCGGGAGGCCAGTTTTCATTTTGGTGGCTTGTCCTAAACCCTGATGGACCAGGTTCTCTCTGTCCTCCTTTCACAAGCCCACATTTTCAAAAAACTTTTATCAGGATGACCCTATTGGTCAGAACAAGGGGTCCGAATCCCTCCTTATCACTGCCAGCTGTCAACATCCAAAGAGAAAAGCATTTGTCATCGTACTTTACAAATATTTTCCCTCCAATACTTTGAAGAATAAGGATTTTACTGACCCAGAGGGGATGAATGTGTTTAATGACTGTCATGGATTCTTCTGGGAGTTTTGTTCAGTTGCTATTTGAACTCCCTAAAGTTCTAAGATGGCCATGTGTCTGCCATCTGTCTATGTGGGAAGAGCCAGACCAAGGACTCCCTTTTATATTGATCATACCACCATTTAGTTTCTTTCAGTACCTTTCATTTTTGTACTAAACATATGCCAAAGGACTGTTTCTTCAATGCTAGTCATGACTTCAGAGATTTTGTAGTATCTCATCCCTCTCAACAGTTCTTTTCCTATTTGGCATAGTAAATGTCATTTTGGGCATTCCTTGTACAGAATATATTCCATACTTTCATCACTCTTGTGGTCTACCTGTATAACTTTTCCACTGGTACCATCCATTCTGAAGTGGAAGAAAGGGAATGCAGCATAGCATTTCAGGTAAGAGCTAACCATTAATTTACACAGTGGCATACGTGCTTTGCTATGTTCCTTTCTAATCGCCTCTAATATACAAGCGGGGTTTTGACTGTTCCTAACTGTTAACCTAATAGTTTTCTAGGAACATTTATAGGACTAAAACTTTGAGAGACAGGGCATTCTCCTCCCTGAATCTGGGATGACTGAACAGTAGTATCCTCTTTTCTTAAGCACCTGTGACATGTTTAAGCCATTAAGCATTTTAGTCTCCCACAATTGCCTTTATGATCATGATTCCTCTACACCTCTTCTGATAGAAATTTAAACCAAGGTCCAGGAAAAGAAGGGAATTTTAAAGGGAATTCTTGAACCATGGTGAACTCTTATTCACATGTTCTGGTCAGAGATGGTTAGGATACAGCACAGCTCTATAAAGGATGGAACTTTGAGCTTCCCCTGCCTTAGTGCACCCCATTGTGAACAGAAAGCTGACCACAGCAGAGTAAACACATCCCCTTCCCAGCACATTTGCCATCTCCTGTACAAGTCACTTCTCAGAGAGCTGTATCTTGTGCTTGACACAAGGCAGAATCACATCAGATATCCTTGAGGCCTCTGTGGAAAGATGACAAGCACAGTACATGCATGAATGTTAAGCATAAAGTCAACCAGCACCTTTCACTTTTGATGATGCCTAATTCCCCAAAGCACTTGCTACCCTCTCCATTTATTTTTCCCTTTTATCTATATGCCATCGCTATGTTCAACTTCACAACAGATTTACTCCTGAATGCCACAGCTTATGAAGAGTCAGTAAATGGTTATCATAAAAAGTAATTTATATCAAACCACAGTCTCCTAATAGGGCACAAGAAAAACCAGTCAGTTCTATGGCCCATATTTAAAAACATTTCCGATGCTTTTCTCAGCCATTCTTGGAATTGCAGTGTCTGTTTGCGGAGTTTTTCCTGTTCTGAAGTTTGACTTTCACCAGTATTTCCTGTATTAAATTTGACATTTCCCTGCTTTTGTACTCTGGAATAACTTTGCCTTTAAGGGTAAGCATGTACTTCTTCCTCACCAAGTTTAAAGTAGGTAAAACGTCCATAGTAATCCCACCATGTTCAGGTAATTCAGTTACTGCATCTTCACCCAGGTGGTTTTGACTTAAGTTCAACTCCAGGCTCAGTCATTTGCCTCCAGATCTGAGATCCAAATAAATCCTAGTCCATGTGGGTTGCTCCAGAGCCTATGTTTCTCAGACTTCAATATGTCATCAGAAGGGATCATCAAGACTAAGTATATTAATGATAAAAGAGCAACTATTCAGGAGGGAACCAAAACCTGAAAGACAAAAGTCAAGTTCTCAAAAAAACTCCAAATGTACTAGAATTTTCCTTGGTGTTCAAGTGACATGTCCAAGACGTTCTTTGGCCTCATCTGACAATGAAGGAATGTGAACTTCTTTGCCTGTCCATGCATTTCTCTGCCTGCTTTGGGAAAAAAATGATGCCAGGACATGATGACAACAACTGCAGGTGTAGTCTGCTGAAGGTGGATACTCCTGAAAACCTGTTGGCTGGTTCATAGAGAGAGGAGAAGGCTGGGACACAGTCCAAGGGATGCTACATCAGGAGGAAGAGTCCTACAAGGATGAGGAAGTGCTATTACAGAAGAGTGGTGCGAGTACAAGGTATTTTCCCTTTCCCACCTTGCTGGAAGCAAGTGTTCAAGACTGGCTTAGGGTGAACTCAGGATGTGCTCAGGGAGACTGAACTAGGAGGACCCAGAGGAAAATGCCCAAGCTCTCTGGAGGCAGTTAATTGTGACTGGTGCAGGAACCTCCCAAAACTGGAACAGCAACAGAAGATGAAAAATACAACAAAGTCACAGAAAGCACAGACCAGGTTTTGCTGGTGTGCTGCCTTCTTTCTAGGAGCCATTCCAAGAAGTTGCTGTGATGCACCAATTTTACAAAGTAAAAAGGATACTCCTAGCTCATTCTTCTGTGTCATAGGGTCAGAATCTGGGTTATAGAAAGAAAATTTGATGGAAAGTAAAAAAGGGGCCATAATCATGTGCAAGCAAAAGCATTCTAAAAAATTTTTCCCTCTCGGTTAGAATTCGGCAAGATACATTTAAATGCAATAAGATATGTTCTTTCTTGAAATAACTGGATCATAAAGTCTAAATAACAAACAAGAAAATTGCCATATTCCTGTGACCCCAAGGTTAGGTGTTCTGTACATTATCAACTTTAATATAGGGACCTGCAGCCCAGGCATAACAAGTTCAGCAAAGCATGGTCATGAGGAACAGGTGGAAGTCTGCTGTAAAGAGCATGGCCAAAGTCCTCTGTAGCAAGAGATGAGATCTAATACCTGCTTGAGAGACCTTGAATTTTGACACATATTCCTTTGGAGTGAAGACCGATAGCTTCAGGCAGAAGAGAGTCTTTCCCTATATTTCCTAATTAAAGCAAATTGAGAAGGTTTTATAACACTGCAATTCTGGATTGTGCGATTGCATACACCAATTATATTACTACAAATTTGTAACTGTGAATTAGAGCTGAGACCTGTGATTTAATGTAGTGTATAGTCTTTCACTTTGGAATCAACATCAGTTTAATGCTGGCTCTCTATTGAAAAGTATTCTTTCCCTCAGAAACTCATGTTCCTAAGAAGGGCCTTCTGTTTGTTCTTCTCACCATTGCTATACTTTTCTACTGATATTTACTGATAGTTACCTACCATTCAATGAATTTCCTTGATATGTCCTCAGTAAGGGAATTTAAGTGATCTCAAGCCCAAACAATCTTTGTTGCGCCAAGTACTAATGTCTTTGCAACTCTGAAATTCTGTAATATTTTGTCAAAAGTACAGATCCTAATGTACTAGGTCAGTTATGGGGTCAGCTGGAGAAGCTTCTACTTTGGAAAGTCAAGACTAATACAGAGTAAAACTACAGCTCGTTATGTGCAAGTACTGTAGAACACAAATTACTCATCATAAAAATATGGTGTAATTTCACATTGCATGTTAGACAAATGGGCATACCATGGGCATTGTGCACATAATTTCTATGCAAGAGAAAGAAGATGCCTAGGAATGAGAAAGAGAGATGACCCCTCATCCCAACAGTCAGTAATTCCAGCAAAATGCCTCAGCATATTTGGATAGCACAGTCATGGAACCCATCCACATAACAGAAAGTTGATAAGTAGGATGGCTATCAGAAGATGCACAAACTCATATTTTTGGAAGTCAAGAATGGTACCCAGAGTGGAACAGATTCAATTTGCACACATCTAAGCTGCCTTTCAGGCTGAATATACAAGATATTCCTTCTAGTTTATAACTTTCATTCTGATTTTCCTGTCCACTCCGGCATCTGCAAATAGTTTGTACTCGTTGGCAATGCAGGTAAGAACTGCTTGTCCAGGAACCACCACACAGAACTAACAGCCATGTGTTCCCAAAGCTTAAGTAGTTTATTATGGCCCAGCTTTTAAATCTTCAGACAATTGAGACAGCTTATGGAGGAAAAAAGCTTTGGGCCATTGGAAATAACCTTGGTTGTTTAACTGTGTACACCTCTGTGAATATCCTTAACAAGGTTTATAAACAACCTTACAATCTCTAAAGTAAGGCATGATTGGAAACAGAACACAAGCATTCCCTGTTTTCATTGTCAGTTTCTTGGGATTGTTGTGAGTAATAGACTTACAGGCTGAAAAATTAGATGTGCAGAAAGCCCTCAGTTCCTCATTAGCAGGAAAATACTAAATTAGTAGGATAATGCTCTTCACCTAGAGAGGAATTTTAGGCTTGTATTTATTGTCCTTTTGCATATACCTGAAATACTACTCCTTGCTAATCAGCTTGGAGCCAAAAACTTCTCTCAAATGCTTGTTCTATTGATGTGCTTGGAATTAGAGTAGCAGAAACTCCATTAAAAAAGACAGACAGAAAGAAAGACAAAAAAAGGAAAGGAAAGGAAAGGAAAGGAAAGGAAAGGAAAGGAAAGGAAAGGAAAGGAAAGGAAAGGAAAGGAGAAAGGAAAGGAAAGGAAAGGAAAGGAAAGGAAAGGAAAAGGAAAGGAAAGGAAAGGAAAGGAAAGGAAAGGAAAGGAAAGGAAAGGAAAGGAAAGGAAAGGAAAGGAAAGGAAAGGAAAAAGGAAAGGAAAGGAAAGGAAAGGAAAGGAAAGGAAAGGAAAGGAAAGGAAAGGAAAGGAAAGGAAAGGAAAGGAAAGGAAAAGGAAAGGAAAGGAAAAGAAAAGGAAAGAAGAAAGAAAAGAAAAAGGAAAAAAGAAAAGAAAAGAAAAGAAAAGAAAAGAAAAGAAAAAGAAAAGAAAAGAAAAGAAAAGAAAAGAAAAGAAAAGAAAAGAAAAGAAAAGAAAAGAAAAGAAAAGAAAAGAGAGAAAGAAAGAGAGAAAGAAAGAGAGAGAGAAAGAGAGAAAGAGAAAGTAAGTTAATTTTTCATCCCAAACCTAACAGACTATTAAAATATGGATCTTATTTACAACTGGGTTTTCTTCTCTCTTAATAAAGCTTTAGCTTGGGTTTGGGGCAATGCAATAAAACTAGTCTCTGTTTAACACAGAAGGTGTTCTGCAGTGGCACAGTAGGATGGCTCCAGATGACCTGTATCACATCTGTTAAGATGCTATTTTATCCTGTAAGAAGACTGAAGGCATTCAGACAGACTAATCATCAGTCTGATTCAAAAGCTCCAGGCTAAAAATGAATCACAAGAAATTTAATCATGCCTTATAAAATATAAACACTTTCCTCTTCAATCAAGTATTTTGTAACAGCTAATATTTAACTTGTCTCTCCTCTTCTGCTTTAGCTTTGGCTCTAGTAAGTTTTTCAGGAAAACAGTGAGAAAACAGCACAGTTTGGGGAAAAATGAAGAGTATACAAACTCAATATATAAAACACATTTTCAAGAATAACTTTAATAAGAAAATTTTTAAAAGACAGTCATGTAAACCTTCATCTGAAAGAAATATAGACACGTATTAAGTACTTTTGCCTCTGTTAGTCCAAAAATAGACACTTGCAAGAAGGAAGTTTTGGCTGCCCTATTTTGCCACTCAGTCACAGTATCAGAATTTCAAATTCTGAAGAGTAGAATATTAATATAGTTTAAAAAAATACTATTTTGCACATAAAATACAACCAAGTTTGTACGACTACAGTCTCTTCTCATCACAAAGCCCTAATACCTAGCATAGGATTTTTGATGCACAAGTTAGAAGTAAAAGCTGCTCTTAGAGGGGGAAAGAAAAAGAATGATTGTAGTCTATTAAGTGGCATAACTAGTGTGCCTAACTAAACAGGAACTCCATCATGTGTGATAAATAACACATAGGTAAAAGAACACTGTGTAGTGCAGAATTTTGATCAGACAAGAACCCTTGAGACACAGACCAGGGCAGAAAACTACCAAGATATTATACCTAGTATGATGTTTCTAATAAAATGAAAATCTACCTGAAGTCCCAGAAGAAAAAAATAACAAAGACTAGTTGTGCACCTTATTTTTATGTCTATAGAGCAGAATGTTGAAATAAATCTTGTCAGGCTTTGACTGTGAATGCTGGAACAAACCAGGCCAAAGAAGGTAAGGCTGCTCTTCTCATCTGCACATTTAAGTTTAGAGAAATGATGAAACCTTATTTGATCGGCCATCAAAAGGAGCAGTGTCACTCTCCCCAACCCTTCTAGCCAAGGATCTCCCACTTACAGTAGCAAGAGCAGCAACCTTGGATTGTTAGGTCAGCTGTAAAACTGCATTCTCAAAACAGCCTTCTTAAATGTTTTCCCTTTGGACAAATCCAGTAACTTGACAAACTGCATCTACATCACCTAGATAACAGGAATTATCAAAGCTTGCAACACCAAAAGTGTGTCTGAATGGGACAGATACCTATGGAATGCTGCTTTCCTGTAAAATGTATGACAAATGCAGTTTAAAAACAGATGCCATTGCAGAAAAATCTCACAATATTAAAAGTTCACACAACCATTGGAGCACTGATCACTTCCTTAAATCCTCCAAGAAATATTGAACCTGATTCAAGGGAGAAGGGAGATTTCCCATAAAGGTGGCGGTATTTGAACAGGGGCATGAAGCTTTACTGAGATATTTCTGAGTTCAGTATTGTAATGCAGAGCAGAAACTCTATTCTGTAGGCTACATACACACTCTTTTTCCTGGTGTTCACCACAGTTAGCCATCTCTTCACTTGCTTTCCAATTATCTGCCTCAACCATTGGAACACCAAGCATTAACCTTCTCAGAGGCTGTCTTTCTGAAATAGTGCCTCCTGCATTCTCAACTACATCCAGGAGCAATGTGCTTACTCACATTCTAAGGCAAGCCTCTTTCTTGCAAGTTTTGCTTGAGTGGTTAAGACTCTACAGACTGTAGTGCTTCAGTGAAACTGGGGACCTCCCTGCAGAGCTCTACAGACTGGGCAAGGTCAGGGCATGAGCAGGAGCAGTAGGGTGTTCTGAGGCTGCCAAGACATGGGCATGCAACAAAAACCAGACACTCTGTGGGCCTCTGGGAAGTGCCTCTGTCCGTGGACAATACCGAGGCACAGAAGAAAAGTGAGAATGGCTGAGAATCAGACTCTGAATGGGGACAAAAGCCCTAAGAAGATAACAGGGTCACAAAACCAAACAAGGTGCCATCATGCAAGGGAAGAGGATTACTTTGCAGTTTCACAGCAGTATCTGCACAAAGGCAAGTGCAGACACATCCAAAGAATCAGTCATGTTTTATTCTGAAAGGAGTTTCATCCAGTGAATTGAATCCAAACAGAGGCCATGTCTTTCACCCCAGCTACTCCTGTGTCCAGCCTCAATCACAAGAGTTATAATGCTGAATTGCTTCTCTCATCTTCTTTGTCCAGCAAACTCCAAACTGACCTTTGGCAGAACATTGAAATCTGGAATGCTGATGGATACTCCAAGGAAGTGACACAGACTATTTACCTGCTCCTCCTCATCCATTTCCCCAAGTCCTACAAGCAGTACCACACCAGTTACCATCCTGGTACCCCATACATTGGGAAGAGCTGGTTCCATGGCCTTTTTTCCTCCTGGTCATTCTGCATGATGCCTGAGCCCAGACATTCCTTTACCTGCTTCAGAACTTCAGAATTATTCAGGCTCCAAGACTTCCTCAACATTCCCTGAGGCATCTTTATCTCCTCAGCCCAGACAAAAACAGCTAGTCACCTAGAAACAAAAAAAGAGTGGAATTTAAAGGTTTTACTAGAAGCAATAAAAAATTGTTATATTTATCTTACAAAGAAGCTACCACATAAGCAAATACAGCTGAGTTATAACAGGCTACAAATTGCTTAAATGTAATACAATATAAACATTAAATTTCAGCCATTATATGAGAGAAAGTTAATCAGATCATAAACATTTGTCTAGATATTGTCAGATGTCAGACCATGGAGACACAAATCTATCTTTTTAGTAGAAACACAGAAGATATTAATATTGAATCACACTTCTCTATTAAACCACAAACCTCGTTAAAGCCAAAATCTTAATTTTGCAGGCAAACCCTGCCTCCATCTCTATGGAGAGATATGGGATTTTATGTTACAGACTCCTGAAAGGTTTTTAAAAATCTCTTACTTATAGCAGATGAGATTGTTACAGCTCCACTATGAATATATGCACAAGCATCCGCTGCTCTGCATAACACTGGTGGTCTTCAGGATGCCACCATGTTCTTCGTTTGAGAAAGCATAAGCATATCCCTGAATATTCATGCCAGAAATACTTTCTTTCCATTCCTCATTACAGCAGATTTAGGTTGTTATCTTTATTATTAAAGATTAAAATAAAACAGTAACAGTAATATGTTCATTATTAATTGGGGGGGCTTGGTTCTTGTTTACACATGCTCAGTACTGACTCACTAGTGTTTCCAGATTTTGGAAAGGAAAAACAGGAGATTTGGGTAATGAGAGAGAAAAGAGCCAAGGGAAGACCTCAGAGAAGAAGCAACAGTATTGAGATATCATGCATGTATGGACAAAACACATAGATGCACATTATACATCTGTCCCCCTTCTCTACACAAAATTCAGCATTGCCACAATAAAAGTCAGCTGTGGCCAGGCACTCTCATACTTTCTGCATCTCATCTTCTTTTCTCTCTCATGACCACAGAATATCCTGAGTTTCCTATGACAGTGCTCACCAAACAGTCCCACCTAAACCAAACGGTCTCTCTTGGATGGGCTCCTGAGCATCAGGCAGGATCCCATCCCAGGTGAACACATGACATCACCTGGAGTCTAGTGCACACAAGGGGTGTCATTCCACACTGTAGGCATCTTATTTAGAAGCTGCCAATCCCAAAACACTGGTGATTGGCAAGAACACACCCATGCAAGCATAAATTGTACATTCTTCTGACAGAGCAATGGAAAACAGCATCCAGCCAGCCAGGCAAACATGGAGACAAGGGGAAGCTAAAGAAGGGCCAGCTGGGCATCCAGGGCACACAATCCCCTGAGCATGGCACTGCCAAGGGGCACTGTAAGGCTGGGGAAGGATGCAATAGGGAGAGGAAGAGCAGAATTCTGACTCTTAGGGAGACAGCCATAAATCCAGTGAAAAATTGCCAAATTCAAATATGAAAGCCATCTTTAACAGGCTTCTAGGACCTCTCTGAAAACTCTCTGAACTGAGCTTTTTGATAACATCTGCTGTGGACCAATCCTGTCTAAAAATCTCTTAGAAAAAATAGTTTTCTGTGTTTTTTCACTACATCAGACTTGCAGTTCAAAAATCCATTCTTCCTGTGGTCAATGGCCATGTTTCTTAAGTATTTTTTTATGACCTGGACCAGTAATTCCAGTAATATTCGACTGAAGGAGCTACAATCATCATTTTTAACACAGAAATGCTTCTGTAAATGGTCTCTAGACTGTGAGGGTTATACTAAGAAGTCTTGCCTATATAATTTAACCACTCTCAGCTAAGTGATGGACTATACACAACACAGCTGAGTTTTTTTCATTCCTTTTCAATAATAAATAATAAAGTGATTGATTACAAACATACATAGCATATTCCAGTAGAACTGAAATATAAATGTAAGATGAAGAAACCTTTGAATGGTCTGCTACTTGCCTTTACAGTTCGTAAATACATATATACAGCAGTTATTTAATTGCTACTAAACATCTGTTTCACAGCACTGTCAAGTGAAGACTCTAGGAAAAACAGAAAGCAAACAGCACAAAGGGTCATGTTGAATCATTTGCCTTCCTCTAAAAACCAGAGATGGTTCTCAACATAATTAAACAAACGCAATTATTTCCATCACCAAAAATTAGTTCAGCCAGCAGAAAATTGTGAAGGTAATAAATATAGATAAGGAGTGAAGGAGAGTAAAGTAATTTAACATATGACATTTCAGTTCACACACAATTTAAAATTATTTTTAACTTTGCGTATTAAATTTTATGTTTTGTTTCTGTAGAGTACTACAGCAAAATAATTTCTATAGAGACGGAAACCAGTGCTACTTTCTACCAGTAGCTTTCTGTACATAATTGCTGGAGGCTTGTCACTTTGATGCAAAACTAATTCATAAGCATATTTTGAATGCCTATATTGTGATTGAAATACATTATTGATGTGCTTTGCAAGTTGATGGAGATACCTTACATTGTCAGACTAACTGTTGCAAGCAGAAAGTTAAAGTAAGGAAATAAATTGGTGTCACCTTGGTGTACAATCAAGGCATAGGAATATCTCTTGCTTTCTTTACGCTGCCTGAATGTTTCATAATGATAGCCAAAATTATAAAATGCTTGGAATGAATTGTGATCCTCCATTTTTAAGACATTAACTTTTGAAACACTTGTTTGTAGCCTTTCTTGTATTATTCTGAGAGGGTGCAATTCATCTATAAAAGCAGAATTTGAACAACCCTTTTAAGAATGTATTTGAAGGCCACCACTATTAATTCCTGTATAGTGGCCAAAACACAGCCTATACATCTTGAGCAGGAACTGACTTAAATTTCAGTAAATCCTATTTTAGGTAGAAGACCATTAACATTATTAAATCAGTGGGACATTAGGGGAAACAGCAGTAGCACAGTGGCTGTAGTGACATTATTCCTTAGCTGGTCCCAAAACACAGTCATGATGTCGCTATTCCCTGGTCTCCCATATTGCTTAATGGGGTGCCATCAAGGTCCAGGAATAGATTTTCAAGTAGGAGCTGTTCCCCTGCTCAGCTCTGAGACAAAAAAAAAAAAAAAAAAAAGGCATTTACTGCAGCAGCTTGCTTAGGGGAGCAGGATGGATCCCTGGAAAGTCAAAGTCAATGTCTCTCCTTGATTTGCCAGCTCTACTCCTTTCAGCTTGGGAAGTGGACTCCTCAAGCAATACCATCTAAAAGCAGACAACTCGCCTTGCTCAGGAGTGCAGGGCTGCAGGCAGGTGTCTGCAGAGTGAAGTGAAATGCAGTCTGAGTGGCACAGGGATCTGGAGAGCTTCAGAGCTGAGCCAGGGCCCTGCTCTTCAGGGGAGTGAGTGCACCAAGCATTCCACCACCTGGCAGACAGCTGTCCCCTCCACATTAGAGATAGTCATAAAAATAGTTAAACTGAAATGAAATATTCCTTTCTTGCAAGATCATGTCACAAAATCTCGAGCAGGACCAGAGGAGAGGAGAAAAAGGTTATAGGGAAATAGTGGTTCTTGAGATATTGAAGCATATTTGTGTGTGTTTTGACAAGCAACATCTTCCTATGTGATACTTGAGAACAAGCCAGACCACATCACAGAATTAGTTTAATAAGAAAGTTTAATATCATGACACCTACTTGCTTAATCTTAGGAGAAATCTCTGCTCATAGCCCAAACCTGCCAAGTGATTTAAACAAAAAGCTTGTAGCTAAGACATATGAACTGGCATTTTTAAGAATCTGAGGATCTTGCTCCTGTGTTCTTGTTCTTGCAATTTCTTAGAAAGAAACTGTTGTTTTTCCCAAAGAAGCAAAGAAAAAAATCCTAACTTCTAAGCAGCAGGACAGTTCTTTACCAGCTATTTTATTTCCATTTGCACAAGCACTAGGCATTCCCAGCTGATCTTGGCTGTTACTTTCTCTGCAAACACATTCCAATTTGTTTTCTCTCTCTCTCTCTGTGTCTACCAAAATGGAAATGGAAAATCCCTCCTGAAAGCTCCTGCTTTCTCTACCTCCTAACTGAAACTCTATGGCTTCTCAGACCTAACTCCAGGAGAACTCTCCTCACAAAGAAATCTTTCACCATAAGTGAAACATCTCTAGTCAGGAGCCTTTTACTTCTAACTGTCCCTAAAGTCATTGTACCTGCCTGAGGTGGAAGGATTTAGGGTCTGACAAAAAAAAAGCTCTCAGATAGAGGGGTTGTGCATTGAGTGTGTTAGAATGACAGAGCTCTGTTGCGCTGCATATTTTGCAGCTGTGGCAGTGGATTTGGTCAATTCCGGACTATAGCTACTGAATTAATCAGTCGTTATTCTGCAGCAGCATTTTACAGCAGTAAAAATCATTGAGTATTTTAAAATATGAAGCTTGTGCAATTATGTTTTTAAGTTTCCTCTCTGCTGTTTTGCTCCAATGCCTCTGGTCTGGTATGTCATGGTCACCATACCCCATGTCTCTGGTGCTTTGACAAGGTAGGCAAAGTAAGGACAGAGAGACACTGGTTGGAAAAAGACAGGAAATCCTTATGGCAAAGTCAGCACAAATTAAATAATCCCAAGAGATATTTCAGTTGGCTCTTTCAGAGGAGCAAGAGCTCTGGAAAACATTTGCACAACAGTCCTTGGACAAACATCCCTGTTCTCATCCTGCTATTTAATCAATGAGAGGCTCTGCTAGCCAACTGAGTCTTTTCATTCACTGATTTTTTTTCCCTGTGTTACCTACTCATAGCCCTGATGTGAAAGCACACTGCGCACTCCCTGAGAGATCCTTCTTTGCTTTTTGCTTTTATGGAAAAGCCATTTCACTGTGTTTGTTAGTACAAGTCTGCAATTCCCTGCATAGACAGCAGCTTCCAAAATGGTGAAAAATAGTGCATGCCAGGTCAAGCATCTTTCTGCAGCTGTACTGCACCTAATTGGAGCCTCCAGTCTCCACTCCACAACACTTGTACCCTGGTGTCAGCCTCACACGGACCTGAAGGGGGGCTGCTTTTCAAATCTGGGTGTTCCAAGTCAGGGATTACCTATAGCTGCTCCTGAGGAACCTTGAACTTTGTCACCCTACAACACAAAATAGATGCAATGTATGGTCATCCATAAGTTCTACAGACAGGTAAGAATATGCAAAGTTCTCCTGGGATTTTTAAGGTAAATCCAAAGCACCTCACCATATGAGCATATTAAAAGGAGTAATTCAAATATTAACATGTGTGACTTTCAGTGTGGACTTCACCATCCACGCTAGCTCACACACTATCAGAAACCTGTTTATATTATCATAAAAACACCTCTGAAATGAGTCCAGGCCTTTTGATTATGATGAAGGTTAGTTTATTTAGCTATTTTAGTCCTGTGAAGTGATACATTTTCCAGAGATTCATGCTAAGAATTCTTTCTTTTTTTTTCCAATACAGCATCAGACTCACCCTCCCATCTTTGTGTTTAGACCTCACGCAGCTCCCCAGTGCTCTGTACATCAAATTCAGAACCCCTGCTTTGAAGACTTGCAGCATGCATCTGTGGCAGTGAATTTACCTTCTTCTACAAACCATATTTTCTATACTACTCTCTTCACCACCCACTCAGAAGAAATGCAGTTCCTTTCATACTGCTTTACAATTCTCAAATGTCCACCCTGTATCTGTCCTAGCTGTGACTGTCTACAGGTGTTCCTTATCTTTTGCTGTTTTCTTAAATTAAGTGATTAGTCTGGTTTCCATGCAACTAAAAGCTTGTACAGACTGCTCTGTATCATCCTTTTCTCAGGTACTGCAGACACATTTTGGCACAAATCAAATCAGAAATCTTTATGGTATAAAACGGTCTTTTCTACAGTAAAGAGGCCCTTACAGCTGCTCCAAACCTCTTACCTTGACAGTAAGGTATATAGTGCAAGCAGCTGGGATTTTTTCAATTCTTGAAAAGGTAGTTAAAGCTTTACCTTGCTATCCTTTGGCTGAAGGGAAAGGGGAAAAAAAAAGACCATATGTAACCTATTAAAAATAACATTGATAAAGATAAGACATAGGCAAGGAATGTCAGGTAAGTGAAGTTGGAACCATTAATAAGCCAGAGTATGTTTCCAACTTCTTACTTAGAAACTGAAGACCCTTCTTTCAGATACTCAATTAAAAATGATGCAGACATTTCTATTCTGTTTTTCCAGAAAACTACAGTTTGAGTATCTCATAACAGTGTATACATGAGATACACAAAGAAATATATGCAATATGCATATTATTGCCTATAAATTATGCATTTGCACATAAATAATATGCAATTAATTACAGATGAAACTAAAAAGCATCTACTATGTATTTTGTGAAGATCTAGAGGCCTCTGAATCCTGGAAAATTCTGTCTCTGTCTGGGTTACTCTGGTGGCTCAGTCCAAGGGTGAGCATAAACAGGAACTCCCAGATTGTTTTGAAAGTCTATCTCCGCACCAATTATTTGATGAGGGATCTCAATTATTTTTGCAGGATCCAGGAGAGGATGCCCTGCTCCACACCAGCTCCCAAACCAGCATGGACATCCCTTCCAGTCTGGCTCAATGGATCATGTGCCAAGGAGGTCCCCTCTGGGATCTGGCAAATGTTTTGGATCAGATATTGCTGAATATTGCTGAAGCATGGAACACTCAAGATTCCCCGCAGAGTTGGCAGCCAGGTTTGCAGTCCAGAAGGACTCTGAGGGGAAAAAGAAGAAAAGATGTCTCAGATTGCATTTTTGAAAAAACTAACAAATATTATCTGTCTTGGTGCAGATCATAGAATCACAGACTATTTTGGATTCAAAGGGGCCTTAAAGACCACCTAGTGCCATGGGTAGAGATGCCACTTACTAGATCAGGTAGGTAAGGGCCCCATCCAACCTGGCTGTAAAGACTACCAGGAATGGGTATCTGGTTTCTGGCCTTCCTTATTTGATTTCTTATACTTCAGCTCTTGTGTTCTACAAAAAGTGGCCTGAAAGAGTTGTCATCCCTTCCAGAGCTCTCTGCCAGAGAGCCAATGCTTTTTTAAAAAATCCGATTGCTAAGAAAGGAGGAGTGGAGTATCATGTTTCTATTTTTCATGTCCCAGAGAAATCCATGGGCTGATTTTGGCAGGTTTGGCAGGAGAGTGGAGATCTCAAGACATTCACCCAGGTCTTCATCTCCTGTACATAAGTAGCCAGGCATTTAAAGCAGTGTGCATGGTAAATAGCTGAGACTCCATGAGAAGCAATCCTTCAGGGGAGAATCACTATGTCTGAACACATTCAGGGGAGTAGTCTTTGGGACTTATTTGCTAAACAGATTAGAAAATCCGAATGCAACACATGCATCAACAGGAAAGTGTGGCTACTAAACCAACCACCTGCATGCCAAGCACATAATACAGAGCCTGATCTCTTCAGACATGTTGCCTGTCAGTGATGCACTCAATAAACAAAGAAAGATCCAGAACAGGTTAGTCTGTTGAGTAGAGCTGATCTAGGTCTAGCCATGACCCCTTGCATTTCAGGAAATTCTCAGGGATGTTGTAAACAAGTACAGTTTATAAGCCACCTCTTAGCCTCCAGTAAAATAACCACATTATGCTTGTCCCCAGGAGCTAACTCCAGGATCTGTATTTCTTCCTGTAACATTTGGAGGCTAGAACACACTAAGTGCTGTAGCAAGTCTCTTTGGTGTTAGCTCTGTACCCAGCACTTCTCTACTGAGCACCAAAAATTTTCATGGCCAGATTTACGTCTGGATGATGAATCTTCATACCAAAGAATGTTTCAATGCTACATTGTCTCAGCCATAATAGTCAAGTGTGGGATTTTGCTTAGTTTCACATAGCTCTGCAGCAACTCCAAAGACAGCCCCAAAGGAATCAGATTTGTGCAGACCAAGATATACGAGGGAAGGAGCACAGAATGATGTGCATTTCTTTCCTCACACTAAATATGGACCTTATAAAGGTGCACATAACTCAAGTAGATATAAACAGAACAATGACACTTCTCTATTTTTTGTTGCTCTTTGTAATTAATTCTTTATTTCCCCTTTATGTTAATTAAGAATACATAAGCGCATCATTTTTGAAAGGACACTTTTAACTTGTGCTTCTGGGAGACATAATTCAGGTGACTTATGTCTCAAAGCAAGGGTTTTGAAATGTGAATCTATTATGAATAATCAGACAGATACCCTCAAGTCAACTCAGGCAGACACTGCAAAAAAACAGTAAGGAAGGGTGAAACACAGGAAGGGTGAAGCATTCCTTTACAGTCCATAACTGGGGACCAAATAGTAATATCAGTATTTGCAACAAGTATTTGCCTTGTATATTGAACATCTTGTTTCTTTTAAAGTGCTAAAGGCCATCTTATTTAAGAATTTAAGTAGCAGCACATTTACAGATGCCAGTATTCACCAACATACAACCCTCCTTGCTGATTAGCAGCACTGAATTCCACCCAGAGAGCAGAAAACCTGGTAAAACACAGTGCAGTGAGTCAATCAACATTCATTTATTTCTATGAACATTAAAGGACTAAGGAACCCTGACAGAAAGAAAGAGGATTTAAAAATGAAAGCGGTAATGCATAAGAGCAAAGATAAATCTAGCAGTATCCTATTACAATAAACCAATTTGCAGACCAGTGATGAAAAATAGCCAAAGATGGAACATGCACGACCCTTGCATTCATTCTGAGGCCTGTCAGTAAGAAAGGGGAAAATTTTTCATTCTTTTGTCATTTGCCCTTTCTTGTAAAAGATGAGCTGTTAGATACTGATAGCAGGTATATTTGTATCAAAAGTACCCTGAAGAGAGTATCAACAATAACTTCCATATGCACCCACATACAAGGACAAACCTTTTAGTATTTTTGGGCAGCCATGAAAAATGCTGGAAAAAGAAATGTAAAAGGAAGATAATTTGAATGAAGCATAAAGGTGGACTTCAACAGCCATCAGATTTTGAACACTAGAACTGTGTTTGCCAGCCTACATGACTCACATACCAGGATTGATATCCCTCATTTCTCCAGCACCTTAGAAAATCAATTAAATGCAACCTCAAAGACTTGAGAAAGGATCTAAATGATCATCACTACATTCAGAATTATTCAGCTGGGCATTAATCTACACATAGTGACTTTTTCAGTTACTTACAGTATTTATAGACATCTAAAAGACCAGGAGAAAACAATAAAGACAAAAAGATAAGAAAAAGTAAGGCAAAAATGCAAAGTATTATTAAAAATCTTTCATCTTGGTGAATGAAACAGAAATAAGATTCCTTCAGTTTTACAATTGAAAATACACATATTGAATGTGTATTTCAGCATCAAAATACGCATATTCCCAAATTTAATGAGAAAATAGTGCAAGATGAGGAAAATGGAATCATCCATGAAATTATGACAATGTAAAGAAGGCAGATAAGAGGTTGGAGAAAACAAAAACCAAACTAGAAAAAATCTCATAGGATGATGAGCCCATAAGGATGAGGGAGAGCTGGTAACTGGCACAAATAAGGTAGAGGAAAATATTTATAAAACCCTGTGTATTGTAGAGTATTATTCAAGATAATAATAGAATAGCAAAGAAAATAACTACCTCAAAGACCTACCTTTATTAAAAACAGAATATAAATAAATTTGCATTATTGGTGTTGCAGAAGAGAAAAGTGAGGCTTTTACAAGGCTTTAAATGTGCACATTCACTTATTTATTTAATGAAGTAAAAAAACGAGGAGTAACTCAAGTCTTCTTTATTAGTAGCTTGGATGATTCAGATGCCTAAAGTGGAGGGAAACTGGACCAGCTGTTCTCCACAGGAGCTGATTTTGTTAATAAATATTGACACAGAGATTCTTGCCCATATGTTTGACAAATAAAGACAAGTGAGTATATCAGCATTATGTGCAGCCACATAAGGATTTGTAGTTTGCTGACTTTCTGGGGAGTACAGTGAGGGCCTTTTTGCAACACATAATTTTCAGGGGAAAAAAGGCTTTTGGGTTATTTTAGGCTCTCTATGCATGTCTACAAATCCTGCACTGAGAAGAGGAGATGATAGGCTGCTTTTCATTCAAATGCATGTTGGTATACATATAGGTGTAGTAAACACAAATGCATTCTTGCCTAAAATAGAAAAAAATCTCTTGACAGAGCAGAATGGGAAGCGTAGTATGTGGATTGCAGAGAATAATATCACTGAGGATTTTAATTTCTGCCATACTTAACCTTGCAGAATTTATCTTTTGAAGAGTGAAATTATCTTAAGTAGATTTAAGTTAATAAAAAGTACCTGGAAGAACGCTCTCTCTTCCCATTCAGGGCATGTATCTGAGCCACTACAACTCTTACTGAAATAAAATCTTAGATCTTACCACATGAGGAACAAATGTTGGATCAGACCAAGATCATGGTTTTAGTCAAATAGTTGGTAGTTTTTGTACAACGTGCCTGTTCTAGAAAGCCGTAACATCTGTGCTAGTTCTGATTCAATTCCCATTTTACTGCAGGTGTCCTTGTCACTCACACTGCCACAGTGGTAGGTCACCTGAATCTGCCTGTAGACCAGGCAGTACCCAAACCCAAAATTTGTTGTTTGAGAATAAATCACATTGTGTTTCACTCCTGCCACCTGAGACTGTCCTCCAGCCGCCTCCCAGGAAGCCCTCTGTCCTGTAGGATTCCTTGCTTTTGGTCAGCATACAGTTAGTGTGACAGGATTTTTCAGAAGGGAAGCAAGAATTGTAACCAGTTCAATTCTGAAATCTACATGACTTACCAATCAAAATATTTATACCACAGAACGCCAGTAAAGTGTTATTTTTAAAGCCATGTTAGGTAGTAATCCAAAGAATGTGAAACTCTTCTATGTCTCCAGATAATTAATGTGGCTGATATTTTATGATGTTTTGGAAAAATGTTATTCCAACAATAAATAAGGATGTTCTTTCCTAACTTTCCCACGCATGAAAAAGAGGCATAGACACCATTAATTTGCTTTACTATTCCTGACTGATACCCCATACCCCTACCAGTGAAACAACAGAAGTATAATCTATTGGCTTAATGAATTGTTAATGAAAATTAGGAGCTTATTTTATTTTTTGTAACAATTTATTCCATGGCACAGATGTTCATTAATATCTTCTTCTGACAAGTGATGGTTAGAAGCACAATAATAGGTTTTATGATCTGACCTTTCACTGTGAATATTCCAGCCATGAGAATTTTAGTCCGAGCTAGCAAGTACTTTCGACAAATTCAGTGTATCCACATACAACTTTCTAAATTCTGTCAAAATGACATTTGACATTACCAAAATGTGCTGCTTTCCTTGAAGCAATTGTGCAGGCCAGGTTCTTCGAGAGCAGAGCTCTGCCACTGCACATCAGTCTGTCTGCATGAGCCTGGGGCTCTCTGCTCTGCATGTGGTGCACAAAAATCCCCATCAAGCTGAAGAGTGAGATGTGCCTGCTCCTTTAGAGCAGAGGAACGATCTGGTGCAATAGATCACCACACTGAGATGCCAGAGCTGTGTCCAGATTTGGTGCTTGGCTGTGGAAGCAGCAGCCTGGGGATCACAGGAGTGAGACAGCCAAGCAGTGTGACTGAATCACAGCCCTGCACAGTCTCGGATGAGCAGTGTGACTGAATCACAGCCCTGCACAGTCTCAGGTGAGCAGTGTGGCTGAATCACAGCCCTGCACAGTCTCAGGTGAGCAGTGTGACCCAAACACAGCCCTGCACAATCTCAGGTGAGCAGTGTGACTGAAACACAGCCCCGCACAGTCTCAGGTGAGCAGTGTGACTGAAACACAGCCCTGCACAATCTCAGGTGAGCAGTGTGACCCAAACACAGCCCTGCACAATCTCAGGTGAGCAGTGTGACCCAAACACAGCCCTGCACAATCTCAGGTGAGCAGTGTGACTGAATCACAGCCCTGCACAATCTCAGGTGAGCAGTGTGACCCAAACACAGCTCTGCACAATCTCAGGTGAGGAAGAGCCCCTTGCAAGAGCAGGCTGGGTATGCAGCCTGCAGTGCTGTGATCCACCAAAGCCCATGCTGGAAACAGGGCATGGAGAACAAAGCTGAAGCAGATAACTGCTGAAAAACCTAACCCAGTACTTCCTGTTTCAAAGGAGAATCCCAGATTTCATGTGTCACAAATGTTTTGTCAAGAAAGTTGGCAGGTAGTGCAGGATTTTATAAAGAAAGTATTATCTTTCTGGGGCTAGGCTGTCCAAAGTTGCTCTGTGGGCCTTTAATTCAATGGGAGAACTCAGAAAATGCAGAAATATGATCAGACCAGTACTCAGAATTTACAGAAATTTCACTGAGTTTTTTAAAGCAAAGCTTTACAGCCATGAGTTCATTCACAGCCGAGGGTATTTAGAAAAATTAAGGTCTTTGCAAGGTGAGGCCTTTTCTGAAGCTGTCACAGACCATCCCAAGCCTCCTGGACTGAGGCTCCCAGTTGCACAAGGATGCTCTGGCTGCTGCACTAGCTCACCCAAAGTTTCTATATGCTTCAACCATACTTTCAAGTTGAAGTTTAATGTCAACTTGAAATGAAAACACAGATTTGACAAACAACAGATTTGGTGAGTACCAAGTGAAGCCGGTTAAGCTTTCTACCAGGTATTTTCTAGAAAATCTGAAGCCTGTTTTCTGTTACACACATAAGCACAGAAACTTCCCAACTGTGTCTGGAGAACATTAGTTCTTTTATGAGATCCTGGTCTTCCATTTAGTTTATCCAGCTCCATCTATCCTTTTTTACTGCTGGTGTCTGAGACATTGCAAATACTTGAGAAGATGGGGCTAGGAAAGGCAGTATCATCTTTAGCAGTAGACAAAAGTTTCTGTAATTTTCTCTTTTTCTTTTCCAGTGAGTAAATGTGTGTGATTCTCTGTTTTTCAGTGGGGATTTCTTTTGCCTTTCATTTTAGAAATGTTCCTTTACTTAATTTTAAATCATATTCACAGCCCTGAAAGCTTCCGTTAAAATAGTTGTGCTCATCTGAAGCATTCTCTTTGATCAATGGCAATGATGAAATGACAGAAAACCCTTTATAAATTGTCATTGCATGTGAAATCATTATTTCTACAATATTAATGTAGAACAGCAGATCCCCCTGCTCCCAGCAATATTGTTGCTAAGATAAAAGGTGTGAAGCATTTTTTTTTACTATTCCTTTGTGTTACATTTAGAGGAGGTAAAAAAATAAATGTCACTTTCATGATCTTGTTCTACATTCCAAGAAAGAAACCTTGAAAATTCCTCAGCCTAGGCTATATACAAATAAATAACATACACAAGGCACATGAGAGACACCAGAAACAAGGCAGAGCTGCATTGTCTCAGAACATTTTTATTAACATAATGTACAAACACTGCTCTTTCCCATCCATGATCTCACATCATTCCAGTACTATAAAGCAACACATAAAAATGACTATCAGAAAGAAACATTGGGGTAAATAAAACCTTTTTGGAATGACATCCTACCTACTCTACCAACCTTCTTTCTCCAGGTTTGGTGTGATATGTGGGGCATGTAAGCAGAGGAATCTCTTTTTTCAGCGCTATTCTGGGAGGGGTGTCAGGAGGTGATAAATCTGTGCAGGGTCAGAGCAGAGGCTCATCTCTGGTACACATCAAGGTAGGGAGAGGGTGCACAGCTGGTTCTGGGAGTCAGCAGCTTCCTCCTCCAGACAGTGTCGCATCTCTGCACCTACAGCTCCCACTGCTTGGAGTGGGTCAAGAAGGAGAGGGAGGACATCACCCGTTTTTCTGATGGTGTCTTGTTCATCATCCCTCAGGGCTGCTGTGCTTTCCCTCAGGAACGTGCACACAGACAGAAGGGATGCCACCTTAGCCCATCCTTGTTCTCTGCTGAGGAGGGCACCCCTTGGAACAAAACCTGCTGCATGTGAAAGGACTCCAATGTCTGAGTGTGATAATTACACGTGACATCTGGGTGAAGACTTGCATTACATGTGCACAACGAGGATCAATGGATACTGACATCACCTCTGTAACTGCTCAAAATGAAGAAATTGCTTGGTCCAGTTATTGCTGAGGCTTAGAAGAAAGCCTTTTCATGATGCATCAATTTCAATTCATCAATTTCATCCATTATATGCATTCAAGGGCAGGTAAAACAACAAAATTAGTTAACCAAACATCAGAAGGACTCAGTTTTTCCCCAAGAGAAATAGATACTCATCACTCATACAAATGTTACAGTCAAGGAGACTACAATTTGGTTTCAAAAGTGGTCTTGAGCTATGAACAAACTGTCTGAATTACAATTTTCAAGCAGAATATAAAGCTAAAGCAAAAACTGTGGTACATATAAAACAATATAAAGCTGTGGGACTACGGAAGAAACATTTATAAAATGTTTTCTGAAATATTTTTATTTGGGCTGATGTTACACTAAAGATCAAAAAAATCCTTAAGATTTCACCATAGAAAAGTTTATGGAGTCACCTGACTGAGAAGCTGTGCAAGAGTAAATAATGGTCACCAACTGGGAAACAGAGGCAGATAATTAAGGAAAATAGTTCCTTGAGTTTTATGTCATCATTCGTTAGAAATTAAGTCTACTTAAGATGATTAAACCAGAAAACAATTTTCAGCAGTAGAGCATGTTGTAAATTGTAATGATACATTGACTATACCCTGGTTTTGAGTAGCTTTGAGCTGAAATTTTTCTTGGGCAAGAAATCCCTGAACCTTTCAATAGAGAATGTAAAGGAGAGGGCTGTTCAGCCAAATATGGTGAACAAACACTAAGAGAAGCTTATGTAATATGGAAAAGAAGGTGTAACTACCAGGTCAGCAAGAAGATAATATAAAGATTACACTGCCTTTGTATTGTTTAGCCAGACACTCACCATAAAAGGAATTGACCTAGCAAGTATCTAACACAGATCCAGTTTTGATTCCAGTTCACCAAAGCATCAAATCAATTCTTATACTTAAACACATGCTTTAATACTTTGCTGTGCTTTGCCTATTTGGATTCATATTTTGTCCTGCCACATCTATTTTTGCAAATGTGCTGACGCCAATGCCATATCTTTTCCAAACTACGCCAAAGATAGATTTGAAATAAGCAGTTTTGGTTTTATGTGTAATAGCCACAGAGGTAGTTTTGTAGTCAGTTCCATGTTTGGATGTAAGTATAATCAATAGGCAGAAAAAAAGTAAAGATTTTGAGAAACCATAGATGGCATGGAAAAAGGCAAAAATTAGATGTTCAGAAGAAAATGTAAATAAGTGCTTAGTTTTATGGGCTTAATTTGGACAATGCCAGTGTCTTAAATTTAGGCACAGTCTCTGATGTATTTCTGGGTGGAAATTTTCTATGTGAAAGTTAAATTTCAGACACTTATATAAAAATATTTTCACCCATAATCTGCTGGTACTTAATGTTTTCTCTTTCTTTGAAATACACTAATGGGTCTCATGTCTAGACACTGTGCAGAATCCACCTATTTGATAAGAATCCTGTGCTGCAATTCACATTCCCAGAACTGAGCTCAATGCTTCTACAAAAGTGAACTGTGCCTCCACAGAGGTGGAGCCTCTGTGCACAGCTAAAATCCATATGTTTATTTTAAAATTAAATTTTACAGTGCTGACATTTTCATTCTGATTTATAATAAAGAAGTTCTTTTTAGAATTAAATCAATAATTCACCAGGTAGTACAGATACTTCTTTATGCTGTAGTTTTCATTGGATTATTTATTACGCTGTTTCAGAAGCTACTCTGTAAAACTTTTTGAAGCTTCTGCTTATATATGAAAATAACATTTAAGACTATTTTGTCTACCCACTCTCAGAATTATCTTCATTACAAAGAATATTAGAATCTCAGTATAGTTAACAGTAAGGACTAGGTGACACTGTATTTTTCTGAGCCATAGAATCATAGAATATTTTGAATTAGAAGGGACCTTAAAGATTATTTACTTCCAACCCCCCATGCTGTGAGCAGGGACACCTGCTACTAAATCCGGTTGCTCAAAGTCCTGTCCAAACTGGTCTTACAATCATTGAAGAAAATCTAATTAAAACAAACAAGTGTAATAAGTAAAAGGTATATTCTCTGCATTCATTTTGACAGGTGACTTTATGAATCATAGTATAGCAGACTGATCTGATTAATGTATTATATATTGTAGGAATAGGAAGACAATGCTGTAGCAACTAAGGGTCATATTTAAGTTTCTATTTTTATGTGTATTTAAAATTGATTCTAAAGAATAGTAACCAAATAATTAATCTGGTTTAGGGAATAATCAGCAACAATTAATTTCACTGGATTCATGGTGAGTCAGTGTCTCAGCGTGGGCTGCTGTTGACAGGGAGTTCTGCAAGCCTAGCATCCATCCTGCTCACTCCCAGAGGCCTCCCAGATGGATGGGGACCAGGAGAAAAATGTGAATGTTGCTGGGTGGTGGCTGCCTCTCTCCAGACGCCCTCCCTCCCTGGTGTAGGCAGCACAGTAGAAAACCATACTGCAAATCCAGCTCTGCTTGACAGCCTGCATGCAGCTGCCCAGAGCCCCAGGGAAGGGTGGCAGCCCTGCTCCACTGGATGGACCAGCATCTACCCGTGTGCATGGTCCTACTCCTGCCACAGAGGGGACATAAAGAAGCATGTGACTCTCTTCTGCCACTCAAAAACGTTGATATTTTCTTTCTCAAAAGGCTGGCCATCACACACTGAGCATTTTCCACTAAGGTATGTAAAACATACTGCTGAAATTTGCAGCTTGCCATCAATAACTATTAATCAATGATTATTTCTTTAGAAACCATTTATAACCTTAATAATCCAAGATCCTACCTCCAAATCCATGCCACCAAAGGAGGAGAATCTGCTTTGTCTGTAATGCACAGAAGAAAGCAAAGCCCTACCTACAGCTTGATAAACTTGGCAATCATCATCATCATCATTGTCATTCTCATCATCATCCTCCTCCTCCTTATGCTGGCATCAGGCTGTTTTTCATTACCATTTACAAAATCAGTATGTTTACAGGCTGTTACCAATTACATGGTGCTGCTACAATGTCACTACCTTATACATATCAAGCAGACCTCTTGTTTTGGGAGGAGGTAAAACATAAAAAATAGAAAGGAAGGACTACTTGGACATAGTATAAATCTTTCCATCATAAAAGTTACTGTGGATGACCAGCTCTGTGAGACTCCATAAATTGTTTTATTGAACTGTCCTAGCAAGAAGATAGTAATATCTGTTATCATTTGCCAGTTAAAATGTTTGAAGACCTTGTAAGGGAGGATGAAGATATTTTGCAAGAGGAATAATTAAGACACATGACTATTTTTAGAAATAGACATTTATAATGTTACTCTTCTCTCTTTCATTCAGCCCTGAAGCAAAGATAAGTCCTAAAAATTGCTGTGTCTAAGTAGACATATTTATTATACTGCTCTATATTTCATCAAAAAATCATTACAGGAAAGATTTCCAATGCTTATGTGAATTGTCTCATATAAAATATCTGCTAAGTTCTTTTTGTAATAAACAAAAATCTCCATCTTCAAATAGCCCTGGTTTCTATTGTGTCGGTTGCTTATGCCTTGTATGTACCCTGAGCAGTTTCTGAAAGTAAAACCATAAAACCTCCCGTGTCCTCTCCTTAATTTCTGTATCACCTGCCTGGTTTTCGCAACAAGATTTCTGTTATAATATTTTCAATCCAACCACCAAACTAACCTCCTTACAGCTAACTTTAAACTCTGATCCAGCCCTCTTTTACAAAACAGCGTGCAGTGGTATTCTTTTGGTTTACAGACATGCCCAGTTAAGTCTTCTGAGGATTTCTGAAACAACTATTTGCATTAAAATACACTAAAATGAAAAATGACAGAACTGGAACTAATAACATCATTTGGACCAGTTGTGCCACAGTGTGATACCCAAAGGAATCAGGCATTCATTACTTTTAAACAAATTACTGAAGCTCAGAACACCCAGAAGTTATACAAGAAATTATAGCATTAGAGTAGTGGCTGTAAATACTGTCGTAACCTTTACTTGACTGCAGCCAGTACATTTGATGACTACATTCTGATTGCTTCTGAGTTTGAACAGAATCAACAGGAAAGGACTATTGCCTGTAATGCTCTGAACAACTCTTCTGAGGAGGGAAGAAATAACAAAAAATTAACAACTTGGAGATTTCAGCAGCCACGAGCCAAAGTACATGCTAAGGGGGTCATTTTGCCATAAAACAATCTGCCTGGAGTTGCTGCCAGTTTAACAGCTGCCACTGAGCCTCTCTGCAGTACTGATGCTTTGCGTGGGGCGCTGCATTCAGCATCTGGATGTCTGCAGGGTGATCCAGCCTCTGCAGCACAGGGAGCAGAGCCCATTGCCCAGCACAGCATGCACTGGAGCAAGGCTACTGTCTTCTGCTAAAAACAAGGAACAGCTATGGAGAAACCCCTTGCCATGTCAGTAGAGAAGACACACTGTTCCAGAAAGAGGGTAGCAACCAAACAGAGCAGTCAGAGTTTGGTTCCCCACTCATCATGATGGAGAACTTTCCTCCTCTCTTTCCTCACTTGGTTGGCTTTAATCTCTCTGTCATCACAACTGCACAGTGAAGGCTCAACCTTTTAACAGCAGTCATTGTCTAGGAGTTGCTCTCTTCCTCACATAGGATTTCAAAATTGGGCTATGTAAGGCTTGGCAAAGCCTGGGTCCCAACAGGGGAAAAAAAATTCAGAAAATATTCTAAAAAATTAAAATCCAATACTTTCTCAGTATCTGAAGGCTTCTTTATTGTAGAGCTCCAGCGTATGACTCAGCAACACAAGCAGATAATAGGGATCGGTCATCAGTGTAACCAAGTGTTGAGGCAAGGTATTTGAAGCACCCTCCTGAGTCACACAGATGAGGACCAATCCTGCTTTCTCAAACTGCAGCTCCCTAAAGAGTACAAAGCAAGCTGACATCAGAAAAGCCTGATGACTGAAACTCCTTCAGCTCTGTTATTGTCTCGACAAATCTTTCCTTTAATGAAAAATGTCAAACTTCGCGTTCAGTAATGTAAAAGTCAGCTCAAACACTGAATAAAAGTCAAACTTGTTGACGTGGTCATACTTCTAAAGATATGTTAGAATGTATGTGTCTTGAAGAAATAAAAACCACATGTCTCTGGAAGGGGTCCATACCTTAGCAGCAATTGGTATGGCACCTTTAGAGTTCAGCCAGAAATTATAAGAATTCAAAATCAATTAAAAGGTAAGTGTGCCAATACTCTTTCCAATCCCAATTTTTCCTGATCAAAATATGAAAATAATTTTTTAAGTATAACTAGAAAATGTTAATTTTGATCACAGGGGTTTGCATTGCTTACCTTTTTTCCAGTAGATAATTTATGTATGTCTTTTAGAAAACCAGTAACATCATTATGATGTGTCTCATCTTGCAGAATGCCAGCTATAACGGACTCAGACATCATATTAGAAGGAAAACAGTGAACTCCTAGCTCTAAGTAATTTCTCTGTATTTTCAAATTCTATTAGAGCTATGAAAAGATTACTCTGTTTAGTCTGGAAATATTGCACCCAAAGGAGAAGTTTAAGCAGCAAGAATAAAACCACTGGGGTACAAAGTGTTCTTTGCACAAAGTATTCTAAACAAAGTATTCTTAAAAGCACCTGATATATTATTTTATGGTGAGCAGAACAGTATGCAATAGTAATGTGTCTTTATGAGTAAGTTTGTGGGGCAAAAATATCAATCAGATTGTGTGGCATGAAGTAAACACTGAGCAAAATGACTACAGGGACTTCTGCATTATTTTGGATAAAGTAGGAAACTTCTGTTAAGTTACTCTCAAAAAGCAGCAGGAAAAGTGATATTAAGCAACTGCTTTTTGTATTGGTCCTGAATGACTTGCAGAGGGCCAAAGCAGATACATTAATGCATCACATGCAAGGCGCTGGTAGAGCCTGATTGACTCTGCAGAGCAGCAGGCCCCATGGCCAAACACTTTCCTGTCATGCTGCACAAGAAGGGAAGGTCATGCTGGTGAGACATCTGCTGGCACACACACAGTGACATATAAAGCAAGATTAGCAGGTGTCTAAAGAAACCTCACAGAAAATGGGGGAAAAAAAGAATTATTCTTCCTTTTATGGGAAGAACTTCCCTACACAGATCAACTGTGAATGAACCAGTTGGCAGGCAGCAAACAGGTCATCTATTTGCTTCTCTCCAGGCCGTGGGCAGAGCTCAGACACCCTCAGGGAACAAATGAAAAAGCAGTTTTGTTCCACAGACTCTCAGTGGCAGATACAAGAGATTTTGTTGGTAAACCAAGTTTCTTCACATTCAGTCATTGAGGCAGTGATGGCCAAACTCTGCTGAAGGTAGCTACTGAACTGTTATAACATTTTGCTACTTGTGTATTCCTACATCCAATATTATTTTAAGATAAACACTTCTTGCTTTTAATTACTTACATAGATTTCACTGCTGATTTTGATACATTGAATCCCTTTAAATGTTTTTATATACGTACTCACTAATAAGAATGGGCTTTGAAGACGTTCAAAGAAGTTGATCAGAATTAATTTTTAGAATAGCTGATTAAACAAAACCAAATCATTTTGGGAGAATGTTCTTTGAATATGAAATAAGGTAAACCGAATTATTTGGCTTTTGCATTGGAAATAGAATGTAGTAATTTTATTTCTGTATGACATACATAGTGCAGTCAGACTGATCCATTGTAAATTCTTATTAGTACTTAGTACAGGAAAATTTTCCTAATTTGCCACTCAGTGCTAGGCCCAGGGAACCTGGTCTCTCTGAGCCATCAATCACCAAAAAACTGTGTAGTACTGAGCAGTCAACACACAGGCAGTTTGCTGATATATCACCTCCTCTTTTTAAAAGGCAGTAAGTATTACTAAAAAGTATAAAGTTCTCTTTCCGTTCACTAGTTTGTCTAAAAAATATGAGAAGGGTCATATTGAGCAGCAAGATTATTGTATCTTGCAGCATTGAGCAATGGAAGGCATTTAAAAGAGTATATTCTCTCTTCTCTGAAATACGTATCCTTTTTTCTGACCTTTAAACTGAAAAAAAATAGGAATGCTTATTAGAGACTGTAAATTACATCTTTTCAGAGTATCACAAGAGTGCTGTCTGCACCCTTATTTGTGATTAGGCTGAGTTTCATCATCCCTCTTTTTCCTGGTTGTGGTGATAGAGGTAGGTGCAGATAGTCCCTTTCAGAACCCTTACCCCTGTGGTCAGTGAGGTAACTAATTTCTTTTGTAGTGGCTTAGGTGCTTTTCCTGAGCCTTTGATACTGAATGCAAATTGAACCCTTTAGAAACTGCCTTTCTCTGCTGTAGAGGCTTTGATTTTCAGTGACTACACAAGTCACCAAATACTGTCTGCACACAGTTATTCTGTAAGATAACTCAAAACTTAAGCCTTACTTATTTTGATAAGCACTAGCCCATTAATTCCATTCAATCTAACTACTTAGATTACTTAAATTTAAAACCACGACTAATTATTGCTATCTATATGTCAGCCATTATGGCTGTTTCCTCATCTAATTATAAAGAGAAAGCCTATCTCACCCCACACAGTACTTAGAAATTGTAATTTTCATACTTGTGACTACTAATAGCTGAGAAATTGAAACTGTATATCCAACTGACTTTTTTGTTAACCTGGGCCAAGATACTTGTAGTGAATACAAATAGCGAGGTTGGTACTTTCCATTTTCCTATTGATTTATTTTAGAAGTGGGCCCTTGTAAGAAGATAAGCTATCATCCGTTGAATGTCAGAAAAAAAAGCAGCAAATAGTCAAATGACATGCTGTCTCTCCTCATCAATTCTCTGACTCACCTGCATCCACACTTGGATCAAATAAAACTGCAATTTGTATTCTAAATTTTGTATCCAGTGGGACTGTGCTTGTAGAATGGCCACTTGACCTTTCCACTGAGAATGTCAGAGTAAACCATGTCTCTTAAAGGTAAAAACATCCAGGAGTTCTACTAGACCACTGAGCATTCACAGTAGTACATATAAACCTCAGACTGTTTCTGAGGTTTAATAAGCTTAGAGACTTATTTAAAATACCATGGCAGAAACAAACCATTATGTATTTTAGAAGGCTCTTATGAATGTATGGGATCTCAACTTACATTTAAAAATTTTTTGTTTGTTGTTTGTTGTTTTTCAGTATTCAGAGTCTAAGGTTAATTATAGTAACCCTTTCTGCAATACAGAGACTGAACAAAACCTAAAGATCTTCCCAGTGATGATGATGCCTACAGGCAGGGATATCCAGATTGTCACCCCTGCCTAGATGTAATAGTGAATAAATCTAGTGGAAAGGCTCTCATTCTCTTGGGGCACAGTTTAACAAGGCTTCATATCAACAAATTCATCCAAACCTCCATCTACGAGCTCCCAGCTTGTGCTGCTCTTCAGACCCAGCCAGGAAGGGCACTGTGCTCGCTGTGGGGGGTGGGCTGCCAGTGCTCCATTCACGCTTTTAACTGGAAGTTGTCCTAAGCCCACGGTACAGGCCAGCTAAAGGGCTTTGGGCTAGTACTTAACTGATTTCATACATCAATTATTGTGTCCTTTTAAATGTTCAGATGCAATTTGCTCCTTTGTCCTCAGTTTTCCAGAGCTGCAGAATATGTTTGGAGCTGGCTTTAAAGTCCCAACAACAAATGAATGGTACAGGATTTTGCATATCTTGCAGCCTTTCCTGAAATTTCCATGGCTCTTGGTAAGCTCAGAAATTTTCAGCAAGCTCTTTGTTCAGATCAGAGTTGGCCTTTCTATTTTTTCTTTGGCAGTGCCTAGCACTGTGAAGATGAGAGCAACTGGGAGAGTTGCTGTCAGATTGCAGACAATGCCGAACAATTATTAATGGTGCTGTTGGAGTAATTGTCGACATTTCAGCCTCATTGATTGATCTAAATTACCATCTGACCTATGTAATGTTCTACAGTACCTAGCAGAAGGGAAGAAGGATTTCCAGCAAATTGCCTGAATTCTGTGTGCTCTACTCCACTAAAGAAGCTTAGAGCAACTTGTCCTCATAGCTGTAGCTGAAATAAAAATTATCCTCTTTTTATTCTTTATTTTTCTCCCAAGAAGCCCTCAAGTCATGCTTTTTTTTTTAATGGGATCCAACTTACATTACCAGCTACTCAAATTTATTTCACTTATGAAAATATGTGAAAACATATAGCTAAAATTTTAAAGTTTCCATTTCCTTATATCTTTTCCCCTTTTTCAGGTGAAGGATTACACCTTGATACCTATGAAGAGCCTCTACAATCAGGAGACAAGTCGTCCTCCTAGAAATAGCAAGTCATGAGCACAAGGAAGGTGGGTACTTCATAATTTCAAGATATGTTTCAGCTAATGCACTCTGAGAGATCTTTCAATCTAACAAAATGAGGGCTTAGAGAGGGTCAGAAAAAGACAAATGGTCTACAATATCCCTTACTGACTCTTATTTTACGTCTGGGCCATTTCCAATACTGGGAGCATTAAGTTTGCAGCAATTTCTTGCAGGAACTAGGAAACATCTTAATATCTTGAGAAAATTAAAGACAGAAACCCTCACTCCTCTAAAGCATTTTCTCAAAAGGGAGGTGTATATATAACCACAGCTTGATTACAGCCTCTGCAGGTTTCTCAAGCAGATTTTTTCAACCACCAGACTGGTTAGGGAGAGTATATCCTGTCTTCTATTTTGTTCTGTTGGTTCTTGTTTTACCCATCTTTATTTTACTTTACTTTTACATCAAATGGTTTGTATCTCCAGTTAGGAGTTGCTGATCCTTTACTCATGAGGAGGATGTCAGACTGAACTTCCCCAGCGATGTCATCACAATCTGTAAGTAGGGGAACTCCAGGTACAGCAACACCTATGGTGCAGCTGGCAGTAAGAGGATTGAGCTTAACACAATGCCTCTGTTTTACTCCCTGCCCCATGCTGGACCTTCCAGGGCTCCATGCTCTCCTTCAGCTGACTCCCAAAGGCCTGTGCAGAAAGATGTGGCCACAGCACCTTACCACAGGAATGATCTTCCCAAGCCTTTGTGCTTGCTTTACTCCCTCTTAGGGAAACAGAGCTATCATAGAGGTGGTTTTACCCTGCTGGGTTGGTACGTACTCACTAACACAACTGGTTCCATCCTTGCCTACCAAAACTAGTGTCTGCCAAATCTAGTGGGGAAAGGAAAGCTGCATAGTCAGGCTGTGCAGAATCTAGAGCACCTGAGCCCTCAACATGGGATGGAGGCACAGAGCCTTTTTTCTTCTGCCTTAAGATTTCATCAGCCTGGCTTGGTCCCTAGAGCTTTTATGGCCTTTGCCAGCACAAAGTCCCCATGGAAAAAGAAGTGTGAAAACAATGTTTTTTTAAAAAAATGTCCCACAGTTTCAGGATTTGGGCTACCATTAAGCAAAATATTGGACTAAATATTAATCTAGATGTTATTAATACAGTTTGGCATTTTCTTCAGAAAGCCTATGTAGCAGCACAGGTAGGTAAGTCTGATAGCCACAGTGGCTGCAGGAGGCTACAGCTGGCAAATTCTAACAACAGCTGACAATGACCAGCAGGTCATTTTCTCCAGGCAACAACTGACAGAACCAGAGGACACAGTCTCAAACTGCACCAAGGGAAATATAGGTTGGATATTAGGAAGAAGTTTTTTACAGAAAGAGTGATAAAGTACTGGAATGGTCTGCCTGGGGAGGTGGTAGAGTCACATCCCTGGATGTGTTTAGACAAAGACTGGATGTGGCGCTTGATGCCATGGTTTAGTTGAGGTGTTAGGGCTGGGTTGGACTTGATGACCTTGGAGGTCTCTTCCAACCTTGTGATTCTGTGATTCTGCATGATTTTCATATCAAGCTGCAAACAGATTGAAGTATCCTAATTAATAGCCTTGTGGACCTTAGCACAAAGCACAATGATAATCCCTCTCAGGCACTAAAATATTCCCATTCATTATAAACATCTGAGTGCAAAAATACCCCAAACACTTTATTTGTATCCTATTTATGTTGGGGTTTTGAAAAAGCCATTCAAATTGGTGGGGTTATTCTTGTGGTTTTAAGGCCAGGATTTTAAGATTCACTCAGAAACTGACAAACATCTTGGTGCTTAGGTAACTCCTACTGCACTCAAGTGGTTGCTCCCTTGCATCACCCTTTATGTGGTATTATTATAAACCCACATATCACTTAGGTTATACTCCCAATGATCTGCAGGGACAGGAGAATTTGAGGCCTTAGGAATAACTAGGTCCTCATATTTTCCTGTGCCACAGTATTCTGAGTTTCCTGTGGTCTTTGGTAGTAAAGTACAAATGTTTGCATATACAGAAGTAGAGCTAGGGGAAGTAAGGTGTGCGGTAGCTTGAACTTCTCCTTGGAGGTAAGGACAGAGCAGATGTCTGGGATTTCACATGTTTATTGACTAGCAGAAGACGCTTGTATTTAGGCACAGAAATATCACTGTTAGGGTCCTCTCTGCTTTCATGTTTGTACTATATCATCGTGTTATCTGTTTGCATCTGATTGTATCTTGGCATCTGTATCCCATTCCACCTCCTTTATAAGCACCACAGTCTGCAAAGGAAATTTACGCAAGAGTTTCTGGTGCACAGGAAGAGCAGTTTACATGCTCAGCTAGCAAAAATAAGGGTCTCTCACGTATGTTTTCATCCTCTATAACTAACTCCGCTAATCAGATTCGACTAAGAGCCTTCAAAGAGCTACAAAACAGTGTCTTAAAACTGCAAAGTACTGTCTCCAGACACTTTGTTTGGGCTGCCAAGAGAACTGCAAATTCATTGGAATGGCAAAATTTTGAAGACCTTTTTTTCCACCTTTTACTTTTGAATTATTTTTTATTTCAAAACAGAACAAGCAAACAGCAGAAGATAGTGCAGAAGAAGGATGTCAGAATGGGGGCTGAAAAATCAGTAACTTTGAAGTTCAATGCCTTTGAAGTAGTACTAAATAGAAGTAGTTCATGCCAGTATCTAAAAAATCACAGTTGTTTAACTCCTCATTCTATTTTTGTTAGCAAAATTAAGAATACAGGCTGCCAAGGAACATGCATGCAAAACTGTGCTACTAAATACGTTTTTTTATTTTTTGTCCCATCTCAATTCCCCTTAATTTCTCTTTTAAAATTTGAAATGATGCTATTGTTTCATGGCAGCTGTAATCTTTTCATGTGGCAATTTTTTCCTTCATTTTCCCAAAGCAAGCACATAAATTTCTAGTTTTCCACGTTTTTTCCCTCTTTGGTTCATCAATATTTTGAAGAAAATACATTTTTACAGCCAGTATTTTCAAGGTAAGCTTGGACTGATAGATGTGTGAATTCAGAGCAAGTCTTTAAGGACTATTGACAACCCCAACCTGTGTGTCAAATTAGATGAAACACTGATTAATGGATTTCTGTGGCAAAGTACATATATATATATATATATATATATATATATAAAATAAAAATACATAATTTTAAGATGCATTGGACTTTTAATCACAGTCAGCACAGGTGAGAACAAAACTACAATGGATAGCTACGCTAGATTTACAAATTTTATTCCTAGTACAAAAAAATATATGCAGAATTATGCAAAAACAGGCCATGCAAAATTATTATTGTGGCTTTTAAAATTATTATTTCGAGTGACTTATTACTGGAGGTAGCATCTTTATTCTTTCAGCAATATCATATAATATTTATAAAGCCTCAGTTGCTGAATAAAGAGACTGCCTGATGATCTAAGCTTTCAGAGCATTCAGGAAAGATTACCAGTTCTATTTGGTGAACATCATAGTATTTGAATGGGGGAATTTGCAAATATTATCATATTATATCCTATTGTCTTAGAATCTCAAGCATATAAAACTAACCCATCTTTTTATTGTCTTCTTTTTTTTCTTTTTTTCTGTTTTAAACTCTTAATTTTTTGTGTAAGTATTGATTTAGGTGCTTTATTTATGGATTTTTTTTCTTCAATTTCTACAGGGAAAAAAACCCTACAAAATATGACTCTACATCTCACTGTTTGGTCCAGCTTTCTAGTTCTGTTTTTGATGAGATAGATGACACTTGTACCAGAACATGGTATCTGAGTCTTTTAAGCTTAGTAATAAACAGTTTTTTACCTAATTCTGCACTAAGCAAATTCTACACAGTTCTGACAGCTTCTTAATTTGATTCAAGTATGCCCTTAAGGAAAAGATAGCAGGCTATGCTTGAAAAATATGATTTAAAATTTATTTGAACATGAAAATGCCTCATTATCTCTGACGTGTTTCTGAGTAATAACGGTTAAATAATAAATCACTGAAGTAATACATTGAGTTGGTTCTAAATATACTGCTTAAAAACCAACCTGTTTTCCTTTGTGAAGACATTTATATACATCTCTACTCTGTTTTTGTGAGACCCCACCTGCAGTACTGTTTTCTGTGTCCTCACAGATAAGAAGGATATGGACCCTCTGGAGTGGGTCAGAGGTTGGAGCCTCTTCTATGAGGACAGGCTGAGAGAGCTGAAATTGTTCAGCTTTGAGAAGAAAAGGCTCTGGAGAGACCTTAAAGCCCCTTCCAATACCTGATGGGGATACAAGAGAGCTGGAGAGGAACTTGTTACAGGGGTCTGGAGTGACAGGACAAGAGGGAATGGCTTTTAACTGAAAGAGAGTAGGTTTAGATTGGATATTAGGAAGAAATTCTTGACTGTGAGGGTGGTGAGGGACTGCAACAGGTTGCCCAGATAAGCTGTGGATGCCCCATCCCTGGCAGTGCTGAAGGCCAGATTGGATGGGACTCTGAGCAACCTGATCTAGTGGAAGGTGCCCCTGCCCATAGCAGGAAGTTTAAATAGATGATCTTCAAGGTCCTTTGCACACCCAAAGTGTGTTCAATGATTCTATGGTTATATGATAGCCACTACATTAGAAGTTATGCACATTTTCTCAGCAGGGTTTGTAAGATCTACTTCTCACTTCACTTAAATCTGTAACTAAACTTCATTGAGTTTCACGAGTGCAAGTCTGATTTTCAACATATTATAACGTTTGATTCTTCTCTTGTTAGCAATTTTATGCATGTGACTGGATTTCTTCCAAAAAAATATAAAAAGAATGTTCTAAGAAACTGAACAACTTTCTTCTAAAGAGAACCACTACTCCACTTCAGCAATACTGCTGCTAGTTGAAGGAAGGATTTGCACAGTTTTTGTGCAAGCAACAGATATAACTTGTCCACAAAGGCTGGAAGTCATCAGAAATAATTTAGTTAGCTTGGACCTGCCCTATTGTGTCAATTTATTTCCCTTGTTTCATTGAAGAGGCAATTTAACTGAAGTCCTCATCTTTCAGAATACATAATTAAATATTAACAATTACTGCACAAAGGAAAAGTCTCATCTCCTCCTTGATTAAGGCTCTCTAAAGGAGAAGTGTTGATTAAGGTGTCCCAAAGCTCATTTTCTATGCTTGACCACAAACTCTGCAGCTCAGTCTCCAAAGGAGGCAAATGTCTACCAGCCCAGCTCCTGAGCTGACCGCTGGCAGTGACAGCTCTTGACATTTTGACCCTGGGGATAAGCTTCCTCTGCCTATTCAAAACCATCGGGAGATATGTCCCCATGTATTAGCTGAGCCTGTAGCTACACTAGACACCTGGTTCTCCTCCAGGACAACTTGCAAGTGTTTTTCAGTGTCAGAAAGCCATGACAATATTTGCAACTCCACTAATAGGACAGTGTCTGCAAACGTGCAAGTGTTCAACATTTCTTATAAGCAGAATGGCAAAATACAACAGCTCTGTACAGTTCTAGGCTTGTTTGTTGGGTTGAGGGGTCTAAAGGGTATTTTTAAAATATGGTGCCTTTTCTCAGCATCTTCACAAAAACCAGTTGGAATTGAGGCTGCAGAAATAGTGAAAGTTATTTTGTTGCTGGTAACAGAGAGAAGAGGAAAGAGCATACCCTTACCAGTCTCTCACTAAGAAACATCTCCAAGATTTATCAGCCAGACCCACGGGTAGTTACATGAATTGGTCAAAACATCTTAAGTTGAAAAAATATGTGGCTTGTGACAGATTAAAGTCCTGAGTGTCTGCCCTGGCATTTGCAAAGACTCTCCAGCTGCTTCCACTGTGTGAACAGTGCTAACAAATGAGGAAATTTCCAGTCTTGCCCTATTCCTACAAGTCCCCTTGACCTCAGATGTTCCTCCTTCTATTATGTCTTCCCTATGCAAGCCACATCCACAACTGGGAGCCCAAAACGACACAGTTTTCTCTCTCCTTTGCCTTCTTAGCATGGTTTTCCAGTTATCAGGGAGTCTCTCTGGGCTTCAGCTGCAGACTGGATATAAACTCCAGGTTTACAAGAAAACTAAGCAAGTTTAGTAAACAGAAGGGATTATTTATACCATCTGTGCTTTAAATGTCATTTTGAGCATTTCAGGAAAGGTCACCTAAGACTGGTAATCCAACACCAAGTCTATATGTACGTGAGCAATCAGACTATATGTACAGGAGAAATCAGTGAGGCAGAAACAGCTCCTTCTCAGCTGCTGGGCAGGGCATTCAGCCCCACAAGCTTTGAGGAGGGTTTCCATACTCATTGCTTTTCTCAGAGCTACAAAGGCAATTCAGCTAACCCAGACTCAGCTGAAACTTCTCTCAGCTGAGAGACAGCACCAGGACAAGTTCCTCAGCTGTGCTTGAGATCAGTAGCTTCCTGCCCAGCAGCCACAGCAGCAACAGAAATGAGGTAGGGGTATGGGAAATTTTTTTTAGGAACAAAGAAACTGAATACAATTTAAAAAAAAAAATTTTAGAAATATGTTTGGCCCAAATTTGTGTCAGAAGAATCTTTAGATTGACCTTTGCTGTGAATGGAATAATAAGGAAAGACTTTTTAAAATCAGTAATTACAATCAGCCCTGGATAAAATTTCACCAAGCATCAGACAAATGCACTTGTCCTTCCATAGTGGGACCACATATAGCAACCCAGAGCCACATCCATAACTATTCATTCTTCATCTTACCTTTCTTTGCACAGCTCCCAGCAGTGTCTTTGCATATATAACCAATTCTATTGAACTGAACTATTATTGGCCAGAATATGCCTTTCTTTTTCTCTAAGAAAAATCAATGTCAAGTAAAAAAGATAAATCCTGAAGCTGAAAATTATGTCTAATATTATCAACTCTCAGTTCGAACTCAGCTGGAGGCTTGTATCTTCCTTGAGAGTACTCTGAAAAGTCACAGAGTGCTATTGTTAGCATCATGTACTAGCTACATTAGTTTGTATTTTATTTCCTAGCATTCTTCTTTCAGAAATACTACGTGAAAATATTCATGCTCAGATTTTATTTTCACTATTGCATCTAAATACAGACATTAGTAATTCAGAAATATGTATGGAGAAATTTTGCCAAGAAAGTTAGAACTAATAATATCAGTTATAGTCCAGTACAGAAAATGTGTCTTTTATACACTGAAATTTATCCATTTTAAATGTGATCTTGAGTAGAAAATAATTTCAGAGACTTTTGTCAGAGACTTTCAGAGGCTTTCAAAAAGAGGTGGTAAAGAGCTCTGTTCAGTTCATTCTAAAGATGAAGCAGAACAGCTGTTAATTGATGTCCAGAGACCACCTGGCAAAAGGAGGAGAGCTTTGTTCTCAGTAGGTCTGGGATAATCCAGAACAGCTCACGGCATGGCATTATTCACTAGCTGTGTTTGAACAGGGCTCATTGCAGCTAAACACAGTAAATCCACAACTTTCATCTGAAAGCTGTTCACTTTGACATAATGTGCCCCTGCTGAAAATACAGCAGGGCAGGCAAAGGGAAATTTTTGTTTGTTTAGAAGTTGTGGGAATTGCAAGGCGGGTGTCAGGCCTTTCTTTTTATCACCCTGATAACAATTAGGTGAGTGCTAGAGCTGCTATATATATAGCAATACAAAAGCATTTGGTCATGGTATTAACTAACCAATATGTCTTGTTTTTCTCTCTCTCTTGGATGATGACAAGATCATAGTTTCAAAGCATGAGTTTTAATTATTCAGTTGCAATACAGTGAATCTTAGTGGACTTCTGTCATTCCCCAAAGAAACTCATATGCTCTGAAGCTGCATTTATGGACAAATTATTTCTGACATCTGGCAAGGCACAAGCCAAACAAATCCAGGAAACCAAAGCATTCTCTCACTTTTAACATTTCCATGAAATGTGCTCCACTGGTGGAACCTGAGGCTAGGTTCTTTGAATATGTTAGAGTACATATTTCATCATTATATAACTATTTTTAGAAGATAAGCTGCTGTTTTTTCCTTAGAGACACATTAAAACATAGAAACAGCCAAATAAAAAAGGGCTCGTATGCCAGAAGTTCATATTTTTTACCCAGCCGTCTAAAATGACCCAATAAAAGATATTATTCCCCACAACCCAAACCCCATAGGATATGTGCATAATATCATAACATATGATAAATACACTTTTTGAAAGATGCTCATGACCTCTACCTGCAATAAATGTTTACACATACAGGCTATGTTAGGGCGTTTTGTGAGGGTACTTTTATCCTTCTGGCTGGTGTCTGTAACAACCAAAATAAACAGGGAATAGGACAAACTCCTCCTGGTTTCTAACAGTCATCTAGGGAACCCCCAAACACCTTGTCATTTCTAGATGTCATTCTGGCATACACAGTCATGAGCCAATTATTGAGTTAATTATTCTACAGCCAGACAGAACAGGTTGTTATGTGAAGGCTCTCCTGATTGCTTTTAAGCACTGTTTTTTGAGATGATTCCCCACTCCCAAATTAATCTGAAGCATCAATTTCAACACTTGGGGTGTCTTTGACAGTGACTTTGCAAGGGAAATGCCCTTTACAGGCTGTAAATTTAGGTAAAATTGTCAAAAGCAAACAATAAAATCAAGTCTGATTCTGTGCACAACTGGTACCAACAAATTTCTAAAACACCTTTCATTCAATAGAGGCAATAAATTGATATTTTGATATGGATGCATGGATGGATGCATGGATGGATGGATGGATGGATGGATGGATGGATGGATGGATGGATGGATGGATGGATGGTTGGATGGATAGCATCCTGGTGGTTTGGATGGGGGGTGGGGGGATGGGGTGGTGGTGGTGGTGTGGTGGTGTGGTGGTGGGTGGTGTGTGGATGGTGGTGGATGGTGTGGGTGGTGGTGGCTGATGGTAGCATCCTTGTTCTTTCCTGCGGCCCTCCTCACCAGCTGCAGAAGAGGGTAACAGCATGTGGAGAAGTGCAGCCACTCGGTGCCATCTGCTGCTTTCCATACCCAGCATGGGCACCAGCAGACGTCGTGCAACATTCCATTGTCCTTTAAAAAAGTGGCTTTGGGAAGACTTTCTGCACCACAGATCCTTTTATCCATACTGTGCCAACGAGCATTGCAGGAGCCGGAAACCCTAGTGCAGTTAGATGAGTGGAGTCCCTTTTTAACATGTTAGAAAAACTTCAAAAAGTGCTCGTTACCATCAAGCTTGAGCAGTTCTGGGTTTTTGGAGGCATCACAACTCAAAGTCTCATTTTTTAAATATACTTTTCACTGTTTTCTGTTTATGCCACAGTGGAAGCTGGCATTCAGGAAATCAGTATGACTGAGGAATGGATGAATTATCCAATAGCAGCATAATCTCCAAAGTGTACTTCTAAACTTATTAATCCAAAGACTTTACCCAACTAAAAAAAATCTCAAGCTGAAATCTTATCAGTTGGTTTGGAGTTTGACACTGGGGCTGTCCTTTCCCCTCTTTGCCCTGAAATCATCCCCACAGGATTAGTTGCAGGTCACTGGCATTGGAAATGCTGCGTGCTGCTCCAGCAGCCCTATACTTGTTTGAACTGAAAAGAGAGCCAGCCAGCATCCAGCATATTGTGTTGCCAAAACAAAGCAAAATAACTGCAGTGAACGGTCTTCCCTGCCCTGCATTTTTTGAATATATTTGTACTCCAGGGAGCAAATGGTTTTGCAAAATTCATATTCTTTTGCATGTGTGTATCCAATGAAGTGAAGAGTCTTCCTGGATTACTTGAGCATGTGGTTTTACATGTATATATGTGCCATAAGCAGTCTCCCCTGCTTGTCCTGCCATGTAGGCAGCAGATTTCCACTGAGGTGCATGGTTTGTGCTGAAGTCAAGCACCACATGTGGTGGGTGGAACTCAGACATCTGTACTCCAGGAAGATGGTGGCTAATGTTGCTGAATTAAGTTGCTAAGCACTGTCCTTGTTAATGACTGACTAGTGACACCAAAAGGGAAGTGGCCAGCTTTGGCAGACTTCCACAGGCTGCGTAAATCAGGCACTGAGTACACAGAGGGCTTTTAGGCCATGCCAGATGTCACAGGCAGCCCCCCCTCACTGCCCTGGTAATGGATGAAACTGTCACAGCATGACCTGATGTAAATACCATGTGAACAGCAGAGCCTTCAGCACCAGGGGCCCGGGTTCAGAGCCCCTGGAGTCCTGGGGGTGACAGGGAAGCCTTTCTGGGCTCACTCCCCTGGTACAGTGTGATGCCCCCTCAGGCATCCCATGCCAGAAGCCTTGGAGTGGCAGGGCCCAAGGGAGGTGAGCCAGGGCCCCTGCTGTCCTGGCACTGCAGAGTTGCTCTGCTCCCTTGTCTCATGCATCTACTGAGGCATTTATCAGCACCATCACCAGCCACCTGCACCTGCATAAAACTGAACAGACTATTTGCAACCTTCTGTCTCCCTGTTGCTGGCCATCTACAGAACACAGAAGCACATCAGACCATTTCCTTACTCAGTAGCCACAAATCTGCTGAGTAATAATGGCACACATCAAATCAGAAGAAAGCAGAACTGATACATGTTCTCCTCAAATGAAATTTAAAAAAATATTTCTTTTGGGTGTAGATTCAGCAATTGATGATAGGCTTTGGCAGCAGGGCTCCATCTCCTGGTTTGAGGAAGATATTGTCTGACATAAGGAAACAGCTCATTTTCAAAAATACTTGAGAAATGAGGAAATTATAGACACACTGGAGAGATACTGAGATGGGTTAAAGATTGATGTAATTTTTCATTTCTGAAGTACAAAAAACATTACCAAGATTTTATGATAATGTATGCTGCTGTGTGCAGCTTCAGGCTTGCTTCCTTGAAATTAAATTAAAACACTTTGACTGCTTAGGATACTCCTGCTGTCACTGAAGCAGTGTGCTAACCTGGAAGGGACTTCATTTCCACCTGAGCTGCTGTAGCTGAACTTGAAAGGCCCCTTCCAACCCAAACCATTCCATGAGTCAATGAAAACATCTCAAAGATGCATTTGGCTGTTTTTCTTTTTCTCAGACAAGGTCACTGGGGACATCATCTTAGATGTGGGAAGTGGAACAGCTGCTCCTCTGGGATATACAATTTTCCAGACCACTGTCATCTTTCTCTACACAATTCTTCTCACCAGCTCAGTCCAGACATGCTGGAAATACTGACCTTTGACATGGGTATGTCCTCGCTAGCACTCATTCACCAAATAATTTTGAAATGCATTCTTATAGGGTTTTTATCTCAATCAAATGAAAAGACTAGGCGAATACTGTCACATATCTGAACTGTAACTGTTCAGGGACAGACAGACAGCAATGTGGTCAGTTCATGGACCCAAAGCTGACTGACAGCATAGGAATTGTCACATTTCCCTGCACTGTCTCAAGGCAAAGCAGCAAAAAACAACGACAAAAAAAATCAAAGCAGAGCAATTTGGGCAAACCTCTCTAACAACAATCCTTTTATGGAAGTGAGACCCAGCTTTACTTGCAAATACTATTTTCATACTAGCTTCAGACATATATAAAACATACCTGGAAAGTAGGATGAAGGTCAGACCTTGAGGTGATCTATAAAGGGAATGTTAGCAGAGGAAATGTAGCACTTGCAGTGAAATGAGTAAGATAATCTGCTATGCAAGAAAGCAGAAATCACCTCACATAAAAGTCCTGCTTATTATTTTCAATTATTGAAGAGAAAAGCTTTTGAAATACTGAAATAGTGCATTGAAAATGCAAATAATGCGTTGAAATATTTTTATTTCAAGCTATGTATTTAAATGATGACTTACAGTGCAGTACCAGAGAAGGCATCAAGCAAAGCCAGCATTCATCACAGTCAGCATTTACAGTTACTATTTGAAGCACCAGTCCAAAAGGCAGAGCATATCAAGGAAACACCAGATTCCTACACCACAAACTATGCAGTCTGAGCTTCTCTGTTATCTGTTGCTCAAACACCCAGAAAAATCCTTTCAGTTCTTCCTGTACAATACTCTAAGACGACTGTCCTTCCCACTCTTTCTGAAGTCAATGGAAATCTACTTTGCAGTGGTGATGCATGTAGTCCCAACTCTTTAAAAATGCCACTACCAGCAGAATGACTCCTCTTCCAAGGATAATATTCCACAAGGATTTGACATTTTTAAAGGTTGCAAAGGCAGACACGCAGGACTTAAAGACCCTGCTTTTAAATTTATCCTGTCCCTTTCACTGTCTCCTTGTGAACATCACACATTTTTCATACAACAATGGGCACAAAAAAATCCCACAATTTTCTGTCAAGAGGTGCTTTTTTCTCTATGTTGCCTCATGTCTTCTCCCCAAAGAACATTTTACCTGTCAATGGATGACATAAACATAAATGATGGTGGGATGCTGAATGGCAATTTCAATGTAAATGAGCTTCATCATGGCAAGATTTCCAATGTAGCAGCTTTCTTGTGTCTGTAATAAATGACAGGTTACTCTGCTCAGTGATCTCAGTATACACTGAGGAGTGTTGTGCCAGTGTTAAGTGTGTCCACATTTCAGGCATTTTGCAATGCAGTAAAGTGACCCTTAGGAAATACTCCAACACATCCTTTTGATCAGTTTGTGACATCTTTGATCCAGCCATGCAGCATTTTCTGCTGCATCATTCCCATAGAAATATGAAAAAAGCATGGGAATGAGTTACCATATAGTCCTTTTTTGTCTTCAATCCTTTGTTTGGAGGATAGTACTTGTGCATATCCAGGTTACAAAATCATTTGATTAAAACAATGATTTTGTAAAAATAAATTAGGCATAAGGCCAAATGGAGGTAAGAGCTTGATAATAGCTTGAAAACAGACAGCCTTAGACTTGCCTGCATTTAAAGTGGCAAATGAGCCACTGGGAACCAAATTCTCCCAGTTTTGTAAAGGCAACATTTTATTAAGTTCACACCCTACACAACTTCCAGATATTAGCCATGAGAGTATTGTGCATGACTACCATGTTCCTCCAACTTAATCCTTTCATTGTTGCCTAGGCTGCTGGCTGCTGGCTCCTTGCTTCTGTGACTCTGGGGACTGGCAGGGCTGACTTTAGCAAAGCTGTGGCTGAGAACATGGGTCAGCACCCTGTGGAGGACAGTAATGATAAAGCAAGTGGAGAAGGACCCTACAGGCAAAATGGATTTTGACCTTGGCTGGCCACCAGCTGCCCACCACACCACTTTCTCACTCCCCCCCTTTAGCAGGACAGAGAGAAAACAAAATGAAAAGCTTGTGTGCTGAGATAAGGGCAGGGAGATTGCTCATCACAGGTAAAACAGACTTGACTTAGAGAATATAATTTTATTTTTGTCAGTTAATGACAGAGTAGGACACTGAGAAATAAGAATAAATCTAAAAACCCCTTCCCCCCACCTGTCCCTTCTTTTGGAGCTTGACTTCACTCCCAATTTGCCTTCCTCCTTTGCCACAGTGGCACAGGGCACAAGGAATGGGGGTTTAGTTTATCACATGCTGCTGCTATTGCTCCTTCCTCCTCACACCCTTGCCCTACTCCAGCACTGGGGGCTTCCCACTCAATAGTCCTACATGAGCTACTCCTGCATGGGTCTGTCCCTCAGACTGCAGTTCTTAAAGAGCTACTCCAGCATGGATACCCTTCCATAGGGTCAGTTCTCCAGGAACAGAGTGCTCCAGCATGGGTCCCCTGCCAGGACCCTTCACTGCACCTTCCTCCATTGCACCTCTGCCCGGTCTGGCATAAGGTCCTCCACAGGCTGCATGTGGATCTCTGCTCCACTCTGGACTTGCACAGACTGCAGAGGGGCCCAACCATGGTCTTCATCAAGGCCTGCAGGGGACTCTCTGCTCCAGTGCCTGCAGCACCTCCTCCACATTGATGTCTGCAGAGCTGTTTTTCTCATTTTTCTCATTTCTTTCCATTGCAGCTCTTGCTCAGCATTTTTTACTCTTTGTTAAATATCTTATCACAGGGGTTCTTCCAACATTGCTAATGGGCTTGGCTTTGGCCAGCAGCAAGTCCATCTTGGAGCCTGCCAACATAGAAGAGGGCCTGGTGTCTTTCCACAGAAGCCACTCCTGTGGCCCTCCACTACTAAAATCTTGCTGCACAAATTCAAGAAAGAGGCAACCACTTCAGTAATCCACTCTTATGGTAAATGTCAATCAAGCCCAGAACCACCATATATAAAATCTGCTTATGGGAATGTGGTATCAGTCACATGTGGTATGTTAGTCAATGTTACTAGGCACACAGAGCTGCAGCTGTACGAATGTACAGCTGATGTTATGAACTGCACATCACTAGATCCAGTGAGGAAAACAAGATTCAGCTGAGCAGAGAGCTGGAGACTGAATTCTGAATTTTCAGAGAGTAGTCCATGCTTCAAGACAGTAGAAATAAAATGTGCCACAAATTCTCCCACTTCATTCCCTAACTATATTTCTAATTCATTTAAAGCTGAATTCAGAAAACTTTTCTATCATTATATAGTGCTTTATGTAGCCTGTACAAAATACTGCTTCTTTTGTGATAATTGTTTCTTTCTTTATTTTTTCCCCTCTCTTTTTTTTCACACATTTTTGTATGCATCCTTTCTCTGTACAGCTTTGAAATGTTTCATGAGATGCCAAAGAGCAGTGAGGTCACAGAATAATAACTTCCATTTTCCTGATTTTTTTTGGTATTGAATTTCAGAATGTGCATTTTCTGTTGCCTTGTGAATAATGAAATTCAAGAGAACTATTTTAAAAAGATGGAGAAATCAATAAAATGTTCTGGTTTGTTCTAAAGAAAGCTGCATCTGTGAATCACTAAATTTCCATTTTGTCCCCAGACTACCATTGCTTGCTTTTCTTCCCTACCACATATTACTCTCTCATGTCTCAGGTGTACCATAAGGATCAGTATTTGTTTCCTGAAGGTGGGAGTGAACTTTTTAATCCTCAAGTTGCAAGAGGCGGTGTATCATTCATGCCTGCATTACCTAAACAGTGTTTCTCAAGCAAGGGGCAGGGCTGATAAGGATGTGTGTCAGTCTCCAGTGCGGATAGCAGCACACGATAGCTGAAAGCTTTGAGTGGGTCTCTGAAGATTTCAAGGCAGACACCAGCCTGTGTTTTTCAAAGCATATTCCCCAGTGTGTAAGCTATGGCACTCTTAAATATAAAGGTATGGATCAAGATCTATTTTCTGTTTCCCCCTCCTAATAGCTGAATTACTATGGGAACATCTTGTGAAAATTACATCTTATTAGTATTTGGAACTTGCTAAAGGAATGAAATTATTGCCTACAAGCTGCTAATTCCACGTCTTCCACTCTGAGAGTGAGGGGCTCTTTGCTAGTGGAAATGAACCCCTGGCCAGGCAGAACAACACCAGATCCCACCTGACTACAGTTCTCTCCCAACTACTGCATGAATTCAGCTTCTCAGGTGGGATTTTGGTGGGCAGTACTAGAAACTGAGGCAATGTGCAGAAAACAACCTTGTCACACAGAACAGCTCTCACAGGGGTTACGGTCATTTTCCAAGCCTGACTTGTATTAAGTAATTTCACAGGGCAGAACTTTTTCTTGTTTGCATTTAAATCCCTAGGTGAATTCCTACTGAGTCCCCAGATGGCTTTGTGTTCAGCAGACTCTAGATCTGGTCATGGCAGTACACTGGGGCCAGCAGTGAGCTGCACACCATTCTCTATTTGCAGCTCTCCTGAGGGGCAGCATCGGGGGGAGAGGCAGCACAGGCTCACAGCTCCCTCCCACAGGTGTTTCCCAGCAATACCTTTAGCACCATGAATAACTATTTAATGCTGATGAGCAGAGCCCTCAAATCCGGGTGTATTTAAGGAGAGGAGAGAACCTGTATTATTGCAAATAATAATTCAGTGCCAAAATCAAATTAAAAATAAAATATATATTGTTGTATACCCAAGGGAAATGGTATTGTCCGAACTAAGATGAGAACAGGAAAATACAGCTATAGAGTGTGTTCTGTCACATGGCAGGTGGCATGTTACTGCATGTCCAAAACCCCAATCACAAACTTAGTACCAGCTATTTCTGTTCCCCCATCATCCTGTTAACAAGAGGGAGCAAGCAAGGGGAACTCTGCTCAGAGCCTTTGCTTGTGTAACCCGCAGAGCTACAGCTCAGTGGTGGTTCAAGTGAGAGCATGGCCTCCTGGCACAAAGCACCAGCAGTCAGCACAAGGGGGCTTTGCTTTACTGGGCAGTCCATGGGCTTTCAGTGGGTAACCCAAAGAAGGGCTACTGAGGAGGAACAGGGCTCTTAAAACATTTCCCTTGCTCCAGTGGAGTATTTTTTAATTACTTCATGGCCAAAGGAGCATAAGATGAGTTTCAAAAGAAGAGATGAATGTTTGGGGGAACACTTTCTATAACACTGAAAGTGTAGCGAGAATGTTCTACTTTTGGCAGTTGCTGACATTATAGGATGAAGACCTCATTTATGTTATGAGAAGCCTTGGTTGGGTAATACTTTAAAATTAAAAGAATGTATATAAAATACAATAACTTCTATCTTTGTTATTTTTCATGGTATTAAAAAGGGTATCTATTGCATTATGGTGGATACTATATTAATTCCTGTTACATTAACATCAAATACTGCATTTTTCTTAAAAAGTGACTGAGGTCTGATTAAAAAGTGGGGAGTAGGGGCCGGAATCTGCAAAACTAAATAAAACTTAAAACACCATTACAGCTGATATAACTTGCAGAAGCTGAATAAAATAAATAAATAACATACATTTCTATGCTCAAAATAGCTCAACTGCTGCTACAAAAATACTATTAGTGCCTTCTGTCTAACAAAGAAGGCACTAGCTTAAAGATATTAAGGCTTAAAAATTCTTCAGGCATTGTCTTCTTCACTGCATCATCAGTGGCTAGGCATGCATTAGTCAAAACTTAAATAATCTTTCCCCACAGTCTGTATCAACTTTTGTTCTTCCTCCCAGTGCATTTCAGTGCTGGAATGTTACATATGGTATATGTATGCTGAGCAGCAAAAATTATTCTGCTAGAAAATGAGGAAACCTCAGAATTAATGAGCAGCTGAATTTTGTCTGTATTTGAACTCTTCATGTGCAAATGTTTGCATGGGATTCCAGCTCATTCAGAAAGAGGAATGAGTGCCAGACATGTACCTTAGCTGCTGGATGAGATACAGTATTTTGACCTCAAGCCCCGTTCAACTTATCACTAGCTACCAGATCTTTTACACAGGATTGGACTTTAGAAGGTGAGTCCCAGAGTCACAGAGGTCCTACTCACTTCAGTGAAGACAGGATGTCCTTACCATAAGCCAGGCTGCAGAGGTAAAGTTTTGCCACTGGTGTGAGTCATGTGAAATTTAATTTAATTTATTAATTTCAACCTAAATGTGTATTTATCTCTATTTTATCTTATTCATGATTTGAGTACTTACTTCTGAAGCCTGTCTAGTGAATTTTCAAATGTCAAACTCCCAAGGCACTTTGAAGGCATATGGTACAGACCACTGATAGCATCTCAGGATCAGCTGCGAGGACCATTCTAGTGTAAGCAAAATAGAAAGAGTTTAAATCAGGCACAAATGATCACACTATCAAGGATTTTGTTGTATTAAACATGTTTACAACAATACATATATATTACAGTAATACATTACACAACTATACTTCTACATTACAGAAATACATTATACCAGTTACATTACACCAGCATCTATCTCTACTTGTCAAGGCGGTCATAACTCAAAGTAAATACCTTAAATGTCCCAAACCAAATCCCTCAATTACTGGTTGGTGGCTCACCTATTCCCAGGTGTCTTGATTGAGCTAATCAGGTCTAGACCTCTTTGTGGCTTCCACCTGCCACTCTCAGCTTCACCAACACCGCCTCCCCCACTCCATCCCAGTGGGTCACAGTAGCCCTAAACACTTTACACTAAAACTTATACATTACAGTAAACATTACAACCATACTTATATATTACAGTGAACACTACAACAACAGAGTCCATCCCCTCCAGGGGCTTTTCCCGAAGCACCCAGCCAGGAGCATCTGCAGCTAATCCAGCAGTGATCCAATGAAGGATATTGCTGCCAGACTGCCACAGAGCCCTGGCATGTCCAAAGCTTCTCCAACCCTCTCCTGGGGTCTACCCTCCTGGGGTCAGTCTTCTTCTGAGTCCATCCCCTCCAGGGGCTTTTCCCAAAGTCCATCCCCTCCAGGGGCTTTTCCCAAAGCATCCAGCCAGGAGCATCTGCAGCTAATCCAGCAGCGATCCAATGAAGGATATTGCTGCCAGACTGCCACAGAGCCCTGGCATACCCAAAGCTTCTCCAACCCTCTCCTGGGGTCTACCCTCCTGGGGTCAGTCAACAGAGTTCATCCCCTCCAGGGGAACTCACCATCTTCTCCTGGGACTCTCCTGGTCCTCGCTGCAGCCCTCTCTGGGGCTCTCCTAGTCCTCACCCTCTCCGGGGTCCTGGGATTCTTCATCTCCTCCTGCAGTCTTTACACCAGCCATGCAGCTCTTCTTGCAGGCTTCTGACTCCTTGGCTGACTCCACCCTTTTATGTCCCTTGCTCTTAATTGCTTACAGGTGTTAACACAGCTGCAACTCATTGGGGAATACTGTGCCCCCTTATCATTCTCCCTACAGGATTTAATGTAACTCCTCAGCATTTCTTGCTGAGGCTTGAAAATTCTTGTTTACTTTCCCTTGTGTTTCTGAAGACAAAAAGTTGTTGAAAGCCTGTACTCTCACTCCTAGTGCCTGCTTTATCTAAGCACAAGAACGGTAAATTCAGACACGGAGTTCTGTTCACAGAGTTTTCCATCATAAACAGTTATCTTCCTCATATTATTTCTAGACTCTGTATGTGATTAGAAGACTATTATTTCTAAGAACATGTAAGTTAGCAGCAGCTGAGATGAAAAAACTTTTATGCCCAGATTAAAAGGGGAGAAAAAAATCCATGAAGCTCCCAAATGTTTAGCAAAGTTGTTTTACACTTCATTTTCTCTTGTCAAGTTTAATCCAAATCTTCATATATTGAGTGTTATTAGCATTAATTTCCAGGCATGTGATATAGATGAGGCCTAATCAGTTTCTATGCCATGTCATCTAGCATTCATATGCAAATGTGACCAGATCATTTAGCCATGAGATATTGTCCCTTAATCAAGCTACTGAAAACAGAAACACTGCTAGAGAAAGAAAATTATCCCCACAGACAAGACAAAGAGACATATTTTTGATCACAATTTTTTAAATCTCTCTCTCAAGAATTCTTTTAAGTTATTTTAGGAAAATCAGAAAAGCCCATATTCTGTGGCCTTCAGACTTTTTCCCTAAACATTTTTTAACCTGTTCATTCTTTTCTTTGGCCCAAGTCCCCAGATCAAAGGGAGCTTGATTTCTCCAGGCACACTTCTGTTTGCCATGGACCCTGGGGTTATACATGTGCAAAGGAGGTTATCAGTTAATGCTGTAGTTAAAATGAATTACCCTTCATTTTAGCATTCATTTTTACCATTCATTAATTAGCTAATCCAGTTGTTAAATAGCTGCTTTTATTAACAAATAAAACATTGTTTAGTAAAGCAAAATGTTCGGAATTCTTTCTTAGTTTCCACAAAATTGAATTTAGACTTATAGACTTCATTATCAGAGCAGAAAAGCAAGAATCATTATGGAATTCTATAGGCTTTGTTTGGGATTCATCTCCTCTGACCTTGGCCAGCTCACATCGGCATTTACATCTGAGCTGGTTATACAGTGTCTCTCTCTCTAGTGAGCAGCAAGAAACATGCATTCAGGGAATGCAGTTCATTGCAATTTATTTTATACATTTACACTTATATTTGAGTGAGTGGAGTGAGTGAGTGAGTGAGTGAGTGAGTGAGTGAGTGAGTGAGTGAGTGAGTGAGTGAGTGAGTGAGTGAGTGATATCCTAATCAGGAAATATTTAAAACTATATCAAAACTGTCTCTCACACAGACACAGGAGCCCTTCATATTAGAAAAACTAAGACCTAAAATCCAAAATAAGTTTAGATATTGAGTATCTTTAATTCACCTGTCATCAATGCATTTTGATAGACTCCTAATTGAAAGATCACATCCTTTTTCCCCATCAGATGCCTCCACTCCATGCAGGATTGATGACCTTGCATTGAGTGACTGAGAAAGGGAATACAGGCTATGTGGAAAAGTCAGAATCCTTGGCACTATACAACATTTTGATAATTAAAACAAAAGCAATGGGGCACACAGGGAATTAATTTCTTAAAGCTATTGACAGGTTGCAAAACACATTTGTAAACAGTGAGATCTCATTAAGGGCATGTATTCTTAAGGCCATGCTAGGGTCAGTTTGTGGCCTTTGCATTTTTGTTAATGCTCTGGAAGAGATGAGAGAATCCTTACTGATCAAAGTGTGCATGTGAAGAGGGTACACTGAAACAAATGAGCTGATAAGCTGCTGCAAGAAAATGGCATGTGCATCAATGCAGATAATTGTAATTCAACAATATTCAGGAGTTACAGACATAATGAGACACTGTTGGGAACAGTAACTGAAATGATTGGGGCATCATGTCAGTCAAATGGAGATTAGCTCCTTGTGCAGTATGAAAAGGGTATAAGAGCAAAATAAAATGCCAATCACATAATGAATTAGCAGAACAATACCAAAAAGCATTAGAAAAGTTATACAACCTGGGACTAACAAGCCTCCTTCTGAGATGCTGGTCAGAGTCCCAGCACCCACAGCTGAAAAAGGAATAAATGGGGTCTCTCTGGTTCAGAGGTGAACCAGGAGAAAGATCAAACAACTGGGGAAACTGCCATGGTGGGAAGCTGAAGTTCAGTCTGTTTATCTTAACAAAAAGGCTAAAGGGTCCCCTGATCACAGCTTCTAATTACCTCTAGGAGGAATAAAAATTCAATAATTGAGGGCTCTTCTGTCTCAAAACCACAATCACAACAAGATGAAGTGCCTGGAAGTTGAAAGCAGAGACATTCCAAAACAGAAATTGCATGTATTGGTACTATGAAAATTAATCACTCCAATAATTTAACAAAATAATGACAGCTTGTTCATACACAAATATTTAAATTGGGATTTTCTAACTTTTTAAAAGAGAGGCTGTAGTTAAACTAAACCTAATTCTGAGAAGAACTGACCTATGCTATACTGGAGGTCGGACTAACCTTCCATCTCTGAATTTAGGATCTAGAACACCATTCTTCATTTAATTGTTGTATGAGGCCTCTGTGTCTTATTTGCAGTACATTATCCAAAACCTCATATGGTTACAAAATGTTCTTTTTTCATGGAATTCCTTTTCCTATATTGTTAATGTGTGGCACCAGCATTAACCTGTACAGCAGGCCAGTCGAAGATGGATAAATGGAATTGCGTGTATTTTGGGGAAAGAGCATGAATATGAGATTAAATTGGAAAGAACTTGTTAATGTGGATGCACAATTTGAAAGTTTGTACTTGATCTTTGAAAATATTTTCATTTTTTAGCACTTCACATATTTAAAGCATAGCTCCTACCAGCATCAGTCATGGCTCTGAAATGTCAATACTCCCACAAACCATACCCTAGCAATTCACATGGAAACTCAGAAATTAACATGACATAGTGACTACTTGGGTATGAAAACTTATTTCAAATTATTCCTGCAATAGAGAATTGCAGGAACTCTGTATCCAAACCCAGTTTGAGGCAACATTCAAAGATTTAATTTTGAGATCAGTCTTTCCTATTCTGAAATCCCTTTCTATGATCTGTAAAGACCATTTTGTTCCTGTAGTGTAGAAGACAGGGATAATAAATAGCAGTCCCCTTCACTACACAATCCTAGTTAATCCTTGGAATACCCTGTCCCCACAGTCAGTCTCATAAAGGTCCTATGAGAAAATGATGTATAAAGAGATAGTAAAGGTACAGTATAAGGCGTATATCCATGATGCCATAGAAACTTTTTCTGCAATTCTTTCTGTATTTCTTAGTTATCAAGAGTTTGAATTAGCAATCTTGGTGTTTTTTTCCTGTTTGTAACAGCTCAGTTTTAAGAACATTAGTCCCCTTGGTTCTTCTATTATCTTTCAAGCAGAAAAGGTATCACTGTCATTTTACCAGCTGGTTCCTCAGTAAAGATTTTTCAGACCCAGCAGACTCAGCAGAATTGTGCCATACAGGCTAGAGCAGGAATGAGCTCACACTGGGCAGCTGACATCCTTCTCCATCCCCACATCTTTCTCACTGAATTTCCTACGCAACTGCCTAAGCAGGGTGCCATAGATCACTCCCTCATGAAGTGTAGCATGTCCATCCCTCACAACTCCTCTGGCCCAGACCTTCCCTAGTTTCACTCATAACTTCCTATCCCTGCATGTGCACGGAGGTAGGGATATAATAGTGAGCTCTTGCAGGTGCAGAAAGAAGGGGAAGGATTTTCTTGGCATGTGTCTGCATGCAAGAAAGGTAGGACAAAAACGGGAAGTCCAAAGAAAACAGAGAGAGAAATCTGAAGAAACAGCTTCTCTGGACATCTGCTGGTGCTTCTCTGCTACAAAGGCAGATCTAGGATCTGAATCAGAGACCAGCCACCAGAGCTTTGTATCAAAAAAAAAAAAATTCCTTTGGCTGTTAAGCACATTGTGATGCAGTGGGTGCACGGAGCAGGCTGAAGGCAAAGGAGAGATAGCAGAGGCCACCGGGTGGCAGCCACCCCTGTGAGGCTGCTGCAAGCCAAGCTCTGCGCAGTGTCCTGGAGCTGAGCAGCAAATGCTCCCCTAAACAAGCTGGGGCACCAGCTGTGCTGGTGTGCATGGACAGCACTGCAACAAGGCTGGGAACACCAGACCACCCCACCATGCTGGCTTCAGTCTCCAGATACACATTCCTAACGACTACTTTACAGGGTACTTAATTCTTTTAATAGCATAGAGATGCCTGGGAGAAAGAGATTTTCTCTAATATGCAGGGAGTATATTGTGCCTGACTAATTTATGGGTACTTATTGACAAAAAGTTTTATCTGTGTTTTCTATCCATTCAATTACAAATCTCTGTAAACTTTGACTCATGGGGACCCATATAATAGTTTGATGAATGATTCTGTGTTTTCTGATAAGGCAATGAAATTTTTGGTAGGATGTAGTAATTCATTTCTTCATAATTAATGGGTTACAGACAACACATTACAGAAATAACTGACTGTTGATCAACAAATATATAAAGGTGAGCCAAAGCCTACAAAAGCTGGCAGTTATGAACTAGACAGTGCCTTTGTAACTGTATCAAATCCAACACAATGTGTAAAACTAAATTATAAACGAATTTGCAGGCAGTCTTGGTCCTAGATATTTATTACCTGAGACACCCTTTCCTCCTTCCCTGCCTTGTGTACACTGTGGTGCCACCCACTGTATGTAACACCTGGCCTCACAGACTGTAGGGCTGGAGTTGTTACAGTTGCCTTGTCCTTCATCATCACCTCACATGCTTGGTGATTTCCTAGACCCTTCAAGTGGACAGTATTGACTGGAGAGTTGGAGGGATGGCTTGGGTATGCATTGTTTGCAAGGGAGAGGCAATCTGTGTCAGGAGGGCAGATGCTTCTCCCCAGAAACATGACATTTCCTAGCTAATGAATATGCCATTTGAGTCATTCCATGTTCAGTATTTCTAGAAACTTGTATTTCACTTAATGACACTGTGAATATCAGTCATTATCAAAAGTTTTTTATTCTCTACTCAGAGGCTCTCAAGGAGATAATGTTTCTTCATCTTATTTGCAGAAAGGTCAAAATTGTATTACAGAAGATTCTGCTTGTATTCTGTTTATATTTAATATCTATTTGGAGAAACCAAAAGTACAAACCATGGCTGACAGGCTAGATAGGATAACAGATGTTGATACCCGTAAACAAAACAAGCTCCCTATAATTGTGCCTTAAAGTATCCAATTGTGTAAATCTGTTTTAAAATACTAATGTTGCCTGGTTTCCACCCAATAGCCTAAGGTAGTGCTTCTACAGTTTATTAAGAACATGAGCAAAAAAAAAGAAGCCATTTAGAACCTTTCAGTTTCTTGCTGCTGGAATATCTCCACAGAGAGTCTCCTTATCATCAGCATAACTATTTGAAATTTGTGCATAGCTTTCATCAGCAAAGACTTTGTGTGACTTGTCATATATTAACGATGCTTTCCATGGCAAGTGTTTGGCCCCTGTGCCATGGATCAGCTCCCACTTGTATTCTGAATATAATGAAAGGTGGTGGGTTTAACATTCGAACTAGGCCAGAACTCCCAAAGCTTGGTGGTACCCAAAGGAGATAGGATCACATGCCTGATGTGCAGGACAAGCTGTAAACTCTGCATTGCTGAGTTAGACACAGATAAACTCCACTGACCTGTATTTCCCACACATTGGGTGCACACCTGCCTGCCTCCTTGCAGGATGTGCTGGCAGGTGCAGACACCACAGCTGCTGAAGTCACCTGCCTCGGGTACAGCAACAAAGAAAGTGACATGTGGCCATTTTATGCTGAAGGGTTCTTCAGTTTTGTCACCTTGGATCATGAGGCTGTGGACATTCTGCTATGAATAACAGCCAGCTCCAGAGATGGCCTCAGAGCCAAAGTGCTTCTGTCATAGGGTACTCCATGACATGTGTCACCAAAGAGGGAATTTGGGAACGTGTTCTAGGGTATCTTTACTAGCACCATTCATGTGTCTGATGCTCTTTGCAGGGGATACCTGTCCTGGAGGTCATAACATCAGATAGTCCTGTGACACAAGATCCTTCCATGAAAGTCTCTGGCCACTCCTGCTGGAAGGGTTATAATTTGCAGACAGTCTGGGCTGAGGCTGAATTTGGGAAGAATCTGTCTGGTTCTGTGCTTAGGAAGCAGTAGATCTGTATATTGCTCATTTTCAGGGTGGTCTGTTGAGGGCTGCAGACAACTTGACAGGGTCTTATCTACTGTGGGGTCTTACGTTGTCTCAGTTGGTGACCTTTATCACTGGCAAGACACTCAACAAGGTAAATCTTTCATCTGATCCATACATAGGCAGTCTTGTCTTTGAACATACTGACTTACTGCAAGAGACGCTTTCCCAAAATTTGATATCTATGAACTAAATTTGTTAGTAAAGGTCATATGTTAACATAGATGCCATCAGTGTAAGAGCAGGACATGTGGTATAAGGAAGATGCTGGAAAGTTAAGTTTTAAATCCCATTCACTACATTATAATTACTTTTGCAATCTGCTTAGAATAGTAACAAGACATAATAAAGACTAATTTTAAGTAGAATAAATAAATAATCAGTAAGATAACTATTCTGGGGAGTTCACTGTAAAACTGTAATAAAAGGGAATTCAATCCCTGTGATGGGGCTTCAGTATCTGATTAAGAAACCTATCAGCAGTTATTAGGTCTCTGTCATTCCTCCCAAGACTAGAAAATAAAACCATTTATTTACACAGTGGCACAACGACTTCTTCCCTCATGATCTTTCATGTGAGTTCTTTTTGACATTCTCTGATGGTTTTAGAGCACTAGCTGTGATAACTGTAGGTCTTTTCTCCATGTATCATAACAACTGATTCAGAGACAGTCTGTATCCCTAGTTAGAGAGAGTCTTTCTTTTTTCAATCTGAAAGCGTTAATAGCCCTTATTTGCACTGAAATTCATCTGCCATGTTGCTGTGCAGTTATTCAGATGGGGTGTTCTCTACCTCAAATTAAGCACATTGTGATGCATAGAAGAACCAAGCTAATCCTATTACATCTTTGTACAGACATCATGTAAAACACAGCAGAAGCAAAGATAACAATTTACAATCTAACACACACTATAGTCATTCAAAAGACTAAACATAATGTAACCCTAAGAAAAATATCTCTCTCTCTCTCTTCTCTTCCCTTTTTCCTTCTTTTTTTCCTGTTTCTCTCTTATTACTTGGTGGATTTCTTTTTTTACACAGAATGTGGCAGAAAAGGATTTTATATTCAAAAACATCATCAAGTTGTACTCAGTATTGCCAAACATATCCAGTTTAAGCAGCTGTATTCCTTCAGTAACTTCATATGGACAAAAATTAGAAACAAACCCCTCTCTATTCATTGTACTGTTAGAACAAATATGAGGTGTTCATGAGATACTGTATTTGAAATTAAAATCTCTATAGAGTTCTCAAAAAATGTATATTAATGAATACAAATATAACCAAACCATTAATCATAATTGAAATTGTTCAAAGAATTTTTATATTGGTTGTATGAAGTCTTATGAAGAACTGTTATTTTGTTAATAAAGATTTTAAAATGCTCTAAAGTTAACTGGAAAATAAGGGAACAATCAGTCCCAGCAATGTGTGAAGGACACTGAGCTGACCCCATACTGCCATGCCTCTGTCACCTTCAGGAAACTGCTGTTCCTGTTGCAGCAATGCTGAATGCTGCTGATTTCTCTTGTGCAGGTCATAATGCCCTAGAAAGCAGAACAGATATGCTGTTCTGACATACTGACTATATACTGACTAGGAGATGAGTTTTTCCCTCCTCTTTTACTGAACAATGATTTAACATAGAGAAAAACAAGGTGTTAAATAGATGAGAATAAATTCCTGGTGACACTCATTATGATGTCTTAGGAGATTCAGTGCTATCACAGCCTCTTTCCCTCTGCTATCTTGGCTGCCTAGCTTGTAAATTTGTTATGCAATTTTCTTGGGTTTTGATAATTTAACTTTTTATGACGACAACCGAGCAGGTCTTTTACTAAATTTGCAGCTATACCATTCTCCAAATTTCCAAAGGCTTCCAAATCAAGAAGCACTGGAAAAATTCCCTAAATGTGTCAGATTTATTTTAGTGTCCCTTGAAAGCATTGTTGGTCCTATGTCTCCTCTCTAGACCACTTCCCTGTTGACGTCCCAGATTAGAGACACTGACATCATGAACCTCACAGTATGTAATCTCATTCTCCTTAAATATTTCCCCAAGCCAGCAGAGCTACTGGATATTCCCACCAAGAATGTCACAGTCTCCAACCAAATAACCTCCCAGAAAAAGGCAAATGTCCTTTATAAATTAGTACAAGCACTGCTAATGTCAGCTATTTGGACATAGCATACACAGCTGAAATCAAACTCTGCAACCAATATCTATAAATCTGTATTCAAATGTGGGTATTTCAATATGTATCAGATTCATTACACCCACAGGCAATATCCTGGTCTTAACAATATACTTCCCTACACAGTGAGGTGAGCTGTCGACATGTCCATCTGAAAGCTTTTTTAGAATGGAGCAAATATATACAGGTGGATCAAATATGGACCACCAGGAACACAAAATAAGTATATCAAACATATGTTAAAGACTGCAACATTGACACATAAACTCCTTTCAGTGGATTAGAAATCCGTGCACAAACACTCACTCATCCTGTTCCTGTCCTGGTGGGTGCTACATGCTGTGTAAGTCATTGCCTGTAGAAAGTAAAATGGCTCTGCTGGAATATCTGAGCTCTCTTCACCTGAGAGTGGTATGACCAGAGACTGCCCTTGCTTGGGCCCAATGGTCTGAGTTGGATTTTACCTTCTCGTGACAGTAGGTGGTGCATTAGAATTTAACTCTGGAGCATACACAGAGCATTCTCAGAGGACCTAAATTGGACTTCAGCTTTAGGAAAACTGAAATCATTGATGTGTGGATACTTTCAACTTAACTCCTACCTGAAGCCTGTAAATATGCTCTCACTAAGATGTAGCAAAAAGTCCTCAAACTGCGAGAAATATGGTAGCTGACTTCATTCAATCAGATCTTCTTGTCAATGAAACTTGAGTGACACATCTCACAGCAGCACCCATGAGACACTTGAGAAAAGAGATCCTGGTACCTCTGGCCAGTACAAAAGATGCAGTGTTAAAAATTCACTACCTTCATCATGCCAGGACATCTAAACAGCCTCAATGGGAGAACAGATTTGTTCTTCTGTTAGAGCATGCCCACCTGATGGACAGGCAGAGCTCCCATATTAAAAGAGAAACATTCTGTTCTGATTTAAATAGCTTCATTTAATCATTAGGGAACTGTGAGATTGAATAAATAGATGCCATTTGGAATATAAATGGTGGAGTCACTTTATTTGTTTCCTTGTGGCAGAGTACATCTGAAAGGATGATAAGAAAAGATAACGTATCTTGAAATTCCATCCTAATAAGCAATAAATTACCATGCTGCAAGCAGGCTTTCAAAGTACAATTCACACAATTTCTCAGTTCAGTACACAGCCAGATGCCTTGAAAGCCAAGTAAGCCACTTTAGAAGCAACAGTAGATGGCAGACCATAAATGGCCAATAATGAGAGAATCACATGAATCTCTGAAAGTAAGAGTAAATTAATTTTAGAACAGTAAAGGTTCTGAAGCTAAAAAGCATTTTTAATAGTCTTCTGTCAATCCAAAGACCCTAAAAAAGTTTGCCATATAAATAAAACCTTTCAGTGGGATGAAAGAGCTAAACAGGAAAAATCATATGCTCAAAAATAAAAAGGTGGCTTCAAAATATAAAATCATACTACTTGCTACAGCTTTAATTGTTAGCTTCATTTTTCAGTTCTCTCAACTCATTTCCTACTGGGTTATATTCAGAAAGCCTGGGGCTTCCATTATTTCCATGTCTAGTAGGAAAAAAAATACAAAAATTAGGAAGATAAGATAGACACAAAGGATTTGATTGAGACTGCATACACAAGAACAGCACAGCTGCATTTCCTTAGGTAATTCTGGTATAAATAGCTGAGTATAAATGCTCACAATCACACCAAAAAAAAAGATGTATTAGTGTTTCAAAAATTATCTTTGATGAAATTTGCTGCTTCTCAGCTAAGAAGTAGTAAGTAACTGATTTTGTGTGCCTTCTTAAGACTTAGTTGCAAGTAACCTGGAATCTCTTAAAGTGCCTTCAGGTTGACAATTAACATGAAACCCAAACAGAGTGAAGATACCATGCCTAAGGAAGAACAGAAGCTTCTTTTTGTTCATCTCAGAAGATTTCCTTCTGTTCTATCACTACAGATCAAAAAAAAAAAAAAAAACCCGAAACACAAAAACAACCAACAGTATGATATCCAGCCTATAAACATTTGAGCCTGAACATCTTTCACACATACCTGCTCTGTCTACTGATAAATCCCCAGACAGACACAGTAAATGAACTGCAGCTCACATGAACTCTTCGGACAGGTCACTCACTGCTGCACTTGCCAAGTGCCTTCCTTATCAACCATGTAACCACCATTTAAATGAGGCCTATACCCAAATATCACAGAAAATAGTCTGATCAAGTACAGAAGTAGAGCTGTTTCTGCACCAGAGGGAATCAGAAACTACAGCACTAGAATTCCTCCATCAGAGATTATGCTGCTTGCCTTCCAGAAATTATTTTTAAAGCATTTCAGTGTCAAGTGATTATTAAATGGCACTGTAAACACCTCAATTAGCACTGCAGATTTTAACTGATACTTTCTTCCCCATGACACAGAAACTTAGATGAGTCATACCAGAGTGTGAAATGCTAATATATTTTTATTTTTAAATATAGCCCAAATTCCTGCTAGTATAACACCTGCAGTTTATAATACTATATAATACTGCATAATACTGCAGTCCTTCCTGTAAGAATATATTCTTTCCCTTTGAATCTGCTAGATGACAGTGACATAAAAATATCTCTTTATGTTACTCATTAAGAATGGGATGAGGTGGGATGGATAATCCCATCTACCCACAATTAAATCATTTATACTATGAAAACATTGAAGATCTATGTAAAAGGCCAATGTAATAATGTTGGGTTTATAAACGTTTAACACATTTATCTGTCTTAGATTTGTACACAAGATTGTAAAAGATTGTGAAAACAATGGTTTTTAAAAGGGTGCATTTAGCCTAGTGAAATAGCAAATGAGCCATAAAGCTTTTATCTGGGTGGGAACATCCAAAGAAATGGTAAAGGAGCAGGGAACTGACTTTACTACCTTCCTTTACGATATACCAACTTAGAAAAATAGTGGAGATGTGACAGTTCCAAGAACAAGAGGGAGCATGGTTAAGAATAGTTTGGTATGGTTGGTTAGGCCTGGTTTATGTGAAACCCATTTCAGTTGTTGGAAATGTCTAAGCCAGTCCTGACACAGATATTAAAAAATGTGTAGGAGGTGAAACAGTTTAGGAAACAGCACCTAGGAGCTCTTTCTTTCTGTGTCTCAGAGACACAATGTTCTGAGAGGCCTTATGTTTTGACAGAATAGAACATAATGGAATAGAATAGTTACCAGTAAAGACTTCAGCCTGGAGACACTCTAAATGTAACACATGGGAGGATTACCCTTTGTTATCTAAAAATATCTTCAGATAGATATGTCTTGAATGTGAGAGTGATATAGACCTAAGAATGGCAATTGGTTTTGTCACTTCATTAGGTTGAAAAATTACTTTAATCTGATGCTTCTACAGTGTACTACCTTCTCAGGAAGACTGTCCTCACCTAAACTATGAACTTAGAAGGCCACAGGTGGACACTGTGATCCATCTGTACCAAAACACAAGAGCTTACTGCCTTTAATTTTTAACCACCATCAGAAGTTCCTACTTCGCTGCCTCAAGCAAAATCCTGTTGAAGTGACACTTCAGCCACTCTAATTAGTTTCAATTAAAAATGAAATCAACCTGAGCCTTGTTCTGCCTGAAGGATGATGTCAGGGTGCACTCCTACAAACCAGAGTCAGTAGAAATGAGCACTTCTCTTAATCAAGCAGTAATGAGCCCCAGAGACTGTTACCTCTCATCGCAAGAGCACCTCTGCCAAAGGCTAAGAATGAGCACTGTGATCTGCAGCCTCACTAGCTTCCCAGCTTCAATTGTCCACTGCAGACTTTGCATTTTCATTCAGCCTTGTATGGTGCGCTGGCAGTTTATATACAGGCACGAACGGGACGGGACTACTGATGGATGTGTCAGAACCGTTTATTTTCCATAATCTTTATAATACATAGTTTTGTCTATGCAAAGATCTTGACAGTTCGCATCTAGGCAGCAAGCTAAAGAAACTCACTTGCTACAAGTCACCAAATACTCATTGTAGCCAATTACACAGAGAGAAAGCATATTGACAGTGATTCTATCCAATCAACATAAGCACACGTAGCTGGAGTTAAAACAATACTTGCTTGTTCATTTATAAGAAAACAAAGCATAAAACCCTATTCATAATTTCAACTTTGCTATAGAAACTTTTTGCAACTTAGAAAGTTATTCCGAATCGCTAATACATAGCTTTATTGTTCTATTCCTCACGTCTTCGCTACAGCTTAACAAGATGCATCAGCAATATCTATAACTCTGCTGCACTGAGGCCTGCCTGTTTTCCCACAAACCTGAAACCCTCCAACTTTATAGATTCTTACATATGGTACAGCCTTAAGAGGAGATTCAGGCTTTTGTAGACAAATTTTAACAGTAGCTGCCTACAACACTGTGCAGGTGGCAGAAGAAACCCCTGCAAACTTCTTAATTAATCCGGACAGGAGCAATAGAAGAGTAACTAAAGTTCTATACTTTTCTGCAGGGACTCTGGCAACAACTGTCTTCATTCCATGTTCTGGCCAGATGTCTAACTGGTGCTTTCTTTCACTCATAACTTTGCTTTAAAACATTGTTCAGATCTGCCTATGCCACATGCTCATCAATACAGCTTTTTAAAACTTCCCAATGACATCTGCAATTCTAATCCAATAGTCAATGAACAGAGACCAAGATAGGACAAGAAGTTCTGCAAGAATTTTGTAGGAAAAACAGAGACCAGAGAGTAATATATTATAGGCAGTCATGAGTAGTAAAAACAAGGAAATTCTGCTTTTATCATAATATGTACAGAAAAAGAATACTTTTCATAAGAAAAAAACCTTACTTTCTTCATTGCTTACTCAAACTACCTGACGTACAGCAGAATGTATTTTGATTTAGGATTTCAGCAGCACTCAGTCTTCATTTTGAAATTCCAGGTTAATTTTCATGTGCTGTAATGAATTCTTGAACAGATTAGACACTTGTTGAAGGTAATTCTGTGCTCTTGTTTATTTTTTCCTGTCTCTAAACTATTATTGAACCCGATGATAAATTTTTAACTGTCTCCTAATTTATGATGAAAAGAACTTGTAAAGCTTAATTTATTGAGTAACTTTCATTCAAAGAAAACTTCAATTATTTTATATCAGCTAGGATTCCTAACAGTCCAAAAAGCTCAGTTTTGTACATTTTACAAGGTGTCAGTTGGAGTCCCACGAGACAAGATAATCTGCTAGAAGATCCTACAGCTAGCTGTCAGAGCTAAGAAATAATCTAAGCCTCCTGATTTATCAGATCTGGGTTTAGGATTTTTCCAAGGCTCATTAGCCATGGCTGTTGGACTTTTCACCCTCTCCTATGCTGCAGGGCATGTCTGCTTCTTAATGTCATCTAGACATACAATGATCTTGCGCTTGACACAGGTCTGAGACATCACTGATCCTTTTTATCTCTCCTCCCTTCTTGTGACATAACACTTGGCTTTTGGTCTTCTACAACAACTCAGAGATTTGTTATAGAGTGCTAGGAAGGAGTACTTGCTAGGCTTTGCAGGCCCCTACAGGCATTGTGCATGAAATTCAGGCATTTCCTAAATTTGGTATCTGCTGCACGTTTTTCCATGATTTCAGGGAATACCATGGTTAAGTTGCTCTTCTGATTTAATGTTCCTGTAAGTTTTACTCCCGTAATCCCTAGACAAAGCTCCTACTCCAAGATCTTAATTCATGAAGGCATTTTGTTAAGTCCAGCCCCTCACACATACACATACTCCCCCTTAGTACATTATTTACATTATATTGTTGATTCCCACTTGCTTCTATGTGATTTGAGTTTGCCTTACAGGAAAATCATTTATTTGAGTCTGTCCTGAACTGGTTGGAAAATATAACATTTTATAAAACTAGTATCTTTTTTTACATTATGTAGAGCTTTTTACATCCTGTTTTGCCCGTGAAATGAGCCAATGCAGCTTGCAAAATGTACAATGAGTTAGTAAGGGTAGGAAATATAAGATAAAGATGCTATGCTCGAAAGTATATGCTCTTCCTTCTCACACATTTTCAATTCTGGATTTGGATTTCTTTCCAAATGATGAGACATTGCCATCTACTACAGTTGTTCTAAGACTTTGATTGGTATTGCCTGTTTACCTCACTGTGATTAGTATACCCTTCTTCTCTGCTATAAATAAGACTACATCATCATCAGTATTGTGAAAGACTGCTCAGCAATAATCACTATTGCAAATCACATTAACTTTTTCATTTCTTATTGAAATGCACATAATCAAATGCAGACTTTTAAAACACTATTTTTGAGATGGTCTATAATTCAAACTCTTCTTCGATTAATCCTTCTTGACCTTTTCAAGTCTCTTCTGTCATTTTTATAAGAAATAAAACTGCTTCTGTGTGGGAAGGAGACCTTTCTAACCACCATCCAAAGCAGTGAAGGTGTGCAATAGGCAGCCTGTGTTTCCAAATGATTAACATTTTTCATTCTTCTTTGCCCTTTGTAATTAATTTCTACTGCCATCTTATTTCCCTTTGGTTCTATGTTTATCATACTTTCATTATCATATTCTGTTTTAAATCAAAGTATTCGTACATTTTCCTTAAATTTTAGCAACTTGGCACATAGATACAGTTACTGATATAGTCTAGGAAACATACTGCAGTTAAAACTGATAATAGTTTATTTTAATATTGACCACAACAGATATCATGTTGCTGGTCTCCCCAAAGTTTGTGACTGCACCACTTCACTGTGCATTCACACAGATGCACTAAGCTAGAAAGGCAAGAGAAGCTCAGTCTTAATTTTGAAAGCATTTATGAGGGCCACTTCTTTCCTAAAATTATAAATCACTATAGGCAAAGCAAAGTGGCCATGAAGCCTAGCAGGAATAAGTGTATTGACCTGCAATTTTGCAACAGATTACCAGCAATACTGACAACTGTTATTTGCATTATATGTAGGGTTTTAATGTGTAGTTTCAGTAAATAAAAGTAGCTTAAAAGAAAGTGAGAGAAAAACTTTTTACCAGGGCTAGTAGTGACATGACCCAGGGCAGTGCTCCTTATGAGCGTGGTAAGATAGAGAAGTCGTGAATGTCTCATTCTTGGAAGTGACCCAGGGCTTTGAGCAACCTGGTCTGGTGGGAAGTATCAGTATCAGTATTGTTGCCTACGGTAGGGAGGGGTGGAACTCATTGATCTTGAAGGTCCCTTCCCACCCCAACAGTCTGTGATTGCTGCCACTGTGCACCATCAGGCTCGACTCATAGTTCAGCAAGTGTACAAGCAATCAAATTAGAGTAAGGATTTGGCAGTAGGCTAACTCTAAGCCTGTTTCAGAAGGCCTTCTAAGATTTCATTTGGAAACAAACTGTGGTCCATTGAATTAATTTTAGGTTAGGGTCAGAGCAAGGTTTTATGTTCATAAGGGTAAAAATTGATCAAGAAAAAACCCACTCAGACCCAGAAGAGGTTGTAGGGTTGTGCAGTGCATTACAATCTCTACTGTTCTAGACTCTTTCTCCTTTGGGTAGGTGGAGGGCACTGTGCTTTTGGCTACAATTAGGTCATGGTGTTTGTCTAAGGCTAGTCTGTAGCACCTAGCGTTTAGAAGGACTCGTGGATAGTCTTCCTATCTCTCTGTGGAACGTGACTCACTCTGATCAATCCAAGCTTTCCCCATTATAATAAAATTCCCATAACCTGACTGTGCTGTTCATCTCTCCGTTTACAACCTGCCATCGCACAGCTGTGCCGGCAGCGCCCGGGGGGCTGCGGCCAGGGGCAGCTCATGGCCCCGGCGGCTCCGATCCTCCCCGGCGGCCCGGGACCCAGCCCAGGCCGGCGGGCGGAGTCTGCTCCCGCCGCCGCCACCGCCTCCCGGCGCCCCCCGCCGGGCCTTCCGCCCGCGCCGGGCGGGATGCGGGCCGCTCGCAGGCGGCTCTGCTCCGCCCTGATCGTGGCGTACGGCCTCTTCTCCCTCTACGCGGCCTACACCGTGTTCCTGCGCCCGCGCCGCCCGGCCGCCCCCGCTCGCACCGGGACCGCCACGGCCCGCGAGGTGAGCGCGGCGGCGGGGCCCGCTCCGAGCCGCCCTGCCCAGCCTGGCCGCGGCCGGCGGGTCCGGGGCGGCGGGTTTGGTGCGGAGCCGGCCCGGCGGGTTTGGTGCGGGGCCGACCCGGCGGGTTTGGTGCGGGGCCGACCCGGCGGGCGGGGCCTGGTGGCGGCCTCCGAGGGAGAGCGGGGCCGGCGCCTCAGCGCTCCCCGCTGGGCCTGCACTGGCTGCGGCCGGCTCCGCTGGGCCTCGGCGGGCACCGCGCGGCACGGAGGGGCAGGAGGAGGAGGCGGTGCTTGTGCTTGTGGTTTTGCTTGTTGTGGTGATGGTGGCGATGGTGATGGTTGTCGTGGCGATGGTGATGTGCACGACCCAGGGCTGTCAGGTGCTGCGTGAAATTACGAATTTGAGAAAATTAGTCAGTTTTCCCAAAGTTGTGAATTTGATCTTCTTTTTTTAATTTTTTTAATGTAAATCACGCTTTTAGGTTTCACAGATCATGTTGCCTTGGGAAATGAAGAGTGGAATCCGTGGGATGCGGATGAGAAAAATGAGCTGGCTGCTTCTCAGCAGAGATATGAAGCTAATCTTAAAATGATAAAATATGCGAGGTCTCACCTAGAACAGACCAATCTTAGAGTACAGATCTGGGGCAAAGCAGCTATTGGTAAGCAGATGTAGTCAATCTTTATTGGTTATTTAACTTTTCTGTGTTTCCTGATGACTAGAATTTATGTATGTCATTCAATAGTATGTGTGTCTGAACATGAGGAATATTAGGGAAATGCTAGCTGTTACTCAAATTCATAGCAATATAAGAGTAGTTGAACTCCCTTTGTACCAGTTCCTTTCAAGGCTGTTTTTCTGCATCTGTCAAAGAAAATGTCTCAAATAGCAAAGAAACACAGTTTTTTAATCCAGTCTAGTTTACAGTATGACACAGGGAGAGGCCTCTTACTTGCCTAAGCAGTTTATTTATTTTTGTCACATTTACACTTTGTGAAATAAAGCATCACACAGTGAGAAATAAAGCATTTTCTGTATTGCAGTGTACTGTAGTACTACTACCACTGATGAATTTGGGAATTCTTCTTTTGTGGAAGATACTGAGTTTCCCCTCTACACAAACTGAGAGCCAAGGTCTTCTTAACCTCTTTAACTACTGCTGAAGACGTATCACTATTCTTAGTTTAGCTTTTTTGGAAATGCCAGGCTTACAGTCAAACTTTAGTGTACATTGTAGAGCACATGGGTATATTGCCTGGTATATTACCATCGTAAAAATTGGTGCATTTCACAAAAGCTTAAGGGAAGTATGCTTGTGCTTTTAATGCCAATTAATATTGGCTCATTTTTAGTGGTATGTGTGCTGGAAAGAGTTGCTCACAGAAGCAGTAGTGTACATCTTCATCTGCTGATATTTTGTCAGCCAAAGAATATTTTTAAATGCCAATGTGGGAAAAATTAATCTTAACTAATTCTAAGTCACATTATGCAAGAAGGTCTGACATTTCTTTCCCAAATTCTTATGTTGTGATGCTTTTTCATTTTCCAGAAATAATTTTTTTAGGAGCGTAGAGTAGGCAAGATCTGTTCATTCAAATTCTCCATCATGTCTTCATTTATGTAGGTCTTTACCTTTGGCAACATATTTTTGGAGGGCACCTTGAGCCAGCTGATGTGATTGCACAGTGGAGAGAAGGAAGCCAAAATGCAGGGAAAACATACTTCAGGTATTGTTCATGATGTTGATTTCAATTGTGTAAACTTTAACAAATAATGCATTGGAAAGGTAAACTAAATGATGCACTACTCAGGCATTATTTTGCCTGTCTCAAAGTTGTGGTTATTTTAATACAGTTGCAAGTACTTTAATTTTGTAATGTTTTGATAACTATGGAATATGCACATGGCTTCTCATTCAAAATTATATTTTATACATGAAAACACATACTTGATAAATCTAACCAATTCCAGACCAAACATGTCACTGTTAAAAAATAGAAAACTAGGGAGCAATTTTATCTGGGTTATGATAGTTTGTGTTATTATAAAATATATGTAAAAACTTGCCAATTCTGAGAGAAAGAGCAGCCAAGAGACCTCAGTGGCAAGGTCAGGATACAGCCCTGAGAACAGTGTAAAGAGCTGGGCCTGGGGGCTCATAGTTGATAAGATCAAGTATGCATGTGTGAGGCAGGAAGATGCCTCCTGCTCTTTGGTTTCTGCTGCATTCAGGGGAAAGGCACTTGGCTTATTCATTCATAAATAGAAATGTGTCAAAACCATAATTTGTTTATAACAAAGGCTACCTGGGAGACCTAGCCTCTGGTTAGCTACTTGATTTGCAAACCAAAATTTTGTATGGAAAGGAAGATTACGCTTAAAGCACTGTTTGCTTTAACAGTGTGACCTATGATCATGTATCAACTAACTGTTGTCAGTTTTATATTATGCAGTGAATGATATAGAGCTTTTCTCTGAGTCCCTTTTTAATACCATATTAATCCTTTCTGTGAAGATACAGTGAAATCTGAAGGATTTTTTGTCTCTTTGGCCAGTTAGCCAGTCTGCAGAAGTTGGTCTCCTGCAACATTTAGTCACTTGCACCATGACCCACCTGTTAAAAAAGTTTTCTTTTAATACATAAATTACACAGTTAAGTGAGCTTAACTTTTGAAACATGTGTTGCTTCAGGAGGCCATTTTTTCCTTGCACAAGATGTGGTTCTAGCTGAAATATTTGAAGGTAGTGTTTGAAGTACACATGTGATTGTGAATTGAAAAGAGGTTTTAAGTGATCACAAAACTTTTTAAAATCATTTTGAACTGTTTATCAAAATATCTAACAGTGAACATGGTACAGGCCATAGAGTCTTCCCAGAAGAAATAGATGAATTTATGTACTCTTTAACAGAAAAAGCTATATTCCTTGTCTGAAAATAAAAGATGATCCTGATTTAGAGAATCAACTATGAATGATGCTTCTGCATCTTGGTAGTCTCCTTGACAGAGCAGTAGAGTTTTCAATTCACAAATATAGAGAAAGGATACAGTCCTTTCTTTGAATATTGGACCAGTGCCTGCAGTGTAGTTTTAGTGGCAAAAGACTTTGTTGTTTCCAGAGTTAAAATCTTAGAATCTATAGAAATCCATGACACTGTGGCACGATAGGTTATCTTCCTGGTATTGACATAAGAATTTCTTTAGACTCTTTCTTTCCACATTTATAACATGAAAATAATTTGCTCTACTTAATGAGTCTGTCACTTGACTGATTATGGTTATTTTCTTTCTAGTGTGCCTGTTTCAGATGATTAATAACCTCACATGTTTCCTTAGGGTATACATCTCTCAAAGAAAGACTTCTGTGCTTGCATTTAAATATCTTCTTGTTATGTCTAGATGAGCCAGCGATAATCGAGTCCCTATTTTAATTTCAACTTGGATGCTAGATCCTGTAAAAATACAAAGCTTAAGTTTAGTACGAATATAACAAAGGTTAACTTTTGACAGGCTAGTAGAAACTTGTGCAAAGTATAGAAAATATGCAATATAACTGTTATTTTAACAACTAGGCTTCTGAAATAGCTACTTTTTACTCTATTTGGAAATACTAGTTCATGTTGTGGAGAAGAATTATGTGATTTTGGCTTCTCACTGATTATAAGATTTTCTAGAATTGTTTACTTTACTGCCTGGCTGAGGTAAATTATCTTTTGATTACTAGATGAGGCTAGAGGGAGCTAGCTGAGGTGACATATTTGGAGAATATGTGCTGTTCTGCAGTTCTCTGTGGTAAGTCTAATGATTGTTAAAAAGTAGATGTCTGGTGAATGTTTTGAAAGAATACCAAATCTAAAGACACAAAAATCCCAAAATACCACTTGGACACAGTTACATGAATAAGCCCATTCTGTATATTTATGATGGAGAATACACATCTCTAGTACAGATTTTGATGGGTACATATTTTCATCAAAGAAGTTGCCTAAAAAATATATGAAGTATCAGCTTCTCTATAAAATGCAGTGATGTTTATTTAAAAACAGGAGTGGTGAAGGAGCTTCATCACCATGGATTTTAGTACCATCTTGGGACATTCATACAAAAAGCAAGAGAGCAGGATTTAACACTTTCTTTGCCTTGAAGAAATTCACACCCTTCTCTCCTGTCATCTAGGAAGATGTTGTAGAGCACAGAGTGCCAAACTTCTTACCTCTTACTTGGCAAGAGCTTTCCTAAATTTCTGTCTCCCCCAAGTCACGCCCTCTCTATTTTATAAACATTCAGTGCTGCCTTGCCTCAGTCAATTAGGAGCAGTTTCTGTCTATCAGAGGATTCCACCTGGGATAGCTTCTGGCAATTTAGTTTTAATAAAACCCTGTAGTGAAGCTTTTTGAAAATCCAAAAACACTGTCCACTGGTTCCTCTTTATCTGTGTTCTTATTGACATGCTCATAGATTTTCATCAGATTAGTGAAAGAGGATTAACTTATTCACAGCAGTGCTTACCTGCATATGTGATCAGTGATCTTACCTATTGATAAGATTCAGTGATCTTACTGTTTATTATTCACTCTTCTAGAGAGGGAATTAATACTGACTGTTCTCCAGAGTCCTCTTAAGTTGTTTTTGTAGATGGGAATCGCTTCTGTGATTTAGACTGCTCCTTTCCAAGTTCTTTTCCTGATTTTCTATTTTTATGTAATTACTTTTTTGCATATGGGATATGTCTATGCTGGATGTATTTATTATTATCTCTCTTGCTGCAAGTATTAAATTTAATCCCTGCTATTAAAGAATGGCTGTCTCAACACGTCCAGAATGGGCACTTGTAAGACCCAGTCTAAAATAGCAGATTTTTGTATGACTGACTATCACTAGTAAGGAAAAACAAGGACTTTGTAGAATGCAAATCATGTATTTAGTCCAAATAATGTAATCTTCCCATATTATCTTTGCTCTGGCCTTCATGTGAGTGGTTAGTACTGTAAGGACTGGTCCCTCAATTTAGCAGCTTCTGTAGTGTCTCTTCATTTCCCAATCCCAGTTGTGTTCTGATTGGGAGTTAATAGCACAACCCTAGCATGGTGTTTTGATTATTAAAGTGTGGATTTATGAGACTTGCACTGCGTTACTTTTTTCCCCCCACTGTAATTTTATGCTGTTCAACTACATATATTCCTACCCACAGGTCATTACTTCCTAACCTGTACATCTTGTTATTGCTGTAAAGCTGTTACCCTCAAAGTGCTGTGTCATAGGAAAAACCCTTTTTTCCCAAGTCTCTTTGCAAGGTGATCACTTGTACATATTTAGTCTCTATTTGAGGCATTCCAAAGTTCAGTGTGTTCTCTCTTAGAAATCCCAGTGATTCTGTTCTCATTGTCTCTTAAACTTTGGATTTAAGTCTTGATCTGACTTAGCATTTAATGTATTAGAAGTCTTGATTCCAAATCATGAGTCTTATGAATCTTGGCTCCAAAATACATCACTTCCACCTAGCCAGCAGCATGTCAGCTTAACTCAGCTTTAAAATACTTGTCTAAGGTCAGTCTGCCTCATATAACTTCACTGGAGTAGTTTTTACAGTTTTTGTTGTGAGAGCTTTTTTCTTCAGTAAGTATATTTGGACTGAAACTAGCTGTCAGTCTCAGCACTTCATGAGTTAAAACTCATGCTCACTCTAAATTAAGTTTTGCTGGTAGCTGAAAAACTAGTAATACAGCAGACCTAGAAAATTATCACTTCACTGACTTTTATTAAAAAAAAATGCTGTTTTCCCCCTCCACTTTTTCCCAAGCTGTGTAACTGCTACTTCTTTGCATTTATTCAATAATCTGTTAAGACACAAGGTAACCGAAGAGCGGGAGCTGGCAAATACCGGTTTGTTTCATTGAAGTTCATAAATGGCTTTTGTCACATACTTGCAAATTATTACAGATTTAATAATTTTGCTACATGACTGAAATTCTTCTGTTAAATACATTGTTGAAGACCTAGAAATGACATTTTATACCTAAAGTGTTTGCGCTTACTACCTTGTATCAGAGCCTCAAGTTTGACCTGGGTTATACAGCCAACCTAAATTTACATTTGGATAGATGTTTCTTGTGTTATCAATTCTACACAGAAGAAACTTAACCTAAATACTGAGAAAAGTAGTATGCAAGACTAGCTGTCACTCTTAATGATACCAGATTGTGTATAGTCTTCAGGTTTTTGGGAAGGCCTCTCTCTTGTTCTAATACAGCATTCATTGGTTACCACTGGAATTAAGAAATGTTTAACCTTTAGTGAACATCAAGGTGCACACTTTTTTGAAAGGTGGTTGATTTACACACATTTTGAGGTTTGAGTATCATACTAGTTCTGATTTATTGACAAAATACCTTATTTAAGTCAATCGCCTTTTTCCTGAATAAAAATGAAAGCAGCTTTACCCTGTGCTAAGCAATACATACTAACAGCAGAAGTGGTTGTAGTTGCACATTAATTTTGCAGTATACTGCATTTACTTTATTGAAGAAAATATCTCTGGAGTGCAGTGTAGTAAGACTAGCTAGAGGACTGAGGTCAATAATTTGTCTTACAGTCTTACTTTGTTTGATGTTGTATTTTGGTTTTCTCAGCTTCCTCACTGGCCCATCTGTAGTTCCTGGCTATTTCTCGGTGGAAGCGGAGCATGTGGTGCTGGTGCTGAACGGGAGGGAGCCGGCGAAGATCGCCTACGCCACGCAGTGGCTGCACTATGCACAGACACTGATGGAGACCCGCAAAATCCAGCACGTGGCAGTGGTGCTGCTCGGGAACGAGCAGTGCAACAACGCCTGGATTCAGCCATACCTGAAACGAAATGGGGGATTTGTAAATCTGCTCTTTGTTACATATGACTACGCGTTCGTCAATGAAGAAGATATTTTCCAGTGGCCTTTAGGAGTAGCTACGTAAGTGCTATAAACAGAAGTTGCAATTGATTCATTAAGCGTGAGGTATGGAAAATATGACTGAGTGTTACTGCTTATGCCCAAAACAATTTTAATAAGTAAATTGCAGAACATGATCCTATCATTCATTCTAAATCATGTTCATTCTAAATCAGGCATTGGAGTATTTGAAAGTTGCATTTAGCAATAAAAATTATAACAGGAAAAGGGAATTAGTGTTTAGGAAACTTTAGGAAAATGAACTTCTGTCTCCTGAGGTTTTCTGTTTATTCTTTTTTCAGTAGATTTGCTCTTGAGATTTATCATGACTGCTGATGTAACCAGTGATGTGGAGATTCAAAAGATACTTTTGCAATAAAGTTGCAGGTACTATTTGTTCAGAAAAGGAAAGAGTACTTTTTTTTAACCTCCATTATGGCTCAAAAGGCTTCCCATTTGGAGTTGTTATACTCCAGTATCACAGTAGTGTAAGCTGGCTTAACTGCTTGTTTAAAAAAACCCATTTTTGTTATACTTAAGTGCTCAAACTATTTATGTGGAGTAAATAAAGGTTTGGTTCAGCTAGATGCATTTTTACTTCTTATTAACAGAGTTGATAGTGGTTTAGCTACTTACCAGGGTAATAGAAGCTGAAAGGAATACAGGATTATTTTCATACCTTGTGTTGAATTTGAATTCTATATCCTGTATTGATCTAGTTTGCTCAACAAGCTGGAAAACTGTATAGAGCTTTTTATATACAGCTTGAACTTGTTCACAATGTCTCTCTAAATTTGGATTATTGATGGTATTGGAAGTTCCTAAGTGGAAAGAAGTTGAGTTTTGAGATGCAGAGATTAAGGTGACAGTTAAGAAAAAGCAACAACACTTAGAACAATAAACAAGGGTGCAAAGCTGGGTGGAGGAAGATAAATTTGGTATCAAAATGGGGTTTCCAGCCCTTGCATACAAGGGCTGTAAAAAACAGGTTAAAGACCTGAAAATTTGCTGGATTTTCCAAGTAAAGAGGGAAAATGAAGATGTGGAATGATACAAAAATATTTGTCATGAAGGAACAAATGCTTATAGAAACTAAGTGAATTAACATTCGTCATCCAGGAGAAGAATGAGGAAAGGACTGCTTCGTCAAATAATGTACAATAAACTATTTAGTAACCAAAAGATTCGATTATTGAGTTCACTCAGATCACAGTAAGATTTTCCTTTGAGAGGTTACCTGTGGTATTTTCAGTAGAGGAGCATATCCAGAGATTAAGTTAGGTGAGACATACATGCCATACTTACTGTTAAACTGGCCATTTCAGTCAAAACTTGTGGTTGCATCAAGAACAGCTTCTTTGGAAAAGCATGTTAGTCAAGGACATTCTGTAATATGCACATTTAATAGTTCTGATGTTGAAAGAAGATGTAAGTATTCTGGAAACACTGTGAAAGGCCTGATGGGGGTAAAGCGAATAAAGACATACTTTCAGGACAGGATGAGACTTGGTTTACTTCTGGGTCTGTCTGTAGAGATGGATTGGCAACAAGTAGGTGGTTTTAGTCATAAAATATGATGCACTGAAAATGAAATGCTGCAAAATGTTTTCCTTTGATGTGGTTGTCTAACTTACACATTGTTTTTACAGCTACAGAAATTTTCCAGTTGTGGAACCCAGCTGGTCAATGCTACATGATCCAAGATCATATCTATGTAATTTCTTAGGAACAGTTTATAAGAATTCTTCTAGAGAAACCCTCATCAAAATTCTGAAACAGGACGGGCTTGACAAACTTTGCTGGATTGCAGCCAGAGAACAGTAAGACTTTAATTTACTTCATGAAAATATTCTGAGGTTTTTGCCTGGTTCATTATTACCAATCTTTTTTTGAGTATTAAAAAATAATACAAATAAAGGCAATTAGTCATTAAGTCAGGGAATAGTGCAGAGACTCTTTGTTTAAGTCAACATAACGGCATTTCTGTTATATTTTACATAAGGCGTATTTTTAAATCTAATATAGAAAAGTCTCCTCTATATATAACCATCAAAGACCATCTGCTTTTTTCTAACAAATATTTGATTATGAGAAGAAACACTTATCCTGTATTTTATGGAGTTTAATGTCTTTAGCCAAAGAAAAAAGACAGCTGTATTTTGTTGTGTTCCACATGGGAGTGGATTTAATCTGTACAGCAGTTATTTTTTTACTAACAAGAGTAGGGTTCTGATTGTATTTCTTAACTTTGAAAAGCAACACCTATAAAATGTTGGATAGCATGCACAGTGGTGCTTAGGTAGACCTTAGCTGCCCTGATGAAGAGTCTCAGGAGGTGGATTGTATCTGTGACATAAATTCTTATCTCCCAGATGTCTTGAGGCTCTTCAAGTAGATGAATTCAGGCTAAACCAATTGCTCTGCATCCTAGCTTTTGAAGAGCAAACCTCTTCTGAGGCCAAAAAAAGTCATTAAAAAGTCCATTGAGTGTCTCCCTTTTTGTCTGTTTCTAAACTGTGCTGTGAAGTAAATTGACATATGCATCATCCAAGTCATGCAGAAGATTTGGAGTGGCATTTCAATTTGTTTCTTACATTATAAGTGTTAATAATTTCCAGAAAGGACCACATATTACAATCTATTTTTAACAGTGACATTTTCAATAATTTTTTCGAAGACTTTTAAGAGCAGTTAAGATTAAAAGTAAAAGTTAATTGACTGTGTATATAATATAAAATTTTTACACTAATAGCATTTTCAGTTTTATAACTAATAGAAATTAAAGCATATCTGTATTTTTTCATTGCAGTGCCTGTGAGGAAATTATTAATTTTCACTCTTTTTACTTTCCTAGGTGGCAGCCTCAAGAAACAAATGAAAGTTTCAAGAACTATCAAGATGCCTTGCTGCAGAGTGATTTGACATTGTGCCCAGTGGGAATAAATACAGAATGTTACAGAATTTATGAAGCTTGTTCATATGGATCTCTGCCTGTTATAGAAGATGTAATGACACCGGGTGATTGTGGAAATTCATCAGCCTACCACAGTGCTCCATTGCAATTATTAAAAACCATGGGGGCTCCATTTATCTTTATTAAAAACTGGAAAGAGCTTCCTGCTATTCTAGAGAAAGAAAAAAAAATGAGCTTACAAGAAAAGATTCAAAGGAGAAAAAAGCTTTTAGAATGGTATCGAAACTTCAAAGCCTGGATGAGACAAAAATTCATTAATATTTTGGAAAATTCATTTTTGCCCAGTGATAAGGGATAAATTGTCCCTTTTGAAAATCTAGAATAGATGACAGCTTAATTTCCATTAACCTGAGGCAGCTTTTATTTAAAAGTAACCTCACAGGACAGATGCATTCCTTTTAAAGTCAGTGGAATTGCTCTAAGCTTGGCCAAGAGCTACATTTGGCCCTCCATCTTTAATGATTTTCAGAGAGGTTGTCGACATAATACGATGGTACAAGGATGACAACAATTTCATCACTATTTTCACAATTTTTATGTTGCTTTGTGACCTGGTAAAAATTTTTAAGGATAATGTCTAAAAATTTTAAGGATAATATCTTTGAGCATGTGAATTTGGTAAAATCCGACTTAAGAAAATCAGTTGTGTTTGAAGAAAAAAGAATGGAGGCTGTATGGTACAGGGTAATTTATCAGAGAAACTAAAAAAGAAAAGTATTATGACACAATTGCCAGTTTTAGCATATTCTGGTAAGTGCTTGTTTTGAAAATGTGAACTGTTTACTTGGTTGACATTTCATTTCCAACAAAGTGACAATAAAGCTAAAGACTGTGGAATAAAAATGTGTATTTCAAGGTAAAAATAGAGAGCTCTTTCTTGAAAATATTTGATAGCAATATATTTCATCTTTAACCTGAGATATCAAAATAACTTTCTTTCACTTGTTTTTAGTCTTGGGCCATACGTTTCTGTGTTTCTGCTCTTTCATTACCCGTAGTTACAGCTGCATGTTCAGAACACCGGGCCTTAGACATGAACCTGCCTGTAGCTTATCTGATTCCTCAAAATCTGCTGAAACTCGTCAATGCCAAAAGATGGCAGAAGTGTAATACTGCATGTTTGTGGTACTATGTGTCCCATAAAAAGTTGCAATGTTTTTTTGTTAAATGTAGTCAAAGGGATCTGTTCCTGTTGTGTGTGTGTGCAGTTCCCTCCAGTCTGTTCTGCTGAGCAGTAGGACTGCACACACACCACTGCCATACCAAAGGGCTGTAGTAGCCACTTCTGTCTGACCACAGCATGACACATGGGGTCATTCTCATGCAGCAATTCAAAGGCTGTACAGCTAAGTAGTAGTCATTTGTGTACTGATTCTGTCTAGTTCTGGAACATATGTCACACAAGGGCGCTTCTGTAGGTAGTGTGAATTGTCTGTCTAACATGAACTGCTGTGACTTACCGTCCACCCATTTCATCTGAAGTGTCCTGCAGTTGCAGTACAATGCAAACATACTCCATTCAGCTGAGACTGAAAGTACTGCACTGAGTTGATGAGCACTGCTTACAGGTTGGCATTGTTAGACCAAACGCACAACAAATGTCCAGCACACTTAGCATCTGAAGCCCGTCAGCAGGACACAGCACTCAAGGGTTAGAGGAAGCTTGAGTATCTGCAGTAATCATAGAAACATGGAATGCTTTAGGTCGGAAGATCATGAACTCCCCTGCCAGGGGCAAGGACACCTCCTACTATCCCAGGTTGCACAGAGCACCATCTAGCCTGGCCTTGGAATAATTCCAGGGATGAGGCATCCATATCTTTTCTGGACGACCTGTTCCATGTCTCACTACTGTAATAATGTAATCTCAGTGCTGTATTTTTCCTCTAGTAGAATCTTTATCTCTAAACAAGCTACAAAACTGCAGAACAATCATTGGAGCAGTGTTTCTCAACTTGTCAGCAAGAGATCCCTTGGCACTCCTGAACGATTTCAAGAAACTGCAGAAAACAACTCTCAGAAGTCTTTACCAGTCAGCTGAGGTTCTTATAAAAGAGGCTGCAGCTCCTAAAAACTGTAGTAGTGTGCAGGTTGAAGTCTGAAAAACAGTTGAGTGAGTAACCTGGGTCATCAGCAAAAGAAAGATGCTGCTATTGATGTGCTCATTTCTAAGTAATGTGTGAGTTTTTCCAAACTCACAGCAATTGTATGTTAAGGGAGGCTAACACATATACCAAAATTTTAGTAGAATTTCACTTTGCAGCTGCTTGCCTGCTTTGGGAGTTTCTTTACATTATTTTGTAAAGAAATTATGAGACTGATGGAGGAAAAACAGTGGGGATTGCAAGAAATCAGAGATGTTTTACAGTAGTAGAGAAACTGGTTAAAACAAGGGAAGTGGTTAAGCCACTGGCAAAAAAAGATGGCATGCCACATCCATGAAGGAGCAGATAGTATCTACTGTCAGTGAGAAGATGACGAATCAGTTCAGTTGTTTAATGCTGAGAGGTGAATGCACCCTCTGGTTTTGTGCTTAGACCTCAGGTTTGAGACTGGGATCATGAAACATTCCTTTCCAGGCACAGAGCAATGCCTCTTGTAACTGTGCCTGGTGTTTCTTGGAGGGATGCACAGAACTGAGCCTGTCTGGAGTCGGAATGCCAACTGTAGCTCCAAATGTTTGACAGATTGCTAATTATGTGGTGTTTTGCATCACGCTTACATTGGTGTGTGGAGTATATAACTCTACTCGTTTCATTATCAGAAGCATTTCCTGCTGATGAAGACTTTACAAATTAAGCTGAATTGCCTTGTTATAAGAAGAAACAGATCCAGCTTCTCCAAACTTTAGTGTAACTCTCTCCTACATTATTCTGGGCCCATTGAGTGGCTGTGAACGTATGGCGTAAGTGGTTTAGAAAATCAGTTTCTAGAGAACAATATGATTCCAAAGAAACATAACCAGTCTTCATAACTGTTTGTAATCCTGTAGATGAGGATGTGGCTTGCAAATGACCCATCTGCCATTTGCTTACTATTCTTGGATATTTAAATTGTTATAGTGTATTTCAATTGTTAGGTTATCGTCTTTCCATGGCTGAAACCTATACAAGGCGTGATACAATGGAGAGTTTTCTAGAAGCCTTTCTCACAGCAATTACTAAGTCTGAATTAGGATCACTGTGTGCTGGAGCACCAGTTTCTGTCTTGGCTTACTGCCCTCACCAAAACACTTGCAAAGCCATGGAAATAAATCCTGTTTCTTCTTGGCAAATGCTGCATATTAGTAATAGCCACTAAGAACTGGGCAAACTCAGAAGCAGTTTCCATGCTACTGATTCCTAAAGTAGTTCCAAGAATTCTTCCTGCTGTGATCAGAAAAATGAAGGAAGATTGAACAAGATTATGCTTATTTTGGCCTGTTCATAAAGACTGATGTTGGGAGAGGCAAAAAGTATTTCAAATGCAGTTCCAACTGTGCTGTAAGAAACTTGCTTCCAAGAAAACTATTAGCATAAGGCATGTTGGAACTGCCATTTCCCAATAGCTTAAAAGGGCTTTAATGTTTATGTAGTGCTGTGAATGCTACACAAAGAGTTTGATGAGTAAGATGAAAAGAAGAGCTGACCTGATGAAAATGTGCCTGAAAGGATGATGTGCAGTTTGCATTGTATCCCAGGACTCCATGTTTGTTGAGGTTTTTTGCTTTCAGAGTCCACAAAGTTAAATAGTTTGTACTATAAACCCTTCAGGGATCCCTCCAAAGTGATGCTATAAAAACCGTGCTGTGCAGCAGAAGTGACAGCGAATCTAAAATCTCATTCCATCAGTTTATGCAGTAACAAAGAATTACATGAAATTCTTACTCCTCACCAGTCCACGAATCATAACTGATAATCCTCTTGATAAAGAAACTGCTGCAAAAGGTCACATTATCAGTCCATATTTAAACTATTCGGGTGGGTCAAATATCAGGATTTCTTCAGTGTCTCCTGAACAATAAAAACCAGTAAATAGTTTTCAATATACCTATCAATGTAAATTCCTTTTACTACTAACCTGAGCATGGATAGCTGCTTTGAGTGTTAAAATGTCCCCACATGACTCTAGTTTTAAAAAATGTGAAAGCTGAAAAGGCACTAGAGGTAAAATCTGAGGACCAAAGGAATGCTAAAGAGAAAAAGGTTAATGCCTATATACATTATGATTTTGTATTTATTTAATTCAAGGGTTTAAAGAGAAAATCCATTTTAGACTGGAATTATGTGGCAGTAAGATGGTAAAGTGAAGATTTTCAAAACAGGCTGTGTGTACCATTCACCCCCTAGGGTCTGGTGGTTCAATTTGGCTACTATTTTAAGTGTCTCAATTCAAGGTCCTATAAAGACGCCTCAGTCTTCAGAGGAAACTGCTACACATGTTGAGAGTCAAGAAACTGTTCAAATTGCTGTAGTTCAGTACCCAAAAGCCACTGCTTGGTGTTGAGAAGCTGGCCACCCAGCTAGGTGGTGGTACAGTACCATCTCTTACCACCTAATTGTGTCAAGTGCCCTGGCAGCGCAGGCATTGTAACTCTCATTTTCTTCCCTGAGCACTCTTGGATCCTGAGTGCAACTCCATGAATGCCACTATAGTAGAATGCAAGATATTTCTGATCCACAGTCACACAACACAGATGTGTTTCATCAAGCATGCCATGAAATAACATGACTCATTCTCTTAGCCAGTCTTACAGGAGCTTAATCACACAAGGATTGCCTGAGGTAAGAATCCTCAAATTGCTTCCTGCATTCAGCAGTCCCATTTGACAGTGCAAAATTTCTGGATTTCACATGACAGCATTCACCATATAGTCTTCATTTTTTTCATCTTCAGGAATATATAATTTGTAGCTTGGGATGCATTTTAAAATAAACAGAACTGAAGGTATTACACACAGTTTCATTAAATATGTGCTTTCAGAAGATATGAGATGCAAAGCAAATGCATCAAACAGAAATGAGTCATTCACTAAGATCCAGATGAAGACACAACCCATTGAAAGATAGCAAGTTATGCAGGTGACCACAAATGAAGAAAAATAAATCTCTGAATGACTGAAATTAGCCTGATTCTTTCAGATTAAGTTATTAAAACAGCACCAAACTATTAAATGTTGTATTTTGAGTTTGCTGTGTCAAAGGGGTTTTGTTCAAGGCTCAATATGTAAGGTTTCTACATAAGTGTTTATTTTCATGGTTTTTTCCCTCTGCAATGGAGTTCTTTTCTGAAGAATAAAGGTAGTCTGTGGTCATGAGTGGAGATGCACTTCAAGTAATATTTTCATAGCAGATGCTGAAACATCTTCCTCTGTGGCTGCTTATTTAATACAGGTGAAGGTGTTTGTGACAGCCCTTGTCAGCAATGGGGCTACCACGGTGCTATATCTTATTGCAGGGACTTCTCTGGGATGTGAAATAACCTTGGTTCAGGCCTTCCATCCAGCCTGGACACTGCCACTGCCCAGCTGCCATTTCAGAAACACAACCACAGGGAGCCTCTGTGTTGAATCTCATTGCTCCTGCTTTTGGCAGGGGGCTGAGGAAGGATGGGATGGGATGGTAATGGGCTCCTGGGGAGAATGAGGCTACCCTCATTCTCACTGAATATGGAAATGGAGAATTAAGGGCAGCTCTGTTTCCTCCAAGGGGAAATAGAGTGTAATGATTAATTGCTGCAGGAATTTAAATGGTGCTTCACACTTCCTTCAAATGCTAGCATAGCTTTAAGATAGCCAGTGATGTGTGTTTTGTGGTATGCAGTCTTTAATTGCATATCCCTTTTTGCTGGAGGGTTCAATTTATTAACTGGAGAAACATCAATTAATATTATATCAATCTCTGTCTCCTTGCTGATGATTGTGGAATATCATGACTGTTTTACAGTGAAAACTAAATAGTCTTACTAATGCTACAATTGAAGACAGTGTTCCATCTGATGAGTACACAAGCAGAGATCTGTACATTATGCCATGTGGTACCAAATTTGCTTCCTTCCCCTCTCTAATCAGGCTCTGACTGTTTCTTCTTCTGTGTCTCTTTTCTTTGCTGACCCTCTTTTCACATTGTTATTTTCAGATTAGAGAAAATTGCTTTCTGTCTGGTAGGGATATAATTTCCTTGTACCCATGGAGAATTTCACTGGGTACCCAGTCTCAGAGCAGATGTAATTAGGCTTTTGCTGAAGTCCTACTGTAGTAAAACTCATGCTATTTCACAGCATGCTGCCACAATATCTCTCCATAGGATATTATGTCTTCTGAGTGCTTGTTTTTTAAACATTTGGTCTGTTGTTTAAGATTTTTGACTGTCTATATTAAGAGTTCAGTAAAAAGGATTATGTTTGTAAGAGAAAAGAGGACTAACTTGAAACATCTCTTTGGTTTCCATCTTACAGCAAGGAATGCTCCTCATTCCCTGAAATTCCCAGACTTCATATGCAACTATAGATACCTGAACACAGCTTATGGTATTTGACACCAAAATCTCAGACATTGGCTCATGACTTCTGGAATCTGAATTCAGTTCCCCACAACATAATATACCAAGGGCCAAATCCACCAGAGATATTCTTATCCAGGGTAAAGTCTAGGGCAGGGCAGTTCTGCTTAGATTGACTGTCCAAAAGACCAGTGTTTTCAACTACTGCTGGTAAGCTATGCAACACCACAAAGTGGTACTTAAAGCTGTTGCTTTTTTTGTTTCTCAATTGTAAATGCATATTCCTCATATGCAGGTAAACAAGAAGTTCCCCAATCCTTGTGTTGGACAACCATACATTTTGAAACCTGGGGAGTTTGAGTGCTTTGCTCCACTATCCCAGCCATTTCTACACTTGGTTAGTATTTTCTGATTGTGATTTTTTTATATTGTTTAAAAAAGCCTTTAAAATAATTTTTCTTAGGTAGCTGACAAGTGGATATAATACTTTTCTGTTTAATACTTAAACCAAGCACTTCACCTGCTTATGGGTATATAATCAACAAGACATTTCTACTGTGTATAGCAACTACCAACTTTCCCCTGTTTTCCTGTTGACTTTAATTGGGAGTATTTCAGTTATTAACTGAACCTCCTTTGAACATTAAATTGTTTTATCAAAGGAGCATAGCTTCTCTCTGTTGAATTCACAACTACCAGTAACACCACCACCCTCTAGCATCTTGATTGCTCGGCTATTTTGTTGGAAGTGGCTCTTCTCTTTCAGGGTTTTGACTAACTTTGGTTCCTCAGGCTGCAAGACCTGTCATCATCATGGTTATCCTTCTGCTACCTTCTGCTACAAATGATCCTGGAGAGAGAGATAATTTGTTAAAATCTGACATTTTGGAATGACCACACCTCACTGTAATGTACCTACCCTTGATATGAGAAGTATAAATCTTTCAAAAACTTTGTAACATTTTGTCAGCTGCTTAATGTAGCAAGAGTAACATTTATATGAATGTGTGCTAAATGGCTGACTTAAAACAGATTAGGAGGCAGAGAAGCACTCATTGAATATTATATGAACTTGCAACTACACTTGACAGAGAAACATATAAGTTGCTAAGAAATAAATATTATTGCACCAAATTAAATATGAAGCTTTTAAATTAACCACAATCAAATAGCAGTCTGAGTTTTGGTGACCCTTTTTAGAGTGTTTTGTAGCTTGCTTTTCACATGGATGGGTCAAGGGGACAAGACTGAAGGACAGAAACCTGAGGCTGCAAGAGCATGGGAAAAACGAGGTCTGGGGACAGCAGTAAGCAATCTCTGCTTCAAACATCTTCAAGCACTGCCCAAGGCGGTAGCTTCACTCCCTGCTGTAAGAACCTCTGTGCTGTGTGTGATACTTGTACTACCCCCACTGAGTGTATTTCCTGGAGAGCATTGTTTCAACAGTCACCTGTGAAGCGACTCAGTAACGTGGTGTAGATGCACTCTTGCTAGAGACTAAAGAATGACACAGTTTGAGTAGATTTTACCTGGGTTTATTCCAGACAAGCTTGACCTCCTGTGTTGTGCTGGCTGAAAGTTGGATATGTAGGCTCTGAAGGGAGCTCTGCAAACATCTAAAGGCAAAACCATGTCTCAGGTAAGCACTCCTCAGCACTCCTTGATACATCTGCATGAAGAGAACTATAGACACAGACAGTTACTGTGTGCTGACCATGGCCTGCAGCTAAGAACCCACACATCCTCTCATGTTCAGGACAAGAGAGAGAACAGGATTGAAAGCAAGAACACTCATAGGCTGAGATAAGAACAGTTTAATAAGTGAAGGAAGGAGGAAAAAATCACAGCATTCATTCACCACCTCCTACAAGAGAGCAGTGCCAAGGTAGTCTCAGAGCAAGAACTGATTTGGAAGAAACCCCCCCCCCAATTTTTTAGTGCTGAACATGGCATGATCTCACAGGAAATACCCTTATAACCAGTTTGGGTCAGGTATAGGGTCAGATTTTTTACCCAATCCCATCCTACTCACTGGGGGAAGGGGGCAGTGTGGGAAAGGGAGACAGCAACAACACTGCAAGCACTGCTCATTAATGGACATAATATTGGTGGTGTCAACTCTTTTAGTCACAAACCCAAACCACATCACAGGGGCTGCCATGTTGAACATCTACTCTATCCCAGCCACAGCCAATACATCTTGCGCTGTCTACCTTTCCCAGGCATCCTCCTTTCCTCTAGTGGTCAGTGGCTGCTTTTCATGGCTGACTGCTAATCATGTAATTTCAGGTAGAGAAAGTTGAAGAGCTTTTGTTTCAATGCAGTTGAATTATGTGAATTTCACCTCTGCCAGATGTGATTTCCAAGAGGTTCTGGGGAAAAGCCATACTGGAATCATTCCAAAAGTGTTTCTCTTCATCAAAGTAGCAAAAGACTAGTCTTACCACGGTCATCCCTTGCTGTTCAGTGAAAGCTGAACCCATTGAGACTGCAGTGAACATAAAGGCATTTAGAGAAAGCCAGTGATCCAGAATAGGCATTACTAACCTATCATAACACCTCATGTGCAAGAGATTTTAACTCAATTCATGAAGTTCTGCACCACAGGTCCAGTAGCAGGTCTGTTACAATGTAAACATCCCTGGTAGGCACAAGAAGGTCAAACTACACTTGGAGCAAGTAGCTAGAAATTTCACAACACAATATCTTTAGATTAATCAGTCCAGATTATCTGTAGGTACATGGAATGGATGGACAGTTTGTCACATGGGCAACTCTGTAGATACCACAGGCTTGTATGTCCTTCACAGCAAGTCTCTGAGGGAGCAGTATGACCTCAGAGAAGATGCCAGCTCTGCTCCTACATCCATTCCCTGTTCATCATCCAAGCTTCTTGTTCCTGTTGTACTTATGGCTGGTAATTCTAGTCCGTGTTTCTCCTGATAAAAGCAAAATCAGAAATGAGGAAAAAGGTTTGTAGAGGTTTCTTGTTTAAAAACACATTTAATTTCTTTCATTGAAAGTAGATGAATGGCTCCTTTCTTACCCTCCCCTACTGGGTTTTCACTGAAAGATCTGCTTTGCTGGAGAAATAAAATAAAAACAAACTGCAGAGAGCGGAGCTGTAACTATTTTTTATTTAAGCAATAAAAAAAGCAATACTCCAATCCTTAATTAAAGCAAGTCGAGACAACTATGTGGTTTAATGATCTGGTAGAACACTTTTTATTTCAAGAAGAGCTACATTTGTCAAGACAGGAACAATTAGGGAAATCTATCTTGTTTATCTCACAGAATGGCTATTATCTCCTGAAAATAGCAGAGTTCTCCATTTTAGGAAGTGCAGCTAGAGTTGGCTTCCAAGTCCCCTCTTTGTGCCCCTGAGTAAATGCATGTGGGAATTTTTACACAGGAGTACTCTCAGAAAACGTGGAGCTGGCATCACTGATGGTAGCACCTATTCTTCTTCATCACCCCATCCCAATAAGTTAGCCATGCCAGATAATGAATTGCAGCACTGTAAAGGAGTATTTGAAAGGGCACTTGGCAATTCTGGACTACTCTTCTGTGTAGTTACAGGACTATCTCTCAACCCCTCCTTTTCTCAGCTCTCTTCAGCTCCTTATCCCCCAGGCCACACATGTATGATTTGCTTCTACACAGCAAGGCGTCCTCTGTCTCCACACTGGTAACATATTCTCTATCTCAGGTCCATGATCTTTCCTCAACAGCAGCTTGCCATGGGAATGGGAATGGGAAGGGACTTGCAGAAAAGCACTCATGTCCTGCTTTGTCCAGAGGTGTTTCCTATGATGTCCTGAGCAGCTGTGACAAGTCAGAGCAGTATTATGCTCAGTGAAGATCATGCACAGACAATTAACAACGGAAGCAACACCTTGTGTCCTTAAATGCTGTTTGGTCCTATAAGATATTTGAATTTGTCTCTTTTTATTAAGAACAATGACTTCCTTAAAGCAGCAGGTGGCTGGAACGATTTAGTCAAGTTTGTAATTTTCCTCTGGTGATCACATTTACCAGTGTCTAGCTCCTGGGAAGCTGGTGAGACACATGCCCGTGGGATGAAGAGCACTCTGCCAAATGCTGGGAGCTATGTTCTCTGCCTTCATGCTTTTAACAAACACAAACACATGCCAGCCCTGCCAGGATACAGAGGGAATATTGCTGGAACCACTCTAGTTCATGAAGAGTATCTTCAGAACTGATTTATGAATAGGATGTAAAAATTTGAAAATACACATCAGGAGAGAATTTTCTTTGTACTAATCTTGTCCTTTTGGGAATTCCCATAACTGCTAGGATATTGGACTACAGGGTTTTCTGTATGGGATGAGTAGGAAAGACATACTTTCAATGGTTACAAACTGGTATAAGCTAGTAATATTGAAGATGATCTGGGTTTCTTTTTAGATTTTCAAAGAGAGTATTTCTATTATGAATATTTAGAAAAAAAGGTGTGTAGCCAGGCCAGTTTTCATATGGCACCTCTTCACCAGAGGGAAATAGCACTTTATGATAAGGTGCATTTCAAAGGAAATTTTTTACGTGTCTTTTTCTGGAAAGTCTCTCTCTGTGCATATTTTGGTGTAAATCTTGTTTGTCTAATACATATTTAGATAATAATTCAAGCCTTTTATTTCAGAAGGCTTTTGCAGATATCAACTCATCCATACAGTGGAATAAAAGACTGGACTAGATCAAATATAGCAGATCTGATGGGTCTTCTCAATAAGGCCTGAGATTAACCTTCATTTCTGAAAACTAAGCAGTTTAATTAAACTAAACAGGAGTAAAGCTGAGCAGTGGCTGCACTGCTGACCAGGTGTGCTCATGAGATGGGACACGATCAGCCATGGGGAGAGGACAGCAGAGCCCCTGCCTTGCCAGATGCACACAGGCTGCCCAGCACAGACACTGGAGCTGGACACTACACTCTGTGTGGGGCTTGACTGAGGACGCTGCTGACAGTCAAGCAGGAGAGATCTTCTGGGGTATGTGTCCGCTAGGAAGAGCAAAGCAAATCCTCCCATATGAAGTTACCAGATAGCAAGAGGGTGCTCAGGGGCTCACAGGGCTGGCTGAGGCAGGACTGAATGTATTTTGAGCTGACAAAAGAGGCTGTGCTGCTGGCTGTGTGCCATGGTCTCCTGCACAGCCCACGCCCTTGGAGGAGTGTGGGAAGCAGGGGAATATTGAGACCACTTTGCAGCTTCCTCTGTGCCTCTGTATCAGAGAAAGATTAAACCCATTCACAGTACATCCCCGTGGGATGCAAATTGCTGGTGCAGCACAGCCAGTGCTGGGGACACTCCTGACTCTTTACTCCCCTGTCCCAGTTTCCACTGCATCCTGGCAAAAAGGCAAAAATCAGCACAAATTTCAACTGAATTCAGGATGTGAAGAACAAGAACTGACCCCGATGCCAAGGAATATAAATGAAACAAAGAAATAATTTTCAAGAGAAATTGAAGCTTAAAAAACACAAATTCCAGCTCTTTGGTGCTTTTCAGACCTGTAGGATGATTTGGATCGTAAGACTAACAGTGTCCCACAGCCTGCTGAAGAACTACAGAGAAGGCAAAAAGGAAAATTATGTAGGTTTCTGTGTCAAATATCAAATCACAGAACCACAGGATATGCTGGGTTGGAAGTGACCTGTGGGGTCATCAAGTCCAACTCTCAGTCCTGCACAGAACAACCCCAAGAGCCACACCATGTGCCTGACAGCATGTGACCATTTCTCTCCAAGTCACAAACAGCTTGAAAATAAATATCCATGGTTACATCTGCTCTGTGAAGGCAGAAAGAGCCTTGCATGTTGATATTTGCCACAGACGAGTATATCGCTTTGGTAAACATGAGCACCAGTACATAAACAGCTGTTGGTAACATGCAGGGAGAAAAGTCAGGAGCACTGTGAGGGGTTTCAACATCAGCAACTTAAACAAAAGACTCATAAAGACAGAAAGAAATATCCTTGAAATTCTTCAGCATTGTGAATGATGATTTGCTAACTAGCAAAATACTGCATCCAATATTATAGTCTTGTCAAAACTTCATCTTGCAAAGGAGAGGAGAAAAGTCTGTGCAATAAAAAAGCAATAGTTGTTTAGGTTACACTGACTGTTTTGGCCATAAACAGCCTGTTTGCTGCGGAGAAGACTCTCAGCCAGCTGTGTAGACCTTGGTGACTGCCCCCAGAAAAAAACTGTCTGGGTTTGGGGGGGGTTCTAGTACTGCAAGTATCCAAATCAAGACTGGACCTTTTTCTGAAAAAACACATTCTGTTTCATTTTGAGACTTGAAGCAGCCGTTCCTGAAATCTCTGCTCTGTATAATGCAGCAGATCACCCTGGGAGATCCATAGTGACTTCTTACTAACTCAGACAATAACTATGACAAGAAATGTAGACAAGTGTCATAATTTAGAGGTGATGCCATATGCCCAAGCACTTGATGTTCTCAGTGGAAACACTATAAGCTAAACTTCAGAAATGCAGTTTCATTGGAATGCTCAAAATTCTTTATGTACGTTTGTCTCTAGTAGAAGGTGCTCAGTTTACATTTTGCAGTTTATGCTCCATTTTACTTAGAGAAGAGCAATCTTTTCTAACACCACATGATGTGACATATCATGGCAAAAAAAAAAAAAAAGAGAACTGTTTTCATATAAGTAAGACTAATGAAAGGAATTATGCAGGGAGTCAATACTCTATTGATAAATAATCCCAGAGACCATGAGCCAGCATATTTACAAAAATAAAGGAGGAGCTGGCATGGTGTCAAGCCACTCTAGAACCTAAACACATCTGTCACTTGATTTTCATTGTCTTCTTTTAACAGCTTTTATTTTTTTATTCCTGGTCAAGACAGAATGTCAGGCCCCGAGAGATTTAAGCAAACATTTGAAATTATGTGCTCTGTTAAGAAAACCAAACAACTTTATTCTGATATTGTAGGTTCAGCATTGTGAGGATGAACTAGTAATCATCCTGATTATGTACTGAGATGTCTAGATTTTATAGAATATCATTAAATCAATGACATGTGATCTTTAATGTTACAGATGAATATCAAAAGGAGCTTGAAATGTTAGTAGAGTTGGTGGTTTTGTTCTGCTGGCAAAACAAGTTCCTGTATCTATCAACCAACCAGGTCATGTAGTCAAAACTCCAAATGCTCTTTTATTTGTCTGTAACTTTTGAACCATTGTTTTAGAAGATATTCTTGTGCTACTCAGTGCAGTCAGAAATACTGCCTTGACTCTTGTACAAACACTACCTATATTGCTCATCAATTCTACTTCCTGCTGCATTTTTATCTTAATCCAGTCACAGAAAAAAAAAAAAATTCTATGAAACACTCAGTTTGAGCTGTTTGAAAGAAGCAGAACCGTGTTGATAACGGTATAAAGAAAGTGAGCTTTAAGCTTTTGTATTCAGATTCAATTCTTGCTCAGCAGGGTCTCTTAAATGACATTCATGGGAGGAAAACTCAAGTCACCCTGAAATGGAAGAAAAAATATTATGTCCTTTCTGGGAGAAACTTTTCAGAAGCATTTCTTGTATCTTAGCAACAGTATATGTAACAGTGCACTGATTTTTTAAATTTTATTTTTATTTTTTTAATCTTGTTTTCTGCTGGTTTACTAACTGGGCTTAATGGATGAGATCAGACTGTGCATAGGCAGCTGGAGGAAAAGGATGCTTGCCTTAGCATCTCCAGCCCAGCCGTGGTGCTCACAGCATGTTGCTCTCAGCCACTAAGGAACCACCACAATACCTTGCTGTTGTATCTCTATAGAGGAAAAGCTGGCTGAAAAGTCTGTTTATCATTACTATTTTTCAGCTGTATGTGATGATTTAAAAAAATGTTTTATTTATATGATATAAACAGAGAAATTCAGTAGATTTCCTCATTTTACAAATATTCCTGATTCTGTGTATTCTTTAGAGATTAATGCTCCAAACCTGCTAAATATGTAATCTACCAGTGACACAATTCAATGCTTAGAAGTCCTTGGCCTCTAGCCTTGGCCATATCAAGGACCAAGCATGTTTCTCTTAGATCATCCTGTTCACTCCCTCATGGCTCACTGCTCAAGAGCCCAAACCTGCCCCCATTGAAGTGGGAGGCAAAGCTCCAGCTTTAATCACTGTGTGCAAAAACTTAAGCCTTCTGGCAATGGAGACATTTTGTTTCACAAACAAGGTCAAATTAAGCGTGGGGGAGAGTCTTGTAGCTGTTTGTGAGGAAGACTGGGATGATGGTGAGAGATTTGACAACAATTTGGAGTTCTGTCAAAGGATCTCCATAATTTACACATACCAAGTACAGCTGTACTACTAATCCAAGCCTGGGCTGTCTTGTAGCTGTTCAGTTGTGCCAGCTCTCTCTCAGCTTCTGTCATCAAGACAGCTAAATCTGCATTTATGTTATAGATGTTGCTCCACAGCACAACTTAGCACATGGCAGCTGGTTTTCTAGTGAGATGACATTTTGTTCCTAATTAGTGTTTGCGTTCTTTGCTCAGGATAGGTGATCAAAACAAGCGATGCCAAGACGAAAGGAAAAAACAATTCACAGCATGAACACTGGGCCAGCTTTCCTAACTATTTCAGACAATTAGTTCTGAAGCTGATGTAAAATGTATCCTTCCTTTCTGTTCCTCATACATCTGCTAGATTATGATTATATTGCCTTCCTCAAGATTGTGGACAAGTTAGACCACTGGAGAGCAAGCTGTTCTGGGTGACTGTAGGCGAGGAATCCTCCCTGTTCTTCCTTTTCTTCCTCAATGGATTTTCATTCTTGTATCATGAAAATTAATGCTGAGCTGCTGTGTATCATCAGAGAACTTACAAGTCCTTCCATGGAAAGGAGATTTTGAAAGAGGATAACCTTTCCAAGCTATCCTCTTGGATGATGTATGCTAGAAGATAGTAGGGGGCAATAGATGCTGGCTAAATCAGCAGAGTGCTGAAAAGGCACTGGAAACAAGGTCTGCATCATTTAGAAGCTGGGAAAGTAGAACTGGTGTAACACTTTGCTTACCAAATCCTGGCTTCCAACTCTGACTTTCAGATGACCAGTACATGGCTGGGTGATGCTTCTTCTTAGCACCACTCCTGTACAGCCCAGTGCAGGTTGCTCATGAGAAGCAATAGCTTAATTTTCTCTCCAGGAGCTCAAGGTCCACAAAGCAAGCTGGAAGTGGCTATTTGCAGACATATGTTCTGGTATATTTTGAAACTGAAGTGCACATCAGACTGCCTGTGTGTAAACAAAGCTATCATTCACATATGAGCAGGCAACGTGACTCTGGTACAGCCTCTCTCCAAGCTCGTCAGGAAGGAAACATGAAACACCAGCACAGGACTGGGGTATCCTCATGCAGTGTGAATGCAGCCAGCCCCAGCTGTGACAGGTACAGTGCAGGCCAGTAAATCATCTGACCCATGTTTAGATTTCAGTAGAGCAAACAGGATACAGCCAGGCTGACAGGTCCTGGTGCAGGCAGAAAGCACACAGTGACAGCTTGCTGTGCTCCTGAGGCCAAAGCATGTCACAGACATTTCTTTTATGAAAAATCCTCTCTCAGGATTTTTCCTGCTGAAGCTGAGAAGTTCAGCAACAAGATGTAAACAATAGGTTATCTGCTGCTGTGGAATGCAACAGGTCCACCTGGATTGGCCCATCTTGGATGTTTTTAGTTAGTGGCCAATCCAGGACTGAATTCTCTCAGACAGAGTCAGAGAGAGCTCTTTTGTTTTCATTCTTTTCTTTTCTATTCTTAGCTTAGCAGCAGCTTCTGAAAAGCTCTCCTGCTTTTCTTTTTAATATAGTTATAGCATATGTATATATCTTAAAATAATAAATCAAGCCTTCTGAAAATGGAGTCAAAGATCTCGTCTCTTCCTTCACCCAAGAACCCTTGTGACAATCGTCACAAAAGCACTAACTAAGTGAAGACAGGACTTCTGTGCCTCTGACTGCTACTCCTAAACAGAGCATTGAAGAATTCATCTCTTGTCACCAGGCCTCAGCAAGGACCACCACTTCAAGAGATTCAGAAGCTCAGGAGGAGCTTTGGTAAGAGCTGTGTAAATACCACAGACACAAAGTATCTCCATTGCTCCTTATGTTCAAAGGTTTATTACTTCCTCTGAACTGTTTCTCAAATGTGGAGTTTGCATTAATCAACTGGTTAGTGCCATCACTTCTCAGTAAAGACAGAAGGCCATGTGCCCCCTGTCCTGTCCTCTGATAAACAAAGCCTGTGCCACTCCGTCTCAGTGCTTGTAATTCCTAGCCAGACAGTTGGAGGACACTTTAGGTACACCTGCATTGCCACCTTAACTCAGAGCATCAGCCTACAGCTAGCCAAAACTCCCTGCTCCCTATCATGCTCTGCCTCACTCTGTGCCATAGACCAGAGAAAGGGGACTGCTGTGACCCTCCCTGCAACTAAGGCAGCCCAGCAGAGAGTGACACTGGCCCACAGGTGTATTCAACACCCCTGGGTTGGTGGATGCTCTGTTCCACAGATCTGTACCTGGCAGAGCTGGCTGAGCCTCTGCACACCAGACCAGCCAGGCCAGCAAAGCAGCACAGACATGTCACCCTACTCATGGCTCCTGCACTGTTGAGGCAGGAATGGCAGCTGCTGCAGTGATAGATTCAACTCAGTGCAATTAGCAGGAAATCTCATTTACACCTACAAAGTGGAACACACTTCCTTTCCTCCTAGGGGAGGATGATCCTTCGTAACAGGCAGTGAATGAAGAGGACAGGGTAGGGGTGTGGTTGGAGAGATATGGGCCAGAAAGAGTCAGAAGAGGGATTGAACTGACTTTACAAACCTGGTGACTTGGGCTTATCCCATACCTGGTGAGTGCTCATGGAGGTGCAAATGCCCCGCAAAAGGGAAAATACACAGAGGGGAGGGCAGCACAGGAGAAAAGTGAAGGGGAACTGTTATTTGTTTAATGCTGCAGCCTCTCCTCAAAGGTTTTTCTTTTCTTTAATTCCTCACACTACAGAAGGAAGTCATTAAAACATGAAAAGATGCTGGAATAAAGTATATACATCACTGTATGCTTAGTTTTAAAAATCTACACCAATAGCCTAATGAACTTTTAGCTAAGGCACTGCAGTCTCTTCTACTTACCTAGTACTGTGAGGAAAATTATCTTATTTATCCTCAAAGTATGAGTCATCAACAAAAGGGGAGATTATTGTGTGTGTTTGCCATAATTAATGACACCCACATAGAATGAGACTTTTGCCCCCTCTGTGAGCTGAAGCTTAACTTTCAGAAGGATCCTTTGAACACAGTGGCGCTAAACTTATCGGCGACTGAGCACAAAGCATTTGTATCTAGCTTTGAAGCCATTTATGAAGTTCTTGCAGAAAGAGAGAACAAAGTTACCTTTCTCTCCCACATGCTCCTTCATTACAAGCTCCCCAAGGATCATGGACAAGCAAGAAACATAATGAATATTCATTTCCAAAAGTTCAGTTAATACTTGTGCATGAAGACTTTCAGCAGGCTTATGCAAAAGCACACTTGAGACTTTGCTGTATGTCTGTACATAAAGCCAAAAATATCAAGAACTCAGAAGCAGTCATGGCTCTCTCTTTCTAGAAATTGAATTGCAAGACTTTATTCCTCATCTACTTCATGTTTTTTATCATCAGACAACTTTCATCTTGAGAACATTACAGGGTACAGTGGACTGAATATAACATGCAATAAGCTTTAAAAACTTTGCCATAGGACTATGGGTGGAATTGCCTCTCTTTAATTATTTTTCATACTTGATAATTTCCTTCTTTAAAGCACATGTGTTGTCTTCTTCATCAAAGTTAGTAACCATGCTGAATCACATTTCTTTTTTTTTGTCATATACTATGCAGAATATATTTTTTTAAATATGGCTTCTTATTTAATGCCTCACCCGCCTGGCTGGGTTCAGTCCAAGTGTCTGAGCAGTACAACTTTAATTCTTTGCTTTCTTCTCAAAGTCAATTCTAGTTTCTCCTTTATGAGGGTTAAAAAAAAAAGGAAGAAAATTACAGATTTTGGTATTTTTCACTTTTTTTATCACTTTCAGTAATCAAGAACTTTCAATTTTCATCATCTAAGCCACTTTCCACGACACTGCAAAATTTCAGACAAGGCAGCATTTTGAGCTGGGCTTCCATGACATGCCTTCTACCACCACCACCTCCTTCAATCTTACCCATGAGGTGGCTGTTCAGGCAATGGAGCTTCCTGAAGCCCCCAGCTGGAATTCAACCACTTGGCCTCCAGCCCTTTGCTCTTCCAGCTCCCAGACAGGCAGGAGTCCTGTTCCTGGCTGAATTGAGGGAAGAGAGGTCTGTGGATATCTTGTGTCAGTGTGACAGGTCCAAGCTACAGGCAGGAATCCAGAAGGATGGTGAGATTGACTCTGGCTTGGTGCTGGGGTAATTTCTTGGGGCACAGTGTGACATTTGCACAGGTACAGTAAAGTGGGCGTGGAGCACTCCCTCTCCATGGGCCAGAATGCTACAGCCAAGAGCACTGGAAATACCACTCCTGGGCTCTGCTCCTCAACAGGGTGCGTGAGGGGGAAGGAAGGGAGATGGATCAGAGTTACAAGAGCTACCTCCTGCCTTCTCTTCCTGGCCACCCCAGGAGCTACACAGCTTTACCTCCAGTGAGGCAGTGTGCAGCTGGGAAGAACTGAACCTACGTCCCTCTTCTTATTTTGTTTCACTCACCAGGAATACATCTTGAAAAACAAGAATTAAAAAGGCTTACTGCCTAGTCTGATTTAAGATGAAAGGAAAGATATTTTCTGGCTGATATATAAGAGTAAGACTTTGAAAATATTTGAACAATTATGAAGAGCAATACAAACATTTTAGTATTGCGGCAGGACACAGTGATTGAGAATGAGGAGAGGTCTCAGGTAACTGAGCTGAAATTAAATGGAACAAGGGCGCTGATCCAGCAATGACACTTCACACAGGCACAGCAGCTTCTGTGATCTGTTCTGAAAATAAGCTTTGGCTCAGATGTTGCAATACCATTTATTGTCTGGTTTAATATGTTAGTGAATGAGCTACTGACACCATAGCTGAAGAGGGGATACGTGCTCTTCTTAGCAAAAAGAATACTGACTATTGACAAGAAGAGAACTGCTCTCACCAGAGCTTAATTTTCTCTCCTTTGAGAGCCAGCTTTCTGTAAATGGTATTAGCTTCATACTGCCTTGGCAAAATCAACCACAACAAGAATCCCCAGTTTGAGTTGTGCAACACAGGAACTCTGAAATATTCATTTTCAGAATAGAATACTCACATTATTATTTCAGTTGCCATGTTAAAAAAGGTTAATAAGATTTCTGGTGGTGAGAGAAACATCTAGATAAAATGCTTTCTAAACATTAGATACAGACATATTGTATCCTTTCTAAATAGGAACATCAAGCCCTTTCCTCCCAGTTCAAGATAAGTTGTAGCCACACTCTCAGTGAGTTCCTGGGTTGACTCAAGATAATTTAACATAGAAACTCCTAAAAAGAAAAGTGACAGAGGATTTTTTTTGCTACGTCTGTTTTTTTGAAAGAGCTAAAGGAAAACAAGCTGGTTGAGATTCTGTTTGCCCGAGGTAATCAGTTTTTTGATGTGTGAGTAAGGTAGAATTTTTTTTTCATCATAGTAAACATAGGGTGAGTAGGACTGTGAGCCTAGACTTGCAAATTTTCATGACAGCTTTGCATACTGAAATGATTCACATAGTGAAATAATGCTGGCAGTCAAGAAAAGAAACACAGCTTCTCCTGTCATCCAAATACTCTCCAAGATACAGAATCCTACAGACTCCTGAAGTCAGTAATTTTATATCAAATGAGTTCAGCAGTTCTGAACACACATAAAGACCAATTCAAATCCTCCTTCCATGCTGGTACCTGCTTTGCATGATTACTTACCCAGGGCATTGTTCTAGCAGAAGGTAAGTAAAATACTTGTTTAACACTAAAGATGAATCATTCCTTTGTTTCATTAGCAAAGTAATGAAAATGCAGGAAAAGACAGAGTCTAACTCTAAGTACCAATCTGGACATAGGCTTGCCCTAGAGGAGGACTAAAGCATTGGCTAGCTTGCTGTATACACATTTGTCTGCTTGATGGTGCTCTCCATTCCTGCTTGGGCCTGTAATTAAACATGTCCAGAAAACAGAAGCTACATACTCAGAGAAAGAAGAAGAGGAAACTTCTTTCTCTTAGGGTTTAATGTCTAAAATTTACACAATGAGCTTGAACTTAAGCACTGCAGGATTAATGTTGGATGTCTGGGCCCCAGAAGAAAGTCCAAAAGCCTCCTACAGCTTCATATTGAATGCCCAGAGTAGGTCATGTGTTGAATGTTGGCCTGCTCACACATCAGTTTTATAGCTCTCCAGCCTGATATAATTCATTCTTCACAGGCACAGCACAGCTTCTTACCTGAGTTTGTACAAACTTGGGAGATGCTTGTCACAAGCTTTGGGACTCTGTTTTGCATCCCAAATACCTCAAGGCCAGTATATTATCTGACTCAGCAGCACTCAAGTCCTCTCTTGAATTCTGCCAAGGGAAGTAGCAGCTTAAATCCATCAAAGAGAAAATTGGGCCTAAGAAGAAAAGGAAAATTTTAACTGCATGGATAGATGTCAATATGCTATGGGGCCTTTGGGGAAGGTGCAGCTGCAGTTGCTTGATTTTCTTGAGGAGTCATCAAAAGCTGCTGCTCTGCACAGTGAACCTGATTTAACTTGTTCCCTGTGGCTCCCAGAACTGAGTCATCCTCTTCAGAATGTACTTCTTTGATACAAAACCTGTTCATTACCTCACCTCCAGATCAACCATGCAAGTAGAATGGATCTGACACACATTTTTAACTTGCAATGATTGTTTTTGCCAACTTTCCTAATTAGTGCAGATTCTCTCTGTGACCTATTTTCAGGAACTGAGCAGTTCAGTCAAGCCTGGATGATAAGAGCCTGTGGCTTTACTTCTACAAAATAACATAAAGTTCATCTGTAACTTCAAGTTTCCCTTTAGCTGCTGCTATTGCAAACAAGTTAGAGGTACAAAATAGGACACATTTTCAAGGTTAAACCTTGAAAGTCCTCAGCATGGAAGACATTTTTAATCAGAGGACTTAATCTCTACATTGTATCTATAAAGTAGATGTGACTCTCCCACCTCATTCCTCACCAGTCCTGCTGCAGAGGAAGACTTGCTCTCATTTTCTCTCTTGTGGTCCTGCCTGTTTGCTCTTCAGTGAATCTTATCATCCTGTCTAAGCAGCCACACAAATTTAATGACTGGGGCAGTGACTACCTCCGTGGCCGGCTGTTGCCTAGGGTCTGGTGTTTCTAGTTACATTCCTGGGCACTAAGAGATGTGGCTGTGAATTGCCCAGGCTGTGGCAGGTGTGCTTTCTCCAAGACACCCACACTGGAGAGCTGAGGAGAGATCCCAGGCTCATTCCCATGTCTCCTGGCCCACACAAGGCAGCTCCCACACAGCACACTGAATTTCCTGGGTAGTCACTTCTGCCCAGGCACTATGAAAGGCAAGTGGACAGCTAGGACTGCCTTTGGCATTAGGCACTGCAGTGCTTGAGTTGTACGGAGTAAAATCTTACATTGGACCAATCTGACAAATACAAAAGACAGCTTCTGAAGTGCACTGATAATCTCCTATCTATTCTTCACATTTTCCTTCAGAAAAAGCAATATAAAGTCCTCCCAGTCTAATACAATTTCAAACCAAACCAATAAACTCTCAACAAAACAAAAAAATATCTTTTGCTAGATGGTTCTATCTTGCTCTGGCCTGACTGGCCAGGTGGGGTGCATCAGCTGCTGGTCCCCCAGCTCAGTGCGACTGCTTGGAAAACTGCCTATCAAGCTCTGGATTTAAGGATGGGCTCTTTCATTCCGCTCCACAGGCTGAACTTGCCAGCTTCTGAGCTGTGTCCTATTGCCATGGATTTGGATTTTGAGACTGATTTTCTTTCTCTGTAGGTACTTTCAAGTTAGCTGAGAAGGTCTGGGGGAAGGGAAAGGACCCAGGCTATTCCTGGGTCTTCTGATCAGACTCCCTTCACTGTATGTTTCACAGAATCATAGAATGGCTGAGGTGGTTAGGGACCTCTGGAAGTCATCTGGTCCAAACCCCCTGCTCAAGCAGGGCCACCTGTAGCCAGCTGCTCCATGGGACCATGTTCAAATATCTTATTATCCCTAAGGATGGAGACTCCACAACCTCCCTGAGCAACCTGTGCCAGTGCTGAGTTTAATAAATTTCATATGTTTAATAAAAGTATATGTTCATATTCATATTAAGTGCATTTCTTACATTTTATAAAATTAGGTAAGGACTCCATACACAAAAGAAAAACAAGCCAGAAAGTGTAATATAAAATTAATGTCTAATATTCTGAGTCTGAAGCAATAGTACTTGAGGAAATTTTTGTTCCTATGCAACCATACAGTGAAAAAGCTGTACAGAACTGCAAATGATTTGAGGAACTACTCTTAATGCCATCCTCTCTTAGATGATCAGCTAGGGCTATTTTTTTAGAAGGAGTCATCTCAGTTATTTCTTGAAGGTTTCTTAATGGACAACTAGATGTTAGAACACAAAAAGAGCACAATCTCAATAGGGACTTGGGATCATATAAAAAAATAAATCAATAAAATAAAATTGGGTTTGATATAATACACAAATAATGTAGAATAGAATACCTATGTACAAGAATTCAATTCAAAGGACTCTGCAGCAGGTGGTTAGTAATGCTGGAGGCATCCTGACTCACTAGAAATTTGTCTGTGCCATTGAAAATATTTGTTTGGTGTTGCTCAATTTCCCCATGCATCTGGGATTTATTGCCTATCAGCAACTAAACATCTCTTTAAGTCTCTTCAGAGGTTCAGTCCAAACAGCTGTCTCAGAGTTTATTTAAGGCCCCACAGAGCTGTGAAATTGTGACACCTTTTCTATAACCCACCTTCTGGCTGGAGTATTCATCCCTATAATAGAAGAGCTATTCCTAATCCACTCCATCAAAGGGGGTTTGAATAGAGAGGTGACTCCCATGCTGCAGGGTGTCCCAGGCAGTGTGCTTCAGGGGATTATTTAGTCCTTTCCTACTGAGGCTGGCCCTGCAAAGATATTTACAATTTCCTCTCTAGGTATGTTCTTTGCAGAGGATAATACACTGAAGGTTGTGCAACAGCTCCATGACTTTGCAAATGTTTCACTAATGTGGTCCACTCTTAATAGTGCAGGAATTACTGTTTACAGAAACCTGGGAATATAGTATATACATGGGATCTAGCTTTTCAGGTGTACTTAGCTTACCTAAACCCAGCTGAAAGATGTTGTAAACTACTGACATGTGCCAAGTTGGTCTGCATATTAGTGCCTTTCCTTACACAAGATAAAGTCCAAGCCACAGGAGAGCCACACAGCCCAAATTTCTTGTCTCTGTGAGCTGAGAGATGTAAGCACATTCTTACAGAGAAAAAAAAGAAGAAGCAGTATGTCCTGACTACATGAAGGATGCTTTATAAATTCTATAAATCCTGAACTATTCAGGGAAAAGAAGACATGTTCTGCATAATTATCCTTAGAGTGCAATACTGTAGAGTATGCTTAGGAAAAACACCAGAAGCACAGAATGCTTGACTGAGGCAAGGCATATTGATGATTCAAAAAAGGAGCACAATTTTTTAATAAATGTCATTTTTAAAGCAAATCAGGCAGATTCAGTGTTCTTAATTCTGTGGTCATACAGTATCACAGGGACATAATTAAAAACAGTTACTTTTCCAAGCTGAGAGACATGTGGTTGCCAGGCAACATATTATATATTTGAGAACATACAACACTGCACATGATTTATGTAGTGCTGTTGTTGTGTCTCCAGATGCTGATACCATTGTATCTAATGCAGATTCTTATAGGCTCAGCCATCACCTATCTATAACCATCACACTGAATCCATTCCTTGGTTTGCCAGCACTATCCATCAGCTGCAAGCCCATTTGAAACACTACTAAGGAGTCAGTAATGTGAACAGAAGTTGATTGGAAAGGAGTAGTAATGAACTGCTTTAAACTCCTTTCATTACTTTTCTTTTAATATCAAATAATAATATTAAATAATCAATCTAAAAATTATTAATACAGATGTTGCAGTATTTGTGAAAATTAAAAGATTTATAAAATGCTTATGTCACAAGACATCATCTCCCAAGAAAAATGACACCAAGAATTAGAATTATTGGAAATCTCCCAAAATAACTGCTCTGTGTTTTCAGGTTCTTGGAAAGAAAGAACACATTTCCATTCTGGATCTGTTCCTTAGCTTGGACTAGACTTTGTCATTCCTACGGACATGGCTTCATCCACTGCCACATTTGAAAACTCATAAAAGAAGGCATCAGCTCCTGTGAAGGTTCATAAGTACCAGTAATCCATGTTATGAAAACAAACCTACATGGAATCACATATGTTCAGATGATGTCATTTGTGTTGGACTTTGCAGTAGTTTGATGTTGGAGAATGATGACTTGGAGAATATAAACATAGGAAACCTTCCTTATCCTACTACATCTCACATGTTGTGGTTTCAAATGCCATGCCACCCTACTCCAAATGAAAAACTGTATTTACATGGCAGTCAACAGGAAATAATTGGTTTGAGTCTATATGAAAATCTAGTCCATGTATGTTAATTTTCTCAGATTTTATCCAAGTCTTTGCTTCAAATATTATTATATTGGGAGAAGGGAGAATCAGCTACTACATTCAGGGGAAAAAATGCTAAAAAAAATAGTTTGAATATTTTCTGTTCGAGGTTTGGAAGCTTTGGGTTGAATCCTCCTCTTGGAAGTAGCCCGCTGGAGGGAGCTGTGACATCTCAAATACAGACATCTTCAACAGCCTCGGCTGGAAACTGCCCTGGAGGCCCCCAGGAAGGATTTTCTACACATCTTTAGTTTTACGCACTTTTGAAAACTATGAATCACTTTAAACAGATAATAACATTGGTCAAAATGAATTTTTGAAGCAGTTGATGTTAACAGAAAGCTTTTGGTTTTATGTCTGAGATACAGACTCTATAAAAATAACTTCATTTGGAGACAAGTGCCTGTGTGCAGTTTGCAATATTTGCACATCCAATTATTGTGACATTGGGTGACTGAACAGAAATAACAATAGGGAACTATGGCTAAGAAGTGTTCTTAGTCATGCCAAAAATGAAAGGAAAAAATTGTTCCAGAACTCCTTACTGATTTTCTTCCATGTGGGACACATCTTCTTGGACACTGGCATAAAAGCTTAAAAGCTTTACCTTGAAGCCACAGTTGTGAGGCTAAGATCATTGTATTTTACCTTTGAGCTACTGTGTGTCTCCTGTTGATGAGAGCCAGCAGCCCAGGTGTGCAGAAAGGGTCAGCTGCAACCTGAGGATATGACAGAAAGCCAGTTTTAACAAAGGACATGTGTACCTTCAAGCACCCAGTGATTCCATACCTCTGCAGCAGGGACTTGGGCATTGCCTGAGGAATCATTGGCACCTCAAAATTCACCCAGAGATGGAGACTGCAGCAAGGAGCACCTTCCCTGTACAAAGTCACACTAGTATCAAATACCTAAAAGAACAATTTTCATGTTAATCCTTGTCTTTTAAAATCCAGTGGCAGAAGAAGGACATCCTTATGTCTTTTAATACAGGGGGACAGCAGCCCTAGAAGTAGGTCTGGATTCAATTCCTTCTGCAGCCTGAAACCATTCCGACTGACACCACCCAACTTACCCTGGAGTGTTCTTGGGCCATGCTAGCAGCTGGGATTTTGAGTGAAGTTAAAGTGGTATTAAGCAAAATGTAGAGATTCTGGGTCTCCTCAGACCCATCTTGGAGCTGTATCCCTTCCTACCTCTATTTCACAGTCTAAGATTCAGTTATGTTTGCATTAGCATTTCCATGTAGGATTACAGAATATTTTGAGTTGGAAGGGACCCACAAGGATCATTGAGTCCCAGGTATCACCACCCCTCCTGCATGAGTGTGGTTTGTATTTGTCCAAATGTGAGGCAAAAGTAGTTAAGAGAAAAAAACCTCAGGAAAGAAGCATCATGCTATCAACAATCAAAAGAGAAGATGCTACAGAAGTAGCCTTCCTTTTCCACTTTTGTCTCTCTCTGCATATGCCTTTTTCTCAGGCAAGGGCTCAGCCAGAGGGTAGACCAAGGGGCTTAATCAGAGAAAGGACAGCACACTGCGTAGACCATTAATAGCCAGGCACTTTTTCAGGTGGATAGACTGCAGCTGTTCCCACCCAGCCAGCCACATTAATGAGTAAGCAGACTAGCTGGATGCTTCTGAGAAAATGAACAAGGCTGATATTTGAAGTGTCATTGCTGGGCTTCAAAATTAATGCCCTTCTGAGACAAATGAAGGCGATTCGCAACCTTTAAACTTCTGGCACAGACAGAAGCAGCCCAGAAAGCTGAGATTCCTGGATGGCCCATGAAGGCCATATAAGGATAGCAAGACTGGCAGTTGTGTTCCCCTATCTAAGTCCTGAGGGTACAATCCAGCAGCCTTATTCATAGAAACATTCCAGTTAAAGTCAGATAACAGCAGCATGATGAAGTAGGTAGGACTGATTTTTAAAAATGTGATGTTCTTAATTATCTGATGCTGCTTCAAGCAGTTCCTTCTCCTTTTAAACATAACCCAGCTTCTAATGTTCTCCACTCAAAACCATTAGCATGAGAAGGTCAGGAGTAATAAAGTAGCAGAAGCATTTCATTTTTAGACGAGAATGGATAGAACAAACACAAACAATGCAAGTAGAAAATTTAAAACCAAAAGATGCTTATCAGAGTTGCAATTATCTGCTCATCAAAGACTTTAAATACAACTAACACAGCTCCTTATGTTCACTTGGAAGAGCTCTTTCAAAATACACTGGTGTTCCCTTACCAGCCTTAGAAAGAAAAGCCAAACCAAAACCAATCTTCCTGCTTCTCTGGACAATATAGCCCTCAATTTAAGAAGTAAGATAAAGATACAGAATAATGCTACTGTATGTAAGCTGGCAGGTATAAGGTGCGTAAAGCTTGCAAATTAGGCATTCAGCTCATTATGTTCAGAAGCAGAATACTAGAGTCTCAAAGGCTACAAACAGAACAAAAGTAGCCCCACAGAGAACACAAACCCTGCAGTGAGAATGCAATTATTTCTATATTTCTTCTCCTTCCAAAAGGCAAGACTGCCTCAGTCTCTTCTCATTAAGTGAGAAAGTTATTACTTGGAATTCATTCCTCCTTCTAATTACTAGTTGGGAAGTGAATAGCAATACCACATAAAAAGGATAATATTCTTAACAACAGTAGAAGGCATAAAGTAGCCTCATCACTTTCTATGTGTTACTTATGTCATTAGTCCTATTAGCACTGCTCAAAATTAACAAGTTAACAAGGAAACATTAAGATACACTTCAGAATTGTAAAACCAAAGAACTAAATATTAACATATCAATCCCTTATTTAAGTCTCATTAATTTCTTCAAACAAAACAGCAATGAAACTAATGTGAGAAGGTTTGGGTTTGGTGCATTTCTTTTTGATTTAGAAGAAACACAAGGCTTGTTCAGGTCCCAGACTCTCTCAGTCCTCTAGGACTGAAATCTTACCTTATTGAACCAGAAGCATCTCTTAACATTTCAAGTCAGTGATTTCATTTGGAAGATTTTTTTTTCTGCAATGTGAACAATTCTCCACTGGATTCAGATGCATTTCATGCTGAGAGAGCTATTGCACACATTTGAACATGGCAAATTGGCTGTATATGCACATGCACACACACACATATATATAGAAAAAGTTACCTAGTAGCTGTTTTCCTGAATCCTCCTTCAGATGACCGGCCAACAGGATTACTTTCCAATGTGACTGCAATTAGTAAATGAGCAAATGCAGTCTGCATACCCTTAGCTGTGCATTGTACTCAGCAGCACATGACTATAAATATTCCTAATTGTTGTTAAGATTCAGCATATCACTTTCAGGTTCTATGAAGAGGATTTCATTACTGTCTTATATGACCTCTGGTTATGACACTAAGGAAAATGGGAACAAAATCTATACTAAATTAATTATCTAAAACAAGTGAATTTCAGATGCCCACCTCTCTTGATTGACTTTTGAAGGAGGTTAAATGATGGTTAAATTAGAAAATCACAGAATGGGCACAGATCACTGGAGCGCATCTAGTCCCACCTTCCTATTCAGACAGGGTCCCTAGAACATGTTACTGAGGACTGTGTCCAGACAGCTTTTGAATATCTCCAGAGAAGGAGACTCCACAACCTCTCTGGACGATCTGTTCCAGGGCACAGTCACTCTCACAGTAAAAGAAGTTCTTCCTCATATTCAGGTGCATCAGTTTCTGCCTGTTGCCTCTTGTCCTATTACTCAGCACTACTAAGAAGAGCCCAGCTCCATCATCTTGATACCCTCCCTTCAGATATTTACCAACACTGATGAGGTCCGCCCTCAGTCATCTCTTCTTGAGGCTGAACAGGCCCAACCCTATCAGCCGGTCCTCGTAACAGAGATGCCTTAATCATCTTTGTAGTCCCCTACTGGACTTTCTCCCAGAGCTCAATGTCTCTTTTATACTGACGAGGCCTCATTTGAATTGGGCATATGACTTCAGTTGCCTAAATCAGGGTGTGTGAAGCCCACAAAAGGCACATTCTGATCATTAGATTCTAAAGAAACTCAGCATAATGGACAAAAAAAAAAATAACCTGAGGGGGTATGTAGTAAAGCCTAGGGCTTGGAAATGGTCATGGACCTGGTATAGCATGAACTTCCAGCATAACCAATTCTATATACTCCACCTGTAGACACTCTTACTGCAGAACTGTGGAACAAGAATGCCCTTTCTTCCTGTGTCTGGAAGAAATTGTGTACATCTGTCCTTACAATCAGTATTCCCATGCCAATGGTCAGAGTACTATTCCTGGCAATGAAAGCTGAGTGACAGCTTAGGCTCACAGAGAAACTCAGGTAAGGGAAATATCTCTCCTGAACTACTAAAGTTTGGGCAGCTCACAGCCTTCATTTCATTGTTGTGAAGGTGCAGCTGATTGCTTTGGATCCGCTTTCAGGTCAGCCAGGGTGAAGTCCTGGCTCTTCTGCAGCCTATGACAAACCCCATAAGCCCAGATTTCATCTCCATGTTTCAGGAGTTTATAAGCACAGAGCAGCATTAAGGGCTGCAGTGGTTGGGGGCAGGGGAGAGAAAAAAAGCCTCACTGGTTTTACATCTTAGATAAGCAACTGTATTTGCTAAAATAATCTCATTCCAAAGCAAATAGATTTGATTCTTTAGAAATGTGCATCTTATCAGTGACAAACATTTGAACAAGCTCTTTGAATGATGCCTCTTACTGATTTTTCAGTAACAATCAAATGTTTCATTGTTTCAATTAAAGCTTGGTCTTTCACTTAGAGACTTACTGTCCAATTGTAAAATGACTGATTGACTGCAATTATAAAGCAAGATGAATTATTTGTCTTCTTTTCAGACTAAAAAAAATTAGCGTAGGGTTTTTTTTGTTTAAGGGGTCAATGTGTTTCATTATGTACTCCCAGAGAATAGCTCAATGATATTCCAGCAATCAGTTATATGGACTGTTTTTATTAGCAGCTGAAGAAACCAAATACTGCACAGCTCATCAGGCTGTGCAAATGAAATGCAATAATGAAGTTCTCAAGCAAGCAGAATCAAACATGCCTGTGTTATTTCCTTTTTGCACTAAGTGTATGAAGTATTGCAGGAACTGCTCTCTGAATAAACACATCTCTCTTCTATCATACATAATTCAGGTTTTCCAATTCCCTGGTGGAGTAGATTATCTAACTCCATACACTAAGGTACAGCCCACAAACCCTGCACCAGAACTGTACCACAACAGTACTGTACTATGCATTATTGATACAACTCTGTCTCTTGCAACAACATACATGCTGTCCATCAGCTTTACCTTAATACTTTTTAAATGTCTATAGCATTCTCCCTGTGAAGACCTGATATGCTCTGCGAGCAGTAAGTTAAGAGCACATAGAACACAGGATAAACATGATTTCTCGAGCATCATTCATGAGTGCACAAGGATTTATATAACAAGACTGTTCCACAGCTCTAGCACTTGCTGCTCTCAAAATTCATGGGAACTCTGTGGGGATCTTTGGGAACGGGTCTCAAATGACAGGCATTTCTGTAATAATCTTCTGTGTCCTGTAAGTCACCTCAAACGTGGCATTGCAGAGCCCAGGCAGGGTCTGTTCCTGCGCAATCACCACCCTTACAATGGGATTGCGGGCTGTGTAAATCAGTGCAGAATTGAGTCTGGAGACTTGAGCTGCCATGAACATCTTAAAAGAAGATTACACCCATGTAATAACACACAATCCTTTGCCAATCCTTAAAGAAGAGCGGGGCAGGGAGGGGGGGAGGGGGAGCTTGGTAAGCAGGGGGAGAACAGGGACAGGGGGCCAAAATCAGATTTCTCAGCCAGCTCAAACCTGGCTGTCCTGGAGTCCAACCCTAACTCAGGGATCCAGAATCTGTGCAGCTCTAAACCTGGCACACTCTAGCCTGCTGGTCCCTGGCCCATCCTTCCTCAGCGGTCTTGCTACGGACACACAGCCCTGAGCTGAGTGGCTCAATACAGGGAGGTCAGTCTCCAGAGCCCAAAGGTGGTTTCTTCATCTTCTCAAGCACAACATAATCTGTCTGCAGCTTCTCTTTTGGCTCTGTGGAGCCAGGCTGATCCTCTGGATGCAGGATCTAGTGCAGAGGGAATGGATGGTGTTGGCATGGGCATTCAGCCTATCTCTGCACCTTTCTCCTCACAGTCTTTCCAGCACAGACTCAGTGGTAAGAAAGGGCTGCATCCTTCAGGACTCAGGAGAGGATGCACAGAACATTTTTACACCTTCAACCACATTTGGACATGGTTTGTATGCCCAAATCCTAGGTAAGGGAGAAAGGGACAGGCCTGGCTGGAGGTGCCAGACTGCATCACCTTGCACAGGGCAGAAGGGGACTTGAGCACTGTGTCCTGTCCTGTTTGCAAAAATACAGTGCTCTGAAAGACCAGACAAGACTTACAGTTAATCTCCAGCTAGTGCCTCATGTTCCCAGGGAACATGGCCCACTGTCTTGTAAATCAGCCAGTCCCCAGCCAAACAGATGGACTCAAACAGCCAGGAAGCAAGATGCTGGCATCAAAGGTTGAGATGAAAATCAAAGTGGTTGGGATTACAGAGATGACTGCTCTTTTGAGGCTGGGCTTCTTATTCAAGGCATGTAATTTGACTATCCAACCTAAATTTTTTAATTGGTTTTAGACAATAACCTCCTGTACTAAGACAGCATTAGGTGATCTGGACCGGGATCAGAGTGGAAAAAGATTGCACTGGGAGGGCAAGAGGAAGAAATGTAATAAAATTACAGAAAACAAAACATGAAGATGGAAAAGGGAACAGGAATCCTGTTACCCTGATCCCCTGGCAGGAAGAACATGGCACTTAATGAAAGATGAACTGCAAAGGACAGATGTACACTTACTGCTGAAATGCAGAGGTGTGGAAGTGACCAACTGTAAGACCAAGGCAGCATTCTTATAAGAATTAAATATAAACACAAGCAAGAATGTCTGCATGAGTAAAGTTAACTGTGCCATAGCTCTCTGAGCACCAGGTCCCCCCAGCACACAAGCTCAAATCCCTTGAACCTTTCCAATTGCAGATGATCCCACAATTCACTTGTTTGTCCCAAAGAGTCAGGTCCTGGCAGCATCAGAGCTAGCTGTCCAGGACAGGATCTCTGGGAACTTCCACCACACAAATTATACAGCCACTATCTTTGGAAGTTCATTGTAAATAGTGTGCATTTTTGCTTAATCACTCCTGGACTTACTTGACATGAATGGAGCCCTCTGTCTCCAGAAGGTCCCCTGTTTTCAACCTCCTCAGAGCTGACCTCCCTGAACCTCAAAGTCTGAAGCTATGCCCTGGTTTGACTTTTGGCTTTGATCCATGAATGACAGCCCCATTCTTTGCTCATCACAAGGCAGCAATGTCAATCATTCTGTTTTTTCAATGTTAATTTTTTTCAGAAAGCTCTTTTGCAAAAGCAAAGTTTCAGAGCAGACGGCGGAAAAAGAAAAATGGGTTGTACAACCTGAGCTACACCTGAGCCCTTGTGCAACCCCAGCCTTGCAGCCGGGGACCTTGGAGAAGCGTGGCTACCAGCTCTGTGAACCACTGCGCTTGACTCCTGGCAGGCATGGTCTCACTGCACCTGCAGAGCTGGCAGCCAGCTCTCATCCTCCACAGTCTCCAAGGGCTGAACCAAGTTCCAGCTCTTCAGGCAGAGGAGGCAGTCCCCACTGCAGCCGGAGGCACCACGGACCAAGGGTATGCCAGGGTCACTTACACCCTTTCGACAACTTGCCCCATGCTCCAAATTTCAGCTATTCCTGCCTTTCTGGATGATCTTCTTCCCATTTTCCCAGCCCCAGCTTTTCGGGGAGGGCTGTGCACCACTGCTCGCTGGGCTGGAATCCATCCTTCTAAGGCTGACATTGAACGTGACTATCATACATCAGGGCCAGCCCCGATGTGTGCCATGCACAGCAGCTCAAGGGAGCAGCATTTTGAGTGGCCTCCCGCCCACCTTTGCTTGTTTCCCGCAGGAGATGTGGGGAATGCCCCACACAGGCGCTCCTGCCCTCGAGAACGAGCTGCATCCGCAGGGGAGGACCAGGCGGACAAGGGCGGTGGAAGTGAGACCTGCCGTGCTGAGGGCGCAGCTCTTCCTTTGGGCGCTGCCAAGCTCTGGCTCCCTGGGTCCGGGCCCCTACGCACACTGGTGCAGCTGCGCCCTGTCTTCGGAGACACTGGGGAGGCATATGGTGTCCCCAAAGGCCACTCGTCCCCTCCGGGCTCCCCCTCCCCGGGCGCTCGGCGCTGACGGCAGCACAGGGCTTTAACTTTGCCCGCCGAAGCAAGGGCCCTCTGTAACCGCATCACGGCCTTACAACCCCTGTCCCCCAAGAGCATCCGGCCACCATGTGCTCGGTGGGGGCGGCGGTCTCCCTCCTCCCACCCCTGCCCGAGCCCCCCAGGCCTGCTGGGCCTCCGGCTGCAAGCCGGCGGGGCAAGCGGGCGCCGCACCCTCAGCTCCGGCCCGGGGCGGTGAGCGGCCGCCGACGGGGCGACGGAGAGGCGGAGCGGGCGGACAAGGCGACCGAGGACGGGAGGCGGGCGGGCAGGCAGGAAGGGAGGAGACAGCGGCGGGAGGGCGGGGAGAAGTTTATTCCCGGAGACACCTCTCCAGGGCGCGGTGGGGGAGCCGCCCCGAGCCGGCGACTGCTCGTCCCGCGAGGTTGGGACATGCGCCGCGGCGCTACCGCCCGGGGTTAGTCACGGCGGGGCGCCGGCCCCGAGTTCTCAGCCAGGCGAGCGGGGCGGCAGCAGTGACCAGTGTCTCTGGCGTACGGACCGAGCGCGGCCGCCTGCCTCCCGCCCACTGCTCTCTCCCTGCTTCCCTTCCCCTCTCCCGGGTGCGTGCGGACAGATAACAATGGTGGGGCGCAGCCGCCGGGCTCTCGCCCTCGCCTAGTGGAAGCGAGTGCCCCGCGGCCGCTGCTCCGCCGCCCCGCCCTGCGGCGGCCCCGGGCCGTGGACCGCGTTGCTGCCGGCGGCGGTGCCGGGAGGCGATGGTGCCTGCGCCGGGGTTAGTCTGATCGCCGCTCCGCGCCTCGCCGCCTCCGGTGCCGGCGGCGCTCCCGCGGGGCCAGCGCCCGCCGCCTCCCCGGCTCGCTCGGGCTTGCGGCCGCCTGACACAACTTGGGAGCTCCTCCAGATAAACAAGAACAATTAGTGATAATAATTTAAAACAAGGCGGAGAAGCAGAAGAAGCGAGTGGATAATGTCAACCCCGAGCAGATTCAAAAAGGACAAAGAGATTATAGCGGAGTATGAAAGTCAAGTGAAAGGTAAGCGCGGGGAGGCAGCGCGGAAACCGCCGCGGGGGCCGGGCGTCCTGCCGCCCCTTTCCCCGGCTGCCGGCCGAGCCGCCGCCGCCGGCGGGCCGGCCGGTCCCAGTTGCCCGAACTTGGGGGCGGGAGGGAGCGGCGAGAGGGCTTTCCCCCCGCAGCGCTCCGAGCGGCGCTGGTGGGTCCGAGGGGCCGGGCCGGACGGCAGCTGCGGCTGCTCTTCCACAGCCCGGCCCCGGCCGGGCACCTTCCCTTCCTCCACCGGCTTCGGTAACGCCCGGGGGGGAAGTAAGGGGAAGAGGAGGACAAAAAAAAAAACAAAACCTTGTCGATTACGGAGGCGAGAGACAATGCTAAGCCATACCCCTTTCTTGAGGCACATGGCTGGTGTCTCCCACCCTCGCCTCAGGGCTGTAGTTTCTGTGCTGGGCTGTAGAAGATGGCTAATAAAGAATTACCCTTGACTATTGAATGGGCCCATTCAGCCATCCCAGGAAGTATTTCAGCCTCGCATCGCCCGCTGTATCGCATCCAACTATTGTGCCAAGGACAGCGCCGGCAGATCCTGGCTTCAGCCAGCGGCGCTTCCAGACCCTCGAGTTTCCTCGCCTAGCGTTTTCCTTCTGGCAGTGTCTTGGGTGGAACAGAGATTGGGAAAGTAGCGGCATGGCAGTGGGGTGTGGGTCTCTTGGTGCGCATCCTTCTGGGTGCTGTCAGGGAAAATATTGCATAATATATAAATTGCAATAAATCCAGGCATGCATTTGAACGTGGAAGACGGCATTTGAAAAGCTGTGCAACATCTGAACTCTGCTTTTTAAAATGATGCTGGTGTGCTCTTCACATCGGTAGGGTGTTCCCTCCTTGATGCTGCCCACAGTCAGCGATGTGCAGAGATGGAGCATGTCCTCATGCAGGTCCGTGGGCTTCAGGAACAGCCTTCCTGCTCCACGCAGGCATGGGCTGGAGACCTTCCCTATGAGGCATCTGGAACAGGGTGGGAGGGACCACTCCTCAGCTGGTGAAAGATTTACTGACTTTGTGTACTTGCACAATATGTTTCTCTCTCACTTGATCCTGTGACATCAGTTTTTCAAGGCAATGCTTGTCGTTTTGTTGGGGTTTTTACTCTTAAAAGTAAAGAGGTAGTTTTTGAGTTTTTTTCTTTTTTGTGAAAAATACCTGTCACTATCAAAAGTCATTTTGTGTCTAAGAAAGGATCTATACTTAAAATAAGAGATCTACCAAATAGGTGGGCAGTGAGGGGTCTGAGCTGGCAGGTGGGGCATGCTTCAAGTGTGTCTGACATGGGCAGAGCCGACACAGTTCTCACTTAGCTGGTGTATTCATTGCCATTGAGCCCTTGAAGGGTTGGCCCTTTTTCCTCTCTGTGGACACGGTGCAGATTTGTCTTGGTCACTGAGCATAAAAAATGTTTGAGATCTTAAGCTCATTGCACAGTGTGCAGACTGTTCTTTGCCTCCTCCTAAATTGATTGTTAAAGGCTCAGCCTTTATTATCTGCAGCTAGTTGCTACGTATGCCAGTCTTTTCTTTTGAATAATGAAGAAAAAATGCCATGCCCTTCAGCTACATCTATTGTATCGTTTCAAAAGACACTAAAGATGAAGGCATGAAGTTCTGTTGATAACCTGGCTCTCCTTTGGTGTCATGGTCCTCCATCATAATTGCAGAGGGAGGTGACATTTGTAAATGTAGCTTAATAGGAATTTTAACTTGCTTTGCTTCTTTGTGGTGGTCTGGGGTGTGTGCAGTCTGGTCCCACCCAACTGTCTTGCTGGAATTGTTGATCAGCAGCTGTTTGAAAAGGTATGCTGGGCTAGATGCTTTTTCTTTCACCAGCATCGCTAGAATTGTATTTCAGATGTCAAGAACTGTCTGTGCTAAGATATAATTCTGCTTGACACCAACTGTGATAGTATAAAAAAGCAGTGACACCACTGTGTGATACCTTGAAAATCTTTTTGATATTGAGGGTTCAAGGCCTAAGAAATCAGCCCTAATTAGCCAGCAAGATAGCTTTAAAGGAATGTAAATTCAGGAAAGTCAGATCCCTATATACTGCTTGGAATTTCTTGTATAAGGTTAGGGTGTGGCCAAATTGCTTTTGCTGCCTGTGATTTCTGGTGTTTGCAATGGCTAGCTGATTGCTCACTGCTGATGTGTGTAGTTGCTGAAGGATGTGGACAACTGGGCAGCAGACTGGCCCTTTGAGGTCCTCTGGACAGGCTTGTGCCCAGGAGTGCAGCAGCACTCCTGTATGCCCTGTACCTTGGGGTGAGATTGCACCGAGCCCGGCTTGCTGAGCATCGGCGTTGGTGCTTCAGAAACCGCGCTGCTGGTGGGTGCAGCTGGAAATCCTGCCCTAAGATTATGTCTGAATATTAATACTGAAGGAATAGGGGCCTGCAGTGTACTTGCCCTGTAGGGTATGTATATGGTGCCATATTTGGAAATGAGGATTTGGTAGTGCCATTCTTCACATAGCTTTTCTACTCTTAACTCCTCAAATAGGAAGGAGTAACAGATGTTAATTGTCATGCCTGGTTCCTGAGTGGTGTAAACTGACATCTTCTCCTTGGATTTTTAGCAGTATCACTAGATTGTCTATTGCTTTAGTAGAGGTCATGCAGGAGCAGCAGAAAGTCTGTAAATGTTACCTGTTTGTCAAACTGAAGTAAACAAGGTACTTCTGACTTGTTGGATGGAGCATTTTATTGCACCTTTTTTTGCAACATCCTTGTTCTTCAGTCTACCTTCTGTCAAGAGCTTTCCCAGTTGAATCAATAAGGTAAGTGTGTTTACTTCCCTGCACATTGTATAGAAAGCAGAAGAATATTTCTTAAGGATGTTTTAATACTGAAGTCAGATCTGTGTAGCTGGATACCTATATGTGCTGTTTTGGGGGTTCTAATAATATTATGATGGCATGGGTACCTTACTTTGTAGACATAAAGGCACCTAGAAAGTAACATAACTAATAAAATATTCCTGGTCATCCACAGTATAAGTTGTATCTGTGTTTTTCTGAAGATTGTGGTAATTTTATTTGCACTCTGAAGTCATTAGAGGTAGTTTTACCAACCTTGCAGCTGGGGTGGGGGATACAACTAGAGATAGAAAGTGGAAGGAGTAGTTTTTAGATGAGCAACAGACTGGTGGTATAGTTATGAGCCAAGTATTAACTTTCTGCTGTGTGACCCTATTAAATTTATAGTCAGCATGCCTTAACTCAAGGCTCAGTTGACTATAGTAACCTGTCTTACATTTTGTGTTCTGAGGACCAGCACTCCTTGGTACTGCTGATAATGTCAAGTAGTGTCTATTGATAAAGTTACTGAGCAATTCACACTAGTAAAGAAATACTAGAGCATCCTTTGATGTCTGTGAGTGGATGTCTTGAGATGGTAAAGGGTGAGCCGGTGAGATCTTGAATACATGGCTCCCTTTGGAAATTTATCCTTCTGAAAAATAAGTCTCTCGTAGGAGCAAGAGGATTAGGCATATACTGCTCCAGAGCTTTTCGATCTTTCATGTTAAACTGGCATGTTTGCCTTCTTAGGACTTGTAACTGGCCTTCCATGGGTAGGAGAAATGTGCTTTGACTAGGTAAGCATTGTACTGCCTGTACAGGCCTTATCAGGCCTGTCTCTTCAGAGAGATCCTCTGTATGGTGTGAACTGTTGAGAGTCATTGCAGTTTAAGTCTCAGCCTTCTTACCCTACTGCATCTCCAACTGAAATGGGCTGAGGGAAGAGCTGCTTAGATCCCTCCTTCTTTCACCTTAATTTTTCAGTTGGAATTGACCTAGTGGAAATGCAAGCCCAAAAGCAGTTTGCAGAGGAAGACACTTCCCCAAGATCAATATTTGCATGGCCTTCTTCAGAACAAAACACTCCTATTTTTCATCAGAAAGAACTTGGTAGTAGTCTGTATTACATTGCCTAACTAATTTTTGTGGAAAATGAAAATTCTGAATTGTGAAGCTGAATTTCAGCTTCACATTAAAACAACAACAGAAGCCTCTCTGAGAAAAGGCTGAGTTCTGAAGTACAAATTGGGCTGTTGTTTTAGTAAACTGATAGCTATTTTGAATAAAGTCTTTTAATGAAACATTTGGTACTTTGGATGATGCCAGAATTCTTGAGGTTTATTTTAAAAAATCCGATGAATAGATGCCAGTTTTCAAAGTTCAAGTTTATCAAGTGTGGTTTAGCAGAAATTTTTCTGGTCAAAGAACTTGACCACACACAGGACTTTGTCTGATACAGAAAGGATATTGTTCTCCATGCGATTTTCCAGTTGGAGTTATGTTGTCTAATGATGTTCCTTATCTTTTCCCCCACCATTTTCTCCCAGCTCTCTGATCCTTCCTTTCAGAGTACAAACGCCAGTTGTCCAGGTAAATGTTAATGAGTTTGTCCAGGCAAACGTTATTGAGTTTGTAGCTGACTATGCAACTGAAAGGGGTATCTGCAAATAAGGACAGTACAGTCATAAACAGAACAGTTTTTTTGTTGGTTTTGGGTTTGGTTGGTTTTGGGTTTTGTCTTGATCTTTTTTTTTTTTTTTTTTTTTTTTTAGTTAACCAACATATTCAGTATTCTTACACTTCCACAGCTTTCTTGGAATGAAAATTAGGGAACTTGGTTTATTGCTATGCTGTGTACCAAAGTATTTGGGTTATGGGGGAGCCCTACAAAATGCCTGCTTCCCAAGGTCATGACTCTGGAACTTCAGAGGTTTTGGCTTCTTAGTCTTTCTATATAATGAAAGAAAAAAAAAAAAACAACAACACCTTTTCTTCATGCCTTTTTGAAAATATGACAAAGAGTCAGCAAGTACACTTTTTTTTCCTGGTTTGACCACACACTGTAGCTGCTGTGTTCCTGCAGCAAAGTGAAACTACATTATTTTACTTGAATTTAAAGGTGAATAAAGTCTTGATTACTATAGCATACATTAAAAGGTAGGTAGTGAATGGATTGTCTGAACAGTGTTTCTTTCTGGCAGTATGGCACTCATAATGCATATTTAACGCATATGTTTTGTCGATACACATTTTTGTTAGTCTCTAGCATGAAGTTTTAACTTGCCTCTGACTCTGAAGCAATTTAGAAACTTCTTATGATCACTTCTTTGGGGCTTTTTTTTTCCCCAAGCATACTTTATGTGCAGTTTTGCTGTTGAAGAGCAATGCTCTAAATCATGCTAAGGTCACTTAATTTCCTGCCATTATCATTTATTGGTCACTTTTTTATGAACTGAGTTCTAGTTGCTAATAAAATTAAACATAGCTTTGAAGTGGCTGCAGTAAGACAGAATGGGATCTGAATTTCTTTCCATTTTCTGCTTCAGACTTCACTTGTGTTAGGTTTTGCCTTTTGTTAAAACTGGACTCCTTGTCAGTCAGAGGTGATGGATGGTAGTGCTGGAAGAAAGTGGGTCAGTGCTGTTGAGAATGGATAAGAAATCGACTCCTGACCATTACACAGCCTGTTAGAAATCACTGACCATGACTTGACAGTGCAGCTTGTCTCATCTCTGCTTTGGACAGGTATGGACACAGGGGAGAGCAAAAATGGAGCCAGGCAGGTGTCAATGCAAGCTCCTGTGTTACTTGTTCTTCCTTTTACCTTTTTTTCCCAACCCTTCCTACATCTACCTGTCATGCTATCCCATGTCTGATCTTTCTGGTCTCCCTAGTGGAAGTCGCTGCTACCTTAATTTGTATTAATCCCTATTAGGGTCTAATCTGCTCTTACTGCTGGCTTCCACAGGGCAAAGTAGGCTTTGAAGTGTGGGGGTTTGTTTGTGTGTGAGTGATTAGGCTAAATGTGTAGCAGGGCTGCCTGTGCTCAGGGTGCTGCTGCCTCTGCTTCCTGCAGGGTTTAATCTTAGGCAGCATTTCCTCTGGGAGTGCTTCTCCCAGCTTGCCACGTATGGACCTGACCCTTCCAGGGATCTGCCCTATGCTGTGAACTGTGTGGGCTGATGTGATCAAGTGCTGCCCATCTCTGGGGCAAGGCTGGCTGACCTTGTGCGGTGCTGCTCAGTCTGGGAGCTGCGAGTCATGAATGGCCTCTTGTTCCTGAAGTTATTTCATCTTTTCTTTCCCCACTTTTTGTCTCTTGGGCACTGTGCCACACACCCTGAGGTTCAGGAGATTGTGGGAGTATGTGTGTAGGTACATATATATGGATGTGGAAGAGCAACAGCTGAAAATTTGAGGCAATGGTTGAAGGTGCAATGACTGGCATTGCTGCTTGTGTACCAGCAACAGGGATCAGGCTGGTGGGCTCTGCAGAAGCATTGGGATGAAGCACAGAAGGCCATTTCTGAGAGCATGGGTTCATGTATTAAGAGACAGAGCTGTCTGCACAGGAAGACTGCTTGCTGTGTGTCTTTTACGTTATGAAGGCTATATCTGGCACCAAAACTAAAGGAGTTGGTTATCACTGCTTTTTCCTTTGTTTCCAAGACTTAAACAACTGCAGGCTGTTCTGGCAGTTTGTGTGGTGGCTTGGTCCTGTGGGAGTGCTCTAAGACAAACAATTCACTTTGATCTGTTGTAATGGAGCCATAATCCTGAGGCACCACTTCCGCTGGAATCTACTGTTTTCTTCAACTTCTGGAAGTCATCTTCTTGTAGACATTGAAGTGTGTCACCAGTGAGTTACAGCCAACTGGTAGGCTAAAGGTGTATTACCCATGCTCTGCCCACTAAGCCATCTTGTCCAGGCAAAGCACTCATATTCTCAAGCTGTTTTCAGTTAATTTCAATTTTGTAACTGATCAAGGAAGATCTCTTTAACAACTCCTTACCTCTCATTTTTTCTCTTCTGTTACTATTTCTCAGGCATATACCTGTATGAATTTCAAGATGCAGTATACAGTCTTGCATCGTACAACCTGCTGGAAACTTGAATTTTACCTGGAGGTGACTGATAAGTCCTGAGATTGAGATGTAATGTCATTATGAAAAATGAAGAGCATTTTGGAAATAACCCCAAGCAAATCTGATGTCCTGTTTCCTGTGTGTGGGCATGGCTGTGACTTCATGTTATTGTCCTGTCGTCTCTGGAAGGTGTAAATGCTTGGTTTAGTTCATACTTGGCACACAATAAAATAATCCCAGCTTTAGATGCATGTTAGTGAGGTAGATGTTGCAGGTAGGAAGGGAAAACCCATGAAATGCTCTAAGAAAATGTTGTGGAGAAAATGTATGCTTTATGATTTGACTCTTTAATAATCATATCTGTGAAATAAAGTTAAGATGATCTGTGTTATTTACTCCAAACTCTATCCAGTGCAGGACAGTGCTGTTGATCTGTCTTTAATGAAGAGTCTCCTAAGGTACATGGCTTCTTTATCTGTGTTTGCTTTGATCATAGCATCTGGGGGGGTTGCTCTTAATTAAGGTGGTGAGAAGGAAAAAATACTTTTTCTTAGTCTATTTTCTCAAAAAAGATTGAGTAGAACTTGCTTAGAAGTGTGATCATGGATTCACCAGTTAGAACATTCCTGTTAACTTTGTTATGTTATCTATTATTGACCAATAAAACATGCTTTAGTTTCAGTTGCAATCTCCTGAGACTTTCCTTTATAGATGCAGAAGTGCTGACAAGCAGGCAAGGGAGTTGTATTAGCATATTAACCAAAACATTCTCGAAATATACTAGATCTAAGTGGGTTTTTTTTATTGTAAAATAGAAGTTACAAAAAGTATAATTAGAACGCTTAGGGTGCAGTATTTCTTGTTAGCTATATTGGGAATAAAAAGCAAATGCAGCTGGCTTACCGGATGATGACTTCCAGGAAGTAATGATTGTAACCCTTTACATAATTAGCTGTTGTGGGAAACAAAACTGACTAGAGATTCATGTAAACTATCCAGACTCCTTAACTGACTCAGTGCTTACTCATCCAAATTACTCTGCATGTAAAATCTTCTGGCAGTTTGTTGGTGCTGTCTTTTGTGGGGAGTTTTTGAGATGCTCATGTTTCTTCCAGGGTGTCACAAATGGAGTGGTGCACACTTTTTGATTTGCTCAGTGTGTAAAACTAAATAAGGAGACAGGCTGATCCCCTTTCACTTTGCAGTGTACATTCTTTCATATGGGAAAAGAAAGCAGTCTCTGTTTTAGCCAGTTCGAGTATCTGCTTCCTGAAAATCAGCGGAATCTGTTCATGTTTACAAAGTACAGAGTACACCAGAAGTCTAATAAGATTCAGTGATAGCTCTTGTATGACTCTGTTCTTTTGACAACGTGTCTTTTTTCAAACCTTGCTGTTCACTGCTTTTCCCCTCTGATTCTTTTTTAAGCAGAGAGAGGATAAACAATCTAAACATCAGGTCAGAGGCAAGAAAATAAATGTTCATTCAGTACCAAGATGAGCAGGCATCTCAACTGAAACTTTCTAACTCATCAATTAAGTTATTGCTTTACACAATAATGGAGAAATTGAAATGATTGCAGGTTACTTAATTGAATTTTTAAAATAGAGATCAGGATGATGCTTGTGCTACTAAAACCAAGAAAAAACACCCTAAAAAGGAGTGGTGGCTTTTGTCATATGCTTCAATACTGGTCTCTATGACCAGTTGCTGTGACTAAGTTGCTAGGCATAAAGTTACTTTTATTTCTTTGAGAGTATTTCTGCAGGCATTCAAAAGGCATGCTAAAAAGAAAAAGTTCTTAACCCTTATCATAGGATTCTTACTACACCAAGGTTACTATAAGTGGTTAGACAGCGCAGCAAGCTCTACCTCTTGCAAATCACTGCTTTGCCAATGAGTAGAAATGAAAGTGTATAAGCTCTTGTGTATTTTGCAAATTGGTGTCTGCATTCTTGGCTTAAATAATACTTGTTTCTTGAGGAACCAGCTGTGTAGCAGAACCTAGCTTTTGAGTGTGTTGGCATATGGATAACCAGTATGTTTAAGAACTTGGCAACTGTGCTGTGCTTGCTGCCTAGCAGAGTACTTGAGGTTAAGACCAATGTAAGAGGGTTCGTTGTATTATGTACCTTTTTTTGGGGCTGTCTTTGTTTGTGCCTTCCTAATTTCCAAGTAATAGTGCATAAAATTAGTGAGATGTAATGACAGAAAATAGAATCAATTGTTCATCTGCTCAGATACTTCAGCATTAAAATCACAACCATGTGCAGAGTGGGAGAAGGTTCCCCTGTGCAGAACAGTTGAGGTAGCCGAGTGCAGGTAGCACGTCCCCACCTGCTAGGTGCTCCTCTCCTCCCAGGGTGCCGTGGAGGAGCCTGCTGGCAGCGAGCGCTGTTGTGCATGCCTGGCATCACTTCTTCCCCAGCAGCCTGTGATGAGCAGTCTATTGCATCTGCAGCCGAGCTCATCGGATTATTGTGGACTGTATTGTAATCCTGTAATTGCCAGCCACTTCTGATGCCATGGTATTGTAGTTGTGGGTCAAATTCTCTGCTTCATAAGCAATATTCCCACTTTACCTGTGGGATGGTGCAATAGACTATGCCTTATGAACTTGATCGTGTGGCCTTAATGAGGAAAAAAAAGCCTCACCACTCTTACAGTAAAGATTTTCGTCCTTATATCTAATCTAAAGCTACTTTCTTTCAGTTCAAAGCCATTACCCGTTTTTCTATGCCTTTGTAAAAGTTTTCTGTCCAGCTCTCTTCTTCCCTTTAGGTACTGGAATGCTGCTCTGAGGTCTCCCCTGAGCCTTCTCTTCTTCAGGCTGTACAGCACCAACTCTCTCACCTGTCCTCATAGGAGGTGCTTCAGATCCCTGATCATATTCATAGCCCTGCTTTGGACTTGCTCCAGCAGGTCCCCATCCTTCTTATGTTGGTGGCCGCAGAGTGGGATGCAGCCCTCCAGGTGAGGTCTCACTGGAGCAGAGTAGAGGGGAAGCATCGCCTCCCTTGGCTCACTGGCCACTTTCCTTTTGATGTGGCCCGGGATGTGTTTGGTGTTCTGGGCTGCAAACACACATTGCCAGATCATGTTGAGCTTCTTGTCAAACAACATGCCCAAGTCCTTCTCAGGGTTGCTCTCAGTCCAATTTCTGCTCATCCTGTATCTGTCCTTAGGATTATCCTGACCTACATGCAGGACCTTACACTTGGCCTTGTTGAACTTCATGAGGTTTGCAGGGGCCCACCTTTCAGGCCAATCTAGGTGCCTCTTAGATGCCATCACTTCCAGCATGTCAACCACACCACACAGCTTGGTGTCATTCACAAACTTGCTGAGAGTGCATTCAGTCCTATTTTTCTGTGTCACCAGTAAAGATGTCAAAAAGCCCTGGTCCCATTACAAACCCCTGAGGAGCGCCACTCAACACCACTGATTTCCATTTGGATGTTGAGCTGTTGGCAACAACTCTTTGAGTGAGACTATCCAGCCAATTCCTTATTGACCAAGTGGTCCATCTGTCAAATCCATGTGGCTCTAGGTTAGAGACAAGGATTTTTGTGTGGGATGGTGTCAAGTGCTTTACACAAGCCAAGGTACATGACATATTGCTCTTCCCTTATCCTCTAGTGCTGTAACCTGCATTACAGAAGACGGCCAAGTTTCTCAGGCACAGTTTGCCCTTACAAAGTCATGTTCACGAGCCACAGTATTTTCCACCTGCCTTAGCATAACTTCGAGCAGGATCTACTGCATGATCTGGCTAAGCACTGAGGAGAGACTCACATCTCTGGGAAACCTTTCTGGACAACCATAATGTTGAGCAAGAAGAACACTCTTTTACATATCAAAAGGGAAAAAAATCAATGGAAATAAGAGCCAAAGTGTGATTCATCCAATATATGTTCCCTGAGAAGCCAACTAGTGGGTTGCTGGTGAGAGGATATGGGTGTTAAGAGGGATTGTTCAATGAGATTGCAAGCAAATGCCTTGATAGTGGCCTGCTTGACGGTTCAGTACAGCTCCGTGTTGTTCCCTGGTGGTTCCAGGATGGTCTCTGTAATTGTGGGGGGGGGGGCTACTGGGGTCTCTACTCAGACCTAAGAGGACAGACTTTCAAGCTACAGTAGCAGTTTTCAGTCTTCCATGGGGGCTCCAGGAAGCTTAGGGTATAAAATATCCCATTATATGAAATTCATAAAAGAGCTCTAGCTTGTGTTTGCCTTTCAGATGCCACATTCAGTTTGGTTGCTGCCTCACTTCTGAGGTGTTGGTATGTTTGTGTGACTGCACATACTGGCCTACATGTTTATTCTGTAGTATAGTTTGAAATGCAGCATCTCCAGTATTTATAGACCAGAAACTGCGTTGCCTGCAGCTGGCAGAGACAAAGTGCCAGCCTCATGTTGATGTCATCTGAGTTGCCACCAGAGTAGGCCTAAAAATGTTGCTTTTTCTGCTGAGCCATGTGAGAATGTGTATGAAATTGTGGCATCAGGAATCTGATCAGTGCATCCTTCCTAGGGATCAGAGCATTTGCGTAAGGAGTTCAGTTCCATATTTTGCTATCTTTGTCTTTCTCAAAACTGAGTCTTGAATACAGATCTCCCACCTTGCAAATGATTGCTCTGAGAACTAAGGAGCTGAGTATTCTTGGACAAGTCTCCCTGGTTTCTTGTTTGTTGAAGCTCTCAAGCTCTTTCCCAGACTTAATGAATATTTAATTATTTACAGGATGATTATGAATCCATTGCCTGGTAGTTAGAGCAGGCACCAGAGAGATAGGGTTCTCTCTGCATTCCAGCAAGAGTGTGTTTCTGCTCTGCTTTTTAAAAGAAATGGTAAAAGAGGAGGAATGTAGGGTTGAGATAATTATGTGACCATTCTAAATTAAGAATACTTACTTTATTAATCTGGAGGGGGAAGTGTTCAGAAGCTACCTTATTTATTTATCACAGTATACAGAAAAAAACACAGCTCTTTTCTCTGCAGTGATTTTTAATCTTACAGGATTCACACCAATTTTTGGTAGCTTGTCTCTAGTTATGCAGATAATCTGTAAAAGAACTGTTTACTCAGAGTTATTTAAAGGTTCACAGATGAGTATCTGTTTGCTCGAACCTTTGCTTTCTGCAGCACTTCCTCCATACAGCAGTCAGTCCTCTGTCCCACGGCAATTCTGGTCCCCAGCCCAGGTGCCTGAGTTACAGATTCACAAACAGCTTTTTTTTTTTTTCAGCCACCAGAAGCTTTCTCAGCAAATATTCCTTATTTATTTAATATCTGTGAAGGGTAGGATTTGGGATTTTTGTTTTGTTGGGATTTGGGGGGTTTTTTGGGGGGCCAGAAAAATTACTTCAACTGATGTTTAAGGAGGAAAGAAGGGCAGTTGGTCTGCAAATATTACCAAGGCAAACCTGCAGGTTTTAGTCAAATAACAGTGAATGTTTTGGGGTTTAGTGACTAGAGATGAATGATTACTGTGCATTAATATAGCTGTAAGGAGGAAAAATGGAGAGCTCTTTATCAGTCATGACAGCTGATCAGGTTATTTCCTTTGCAGAGCTGTTTTGCAAGGCAGCAGGCAGTCCTTCAAGAAGCCAAGCTACTTGTTACTGATTTGGGGCTTTACTTTGGTGTATTAATGGGGTTATTCTTCACTTCTACTGCTGCAGCTATATGTGGTGAGGTCAGGTTGTTTGAACAGCTGTATGCAAAGTGCCATAGCTGAGAATCAGGCACGGAAATGTCTGAATTCTTTTTCTACTTAATTTAAACGTGGATTTAAGATGACACTACAGGTATGCTTCTGAACTTGGGCAGTGATGTGTTTTGCTTTGGAAAGGACAATTTGTTCTTAGTTCTGTTCTCCACTCCATTCAGTTGTCTGGTAATTTATGTAACTATTCATGTGATGATTTTTTTTTTAAATTGTAATTGACTGTTGGGTTAAATGAATAGCTAATGCATCATGAATCAGTAGCACTTCCTACTGAATAAGAGTGCTTATAAGTGTATTGAAGATACTGTATGTAAGGAGATAGCATATATGTGAAGACTTAACAGAAATTTTAGTTTCCTAACTATTTACATGTAATCTATTGCTTTTTTAGTTGTAATATCTGGCTTGGAAAGCACATGTTTGCATTATGGCATGTGGCTTTGGTCTTCCTTAGCAATGTTTGTGTTAAGATATTTGGAAATAGATTTAATTTAATTGCTTTTTTTACTGCCAGCTCTGGAATTACTTTTTTTCTCAGTTTGTTAACTATCAGTAGTGTGGGTGATCATGGGATTAGCTATGATCACTGGAAACTCCATTTTATGCATAGGTCTGTAGCAAGATGCTCTGGAAGAGAGCTTCTTAGGTTACAACTTAAACCATGTGTAGTGCAGTGGGGATTCAGACCTGTTACTAGGATCATACAGGCCATTATTCCTATTACAGTGTGTTTATAACCTTGGAAACCCCTTTGAATCTCATCTGAAGAGTGTGATTTTGGGAAGACATACTTCTTGTATAGTTCTTGTGCAAACAAACCTGACTTAGTGAAAAAAAACAAAAGCTTTCAGCCTCTCCTGCATCAGGGTTAAGACTCTGCTCTAACTTAAGCAAGTGGATTGAATTTAAAGTGAGGAGATATCTTAATTCCAGGTGACTGAACAGACTGACAAGAGTCTCCTTAAGTGTAGTGAAGGTAGCTGTACTTGAATCAAAAATGGAGTACCAAGTTCCTTGTTCACAGCATTAAATGAGTATTGATGAAACAAACTGGTGTTTCTCTTTAGGAATTTATTTTTCCTATAATGGGTAATATTTTTGCCCAGGTCTGGTATTTAGGTGGTTCCCTAAGCAATGAGGTGTGCTTTGCTGAAGCAGTGCTGCATGTGGATGGTGTGGAGCTGGCACTGGTACGTGCTGAGGAAACTTCTCAGTTGCGTAAGGACACATCAGTGCTTTCTAATGTGCCTTGGCTACAGGAAGAGCTCGAGACCCACTGCAGTAAAATTTCAGTCAGTTAATGGAATAGGCTTTGAGTGCATTCAGTGCACTGAATAGTGACTAACTAATGCAGGGTTGGAGGGATAAATGAAGTGGTAGTGCTTTTACAAGCAGAATAGTTGCTATGTGTCCTGTTAGGACAGCATTGCTTACTTCACACACATCAATTTGTTGACCTGACTAGAGCTCTTAACCTTCCTAGGGCTACTAATCTCCATAATGTCTGAAGAATTTGGCTTAATTTTGGCATGGGAATGTGCCTAATGAATCCAACTGTGAGTCATCATTTTTGTAGTAGGACATTCAGACCTAGTCCCACAGTCAATGTGTCTGGCTGATACTTGCCTGAGAACTTGCAGGATCTGATCCATACTTTTGGAATCCAGACTTCTTAAGTGTCGGAGAGACTGTTCTGAAACAAAGGAAATGTAATGCAGAATATACTGAAGCAAAGCAATAACTGTCGCTTGAATCAGATGCAGTTCATAAAATAAAATTAGCGTAGGTTGTAGACGGGATTATGCATACATTACAAAATGTTTCAGTAGTACTCAAGATGCCTTGTGAAAATGGTAGCAGTGATGTTTTCAAGTTACTGACTGTTACTTCCTTTTTTGCAAGTGGCTAAACTAAAGCATGGCACAATAAAATAAAGTCACTTCTAAAATTTATTGGAGGCACTGTATTGTGGAGGTAATAGAGAATAATGTGAATGTCACTTTCATGTCTGCACTATAAAATGCGAAAGCACAAACATAGTAACCACAAGGCTCTTTTTGATGTTTTAATCTTTTAAACCTTTGAAATGGTGGTGTGCTTGAAAGGGCTCCTAAATCCATTGGTTAGTCTGTGCTGTCTCATATTGTGTTCAAAATCATAGCAGATAAAGGAAGAGTGATCAGAAAGCTTAATGCAGTCAGAGCATCACGACCTGTTATGTAAAGCAACATTTGGCAGGACCTTCCCAGCTGCTGTAAATGAATGTTAACAGCATTTTATCATCTGCTTTCACTGTCTTTATTACATAATCTGAATATTTATGACCCTATTAATATGTTTAGCCTTTAATTGCAATATCGAAGGAATGAAGATTCCATAGAATATTGAACAACAAGAATTATTTTATTTTTTGCCTCATGAACAAAAGTTGTGTTAATATTAAAAAGCTTTGAGTTCATATTTCAGATAAGTTTACTGAATTGCTTTACAGGTATATATTGTTCATTCCCTAAATGATTTATTTCTCTGAACATTGTTATAAGAGAAGTATCTTGGTGATAGAATTGCATTGCTGACCGTGATGGGCCTGTGTGTATATGAAATACAGAGCACTAACAAGAAAGTGATGACTTTTGTTGCCTATAATGCCAATCCTTGAATGCATTGTGACGATAGTCTGTAGCCTTGAGCAAGCATAGCCAACCTAGACCAGATCCTGGCTATCAGAATCACCTCCATCAGAGAGCTGATCCAGGTGGGATTCTGGGGCAAGCTGTGGGCCTAGTTATCACTACAAGGGTTTTGTGTGGGTGGGGTTTTTTTTGTTGGTTGGTTGGTTGGTTGGGGTTTTTTTATAACCAAAATCTTACTTTCTACTGTTCTTCCTCACAAACATACATGCCCTCCCTCTGTTGTGACTAGCTATACTGTTGTCTTCTGACCTGAAATGCATATCACATAATTAGGGGTGTGTGTACCACATTACATAACTGGGGACTGGTTGCAGATGCTGTCCCACTTCTGAATACACACTTGACTGCATCGTGATTGTACTTGAAATTACGTGTAGGATGGTAATATGCTTGGTCAGAAGATGAATGAGGAGCTGTAAATCATTTCCCTTGGGAGCCTCTTGGGTTATATTATGTCCCCAGACAGAACTGAACATCACCATTTCAATAGTCATCTGCAAATTTCTAACAACATGGTGTGTTCAGCAAGTGGCTCTCACTGATGGAGTTTACAAGTGACATTGGTATTGTGATGCTTTACCATCCTGCAGTTAGCTGCAGTTAGCAGCTCAGTTAGCTGCAGGCTTATGTTTGCAGATTGTCTACAATCATCCAAAGTGGAAAATGAAATTATACATCTGAGTGAAATTAAGTTCTTGATCACTTTTAAGTGTAAAATCTATAGCCTGTGTGAAAGCTGCTGTCCTACATTTTTTCCTACTGATTGCCAGGGCTAGAGTTGGAGAGATGCAGGTGTTTGTGGAGGTAGGTCCCTTTTGTTTCTAAAGGTCTCATGGGTGTAGTGCAAATTCTGTGGTGTGTTGTGACACTATATCTAACTCTGAGCAACTCTGACTCATAATGGTCTGCACTTCCACCCTCTCCACAGTCAAACCTCATGAACTGGTACAGGAGGCAGCTGCGCATGACTGTAAATGTACAAATTCTTAAAAATATAAAGATCAGTGGTTACAGGGTATGGACTGTTAGAGTCAGGAAGTAAGTTTAGATTAACACATATTTTTTAACAGTATTTTATCCCCAAGCAAGATTGTTATAGTTACTGCAGAACTCCAAATGGACTCTCTTCCCTTGTGGGGATTAGAGATTTAAATATGTATTGTTCTTCTGGGCAATAGTATTGAGCAGTCAAGTAAGGTTCATAATAGAACAAGGAAGCCTTTAATTAGGACAGGAGTTTCAATTGCATTCTTTTTTGCTTTGTGTAAGAAAAACTTGCATTAAATCAGATAAATAAAACAATGGAGGGGTGAAGGAAGTTTGGAAGAAGCACATCTATTTACAAATTTACGTATCGAGTTCACAATAAACCAGTAGTTTGTATTTGGGAAACTTAAAATATGATTTGCCTTCTCCCAATCCCTGAGCGTCTGAGTCAAGATATTTTAAGGTGATATTTTTCAGTTTATTTAGTGTTTGGGGATTTCTTGCTGTCTTTGTTTTTTTCATCCAGGAGATAGCTTTATTGCAATGTAAATTTAATAGTAATGTTTACATGGTTCTAATATGTTGGGTTAGGTTGGTACATGCATTGTAATTGCATTCTTCCCTTACTCAACTTTGTACTTACTTTGTGTGACCTAAATACAATGCAGTATTTCCTTTAAGCATAAAGAATGATAATGAATCTTTTCTGGTATGTTCTGGGGTGTACATTGCTTTGTATTGTTGAGGTCTTGAAGTCAGTAACCTTCTCTACAGCCTCCGCAAGTTGCCAGCCTTCAATAAATTATAAAACTGGCAATTTTAAGGAATAATACCTAGTAGCTTCAATGGTTCCTTAATTTGTTTTTGAAATTACCTCTGGCAAACAAACCCCAAACTAGTCTCCTCTGTCCATCAGACACTGGTAAGAGGAAGCCTCGCAGGTCTGAAGCTTTCTTTTGCACTGGCTTATTTAATGTTCACTGGTTTACTATGTATGATGAGGCAATGGAATAATCTGTCTTAAATGAGTTTTTTAAAGGAGAAGCTCAAAAAGATGGTGGTGGTGAATTTGGTTATCTGTCTTATGCCTGTCCTCTGCAGTTTAAATGCCAAATCCAGCAAAGACAAAAGACTGCTGTTGTCTGGGAAACGACTGATTCTACTCCTTGTTTGGATAGAAGAGCTCTCAGACATGGCTCAAGGTAGTCCATTTCCCTCATTACCTATCTCTTTGGGTATTTTATAGCCTTTTGCTCAGTCCTATCAGGAGAACACTTTTCAGAGCAAAATCCATGTCCCTTTAAAGAATCTAACCAAATTGCTAAATTCTGAAGAAAGCAGCTGTTGACTTCATTGGACTTTGGGAAAGAAAATGCAGAGCCCTTTATGTTAAATAACTGATATGATCTTCTTTGCTCAAAATTTTATTTTGTGGAATGCTCTAGAAAAATTTTAGTTTTACTAAATTTTCACCTAGTTTTTAGATTACTAAAATTTCACCTAGTTTTACTGGGTGAGTGGTAAACTCCACTTTAAGTGCAGAACAGCATCTGAGTTGTGGATGTGCAAAGAATACTTCATCGTAGCAGTATACTTGAAACTTACTGAAATCTCCTGCCCTTACCCTCATCTTGCATCCCCTTTAGTGCATCCCATAATACGAGTAATTTATTTGCCAGATAAAGCTGTTGTACTCCCTCCCCTTGGAACAACCTCAGTTGGCATTTGGGATTCTTTACCAGGAAGGAGGGACAGGGACATTGTGTTGCATTTATAGAATGTGCTACTAAATGGCTCTTCCTGTTGCCTGACTTGATCATGACTGGTTCTTGTTTGTCACAAGGATCAGTACAGTAATTTTATGTAAGGGAGGTATTAGTAATCTGAGAGTGGAAATCCAAAAAGGTCTTTTTTTTCCCCTGAATATCAAACAGCCATTACTGCTCCAGCCGTCACATTCCTGGCCATTTTTTTCCTGATTTGTAAGTATGAGACTGAACAGAGCATCTTCTCCTATTGTTTCCTTAATCACCCATGTCAGGAGGCCACTATGAGGGTGCTCCAGAGACCTCCTGGATTGCTTGTGCTTGCCCTTCTCCAGCAAGAGTGTTGCTTATAAAACCTCCTGTGACTACTCTTCAAGTAACAGGTGCAGCTTAGGAGCTTTTGGTTTTTTGGTTGTTCTTCCCTAGCTCCAATATAAATCAGTTTTTCACCTTGATCCAAATGGGACAGATCACATGATGAGATTGTACCAGCAGTGAATGTGTACTTATGATGGATGGATTTCTGGAGCTTATTAACAAAATTTCATACAACTTAGATTACATAATTAAATCAACCAGGAAAATATGAGTATATCACTATTAAAGCTATATACTGCACTGATACTCTGGGTCTTTGTGAATTAACTTTTTGGTTAAACAGTAACTTTATACACTTTTTAAACCAATCTTGCACTGAGTAATTTTAGAATAAATTCTGTAGGGTGGATTTAGTTCAAGAATGTCCTAGGTTAGGGACACATGCTGGCTATAGTATTTGCAAGATTTTTTTTCTGTGGACAAACAAAAGAAAAAAGAAAAAGAGGTTCATCTTCCATCTTAATTGAACCCTTGAAATTTGTGCCTACAAACCAAATGAAAATTGAAACTAGATGTCTTGTCAGCAAATTGCAAGCTATCAGTCACAGCTATAGATGAAAGTTAGCACGACCTACATCTGTCGTGTTGATACAATGGTGCTGGCATTACAGTTTCATTGTTCAGGTTTAGGGTCAAGCCTGTTGAGACCTCTTTTTATTCAGCTTTGAATGTATCCATTTTCATTAAGTTTTTCAAAGCTGTATGAAAGACTCAGCAGGGCAAGATGTGGTGATGCTGAAGCTACGTTAGTCTTGCAGCTATCAAACTGTCTCCTAGTCACAGATGGTCACTGCGATTGTCCACACCAATCTACCGCCAGAGCTGCTATTGAAAGGGCATAAAACTGATGGTACAAAGGGACGCCTTTTTTCCTGCCAGTAAATGAAGCTAGTGTTGCTGTGAGCTGGCATTGTCGGAGGTTTTGTGCAGGAGAAGAATGGTTGTTGACAAACCAGTTTCCATGCTGAGAAATGCTACTCTTATTCCTAACCTTAGAGATCTTTCCTTGGTTGAGTAACTGCTAATAGCAGAGTGGTGTTTTGCAAACTATTTTCATTGATTCTTTGGTCGATGGTTCTACTGGGAAGTCTAATAGTGACAGCAGTAAATGTGGATTTCCTAAAGTAGGCATGTTAGTGTTCTGTAACTGTTAGAAGAAAACCTCTTTGACTGTACACCGTTAAAAACATCGGAGGCCTTAATTGCTATATTTCTGTGTTTAATCCTCAAATGTTAGTGTCCTTATATACATTGAAGGAGCTCGGACAGTTGTCTCTTTGACTTAGCTAACTTGGTTAACCAAGTACCAAATATCTTGGTTCTCATGCTATCAAAATGGATAGTTTTGGAGTGGGTAAATAAATCCTAAAATCTTCCATTGGCAGTGTGAATGTGCTTTTGTTTTGTTTGTCTTTAAACAGAACTGCTTTTCCCATTTTCATACTACCATTTTCCAAGTACCTTTTCTTCCTTTCAGGGTGGGGTGAAAGCCTCTGTACAATGACTTGCCTGTTTTTTGACTGAAGAAAGTTTTTGTGAGATTAAAACAGTTCTTGCCTGAAAGAACAATAAAAAGCAATAAAGCTGATTCCTATTGTATGGGATCCTTTGTGGCCTCTGATAGATCCTTTTACCAGTGGCGAAGGAACCTTTAAAATTCAAGTGACCGCAGCAATGAAATGGATGCTTCCTGGAGGGGAAGTATCAAGCTTCTGTGAAGACCGGTTGAATGATTCACCCCATAGCAAAGTACAAAGTAATAACCAAGTACAGATTAGAAATCGTACTTTAATTATCATAGTATGGCGATGTTGGGGTGGTTTATTTCACTGAAGCTGTCCATTGGTTAGCCTCCTGTGCTACAGTGGAGTTTTTTATCCTACTAAGGCCCTGAGTAATTTCTGAGTTGCCTTTTGCCCTTGGAATTTCATAGCTCTCTTAGTACATGAATGTTTGTTTGTTTGTTTGTTTCTTCATCTGGCTGTTAGTCTGTAGCTACATGAAAGGTCTTAGACGCGTGTAAGTTACAGAAGAGTACATTTCTGCGTGTGAGAGGTAGGGAAGCTGGTAATGTACTTAAATTTGCAGTCATGAGAATTAAATACTTCTGTGTCAAAGATGGAACTAAAAAAAAAGGAATATTTTTACCATAAAATGAAAATCACTTGCAGAGGGATGGATTTAACTGTCACAGAAGGAAATTTCCAACTTCCTTCTGGCTTGGTAATTCTGTTAACAAGGGAATCGAAAGAATGAGACTTTCTGCCAGGAAAGTGATGAATATTGATGAATTTCAGATTTTGCAAGAACTGAAATGAATTTGACACTAACGTAAAGCTGAGTCACTTGTAACTAGTGGTTCTTAATGACTTCAGTCAAAGTGTCCTTGCTTCTGTGATCATGCTTTCTGTTGCCGTGCTTGGTCTCAGATCTTGTATAATTTTCCCATTTCTGACATACAGTATACTACATGAAAATAAGTTCTTAAACAAACATGGTGTAAATTATTAGAATTTCTCCATAGTGATTTCCTGGAAGTTGTGTCCTGTTTGAGGGGTGATTTCCTTTCTAATAGCTAGTCTGTGTTTATTATGATGTCAGTGTAACTTCTGCCATGTATTTTCCAGGCAGAAGCTTTCCCCTGTTTTTTCTGATGTATCAGGTGCTTGGTAGAATAAGCAATAAGTGTGCTTGAGCCAAGCGGTACAGGTTTCACAAATTGAAAGCCTTGTGCAAAAGCAGTCAGCCTCTCCAGCCCATGGACTGTGGAGTTCTGAGGAATGGGAGCAGGGAGTGGCGGGGTTGAGATGAGATTATGTGATCCCATGGCCTGGCCCCTCCAATGCAGGGTGGAACCAGCCACAGCTGCTTCAGCAGCCCCTGTGCCAGCCAGTCCTGGCACCTCCTGCACCTACATGATATGCAGAAGGGCTTTTTTGACTGTGGTTAGTTCTGGGAGCCTACCAACTATGGACAAACAACCTGTCAGTGAGCCGGTCAGGTTTAATTTATTACCAGTTTGAGTAATACTGAAAAAGAACTGGTTACGATTTTCCATAGTCACTATCAGAACAGAAATAGCACTTCATCCTGCCTTTTCAGCTTAAGTTTAACTTCACATCCAGAAAAATCAAGATCTTGCCCTGTCAAATGCACAGGAGTCAAGCAGAGGATCTTAAAGACAGGTCCATGAGTTGTGTCAACACAAGTCCTTGCCATGCTTCATTTCAAGATGTTTTTTTCTGGCTTTGCACACAGAGTCAGATTTCTAAGAATAAAGGTAGAGTGAAAAATTGTGAAGTGCAGTGTGCTCTGCTGAGGGAGTAGTTCCTGGTGCATCTGGACCAGTTGTACCTTCTTAGTCTGGTTTCCAGTGTAGCTGTAAGTTAGATGGAGCAGCAAATCCCTGTAAAGTGTTAAAAGATCTAAGGTGTCAGGTGTTGTTTGAGGGGATGGTGTTTTCTTTTTAGCCTTACATTGCAATTAAAGGAAAATCTATCCTGTTAGTTATCCCACAGGTGTTAAAGAATTAAATAAATTGTACTGGCTGTATTGGTTATATTGAGGTTTAAGATAACAGCAATATCCTGAAAACAAAAAGGAGAGGATTAAGGTTTGGAAGCTTGAGGAAAACTCTTCCTCCTTTGTGAGGAATTACTACTCTGCACTTCAGGGAAAAGCCAATGTTTACACTGCAAAATTAAACACATTTACAGTGTCCCAGTGTCATAGAAATATTGTACCAATTATCTACTTAAATGCTCAAAAACACTCGGTTTGTACTTCCTTGCTAATGGTTTAAAATGTTACTTTCTTATCTGATGCCTTTTCTTTCAGAAAATGCTTGTAAAATCAAGTAAGCAATTCCACACGTAGCAGACTCTACTGTAACTATTTTGCAGATTGTAAAATTGCTTCTAGGTGTTCATGAACCCCAGAACAGTATAGGATTTTTTACCTTACTTGATGATATGGCTGAAAGCACCTGCATGACCTTTAGAGAGGCATCAAGTTTTATGACAGAATTAAAACATCTGGCAAGTGTTCTATTTGCTGGTTATTACAATTGCCATTTCCTTCAAGACAACAATTTCCAATAATCTATCCTGCATTATGGCTTTTCTTCAGAAGAGAGATTCTACCCCAGATAATTTTAATCACACAGACCATATCCATACTGCCTGCAAGCCTGAGGGATGTTTTAGCATTCCAGCCTAGCCAGAAGCATACAAGATCCTAGACTTCATCAGCTTGGGGCTATAGCTGCATGAGAGCTTTCAGTGTGAGGACACTTGGGAACTCTGCAGCCAGAAAACTAGGAAGACAAACTTGTAGGTAATGAGTTTATATTTCTTGTTTAGGTGTCTCTTCTGGAAAATATTTGCAGAGTTGCTCAGCTCAAATGGGGTTGAAATGCGGTGCAGTCAGGGTACTGCATGCCACTCTATGCCTCAGCCTACAATTTATTTTATCTGCTAGGACCATTTTTCACTGGTCTGTAATGCTTCCCTTCTTTTATGTTCTCCCCTCTTGCATTCTGTGTCTCAAAGGTGGCTGTTGCTACCCTTTAGCCTGAGGAATGCTGGCAGTCTCATCTCTGAGCTCTTCCACTTAAATTCTTAATCAAGGAGTCTGCAGCGTGAGAACAAGTGTACTGCCTCTGCATCCCCTCTGCCAAGAGCACTGAATTGGTATGTGTGCCTTTCTGTGGTGGATGGAGCTTGCCCACTCTGTGTCTCTCTGGCCACAGAGGGGTTAAGTGTCTTCGTTTTAAATGCCTTCCTGTGGTTTTGGGGTGTCTGCTATTTGGGGTAACTGGTGTTACTGCCAGCTAGACAAATTGCTGCTGCTTTCAAAGCTCCTTTCCCTCCATCCCTTAACTTCCTTTCAAAAATATGCAAAAAATAAATGCAAATACTTTGTGTACTGCTGTTGTTATCAATGCAAACCTTTCAAGACATTATCTTGAGGGAAATTAGCAACAACATATTCATCAATGTACTTAACAGTAGTCTCACTGGCACGGGGTATGGGGAGAGGGAAACTGTTTGCATGTTTTGTAAGTGGTTTATATCAGGAAAAACTGGAATTTGCTTTGACTCTTTAAGCATATAATTCCTGCATAAATTGCTTATTAAGTTAAATGATTAATTACAACTGGAGCTTTGTATAAAACTGAGGAGTTGCAGAGAGTAGAAGACTTAATACCATGAAAGTAGTACATTGCACCTTGAAAGAGGTACGTTGCAGAGGGAGCTGGAATTGGGCCCCACGCTTCCTGAATAGTCAGCCAAAACTATGCTTTAATTTTGTCGGCCTTGCTGTGTGGTGCTGTCTGTTTAAAAGTAGTTGAAGTTTGATTTTTTTCAAGGTGGATTTTAACCTTATAGTTACTCAGTACATTTAAAAAAATATTTTTTGAAAGCATGTGATATAAAAATCTCAAAATAAAAAAGCACAAGGGAACTTTTAACTGCTTGAGTTGCATATGCTTAAAGTTTATGAAAAGAGGTATTCAGGGACAGGGTGCAGCGTTGTGTCTCGCATCCTCAACGCAGCTGCTTAGCAGTGATAAGGAAGCAATGCTCTATTCATGCTGACCTTGTTTCCAAAGAAGCCTTGTCCTGAGAACTACTGAAAATAAGGAAGAATTTCCTGTGACATGCTGCTCATGTTGGCTTTTTAAAGGGGAGTAGAATGAAATCTCTGAGCCCGACACATACTGTATCTAACCACACAGGATTTCCTGTGCTGGAATGGAAGCTCGGTGGAAGCCACGTTTTTCTCTTCCTCTTAATTCATTCAGAAAAACAGAGGTCAGCGTCATGAATTGATATGGCTATAGTCACTGTTAAAAGCTAAAATCAGCAATTGCTAATGGATACATTGTGATGCCAAGAGGACTGCAAAGCAATTTTTTTCCCCTTTGTAACAATAAGGCCTGTACATATCCTGATTACACTTTTAAACTCTCATAAGAAAGAAGAGTTGTGCACTTAAAAATTCCATCTCAGTGAAGGTGAAAAAAATAATGCATGTATTGCCTTAGACTTTAGTATCTTTTGGTAGTAGACTTTTTGCTCTATTCAGAATTAATTAAGCAATTGATGAATTGGGAAAGACACAGAACAACAATTGGATTTTTCCTCTGAAAAGAGAGAAAATGTTTGTTTTTCCTTAAATTAAACTTCATTTTATACTACTTTAGTTTTTTTCCTGTCTGTTGCTTATTTGCAGCATTATCTTTCTGGGAGGGTCTCATTGGGTTTGAATGGTAAAATCAGAGCTTCATGCTACAACCACAGGGAAGGCTGGAGTTATGCAATGGGTTTTGATAGGATAGAGTGCATATATTTTTAATCCTATTTAAAATATAATCACCCTGTTTGCAGTAGATCATCAGAGAATGAGCTTACAAGCCTGGAATGGCAAGTCATCCAGATGTGCTTGCACTGTGTCGTGGCTCACTTTGCTCCAGAGCCAAGCTGACCAAGAAGCCTCCTGACTATGCTGTGTTAATGGTGAGCCCAGAGCTTTCCTGGTACTTCTTGGCTTGGGTTCAGTGCTCTCAGGTTGCTCAGATATTTTTGTTCTTCCTTTAGTCCAAATAGTGGTCTGCTGTCATCATGGAGTATGGGTAAGAGTGACTCAGGGCTGTAGGATAGCACTTAGTGCATTTATGTTGTATTTTCTGAACCTTTCTGTTGTACTAAAACTTAGCTGTGCTAAGAAGACATTAGTTGCCCATGTTTCAGTTCACGGCTTCATGACTTCTGTTTTGAAATTCTGTGAACAATGCCAGGTACAACTTGGCATACTTTTATCTGAATTACAGTTTGGCCTTAGTGTAAAGTTTTGTGATTCTGTACTAAGATAGTGACAATTATCCTCTGTACCTGCCTTTAAGGAAGTAAAAGCAGTTTTGAGTGATACTTTGCTATTAGCAACAATGAGATAATGTCCCAGAGTTGATAAAATCTAAAGGGAGATCTCTGAAATTACACAGTGTGTGTAAACCAGTGTGTGTCATACTGGCTTAGTGGGAAATTTTGCTCTATATTGCTTACCACATGCACTAAATTTATGCAGAATATTAGTCCTTATTACTCTGGTCACTGGCCTTCCTTTCAGTGAATGAATGAATGAATGAGTTGTGAAGAGTGTCTTTGCATCTGCAGATTGTGAATGAAACATTGGATTGCATATTACTATGGTGGCCTTCCTGTGTGGCATCAGAGACACTATCTACAGTTCCCTTTGATACTTAAATACATGCATTCCTTTGTCTGTGGGATCAAATAGATAGATAGATGAGATTTGTAATATGAGTGTGGTATTTTAAACATATGGTCATCTTTTCCTATGTTTGTAGTAACCCAGTGAACCAGTTAAAAAATAATCTAGTGTACTTGGGATTCATATGGCAAGCTTGCCTGTGTCAGCATTTTCTTGACATTATTTGTGTGCCTACTGAGGACTGTGTGCCTGAAGGCTGTGAAGGGGAAGGTGGGACATGTGTTGACCTTTCTGGGTATCAGACAGACTGTTACTGAGTGAATATATTTAATGCTTGCTGTGAAGATACTGAAGGACAGGTCTGAACTGAATATTATTCCAGGTCACCCTTATTTGTGTTTTTCTCCACTTGTTTGAGGACAAAAGAAATTTTGGTTAAAGCCCAATCTGATAGTTGCTCATCTTCTTACTTGTTAAATAGTTTATCACTGTTGTCCATCTGGGAAAGGTACACCAGCACAGTTATCTGCACAGGAAAGAAACACTTATCAATTCTATGGAATAGACACAGTGGGAAGAAGACAGTAAGTATTTTAAATTTAATTTTAAGCCTTTTCAGTTTGAAAATATAAAATCATTGCTTTCACTTTATAGTAGCAATAGTTGTTTCATGTTGCTTATAAACAGATTCAACAGTAAACATGTCAGTCTACTAGCAACCGCATCTGTGCAGCTACTTAGAGACGATTAATGGAAGACAGTAGCATATAGGGATTAGTAAGGACGTATTGCCAAAATTAAAACTGGAGAATATTCTTTTGAATAATAGCTTAAATGAGGAAAGAGGAATCTCTTTGTATATCTACCGAGATGTATGTATTGCGTCCATGCAGAATAGCAGAAGTTGTATTACTGAGCAGGAAATCTTTGTTGTCGGAGCATGTGATAAGGATTTAATTACTTCTTTGGGCTAATACTTTGTATTGTATTTTCTTTGCATTTTTACTGAGTTGTTATTGCTTCTGTCAGTGAAAACAATTGCTAATCTGTCTAGAGAGTCAATAGTTTTGATTTGTTAAAGTAGACCAGGATCACCGTCTTATATCCATTTCCATTTTTACCGCTGGATGCCCCCGTAAATTCTGCAATGTCCTACACACACTTTGATAAATAACAAATGGCAGGTGCAGCTGGTCACAGATGTTACCAGATTTGGCTGTCTGGTCAGACTGATGATGTTATGTTGAAACCATGACATGAAATGAAGTGTTCCTGCGCATCTTCAGGGAGCTGGTGCCTGTGAGGTGCCAAAACCTCTTTGGCAAGCTGGAGTCACAAAGTCCAGGTGGACTCACTGGAGAAGAGAAAATTTTAATTGCATTCAGGGAGGACAGCATCTTCTTGTAGACTGCTCATTTAAGAGATACAAAACTTCCTTCTAGAAATGCTCTGGTTTAAGAGTAGTTGTTTTCCCAAAGCAATTCTCAGAGTCCACAGCCTGTGCCTGTCACCTTCTCTTTTGGACCAGGCAGGAGGGCAGGATGTAGACCACAGTGAGTCATCTCTGATTACACTATGGTGCCTGTTGTCCCAGGGGGCTTGCTTCCCCTTAGCTGCCACCAGAATGCTGAGGCTCTCCCATCATGCTGAACACATGTCTTACCACACAGGCAGATACATGTGTGAGACACCTGTGTTGGCAGATGGTGATCACAGACAGCTTCACTTGTGTGCCCAGCTGCGCCTCCTGCCATGGCTGCTGCCTGTCTAGATACAGGAATGCCTACAAGCTGTGGAACTTAACACTTGTTTCTCCAGAATGTTTTCTCTACTGGCAGAGTATCTAGAGCACCACTACTGTAGGCAAGAAGTTGGAGGTATCCTGGAAACATGTCAGAAATAGCATGGCTGGCAGGGCTAGAGTGGTGATTGTCCCCCTCTACTTGGCACTGGTGATACTTGAATCCTTGAATCCTGTGTTTAGTTCTGGGCTCTTTGCTACAAGAAGGACATTGTGGTGTTGGAGCAAGTCCAGAGAAGGCCGCAGAGGTGTTGAAGGGTCTGGAGCACACATCTTGTGAAGAGCAGCTGAGGGAGCTGGGGTTCTTTAGCCTGGAGAAAAGGACGTTCAGGGATACTGCTCTCTACAACTCCCTAAAAGGAGGATGTAGCAAAGTCAGGGTCAGTCTCTTCTCCCAAGTTAGAAGCAATAGGACAAGAGGAAACTTCTTCAGGCTGCACCAGGGGAGGTTTAAATTGGTTATCAGGAAAAAATTCTCCACATGTCTTCACCAAATGGGTTTTTCAAGCACTGGAGCAGGCTTCCCAGGGAAGTGGTGAAATTTCCATCCTTGGAAGTGTTCCAACAAAAAATGTGTAGATGTGGCACTGGAGGACATGGTTTAGTGGTGAAGATGGCAATGCTGTGTTAATGGTTGGACTTCGTGATCTTGAGGTAGTTTCCAACCTTAATAATGCTATGTTCATTTTCTTTCATTATACATTATTTTGAGCTACATCAATTTTTAAGAAAGTTTGAAGAGCAGAAATCACAGAAGCTGCTTCAATATCACTTTGAAATTTCATATATTTATATATTAATTTATATATATATTGACCTATAGCTAGCTCTTAATGTCTTCTAGCCTTGAATTCTTTTATCTGTCCTTTAGACTCTTGTCTAGTTTCTCATCTTTAAAATTATTAAGGTATGAATTACAGTTTCTGGAAGAAACAGAAATCAGGATTAAGAAGGGGGGACTCCAAACAAGATAGTAGCTAGGTACTTCAATAGATCAGAAAGGTGAAGAGGACCTACAGAACTTTGAATTTTACCTGAACTCGTGATAGGAAAATACCATTGCATACTATTGTATTTAACTTTTAAAGATAGGATGTGAAGTGTATTCTCTATTTTTTGATGATGACTAAAACCATAATGACATTCTTCAAAATATCTGGGTTTGCTTTGTGAATCAGATCATGGGACATCAATCCATGTTCTTTGCCCTTGAGAAGGAACTTCTCTTCAGTATATTATTTTATTCATTCTGTGTATTACAAGAGTTCATGGAAGTTCTCCAAGTTTTCTGGTTTGGTGTTTTGTGGTTGTTTTTTTTTTCACTCACAAGTGCAATAAGTGTTTAATTATGCATGTAGCAGATCTGGGCATGGTTATTGTTGCCTCCTGCTGAAGAGACATGGTCTCATAATCCCTTACCTGGTAAGAATGTCCTCATCATCAGACAAAAGCCTGTTGGGGTGAGAGCTTCCTCTTTGCATTGTTTTTGCTAAAGGCTAGGTGTGACCATCAGACTGTGATCATGGGGGGCTTTTTCTCCTGACCTCTTGAGACAATGAATCTCTGAATTCAGGCAGCATCAAGTATAGGTTTTGGGACAGACTGACTCAGTTCTCTCAGATGGAAGAATTTCAGCCTAGGCTGTCATACCTGGTGAATAGACTTCCCAACAGGCTTTTAAATACCACCTTGTTTGTCTGCCTCTGTCAAGGAGGAGTTCAAAGTTTGAATCATCTCTCAAAGTGAGCACCTGCCATGTGCATCTCAATGCAGGGAGCTGTTTTAAGGCCTCAGATACAGCCTACCAAGTACCTTGGTGGGCTACGGTCCTGCTACAGTGGAAGGCAAAAATCTTCATTGAGGAGTCTGGAAGCACCATATATGCATTTGCATGATACTGTGTTGGAACAAGTAACTCTTGCTTCTCTACCCAGTCCTCTCTTAACCTAAAGACTTGGAAAACTAAATTAATGCAAACATGGATGTTGTCTCTTCCATGGTAGAAAATGTCAAAAATTGTCTGGAAAGAACTGAAGTATTATCAGGTTTTATGAAGAAACAAGCTGACAGTCTTAGTTAAACAGAGCACATAAAAACAGATAATCAAACCAACACTCAGTCTGCAAGTGCTTCTATACAAATGTCAAACCCTTACAAGCTAACATGAATGGATTGGAGTGTTGGATTTTTTTGTTAAAATACCTTAACAATGAATATTCCAGAGTTGAATATTGGTTTATATGTCAAAATAGCAGCAGGTTACACCTTTGGAATAATGGCTTTGTGCTTTAAGGATAAGTGAAACTGGATAGCATTAATAAGTCAAATGTCAAATGTATTAACAGGTGCCTCAGTCCATGAGGATAGAAAATTAGTGAATATATAGCCATTATCCTGGAAATATACCAGCAGTTATTGCACGGAGTGGTGATGATAATGCAGAATATGGACGAAGATGAGAATTGCTGTGATGTCACAAAACAGTGATGTCCAAAAAATTTAGTTACATCTCCATATGCAAGGGAGAAGTCACAAAAGGTATGATGTGGAAATAATGGTCAAGTGCAAATGAGTTTGTTGAAGCACCCACGAAAAAATGCTGATTTTTTTACAGGGTCTTCACTCACAATTTATATGCTAAGGATTTGTAATAGACGATGTATTTTAATTCTGTTTTCTCATTAAATGAAAAGGCCTCCCAAAACCGCCCTTACTTCCCATTTAATATTTCAGAAAGGAAGTAGATAAAAATGAGGAAACAATCCAAAACATATTAAAAGGAGCAGCATAAAGGGTAACATACATAATAGACTTTGGATTAAACCATGGATTAAGCTATTAAACTATGGCTCCAGTTTAATGTGTTCTTTGTAAGTGTACTAGGTTAATAGTATGCTACTTATCAGAAAGAATTTGCTATGTAAAACCATGGTGCAGAATTTATTAAACACTGTATATAGTTATAGTCTCTCTATCTTATAACAAAGGTGACATACTTAAAAATGTACAGGATGCATGGAACCACTTGGGTGCAAAGGGGATTCCAGATGACCTGGGAACAAATGGCTGGGGAGGGAGATGGGAAATTATGTGTTGCTGAAGGCAAAAAAATAATTAAGATCATGGAAAAGATGACTAGGAATGACTGAAGCGGCAACATTCTGGAACACATTCTTCCTGGAGCATGCATAGGACTGAGAGGGAATTAGACAGTTATTAGCCTTTGTTAGAAGTGTCCAGTGTGAGAGACAGTGATCTTTAACCTGGAGAGCATCTGCCAGCCTACAAGATTTTCAGCCCCTACTTGAAAAAATTGTGTGTGCCCAATGAATATGATATCATTCTGACTTGCTGTGTTTAATTCCTTACTAAGAAGAGAAATATTCAATTCAAGGATGAAAACAAGTATTTAAGGCTGGAAAGCTTTATACTGTGAAAAATGTCACCTATTCAAAAGCTTTCTTCTTTTTTGAAGAAAGCATGTTTTCTCAGTCTTTCGGTGCTTTGGTAAGGTCACTTGCTGGACATGCTTCTTAAATTGACTCTTCTTGGTACCTGTAAGCATTTCACCAAATTGCCTGCTTTATAATAGAGATGGAAACGAGCTGCTTCTGGTCCTGTTTAGGACAGATCTTCAGGAAACAGCTGGGCTTTCCTTATAACATTTTTATTCCTTAAACTGGCCTCTATTTAGTAATTTTGCTGCTATTTGCAGTATATTGGTTGCATATTGGAATAGTAAAATTTAGAACACATATTACTTATAAAAAGGAACACATGCATATTTTTATTCCTGTGAATTTTCTTCCTAAAGTCGGAAGTTGTCTTACATTCCTGCACAGATATTTTTCAGCAACAGAGGTAAAGATTTTTACCCTGAGTATTGTTCAGCTGGTCGGATCATGCTTAGGTTTTTGGATGACACTTCTTCCTAAAGGTAATGCACATAGCAGCATGAGTCCGTCTGTGACTGTCAACCTTGTCATATTAAAAATGTTTGAAAGAGCTTTTAATCTGCCCCAGTGCACATCAAATAAGCATAGTTAACTGTCACTGCCTTTAAAGAACTCTTTGTATTCTCTCAGGGACATCTAGATGTCTTCCTGATATGGGCAAATTGTGTGCACGATGGCACTCAGTATTTTTATCTGGAGAATTATTTCTCTTATTTCCAAATGAGTTTAGTATATTATTCAATTGAACAAAATTCTTTGTTTCAGGGACTGTCTTCAGTCCAGAGAAGAGTTCATCTGAATTTTCTTTAGCTGTAATTGTGAAGTAAAGTTATTTATTGAGAGGTAGGTGTATGTGAAGAAGTTGTATATTCACTTTGCTCATGAATGCACAGTTTATCTTTTCAGTCTCTGTATACAATCATGGTATAATTTAGGTTGCATGTCTGGAGGCAGCCTAGTCCAGCCTGTTCTGAGCAGCCCCTTAGATGAGGTTGCTCAAGGCTGTTTGCGCTTGAGCTTTGCATATATCCAAGAATGGAGATTTCACTAACTCTCTAGGCAACCTGTTCCCTTGTTTGACTGCTATCACAGAGAAGGTCTTTTCCTTCCAGCTAATCAGAATTTCCTATCATGCAGTTTATGTCTACTGGTTCTCCTAGCATCACTGCGCCTCTGGGAATACCATGGTCTGCCTTCTATATGTATGCCTTCCCATTAGGCAGCTGAGGACAGCACTAGTGTCCTCCCATGTATTTCAGTCCACAGTTAAAAGTGAAAAAACATTCAAGTTGCCATTTTGTTTTCCTGTGGGAATTGTAACGTGAAAGTCTTTTGCCTCAAAAGTCCTCTGTCAGCTGAGTATTCTAATTATACAAAGTTTTTCCTCCTCTTTTAAGTGTAGGCCGGTTGATGTCAATTAGACAGTAGTGGAAAGTATAAAGCACTTGAATTACAACTCTCTGCGAATTACAGTTCCATTTTGAATCCAGATATTTTCAGCTCAAAGTGTGAGGATGTTTTTCAGGCTCTCGTCCAACAACATGTCAGAATCTCATGTGTCTAAAGCAGCCTCTTATAGGAAAAACTTCAGCTTTGCCATTCAATATAAAATTTGGTTTTTACTTAAGTTTGCCAGAAAGCTTTTAGGCAGATGTTTAATGCATCTTAATATAGCTGAATGTGTTTCTGCTGCTGCCAAAGGAATTGTACCCTAGTGTTTTTTGGAAATGACTGCCTTAATCATGGTTTCCCAAGCCTTCTAAAAGTCTATTTGTGTATTCTAAGTTGTGTCAGTTTTTGATGTTCCAACTAATTTTGATTATGTTTCAGTTGCTGACTCTTTTTAATAACCAGCTAATTTTTCTTTACTACAACACCAGAGTAGTACATGAGTGTAGTTTTCCTGTGCTTTTCAAGTATTAAACTTGAACTTTCCTTGGAATATTCAGAAGATAAAGCAAAACAAAAAGGCAGGAGAAATTGTTTTACTGAACTGCAGTGCTTGGTTCTGTCAAATCAATTCAAACAGGTTTAACTGCTCAAAACTGACCATGCCTAAATACACACACTGCAGCACTTTCAACAACATGACTTTACTGCCTTGGTATTACAAAGCAAACATTAAACAAGATGGTTTTATCTTCTAAGGTTTATAAAGGAGCATTTTGTTTGTTGGCTGGAAGATTATGAGATTTAAAACATACAGAATGCTGGTATTTTCAACTGAGGAAGAAGGAAAAAGAAATACAGTTTATTGTAGCCTCTCAAATGGTGAAACTCAACTTGTTCATATTCATGAAATCAAATGAGATTCTTAGGGCCCAGTGTTTGAGGCTGATGAACATGACTCCATGGCTATAATTTACTTTGCATCGTAACTAGATGTGTTTTACCTGGTTTGAGCCTTTTAAAAGGACAAGACACCTTCATCTTCTTAAGCTCATTCCCTGGAGGGCAAATTTTGAAAAAAATCTTTTAATCTTGAAAGGTTTCAAAGAGGCTCATTGTGGCAGGAGGAGGCAAACCCTGTCCAGTGCTTGGATTCCCCGCAAGGAATGAAAAGAAAAATTAGAAGAATTTTCGACTTATTTTTTTACGGTCAACAACATTGATAAAAGTTAATAGAGCTAAGGTTAGAAGGACTGTGTGAAAGCAGTGAAAATTTATTTTCGAGTATTTCTTATGACACATACTGAAAGTGCTCATAGCAACTATCACCAGGGAGACCAGTGAAATCCTGAAAAGCCCTAGGGTCAGATGTGAGCACCAGGAGACATTCCATTTTGATTAACTGGGCTTTGAAGCAAACAATCCCTTTCCCCCCATTTCAGTTTTTTTTTTTTAAATAGTTGAAGAACACCATGCCTTAGAATAAATTCTTCATTGCTGAAAAAAGTTACACAGATACAGACTGTAATACATAAGGCAAGCATGGGGCTGGCATTATAATGATGGCGAACCTCAGAGTAAGCTGTCAGGATACCAAATGGCTGTAAAATTAGCTGTAATGGACATAGTTAATGCATATTAGGCATGAGTCCACAGTCTAACAGCTTGCAGCTTCCTCACATCTGTAATGTATAATGTAATGGCCACCTCCTCAAGGCACTGACTTTTTTTCCTTTTTTTTTTTAACTTAATGGAAAATTTAAGGTAACATTGACAAATTTCTGGTTTGGGTAGCATGAGTTGTTAAAAGCAAAGCCTGGAGATATGCCAAAGATATGGAGATATGTTTGTGTTTGTTTTATTCTTAGCTTACAAATTGGTAGGAGGTATCTCACAATACTTTCATGAATATTAAGTAAAAAATTATATCAGAAATTCATAATGTGTAATTGGTTAATCCTGGGACAATTTTTCCAAGATCCATGCTGGATCCAAATGCCTTTTTGGTTTATAAGCACTTAAATAGTGGGGATGGCGTTCTCATAGTTGAGTATTTTACATTTGGTTTTATTTTCTTTTGGTGCTTTCTTGAGAGAGAGTGCCTTTGCATCTACTTATACATTTCTCTTAGCTGCCTTCTTTTTTTCAAGTTTATATTGCTTTGTGCAGGGCTTCATTCTATTTCATTGCAATAAGTCTTAATGTGTATTGCTGGCTGGACGGTTATCTGTAAGTTCTGCCAGTTTTTTACTTGGGTTCTGGGAAATGCGTAACGCTGGACGTGACGGCCTGGCTCACTCTCCAGCCAGTCACCATGCTCTACTCATCTGACATATCTTCTGTTTTGTGGCCTTTTTATTGCTGCTTTTTAAACTGAGAGCATTAAATAGGCCAACTGGCATCAAAAGTGGGGATTGCTGTTTTCTGCTATTGATTAACTTACGCATGACCACACTTTTTAATTTGTGTGGATAAACAAAAACGAAGCAGCCGGTCCAGCAGCTCATTTCTTACATAACCTTGCCAAATGAGTCTCTTTGGGCTGCAGCCTGGATCAGTCGGGCTGGCGTGTATTGATGAAACTTAGCAGTAGTGGAAAGATGTGGCAGCTGTTAGTGCTGTCACTGGCTTCCCTTGTCTGTGGCCTGATGAGCTCTGTGTAAAACAAATGGGTAGAAAAGTCATTGGGGTTTGTTCTGTGGTAGGGGTGTCCTTTACCTTCAGGAAGAAATCAGATCTCACTCTAGTGACTGCTGTATTTAACTTTCTGTTAAGAGAATCTTCAAGATTGTTTACACCAGTGTTAACAAGAGGTTGCAGATCATGCCATTTGAGTGCTTAATGCTGATGCACTTCTGCTGCTGCAGCCTTCCTGATGCTCCCATGAATGTCCCAACAAGCTGACAGAGTTTTGCAGTTTCTGGGGAGCAGTTACCAAGCAGCTCTGCTGGCTGCAGCCTTCCTAACCCATGGCAGAGACTGAACATGAGGATCTAGGGGGACGTGGTGCTTTGTACAGGGATCATCTGTCCAGGTGAGGCCAGCCCAAGGCAGGAGCAGCACTGAGGTTGGCAAGAGGATGGCAGAGGGGGTGAAGGTCTGTATATGAACAGGTGACAATTAGTGCTGTGTTCCTAGAGGGCTGGGATGCATCTGCTTTCTTTGGGATGGTGGTTGTAAGAAGAAAACATAATAGGAAAGCAGAATGCCTTCTTACAGAATGGACCAGATCAAATGTCTGAGTCTTTTATCACTTCCTCAGTATCAGGATGAGGTGTTATGCTAGAGACACTTTTATGCCCATGGTTGAAGAGTTAATACCAAAGAATTTATTTCATTTTCTACTAGATTTTTCTATCACTTTATCTCAATTATGCAATTTCGATATACCAAAAAAAATCGGTGTAGTTCAGAGCCATTAATGTCTACAAGGCATGTCTAAAATTAGCAAACTATCCCTAATACTTTAAATTTTGCCTTAAAACATGTAATTAGGTGTCTTTCAAATGCTGCTGGCACCATCATAATTGTGTTGTATGATATCCCTAGCTGGCTTTGTGTTGATCTTGGTTTCAGCTTAGAACAAGGCTGAAACTTCTCACTGAAGTTAGCTATGCTCTTAAATAAATCTCTCCATTCAAGCCTAATAAACAACTGGAAAATTTTCAAGGAAAGAATTGATTTTGTTCCAGGAATCTAGGTGTTTTTAGTGCTGATCTTCCATGGTATGTGAAAGAACAAACTGATTTGGCCTTAAGTTTTAATATATGTAAAACTGAAAAAAAAAAGAATTTTCCATACCTTCTATGTCATTTGCAGAACTTTGGGATTTGGCTGGTAGGAATAGATTGTTTGGTTTGCCCTGGGCATTCATAGTAGAACTGCAAAACACAAGAGTAGGAAATAGCTTTTCATGAGATTTCTGTAAATGCCTCTAATATGCCTTTCATAATGATGCCCCTGCCCAGTCTGAGCAAATAAATAGCATGACATTTGCTGAGAAATACATCTTGTACCATTTAATATTTTAGCTTTTTAGCAAAATGTTCATGAAAAGAATGCAGAGTTGTGTAAGAATATGTTGTTTGCTCTCAGTAATGGGAGGAAATGCTTGTGACTTAATAGACATATTTTATTTTAGCAGTAGTGATGGTGGAGGTATGTCCTGTGAGATGACAATCTTTTCATCCAACAGAGGAAAATAAATCTTTGATTTCACTAACTTACTTGTAGGACATCAATTTACTTGGCAGGGTTATAAGATTCAGGGAATCTCAAGATGACAAGAACTGTGTTGGGTGGTTAACTCTGCCTTTTAAGTATTGGATTCTTTTCTGCCTTGTTTCTTAATGGGGAGAACATGGTAATTCTGCAATTAAAAAGTACTGGGCTGTCAGTGTCACCTTATTGATTAATTTATAAACATTACAAATTACTTTACTGAATTAATTGCATAGATTATTTATATGTTCCAGTTCTGATGGCAACAGTGATAGTTTTTACTTTGGAAGATTGCTTTTGTTTGGATTTACAAGCAGTAGCTCAAGCATTCTTCTTCACATTGGTTTACAGTGAAGTCTTGCTAGTTTAGTTCACCTCCACACATATTTATAGCAGATTCATTCTGGTTGGATGCTCATTTTTCTGGCTTCAAATGGTGCTGTTATGGTTCAGTGACTTCCGTAAAATGCACATCCTGAAAAATCTTGATTGCTGGGTGGGCAGCAGCCTGCCTGTGCTTTCCTGGCATCTGCAGTTGTGCTCTGTCTGAGCAGAAGATCTTGAATCCTCTCCATCTCCGGAAGGAAGCTTGAAACTCTCCCGCTCTTAGGCGGAACCCCGAGTTTCAGTCCTCCAATGATAGGTTGTGGTTTCCTCACTGAGCCTAATTTATTCCCTAGACAGTGTAATTTTGGTTTTTTTTGGTTTTTTTTGAGCAAAAACACTCTGGATTTAGAACAAAACCTGTACTATGTAAGCTTTGGCTTTGAAAACAGAAAAATTATTTAAATGCAGTGCATGTTTACTGAAGGTTTAGCCAGCACTGGATGATCTCAGATCCCTCTTTGGAGCTTCCCTCTTTGCTACATTTCTTGGAGTGCTGACACTTGGGAACCTCTGGCAGCTCCTCCACTCTTTGTAGCAATGCCCTGCTTATCCTGTCAGGTGAGCCTTTGGTCTGGTTGTGCCAGTTCATGTAAGGCAGCATTGCACCTAACTGGAGTTAGAGGAAGTTAATTCCTTGAGACAAACAGCTTGGCCCATTGTATTTCCATGTTTGCTCTTCCCACAGCCCCACTGAATTTCGGCTTTAAGGCATACAATAACCGCTCTATTAGAAAATGCAGAGTTAGGGAGTCTCAACAGCTAGCTTAGGTGCAATGCCTTGCCTATTTTTTTGCATAGCAGCCTTCTTATTATTCATAGCTTTATTGTGTATCATTTCTGTTTCACAGCTTTTATTATCCATCTTTTGAATTATGGCTAATATATTGATATTACTCCAGGGCCAGAATATGATCCTAATATGGCATTTCTATTAACTGTGCTGGACGCAAACAATACAATGTGTTTTTCTTCAAAATTACTTTGCAAATTTGTGATACTTCTGTCTTTGTAGAAACAAAGAGTGATCTCTGCATCTCCTGGAATTTTTTGAGACCTATGTCTACTGATAAACTGCTTCCATCATCTCCAGTAAAATGGGCATTAATAACCATTGAAAGGAGCCACTCATAACAAAAGCTTAAACATTTGCGGTTAGAACAGAACGCGACAAAATCACAGTGAAATGTATGATATGCTAATGTTAAGTAGGGAGGAATTTAATGAGGCACTTGACCACTTCAGGTTAAACTGTGGATGACTCCAAAATGACAAATGACTCATAAGTGAGCTACAATTGAAAAAAATTTTAAGAGGAGAAGGAAAATGGCTTGGCAAGCTGACTACACAAGGGGAAAAGAGGCTAAGGAGATCATACCTTGCAAGAGTTAGTAGAGCACTCACTGAGGCAAGACCTCAGTTTCATCCTGCCATGGCTGGCAGTTGCAGTTTAATCTGGTCTCTGCAGATCTGGATTTCTTTGTCAGCTCAGCTGCATGGTTTTCAATGTAAAGTAGGGATGGTACTTTCTTTGTGATTCTGCTGATGGTAAACTTCGGGAGAATGTTGTGCGTTACTCTGTATTTGCACATCATTTAGCACAGTGGGGTTTCTTCTCAACTGGGGTTTCTGGGAGCTTTTATGCTTAAGGAATAAAATATTTTTATCTACTTCAATTACTGAACCATGCATATCTTCAAAAAAATGAAGATGACAGCTAAGTTTTCTTGTGCCACGGAAATAAACGTAATACACTCAGCTTTTGTATTTAAATATACACTTGGTACTGAAGAATGTTAGTCATGAATGGAAACATCCCACCAAATCTTTTACACTCAAAACCTGCTTTGAGAGAGAAAGGATTTTTAGTCCTCTAATGTGAGGGAGTTAGACCATTAAATTATATTAATGAATCTCTTTGAAAAAATAACATCAAGATTCTGTCAGTATCGGCACACTCCCAGAGTATTCACATCAAAAATGTTCTTTGCAGGGGGCACTGTCTAATCAGGTGAGCTATAGTTTTTTCAATTGACAGAACTAGGCAAAACCTTCTAATTACACAGTGTGCAGTAGAAATCTTCCAGGGGATTTGAGTGAAATCAAGCTTCTCTTGTAAGTATCAACATTTTCTAGAGAAAGCCTCTTGCTTATTTGCATCAAGAAACCTCAGGTCTTCCTCTCTATAATAATAGGATATCAAGCTGGTGTGTTGTAAAATATAGCAGAAGTCATGTATCTCCTTTATGAGATCACTGTGGTATATTCTCTTCTACTTTTCCAGGGTCATACTGGGAGCATAGTGCAGGTTGGATTAGCTGCTCTGATGAAAGCAATCAGCTCATCTCCGTCATGTTACAGAAATAAAGACAGTCCTCGTGCATAATTGCCATTTATAGATTCACAGACTATCCTGAATTGGAAGACACACGAGATTCCACACAGGGCAACCTAAAAGTTAAACCATATATTATCCTAAGTGCGTTGTCCAAATACTTCTTTGGAAAACTCTGCCAGACTTGCGGCCATGACCGTTTCCTTGGAGAGTTTTTTACAGTGCTTGACCACCCTCTGAGTGTAGAACTTGTTCCTAATAACCAACCTGAGCATCCTCTATTTTCCTGATGGTACAGAAGGGAAAGGAACCACGCTTCAGGAAAGAAGGTGAAGAGGAACAGATTTCCTTGAAAACTGCTCACAACTGCAGGACATCAGGAAAATAGTCACTGAGAGGCAGCTACACAAACTACTCTGTTGGCAACGTGCTGTTTATGCCCAAACTCTCTCCTGGAGCTCTCCAGCCTTGAACAGGAAGGAGTTAGGATGTACTTGTGCTCAGAAGCATGTAGTTGTGCTCAGAGTCATGTGTGCCCTTTAACTCCAGAGCTCACAGGGAATGACCAAAAAGGGTGCATGATCTGCAGACACATGAATGACCAAGTTTCCTGTACAGTGGAGACCACCAGTTCCACCCTTTCCCTCTGTTAAAGGCTGTGTGGCCTACCACAATAGAATTGGGAACTATTGTGCTGTTACCTAACACAATACTTGGAGCTTCTGTGATGGGCTTCATGATTCTCCAGTTACAGCTGAACCCTTTGAAATAGGGTGTTTCCTGTAGGAAATAATCTCCTGGCTGGTATAAATCATTGAGAGATGTAGAAGCTATTTGAGTCTCTTCTTCCACTTATAATGTCTGATTGTATTCAGCAGTTGCCCCTGAGGTGCCTGTGGCTGTGCTGCTTCCTCATATGTGAGGTAATAACTTGGATTTGTTGACAGTGAATGTTCACATGTTAAGTGTCTTTAGCAAGTTCCAAAGAGCATACTGTTGGTTGATAGTAACTGATATGTTCATCTATGATTCTCAGTCTCCTTTCTTGTCACTTTTTGCCCAGGAAAAAGAAAGGTAATGACGACTGTAGTGTTGATGGCCAGAGGCAAGACCTAGTTCTGGGTGTTACTAGATCTTATGAAGTTAAACTTGTTTCTCTACCAGGTGTGTAAGTGAAGAACCACAAGTGGGGACTTAACCTCCTTCAGCAAATGTGGCAGTAGAACTTGCTTTGATTTCATTGATGCAAAATTGTATCTTAAGTGAATAGTAGTCTCTTCATTCTTCTTACAGGTTTGTCTTGGCTTTAGTTTTCATTATTTTCTGAACTTAATTTTTTTAATAATAATTAACAGAGCTGTTTAAAAACCCAAACATCAAAACATAATGAGAGCTGTAGCCATCTTTGAAATGTTGAAAGAATCATGCACTGGATTTGTACTGGACTGTCAGTGGTGCCTTTTGCAAGACCTGTTGTGTCTCTGAATTGCTTGTCTTGGATCTTAAATGATCTTGAATCTTTCTGCTTACATGAAAACTGAGATGCTTAGGTGATCTCTTGTGAGATTAACTAAATCGCAACACATGAAAAAATTTTCCCTTCCTAAAGGTAAAATTTCAACAAAATAAACAATTACCATTTTAATTATTCTGGGTTTATGTAGTCTGTTTTTTAAATATAAGAATGTCAACATAATGCTGCCTGGGACACTTGGAAGTCTGGCTCTTTGCTCGCATTGAATCACACTGACGCATAGCTCTGTTAAAACCCAAATATTTCTGTTTGCAGTCTGAAGCCCCTTCTTCTTGAACTGGATTTGGGGAGCATGGCCTTCTCCTTTCTGTGGGGGTCAGGCTTTCCTGAGTCATTGACCAACTGAAGAGTGAGTGCATGTTTTACTGGAAGTGCCTGTAGCCCCACTGTGCCAGCATAAGTCTGTAATTTATGTTGGAAATACGTGTTTCTTCACGGGGTCGTAGCTGCATAAGAAATTTTTATATTGTGTGTGAAAGTTTTTGTTGGGGTAACTGTCAGTGGGATTTGATGGCACCACTGCTATGAACATCAAAAGTAAATTATAGTTTAGAAAGAGGGCATTACTTTCGTATTGAAGTTCATGCTTGCTTTTCTGACTTCCTGAATATAGTGGAATTCTACAAACACAATTGTAGCCATGGTATTTTCTGAAGCATCCCTTTGCTGGGATTTTTTCTCCTGAGGGGCTGGGGGGCCTCAGGAGCAGGGTGTGGACAGTGATTGTCTGCTGCTGTGGAGTGCAGTGGGTGAGTCTGTGGTTGGTCTTGTGTGGTTGTTTCTGGCTGGTGGCCGGTTGCAGTCCAGCTGTCTTGGACTCTCGGTCAGACACAAACTTTTGTTATTCATTCCATTCTTCCCTTTGCTTTCAAGCCTTCTGATGAAATCCTTTCTTCTATCCTTTTAATATAGTTTTAATATAATATATATATATAATAAAATAATAAATCAAGCCTTCTGAAACATGGAGACAGATCCTTGTCTCTTCCATGGTCCTGGGACCCCTGCGAACACCACCACACACAATTATGCTGACATAGTAAGAAGCTATCTTAAAGTTTGGAGTTCTTAAATATACAAAGCTACCCATCAGCATTCCAGTTGGCCTTTCTTCAACCCACTTCCCATTTTCCTCCCAAAAGCTTCAGATGATGATTTGTTTTCTCTCAGCATAAAAGGAATTCCCATGTTCGTATTCCTTTATGCTTCAGATTTTTATCCTGTTTTCCCAAGTAAAGATGTACCACGAGATCCTGCTGTGTCCGTCTGTTTGGCTGCCTGTCCTACTCTCTTGAGCACCTTTTCAGCTGGAGGGCAGATCTCAGCCACACAGGTCAGGGGATCAGTAGTCTGAGAGACAGGATGCCCCTGAGAGCCTTTGCAGTGTATATAGCTGTCTGTAGAAAGGAGGATTTATTCCTGTTTCAGCTGAGGGGTGTACTAATTAGCTCATCTTTCATTAGCTATCAGGAGACAGAAGCAAACAGGTTACATCATTCTGCTTTTATTTTTCCCTTTCCTCTGCCCTTGCCTATAGTTTTTGCCATTTGTTTCCCCTCTCTGAACAATGCCACTCTCTTGGGAGATCCTGTTGTTTGTCATCCTGTTATTTTGACCAATACTCTGTCTTTGCTCCACAGCTGCTTATCTTTTGAACTTTGCTTGCCTAAAAATTATTGAAGATGCTTCAGGGAAACCAGCTGGGAGTCAGAGAAGTCATTGAAGCTATGAGGTCTGTCAGGAAACAGGAAACCCAGGTTGTATACTGTGGGGGTTCTCTCCTGCAAGGCTGCAACCAGTGGAAAGTCTAATGCTGCCATCCTTTACTCAAGTAACTAATCCTCGTTTGTATGCTCATATGCTCAGGCTCTCAGAAGCCAGCAGAAGCTCTCTGTGTTTTTGAAGATTGCTGGACCAAGTACTCATTTTGAGAGAAAGATAAATTGTTTCTTGCCTTTGAAACTGCTGCCAGCAGAAGCAGACTGCATGCTCTGAGAAAAAAGTTGTACTTTGGGGAGCTAATCGCTTGAATGTTCAACACATGGCTAAGTGGTAAACTCTAAGCAGATTATGTTTCACTGAATTGTTTTCCTCGTTTGGGTTTTTTTATAATGTCAAATATATCACAATGTAATTTATGAAGTCATGCCTTCGAGTAGAACCACAAACACTTATAGGGACACTTGCTTCAGACAACATATGGCAAATCCTATGAATTATGCACAGCCAACATACGGAGAATGGAGACAGACTAAGGAAATGATTAGACCTGTTACCGTAGCAGTGACTGTACATTATTTTCACTTGACTGGGAAAAATGGAGTTTTATTGTAGGTTGGGGCTGAGATTGTTACTGCCAGGTGCAATATATTAACATGCATATTTATATTTAATGGTTTCTAGGAAATGTGGTGGCTTAGTTCTGTTCTGTGCTAAACCATGTTTCTGATGTAGTTGCTACAGTCTTGTTGCGAGAGTAGTAGCATAAAAATATATCTCATTTTTTTAAAGTGTATTATTGTAAAATATATGTTATACACCAGAAAATATTCCATGCCAGATGGGTGGCTTTCATCAAGTTTGCGTTTACCAATTCCTGCTTTTCTTGTTCTGAAGAGTAGATGATATGTTTTTACACTCAGGTTATTTGCATTGTTCCACCAACAGGATTTGCTATTAGTAAAATGCTGATAATGCGGAGTTTGGACTCTTCTGGGGTAAAAGACCCAAAGGTTTTCAATTTAAATCCTGGCTTTGCTTCTGAGGGTTGTCAGATGTCTTCCGTAGCATCTACTTCCTGAAAAAAAAAAAACTTAAAACTGGCTTGTTGCACTACTACCTAGCCCACAGCACTTCGCTGAAACTTTGAAAGTGTCCATGGGTGACTGGGCACCCATGACATTTGGCCCAACTGTAGAAGTCAGTACTGGGTGGCCTTGCTGTTCCCAAAATTTCTATTATAGTTAAAAAGAAGTCTGGAGGTGACATTTTAAGTTTAGATGGTTCCACTTCGCATTACAGAAGTGAACACCTTCATCTGTGTGATTCAAGTATTTCAAAACCAAAGAAGCAGACTTCATAGGAAAAAATGACCTTCTTTTGCACGTCAGGATTTCCAGCCAGACCTGCTGTACTCTGGGAAGGTGACAGAAGTTTAAGCATCAGACTACTTCTCTCAAGCCTATCTGGAAAGCACTTGGGCCATCCATTATCACCTCTTTTCTGGTAGCATTAGCCATTTAATTCTTCCCAGATGACTGATACTTATTTAGGTTTTCTTCAGGCTCTTAATTAGATGTCTTTCCATCCTGCTTTCTCCTAGCTGGCCTCCTAGGAAGTGCTGTGTGATGATAATGAGCTAAATCAGAATCCTTACTCCATGTCAACAGTCCTACTTTTACCTCTTTCACTTTCAGCACTATTTGTAGTAGGTATATGAACATATGTTGGCTAAAGATAATAAAGCATCTAGTTGTTTACACTGTAAATCCATAAAACTCATATGATTCTATATCAAATGTTGATAATGCTTTCTGGCTTTATTTTTCCTGAAGATATGTGTCAGAGCACAATATAATTGCTTTCACTATGGAGAATTCACTAATGCTTTGCAACATGTGTATGCAAAAATTTATGGAAAAGCCGTTATTTCTTCTGTGGAGGAAGAGGAGTAAAGGGTAAGAAATGCCTCAGTCAAATGATGAACAACATTGTTAGTTTCAGAAGGGGAAATTTATAGGTAGATCTTCATGGCCTTGTGTCTAGGCCATATGGTGAAAGATATTTATCTGATTGATTCTTTTTATGAAAATTCAGGACAACTTCCTTTATAAGGAGTTGGAGTGAACATGACTCTTCTCTATTTGAAACTATCAAGATTTAGAGCAGTGCTGCCTATCTCTGTCTAGGTTTACGTTTAGGCATTTGTGCCCATAATGATGTGCAAGGCTAATAGATTGGGATTTCATGTGCAGCTGTAGCTGATGTGAGTCTTAAAAGATGTTGAATTTATTTAGCATGATGCCTCTAAAAATTGAGATCATGGTTTTCCTACAAGTCTGGATGATTTCAGAGGTTTATTACAAATGTGGAATCTGAGATCCTGGGTTTTGCTTTCTTGTTCATCATATCAGCATCTGTAGAATTGAATATCCACACTACAGGAAGATCAGGCAGTTCTGCCTTTTAGTGTAGTGAACAAAATCCACGTAGAGTCAAAAGTCAGCATAACATTTGAAAGATCTAAAATCAGAATATCTTGATAATGTCTTTCAAAAAGCTCTGACTGAATCATTCTTCCCCTGTGTTACATTTAGTGAGATCAAGATTTTTTAAAGAAAAAATTGATTTCAATATCTTTTCAACCACCTTCACTTTTGCTCTGGTGCTCCTACTGAGCTTTGACTAGCCTTAGTTCTGGATATCTTGACATATATAGGAGTTTCTAAAATGGAATTGTGCTTTTAATGGTAATATTTCATATTAAATACCCTGATTATTGTAAAAAATACATATATGTTTTAGGATATAAAGATGCAATGGACTTGGAAGTAAGTGAGCAGAAAGCTTGTTTGTACAGTGGCACAATGACCTACGAGCCAACCCTGCAGCTCTGCTGACTGCTACAGTGCAAGTCATCAGACAGGCTTGTAAATCACAAAAATGGCCTTTTACTTTTGAAGGCAATATGTTTTTTCCTCTGTGGGAGGCAATGAGAGTAGCACCCTACATTTCAGAGGCACTTTTTAATTGAGAGTCACAGATGGCTTTATTTCTGTGACAGTGAGGATATGAACTTCAGCTTAGGGATTTTCCTCAATGCTTTCCCCACTGTGAAAAATGCAATCACCTTGTTGAGTTTCTTCAGACAGGTTGAAGAGTTGAACTTTGACAATAAACTGCCAGCGACTAATGCAGATGTTTGGTTTGCACACTGAAGGCAGCATTGCACAGAATTTCCTCTCTGCATCCTACAGATACCTGCATATTTGAATTGTAGAAATGGGCTTCTTGCCACTCAGAAGTAAACGTTTTGCTTAAGGAGCAGGAGGAAGTTATTAGTATGCAGACTCACAGCAGAGCTTTTAAATGAGATGTTTGAAAAGTACTAGCATGCAGGTAAACATGTCTCCTGTTTTCTCAATAATCAAATTGTTCACTCCTCGTGGATTTCTTTTGCCTTCAGAGCCAGGCATTGTGTCTGTCAGTATGCTATGGAGTCAAGGCTGTAGCTTGCAGGAGGAGTTGGTTTGGGTGTCAGAACCACTCTGACACCTCCTTATGCTGCTACTCAGTCGTTTCTTAAGTGCTATGCCCTTGATTCCTCGGCTGGGACCTCAGACAAGTCCTCCTCCCCATGCCTGCCTTAGTTCCCCGGGCACTGCACCAGCATGCCAGTAGCTGCCTCACCTCATACAGTGTAGAAGTTCACTGTGGTATTAACTGTGTGTGTTTTAATAAGAGCAGCCTCTGTGAGTCCCAGCAGACAGGCAGGAAGAGCTGAGATGTGATGTATAACCCTTCTCCCCTACTCTCGCCATGCCCAGTAGCCCTAAGAAAAGCCAAGGGGGAAAAAATGAGAGGAGGGGTAAGGGACTGAAAAGTGAGCTTCCAAGACAGGTAACTGTGTCTTTGTAGCACAAAAAGGAGAGGACATGAGGAAAAGGAAGAATAACACTGAGATAGGATCGGCAGTGTAACACCCCCTGGCACTTGGCTGTTTGGAATATGGTAGATCTGAGCTGGGGGTTCATCCCATGCTCCACTTTGATGACCAGCAGCCAGTGTGAGGTCATGACAGTCGCCTGGAAACAACAGCACTGAATCTATGAGGAATACACTTAGCTCAAAAGATTGGAGGGTAAAATGCTTTTCAGTTTCTTGGCTTTTGATCTCTGTGCATTTCACTCCTAGTTAGTTTTCTCTTTTCGTTTACAGCATTGATTCCCCTGGAGTTTTTCATCTTTTGTTGGAGAGTATGTTTTTAATATGTCAATAAAACCCTACAAAACACATGAAGTTCAAGTCGCAGGGTGACTCTGTCAGATGACTTGGAGATTGACTGAGTTGAAGTTGGTGGTGTTTCTTTAAGATTGAAAATGATAGGGGAAATCAAGCCAGGCCAACTGAGCTCTGTGGAGGCAGTTCTGGGAAGATTATCACCCCATTAGAGCTTCTCTTTCTGCTATAGTTAAGGGCTTGTCATTACTGTGGTTTTCTAGCTATCATCTTACACCTGGAAAGCATTAACACAGGATTCAGTTCCTTGTAGAATCCCTTCAAATGCATTTGTTTGTGGAAGTAAGTTATCTGTTGCATTTGATGTGACATAATAATTATAATTCCTTTCTCCTGAGACAACTCCTTGTTTTGTTCTTATGAATGCTTTTTTTATCACAGCATTTCCTTTCTGATATGTTTGTTTTATAGTTTTAAGTCTCTTTGAACAAAAGGAATATTTTGTTTTGTTCCTTGTTTAATTGCCATAATTACACTCTTTCCTGACTAGTATGTTTGTAGGCATTTATAACTTCTTTTGTGTTAGCATTCCAACATCTGCACTTGGCATTCCAACATCGACTAAGTGCCTCTGATCCATATTAAGTGCTGGCTATCATCTGCTGTGGAGCTCTTAAGCAGTTGCCTTAGAACGTCAAATATATTGCATTCTATCCCTAACAGAATAAAAAACAAGTTGGAAAGACCAGTAGCAATAAAGGAAGTGTTGCTGTAGTCAGAAAGTTATCCTGGTACAGGGGAGGTTGTCTCAAGTCAGTCTGATTTGGTGCGCAGCAAGGAGGCATGTTTCTACTTCTTCAGAAAACAGCAGTGTGTGTCCCTGTCTAGCATATCTAGTAGCAGCTGGTGACCTGGTCAAGCTCCTGCTTCACAAATCCATCCATTTCACACATTGATGCATGGGCTAATGTTGTATCCAACCTTTCACTAGAGGGAGAAGCCCCGAGCAAGGCCATGGATCAATGCCCTACCTCCCTGGGACTAGCTGTTTCAGAGAGCCAACTCATGTCATGGGAGTCTTTTCTCCCTCTCCAATAAAAATAACCAGACCTATAGGATAAAGTATTTTCTTTTCCTCACTCTGAATAATATCCTGACACCTCCATGCCTCAGGCTCAATGCACACATGAAGAAGCAATTATATGACAGACAATTTCCTCCCCAGCTTTCTCCGTTATTCAATTGCTTCACATTCCCTTGTCCTCTCAGCACTGGCTGATCTGTCCCTTGTCACAGGTGTCCCAGGACCCTCAGGACTGGCAACCTGCACAAAGATGGTGGCCGAGATATTCACTCTGGGAGTTGTAGCTGCTCTGAATTCCCTGAAGGAGGATTTATTTTGTGGCATGAGGAATACTGGGTTCCTGAACTAGGTACTCCTTAGTTATTTAACATGGGTGCTTGCCTTCCAGAGGCATAAAACCCTGTGGATTGCTGCTCTATACCACTGCAAATCCAATGGTGAGGTGGATCTGTTAAATGATGGTCTGATCCACAAAACCAAAAGGAAATTCTTCCACAGGAAATATGGTGAAATGTGTGGTTGTTCCTACTGCAGGCTTTAGGCAAGAGAGTCATTTATCAAGGAGGAAGCTGTATCATCCTTCTTGTTAATGCTTTACACATGCATTTTTGCTCAAGTGTTTGACAGTATCCACTGTACTTTATGGCTGACAGTAACAGAAATTGCCCGCATGCTGTAGGATTCGGACTGAAAGACAGCAAACCCTTGGCATTAGTGCCATTACTCTTGCCAAGGCATCAGAGTGTCATTTCCAGGGAAATGTATCCTTGCAAGTGTTTCACCAGGGTGTCTAATGCCCAGCTGACAGATAAGACAGCGCCTGTGCCTGGCACTGTGAGAAATGGCTCAGCACATAATCAGATGACAGTGTATCAGGCAGGGCAAACAGGACTTTTCTTACTCTTTTTTCCTTTCATGTGTGACTGCATGTCTGACTAACTTAGCTGAATTTTTACTTATACACCATTACACCTGAGTGCAGTTGTTCTTTCTGCCTCTCCCTGATTCCTGGTATCGGGGGCTGCTGGCTCCTGTGTGAGGTGCTACAGAGCTGTGTTCCAGTGTGAAAAATAGATTATATGGAAACTAATGGTTTGGAGTCATCACACCCTTTTGGCAAGGGGGTGGTTTCTCTGATTTCCCTCTGTCAGCAATGGAGAGAGTAGCAGCTCTCCCGGGGAGCAGACCAGAGTGCAAGGTACTTGGCTGCTGCTCTGAACCAGTGGCTGAAAGAGAAGCAGGGTGGAAGATGAACTCTCTTAGGCCAGAGTGATAATGTAACCCTGCTACGAGGGAACCTGCGTGGATGAAAAACAATCCTTCCCGCCATTCCCTCACCTTATGTTTTTTTTCTGGTTGGATTCAGGTCTTGGTCTGACAGATTATGCAGCATGCAGCCTCATGTATCTTATCTGAGGAGGGGATGAGCAACCAGGGAGAGGAGGGAAGGTGGGCCCATGTATTTCCTTAACAGCCCACAGTTAATCAGCTAAGAGAGATCAGCCAAAGCTTCAGTCCTTCTGCTCTTCAGGTCCCATGACTCTTCTGGTTTGCAAGTAGCCTTCTTAGCCCACATCATACGTTGCTTTCCTACTCTCATAGGGTTCCAGCGGTGTAGTTGCAGTGAGAGCTGATCTGAGGGATAATCTTTTTTACCTTGTTAATTTTTAGTGAGATCAACACCCTAAGCACACATAACACATGTTAGCACAGATGCGCTGCTCTTGATCCAGCTTAGGTCAGCTTAAGTTGCACCTCTGCAGTGTGCAAAGGGCAGTCAGATGGAGACTGTTTAACAGCAAGTGCAGAGATAGGCAGTAAGGTTTCTGCTCTCTCATAACACCAAATTTGCTATAATAATAATAGCAATTCTAATTTTGATAGTGCCTGGAGTAAATAGAATGCCTGTTGCATTTTTGTTCTGCTGGATTTCTTTTTTCCTCAAAGAACCACATAGGTCTTGCTTCCAGAACACAAAGGGAGAGTCATCCTCTCCCTTCATTGTTTTATCTGAATGTCAGAGCTTGGGTTTGCCTCCCTGCTGTTGTCTGAGGTCAGCTGGGTTTTAGGCAGTGAGAAGTGGCCCATGATAGAGAAACCACGGCCAAATACAGTCCTGTCAAACTGGAAGGTTATGCTTTTATTCTCAGCAACCACTCTTAGACAGCTTCATATTGAGCTCTTCATTTAAAAGTGCTTTCTAAAAAAAGTAGTTTAGGTCCTCTGTAACAATCAAACTTGCAGGAATGCTGCTTACTAAAACACACCAAGCAACCCACCTCTTTGCTCTTTTTCTCTTCTAAGGAAGTTTAAAAAAATTCTGGTACAAAAACATTTGTGATAGATAAGGTACAGGGCCTTATTGCTCTCTGTCACAGAAGAAGGTAAAACATTGTCTCAGATCACTCAAGAATCTAGTGAAAAGTGAGAATAAAATCTCTATTTCCCAGGTGTTACATTTGTACTGTCTTCATCCTCACCCAGGCAGCTGCTGTCTTTCCTGCCTTAGATATGGCATGGGATACTTAATGCCACACAGAACCCACATTGTTCCTCTGTGTGCAGCATTTGTCAAGCAGAGGTTTGAGATTTAGATGGGCATGTTTGATAGAAAGGTCACCATTCTGTGCTGCACAAGAATGAGCATGGCTGTGCATCCATTCATTTGATCAATACTGCTGCTGTTGGGAGCTGTAAATGGCTGTCTAGACCAGACCTTAACAATGGATGTCTCGTACTGAAGACAGTGCAATATTCTGTATTTTTATGCAGAAAAGGTACAGTTTTCTGAGCTGACGTGGCCTTTACTATATTTCTTCTGAAGTAGTACACCTGTATTAAGACATTTGTCTACAGTCTTTAATAAGTAATGTTGTTCATGTCACAAAATCTTGTTCTGTGTTTTTCAGTCTTTTAGTTCAAAATCTCATTTATTCATCAAAGCAGATTCTTCTGTCCTCTGATGCTCATCCAAATATTTGCTGTGTAAGCTGCCTGCAATGGAGCAAATGATTCTGCTCCTCCAATTTATTTTTTTTAAAAACCCCAAAAACATATGGGGAATACAGAGGGAGCATATGCCTGCAAAGTAAAACATCCTGGTAAATAGAGAGGAGCATCCTCAAACCAGTGTGTTGTACATGCGTGTCTGGTGGCTGTATAAAAAGATACTGGAAGTATTTTGTTTTACCCCCAAACAATTAAGATTCTTGCTATCCCTTTCTCCCTGCATTCAGAGAACATTAGTGGAGGTTCTTGAGCTACAGCAGCATTTATCAGGATGTCCATATAGGGCAGTGGGAATACAGTGAAGGCATCCAAAAACCCATTCTCGAAAGGAGACCTGAAATTGTTACCAAGTTACTAATTTTGGATTCATTTGTGTGAGGGCCCCATCCTGAAGTCAGCCATGCACAGAGGAATCCACAGGAAGGATGCAGGTGGTGGTGAAACCAGCCCAGATCAGAGGCAGGTGTATTTGGCATTATAGGAGCAGTGACTGGCCAGACAGTGTGTTCTCTTGCATAGCTAATGAGTGCAGGCTTCTAATAAGACCAAGTGTCTTGAGACGTGTCACTGCACTGAGTGTGGCAACACAAGGAACAAGGACAGCACTTCTTATTATATCTCAGGGAACAAATGCATAGGTCTGAAGGTGCAAATTGGAAGAAGTCTGGAGCTCAGGAGAATGCTGACAGTCTTGTCAAGTATTCCCCTGCCAGATGCTGTCTCTGCAACGCTGCTTATTCTCCTGGATCCACTGTTGTTACGTCACTGAAAGCTTTTATTTCTTGCCTTAAATTTCCTTTGGCAGCAGTTGTTTAGATGTTTTTGCTTGGAGATTTAAATGATAAAATTTCTGTCTAAATCAAACGGACTACTGACATATTAAAAAAAAGAATCAGAATTTCCTTAGCGCAGGAAATTGCAAGGTTTGGAACTTTCGTTTACATCTTAATTACAAGCTTTTTATAAATTAAAAGACTGAAACTTTGCAGAGGAGGGAAGCTTTTAATTAAAATCATTAGGTGTTTTAGAATGGAATATGTTTGTTCTCCTTTGTTAAATCAGAGTGCTTAACGGCTTTCCTGATTTGTTTTGATTTTTTTATTTTAAATCATCTCTTCCTTCAGCGTGCTTGCATCCTTGTGGGTAAAAAGATATGCTTTGAAAGTATCTTTCCTTTTCTTGCAAAACGTGGGTGGATGTGCAGCACTGGCAATGGTACTTCCTGCACGAAGTGCTTGGGAGAGGCAGGATCTCCAGCTTGGTGTTCCCAGCAAAACACCTGGGGGATGGGGGCGAGTCAAACTGAGTGATGCCCTTGATACAGGATGGCAATGAGGACGTGCTTTGAGAGGAAGGATCTTCTTTGAAAGTTCTAAGTGTCCTACTCTGAAGTGAAGCTCTGGTGCATTTCTATCAAAGTGCCATTTTTATGTCTAGCCTTAGTGATGATTCAAGAAACAACTAATTATTCAGCAGAGTTAAAATGTTGCAGATGTGCTTCTCACTCAAAGGACATGAGGTAGGTCTTCAGCTACCGTCTAATCATGTTGCTTCCGTCAGAGAGTACGCTAATTCTGAGTGGCTTTTCCACCCTCTCTGAGGGGCTCAAGCAGCTTGTTTGGCTGGAGTATGAACTGCTTGTAGGTCTGCTTGAAAACTTTTTCCTAGGAAGGTGGCTTACAACCTGCTTTTTCTATTCAGGCTACTGGCTTTTCTGATCTGAATCTTTCCTTAGAGAGTGCCATATTACCTGTATGGCTAGAGGACTCTCTCTATGGAAAGTAGGAAAAGCTTGCTTTTCCCTTGGGAGAAGGAGGCTGAGCTCAGCAGCCTGGCTGGGTACCGTGTGCAGTGGTCTTCCAGACCAAGGGAGGCTTTTGCCTGTTCCTGTCTCTAAAGCAATGTTGTAAATAGAGCCCTAGGGGAGAAAAGTAAGTCTAGTTGTAACACCTTGGTAGATTTCTGTATTTGCAAGCAGTTTCCACATGATTGACACAGTTTTGGGCATTGTTTGAGGATTGTTTGCTCTCCAAGCAAATTAATTTTGTTTGGAAGTTGGAAGAGGGGGTTCCTGCTGAGGATAGCTGGATTCATCTGGGTGTTACAGTTCTGTTGAGTCTTCTGACAAGCCTTTCTTCACGCCTGAAGTTCTTTATTTTCTCAATTTTTGACCTCATTGGTTAAAGCCAATGCTAATTTGCAGTGAAACTGGGTTTTACAGACAGGGGAAGAACCATTACCTGCAACAGTGCATCAGAAAGGCTTAACTTGCAGAATGCCTAAATACTGAGCACTTAATGTCTTTGCTTTCCATTTTAGGTAAAGAATTCTGGTTTTTTTCCTTCAAAGTAGATGAAAGTAAATGTTGCTCAAACCCCTTTCACAGCTGCTATCTTATTCTTTTTGCCTATCTTATTCTTGTTCTTCATAACCTGAAAGTTTGTGTAAACAACAAAGTCATTGTTCTATAGAGAAGCCACAGATGAGGTCTTTTAGATAATGCCTGGCTTGGACATGAGTAATCTGCAGTTTTAGACTGAGTCAACTGGGACAACTTGAACTTCATGCAAAGGTAGTCTTCTTTTCTTTGTGATTTTTACATGTCAGGGTTATGACAGATTATCACCAAAGTGACAAAGCAGTAGATGAGCACTAAGATGAAAATGTCTGTCCAGGCAGAGGACGGGACTGATGCTTGAGTAAGCACTGTCGCTGTACGTCGACAGATTAGGTGCAGAAAGGATGTTGCAGTGAAAATGCACATTTTGCAGAAACTGGAAAAAGTAAATGCTTTTCAACTGGTTTATCAGTATTTTTGTGCTCTTCAACGTTTTTTGGTAGATTTTAAATGGAATAGGAATAGAATAATTTGAGGCAAAGGACTGCAGGTAACTTGAGGCGAAGGATTGGAGGTAACTTGAAACTGAAGGTCAGCTGGGTTTAAGTTATCCACTATCTGTTGATAAGCTTAAGTGACTCCAGTGGCTTGCCACCGTAGTTTTCTTTTCCAGGAACTGACCTGGTTTCTCCTTATCTCTCTACCTGTCTTTGTTCTATAAATATTTCTGATGAGAACTTCAGTAACTTAGGCAGAAGTAGCAATTTGCTTGCCTAGAACACACTGGCATCTCTCTCTGCTCCCCCTGCCCTTTCCAGGAGATGCTCTCCAGCCCTTTGTTCACTGCAGCCACTTTCAGGCAAAGGGGACAGGTTTTTGTCAGCAGTTTCGCCATTGCAGTTCTGGGTTCATCTGGCCTAGTAGGTGTGCACTGCCACACTTCATGACTTTTTGGTTTTTACTTTATCCTTCTGTTTAAATTATTTTCCCAGTGCTCCTGACTGACTTGGACTCATCTTTGGTTAAAAAAAAAAAGAGCGGTCCTAAAGTAAACATTTTGAAATATAGCACTGTTGTAAAACTAGTATCTGGAGTATTCAGAGTATTCCTGATTAAGGGAACATAACCAAGGATAAAGCTTCCTTTGGCAAATTGTCAGAAGCCTGTGAGATTCATAGTGCTTGCTGGCATGTCTGGTTTGTCCTCCAACTACCTTTGCTTTTTTCTCCAGTTGGTATCCATGTTTATTGCATTTATTATTTCCAAAACATTCCCCTTGTATTTTGCTAATGGTTGGATGATGGTCCTCTTACAGGATGGAGATTTCTCCATTGTAGATGTCACATCCTTCATTTCTTTGCTAAGTTGTGCACGGCCTTCTGTAAATTACCAAACAATGTTTTTTCCCAGAATAAAGAATAACTATTTTCACAGGTTACCACTTTGCCATCCAGGTGCTATAACTGCTCATGTGCTTCTCAGAGCTGGAACTTTATGCTTACAAAACATAAAGGTTCAATTTCAGTTTAGCCAGGGAAGGGGCCTAGAAGCTACAGCTACTGCCCTCCCATTGCAGTTCTTCTCCTTTACTCACTCCAGTGCAGCTTTTGCTATCAGAATGTCTATTTCCAAATGGAGATAGGCTAAAACATAGGCAAAAATAGGGATTTTATAGCTTTTTTTTAAATAAAGGAATTCTGAACTAAGCATGTGAAGCATTAATTCCTTGGCCATTCAGTGTGGGTTTCCTACAGCTGTTTTTGGTGCCTTTGCTTCCATTCAGCAATCATCAAAGCCCTGCTGGAAACCCTAATCACCCATATATCTGTTGGAGAGAAACATTTGCAGAATACACAAAACAGTGAATTAATGAAGAATACTGGGTTCTACAAATCATCAGCTTTAAGTTTTGTTCGTTGTGATATTTCCTCTCATTAAAAAAACGGGAGTAATGTGGGTTTTTTTTAACTTCTGACAGATTGAAGACTGTTTCCAGGGGACCTGGAAATATGCAAATTATTTTGCCCCAAGTTCATTTACTAGCAGATACTATTCTTCATTTTACTGTTGAGTGAGTAAGCAACAGTTACCTACAGTCTCATGGGATATTTTTTTCCATTCCCATTAGCGGGAACCTCTGGGGGGTTTCTTGTCCTGCAACTGTAACAAGTGAAGAGAAGTTTAATTAAGTGGTCCTCAATCCAATTTATACTTCCCTGTGCAGAAAGAATCTGCCCTGTGACACTGAAGGATTTGTTTTTTCCCAGCTGCTGTTAGTGGAATTTGAGGTTCTGAGTAATTTGGTTCAAAACCATCCTTTGAGGTAGACATTTTATTTTCTCACTTAGGCATTGCACCTTCTACCAAATCAGAGCAGTACATAGACAAATGTATTTGAAGCATGGCAGAGTTTATCTAATCTTGTTAGGTGACATATAAAAATACCTGTCTGTTACTTCTACTTGCATAATAGTTATAATCAACCAGCATGTTGATTATCTGATTATCTATTTTACATTTATTAGTACTCCCACAGACAGAATAAGTAATTCCATAATGATTGGGGTTATTCTTTTGTTTAATTAGTAAAAATACAAATTTTCTGTTCAGAGTTTGTCATACAGAACTTTTTTTCCCCCAAAACATGATGTCCTGTTTCTTAAATCCTCTACTGAGTCAAATTCAGTATTATTTGCTATGTGAAAATGAGACAAGACACTGAAATTTACTTTTGGGAAGTATCATAGTCATGCTCAGAGCACCAGTAATCCCTCACTGGGGCTTTGGTTTTGCAGACCTCAGCCAAGTCTCTACTAAAGAGTTATGCAGATCAAGGTCCGTCTGGTCTGACAGACGTACTCCTGAGCCAGACTTGCACTTTTAGAGTTAAATCTGTCCAAGAAGCCTGAAGCACGGTGATAGAATTGCATTCAAAGATTGGCTGGGTGGTGGCTACCATCCTTCACTCAGCACTGGGTGGGTGAGTGAGGAGCTCTGGTCCCCCCTGCTGCCTCATCAGTGCAGGGCTGTCCCTGCTCTGTGCTGCTGGAGAGCACAGTGCTCATGGGCAGGGGCTGATGCTCTGCCCAGAAGTGTGCCAGCATCCGAAGCAGGCTCTGCAGCTCTGGCATATTGCCCAAGACAGTTTCATTCCCCACTTGGTTGGCTGGGGTACACAGGGCCTTAAGTAACTACAGGGATGTACTCAGGTGAGTAGTTACCATGGGACATGTACATAAAGTTATAAAACAGGTGTTGGAGGCACCTCAGTGGCATAGCTGTTTGTCTCACTGAAGAAGAGGAGCATCATGGATCTGTTGCAGAAAAAAAAGGTACATATTTATTTTAGAAGAAAAACACAAAGATGCTCAATGTATTAAGTTGGGGGGTTGGAGTTAAATGTATCAAAGCTAAATGAGCAATAGTGAAAGTATTTTACTGCATGTTAGACTGGTTGGACTGAAAAGTGATGTGGGTAAAATGCTGGCACACAGCACAGATTACTGTTTCCTTTTTGTGCTTAACTGCACTGTTACTTCACCTTGGGACTTAAAAAGCTGTCACTGAAAGTCATGGCTGGGTAAAATGCATGCTCTTATTTATGACATGCAGCAGGGTGTGTGTCATCGTAAAAATGTTTTATTGACCTCCTAAAGATGTGCCGTGCATGGAGAGTCATTTTCATAGGATGTAGGGAGGGAATTTTCTCTAGTTATAATTTCTGAGTCTTATCACAGTGATAGTTACCAGTGTACAGGAGACGCTGTATCTGATTGATGTGCTAATTTAATGCTTTCTTATCCTGCTGCTTAGGAGTTCCTGGCCCGCACTTCTACCAGCATAACTCTCGTCTTAAGAGCTATGTCACCTGCCAGAGGTTCAGATTAATTAAATTTTTTTGTCAAGAAAAGGCACCTCTCTCAACATCTCATTTGTAGAAGAAGCCTTCAGATGTTTTCACTTGTCAGCTCTTCATCCAAGATATTAAGAAGGAAGGAAGGGCTTTATTGCTACAAATAAGTAGAACTTACTGAAATGGTGCTGGTCTGGATGCAATCTGTACTTACATCTGTATGGTCAGGAGGTTTATGGTTCTCTGGAGGTAAAGGATATGTGCTAATACTAAGACTGGAGTAATTTCAGGGTAGTGTTGGTGGACAAGTGATGCAGTGTCTGTTGCAGAGTGGATACTGCTGCACTTTTCAGAGGCAGCTCCATCCTCAGCCTTGTAGCAGCTGAGGCAGGAATTCAACCTGATTTCACCCAGTTTACAAGTAAAGAAGCTAATGAAGAGTATTAGGTTTTCAGTACTGCTTGGATTGTGACAAACTGGGTTTTCTTTCCTACTGGACCCCCTGGTTTGTGTGGATTTTTTGTCTCATGGAGTACTAATACCAGTCAGGCCTCCCAGACATTGTGCAAAGAATGTTTCCGAGAAGACCCATGAATCATCTTTCTGTTCTGTTGGCAGATACGTCATTGGTGAGAAGATAAGGAAGATTTGGGCATTCTGATTTCTTTTTAATTTCCTCATATGCCCAGAATTTAAGACTGCAAGGAAAGGCTCATGGTATCTTTAACAAGCACAAAAAAAGGATGATTGAAGCCCTTAAGAAGCTTCAGAATAAGTTTTCCCATAGATCTTGACAGTTTAGATGCTCTAAATGGGTTTTTAGATGCCTACTTTATGATCACCTGTCTGCTTGGCAGACAGTTACATGGACTCTTTTTTCCTCTCTGTCTTTCTTTGCAGAACTGATTTGCTCATCTAGAGGTAGGACAGCTGGATTTTGGGAGAGTATCTGCTCTCTCCGGGCTGGTCACTCTGGTGGAAGACCTTGAATCAGACTGTTGACGCAGAGGAGGCATCTTGCCCTTTGCTCTCTACTCTTCGGGTTGGCAGTGTTTTGAGATGAGCTGAGCTTTTACTGTTGAGCAAAATAAAGTTTCTTCTCCTCTGAGGGACAGAATTTTTTGTCCTCAGTTCCAGATGCTGTGAGTACAAGGACAGAGTATGCCAGGCTCAAGGTTCGGTAGGACATAGTTATGCGTGGACACTTGATTATGCGTGCAAAGGAGCAGTTGCCACAAAAGCAATGGCACTCAAAACATGGTGCAGGCAGACTGCCTGCTTAAATTCAGGGTTGCTTGGCAGCAGCATTGTGGCACAAGTGTCCTGCCAAGTCATGAGCTGGCACACTGCCCTCCATTTAGACTGGGACGGTAGGCAGCCAAGTGACCAGCAGCTGTGGCTGTGAATAGCAGGAGGGCACTAGTCCAAGAACAACAAGAAGAAAAGCTTCTTCTTCTACATCTAGAGATTTTCTTGGCTCTTCCAGACATGTCTTCTCATTTCAAAAGGATCTGGAAGGTGCCCTAATACAGCTGCCCTTTTTGAATCCTGTCCACTGGGATCCTCCAGTTACAGGATTCTGCATTAGCACATTTTTTTGCCCTGTCTGTGACTGCAGTAGACAGAAGTGTGTTTGCTTGAATGTATAGAAATGTTTCTCTGCTCCCTTTGTTTGAGCAGGACAAGTGAAGTGACCTGTAAAAATCTGTCTGCATCCTGCAAATGGCTTCTACACCAGCTTTCCTCCTAATGGCTGCATGAGGATTGGTTTTTATCTTTAAGGATGCCAAAGTGCTTGAATGAATGTAGATTACAGTTTTTAAAGAGGTTGATGGGTGTCAGCAGGGGCTTCAGATTGCTGATTCTTTGTACAGCCCTTCAGATAGCAGAAGTGATTCTCTGTCCCCATCCAGTTCTACACTACAGCCTGAAGACATGATCTGTCACAGGCAACCTCAAGCACATCCCCAAAAATCCCCACACAAACAAAAAATCTGAAATGAATTCTCTGGAAAATAGCACAAAGTCAAACAGTAAGTTGAATGCTGGCGTGTGCATGGCAGAGGTCACACTTCAAGTGGCAACATGTATAAAGCTGTATGCTCAATGTACTAAATGAAATTGATGGGGTCAGGGTAGAACAAAGTCCACAAAAACTCTGCCTATGAAAGCTCGAGGGCATCACTGTCTCTGCAGCCACACTTCTTACATGCTGAACACAGGGAAGTGATCTCCCCTAGTCTGTCATAGAAGGTTAATGTTGTGGTACAGGCTCATGATCTATTTAAAGGCATTTCTGCATCAGCCTCCAAGATCTTTACCCCAGCATCTCTCATTAGCTGTCAGTCTGGTGGAATTTCCTGGCTTTTGAAGTGGATTTTCCTGCTTGTGGTCGAAGAAAATGGCAACAAGGACTTGGGAGAGAGTGTGAGCCAGACTCCCTGCTGACCGCAGAGCTTCCCTCGCCATTTGTCATAGAAATACTCAAATAGCTTTCCAGCCAAGTCTCTGAGAAGTAAAAACTTTACAGCACTAGCATCTTTAGGTTGTGTATCTCAGGGACAAGTATTGGCAGCTGGGTCTGAGCACCCACCATGGATGTGATACCTCTCACCATCTTTATCTTCTTGTCTGTTGAGAGGAGCAGTAATGTCCCTGGGAACTGTGGGAGCACTGATGGGACATGGCATTAGGGAGTACTAGATGTGCACAGGGACACCTCTAGGCCCCTCTCAGTGATTCCTGCTGCAATTTCTCTGCTGGCAGCACTCTCAGTGGGCTGGAGATAAGCACTTTGCTCAAACAAAACCTAAACTGTAGATGTTGGCCAGCTGCACACAGCTGGACCAAAGCTCTGCTCATCTTGGCAAAGAAGCCAAAACCAAGTCCTTACAAAGGCAGAGGCTCAAATGAAACTGAAATTATTAGTCCCCTCATGCAGCACCCCAGCTTCTAGCAGCAGGGGTAGACATCAGCAATTCTTCATGCTAAATAACTAGGGCACAATGAGAGGCATATAAGACTCAAGTGTCTTCAAGGAGGAACTGCAAGATGATTAATGCTGCAATAGCTGCTTAATTACAAATGCATGTTGGTCGCCAGATGATATCTAGGCTGAATTTAAGGTCTGAATCTTTTCCTGTGAAATATGATCTGGATATCATTGGCATGACAATGAAGGATATGTGTGTTGATAGCTCACTGGGGTAAAAAAAATGACTAAGTGTAATGGTTTAGAAATGCAAAGTCTAAGATACCATGTATAGGTTTTAATTTGGTGAGACATTTTTGAGACATTTAAAAGTAACTTTTTTTTTTTGGGTGAAGGAGACATTTGGAGAAAAATGGGAGGTGATGCAATTTTGTCTGGTTACCCAGATAAAAACCAGCAAACATAACTATGTCTTGTGAGAGCCTCTGTACTCTGAGTTCTGTTGAGTTACTTGTTTTTGTGAGCTTTTGAAGGGTGAGGCCCCAAGGCTGTTGGTATGATTATCCAGTAATACCACTGGATTAATATGTCTGCATAGTTTGTGAATTGTAATCATGACTTAAATATAGCTCCTTGCCAGGCAGGGTGAGGCAGCAGGTGGGAGGCTTGCAGTGCAGCCAAGCGGGGTGACTGGGGAGACATGTCCTGCTCTGTGGCATTTTCCAGAGCTTTCAGCAAACACCAAAGCCCATGTCAGGGCTGCTCTGCAAGCATAAAAGTTAAATGGGAGCTAAGAGCGGCAGGCTGCATCAGCTCTTGGGAGTGGCTCAGGCAGGAAGCATCTTGAGGCAGGTGTGTTGGTAGCACCATAAAGCATTCTTTAGAGTTGCTTTGCTCAAGAGTTGGTAAGAGAGTTTGTGGTGGTCTGAAAGGTCGCCATGGTCTGAAAGGCTGGGCACAGCCTAGTGCAGCATGGCTGGCGCACTGCAGTACCTCAGGGCAGGGATGGGAGTGGGCATTGCAGTGGGGAGTTCCGTAGCAGGGCAGCAGTGTTGGTCTGTCCACGGGTTCATTCGGTTAATACCATGTGTTTACAGGTTGTGACCTACTGAGGTCAGGATGGGGTTTCCTTTGACTTTTTGGGGATGCTTGATGGAGCCTGGTGCTTTTGTGTGTGGCAGTGAAGGTGAAGAACTTCGTTCCATGCTGGTGTGTAGCCAGCATTATGATTGTGTCACATTGTAGTGTATCTTCACAGGTTCCTTCGGGGGGGCACTGGCCTGTCACTGGTTCCATATGTGTTCTTCAGGGTACTACAGGGTATTACAGCAGTGCTGTGTAAGTCACTATTTGTAATACTGTGCTGTGTGCAGAGAGGTAACCTTGATGAGTTATTTCTGATTATGATTTGGGTGATTGTAATTCAGCTTCTGCTCTGACTTAACTTTCAAAGCAACTATAATCTTATCTCTTTTTTCTTTTCATGGTGCACAGATTTAATCACTTGTCAAGGAAATAAAGATCTGTTGAAAAGTTAGAGTTATATTTTCAAAATTGGCATAAACAAAATTTAATTTTATACTCAATGCAGTAATTGTAGTGGAGGGTGTCTGTGAGGGCATAGCATAAAAATCTTTGGAAATAAAACTTTATTCAGTTTATTGATTTAATTGCTGTCACATTAACTGTTTCATCACTTTGATTGTGCAAATCTTGGACAAAGTGTGGGTGGATTTAATTTTTTTCCCAGTTGATGTGATCTCAGTCTGTTCAAGCTGCAGTATAAATGGATGGGATTCCTTTTGAGCCTGCCCCTGGCCAGAAAACCAGTGAGCATTGACTCAAAGCTGCCAAGAGAAAGAAGGAGAAGGTGGTAACTCATCCAGGGTTTAAACTGGTCTTTTCCTGGCACAAAATAGCCTGGCAATTTGACATCAGCCACTCAGCAGAGCAGAATAGGACAATGTCATTGCCCATTACAACTGGTACCAATTCAACTTTTAATTTAAATGTGCCAGCAAAATAAGAGTAAAGACAGGCACCCGTCTCTTACTTGCTGCACCTGTCTTGGTATCTATGGAGTTTGGACTATACTGATTTTATTTCTTTGAATACAGTGCAGCAATTTTCCATGCCACTCTTTATAGCCTTAGGGAAATCACACATGTAAACTGGTTAAAGAAAATAGCATTGCCTTGGTGCATTTTTCTGTAGCAGTGGGTAATGGGTAGTCTATTATAGTTAATAGTACCTGGACAGTTGTGATTTTGTCACACACAACCACTCAGGCTGCCTGCCTGTTTTTCCAGTACTTGCTCTGGGGGTTTATTGTTGTTTGGTTGGTTGGTTGCTTTTTTTTGAATCCACTTATCTCATCAGAAAATGGAAATCACAAAATTTTCTGATCTGATTTCTTATTCATTGCCATCTCCTCAGCCTGCCAGTATGGCATTACACATGTTATTAGAAAAAGAAAAGATAAAAAATGGAGGAGCAGAATGACATGAAAGACTGGAAGGAGAACTGCTGTTGAAGTCACTTCTGGACTGACTGTGGTCAGCTAGCATGAGTGGGATGTACATCTCCCCTTTTTCTCCTCCAGCAGGAGGCCACAGGCTTAGCCTTTTGGAATCAACATGTTCTTTCTCTTTGCTGAGATTCAAATAACCAGAAATTAGAAATCTTCCCTTCATAAAGCTGCAGCCCCCCGAGCCCCTAATTTTATCAGCCTTACTCAGAGCTCGTAGATCTCCATCAGCTTTCATAGATCATGCTTCAATTTTGTTTCCTAAAATACAAGTTTGAAGGAAGCCACTATTGTCCACTGGAAATCCAGACAGCATTAAAAAGCGAAGGCAATTTCTCATATTTTATCTGTTGTCCCTTGTTCATTGTTTCTTGTATTTCTATTCATATATTCCTGTTTCTAAAATCTTTCTCATTCTTGTTGCTATGGTAAAAGCCTGCCTAAAAAAGAAGAATTATAGCAGCAAGGTACACTGACCTACAAAATAATCAGAACATAGTTGCTCTGTACAAAAGGCTGCTTTCAAAGTAGCTGCTAGAAAATCTTGAATGGGAAAGGGAGATGGCTGAAGTATGGTGACTATGTGCATGGATCTGGATTTAGTGAAAACTCCAGCTTATAAACAAAATTGCTGCTTCTGACCAGTGGATCTGTACAGCCAGTACCCCATACACAAGATTTTTCCATGACTGCAATATTAACAGATGCAGACACCTAAAAAAGTGGTCTTGAGCATCTGTTTCTGTTGTTAACCTTCCAGCTCTGATGTGATTTTCTCCTCTGTGTACATGAATGTCATTGATACAGTGTTGTATTACAGTGGCTCATCCTTGCTGGAGGCATGGTTTCTTTTCCAACAAACTGATTTGAAATGAAGTGAAAACCAAACCGTGAATTTTTTGGTTCACCTCCCAGACTATAAAAATGGATGGTCTCATTAATGATTAACACAGCAGCTGGTAGCTCACAGGAGATCTGGAAGAAAATACTGCAGTGTCTCCCTCCTCCAGCAAATATATTGGTTAACAGTTTTCTGTGCTCGTACTACCTTATTTCAGTGTACACATTTGAATCCTAGAAGAGTGGATCTCTGCCTTCATACCTGCTCTAAGATCAGTAAGGATGCATTAGATCCTAGTTGCATCAGATAATATTTTGTGATGTTATTAGTGCTTAGTGGTTTGCAGTTCCATGTGGTGTTAGTATGACTTTTAGAATGCTTTTCTATTTGAAACTATGCTGTGGGCTTTGAAGATTTCCAGGATCTTTTTGCCCACAGCATGGTTATGTCATTAAGAATCAAGTAAAATTTCACAACAATTTTGCATTTACATGGACATCGCTTCTGTGTGTTTCGCTGTTGATAAATCCTTATTATAGCATTAAACTGTGTAAAAAATATACACATATATTATTGTCAGGAAGTGTTTACTACTCATTCTACTCCACAGTATTGGAGTACACTGTGCCTGGGCAGCTGACAAAAGTGTAATGAACTCTAAAGAACCCGAGGGATCTTTTAGACTAAATGTTCTCAGAATGTATTTAACTGGTCAGCTAAAAAATCACCAACCAAAATAAAAGAAAATCAAAAAACCCAGAAATCTCTAAGATAAAAACCTTATTACATAGTAATTTTGCATATGGCAAAAAGTGGTAGGTTATCTGGAGGCTTTTCCTTATTGCTCTAGAAAAGAACTGTGAGCATCTATTCTCTTCTAAACTGAGATTCTTCTAAAATGATTTTTTTTTTAATACTAAAAAATATACTATAGTCTCTGGAACCTTGTGCAAATTTTCAAATTATTGTCTCTAAGTATAGGTACATGTTTTCCTCTATATTTGCTGTAAAATATTGTTGGATGCATGTATAGTACACCAGTTCCTTCCCTGGCAGAGACAGGGCAGACACGGAAACTCACCTGTGCACAATTACAATGGATAGTGCCTCCAGGGTTTATCACAAGGTTGTTTCCATGGCATACATGAAGATAGAACACCTGACCGTCAGCAGGCTGATCCTGGCCCAAAGGCTGCTTGTTTATCCAGCCATTCTTCAGGGCAGCACCACCTTCTGCAAGGAGATCACTCCAAGTGGAATGTTGTGCTAGTGCCAGTGGCCAGAAGAGGGATGGGAGAGGAGGGTGGAGGCTCACCTGAGCCCCAGCTTTTTGTAAGACAGCCAGCACATGGGAGGATTAAGCATGTGGTGGCAGAAGTGAGAGCTGCTGCTGTTGTGTCCCACCACAGGACCTCAAATCCAGCTCCAGCTGGCGTAGCTGTGAGGATGAAGTACACTGGAGTGTTTGTAATTTTGGTTGGTAACACTCAATTAATTTACTTTCACTGACTTGAGTGGATATTTGTTTGTCTCATTAGAGATCCGAGCTCAACTTGTTGAGCAACAGAAATGCCTGGAGCAGCAGACTGAAATGAGAGTGCAGCTTCTTCAGGATCTGCAGGATTTCTTCCGCAAGAAGTCGGAAATAGAGATGGAGTATTCCCGAAACCTGGAAAAACTGGCAGAGAGGTTCATGGCAAAAACCAGGAGTACAAAGGATCATCAGCAGTACAAGTAAGAGAAACGTGCTTGCCCCTTGCCCCCGTGTTGTACCTGTTGCTGGTTCAGAGTTGATGTGGCTCTATGCAGTTACTCATGTCAGCTTCTGGCAAGTAGTTTCAGTTTCTTAAAAGTTGTTGCGCAAATACTATCCCTAACCTACCATATGGATTTTAAACTACCCAAAATACAGCCAGTATCTAGAAGAGATGCAGAGCTCCAAAAGCATGAAAATTGTGTGCTCATTTCTAGTGGAGTTGGTAGGATTTTGAAGCATCTGCATGAAGGTCAATCCACATTACAACAGCAACAAAAAAGACAATTTTGGCCAAAAATGACATTCAGAAATAAAACTATTTTGATTTGTTGTTGCATGTGAACCTTGCTGCATCTTCACCTCTCTGATTCCTGGGAATAAAGATGATGTGAACGTTATGCATTGTTTACAATTTAATGTATCCTTTTAATAGCAGAGTTTTGTAACCTACAGTGCATTTTCTGAAATGCTTCATTTGCATCACTTGCTGACATAGTCTCATGTGGTTATTTTCCTGACTTGAGCTGATTAATGGATGCGTGTGTCTGGCTCTGTTATGCCTAGGGATTTAGAACAGTATTTTGTGTTTGTAAAACTGAAAAATAATTTTCCCACTGTTCACTCAGTGCTGTGCTAGAGATACACAGATAAAAATGTTGTTTCAAGACAAAAGTATTTTCCAAATAGATCTGGCAAAGGAAAGGTTAATCAAAGACAGCTTGAACAGTTCAAAGAGCATTAATATATATTTCTTAAAATTCGTTTTAGTGACTCAGTGATTCTCTGAAATAACCAACTTGTGCATATGTCACCACTTCACAGAGAGCCCTGGCTTTTATTCTGCTTGTGGCAAAATCTTTTTTCCTTATGTTTACAAACATCTTTCTTTGTTCTTAAACATGTTAAATCCAGACTGGCAGCTGTGCATGGGAGTTATGACTTGAGTTCTACCTTTGGCTTTGCTCTTGCCGTTCTCTGCTTTGAGAACAGGTTACAGCAAAAGTGGCTTTAGTTGTTGGTCCCCTGAGCTGTTCCCACCATTGCTCCCAGAACAATCAGGAAGGTCTGTGGAATTGGCTTCGGGACATGCAGAAGCAGTGAGGACCAAGAAGTATCAGCATGGCCCTTCAGGAGTGCTCATGTTGTCTGAGCTGGCTGATAAAACCCCTTGCTGTGAAGTAACACTGTTAAGATGTCTATCTGAAACAAATGGAGGAAGTTTTCTTAACTCCTGATTCACAGCAAAGCAAAGCACTGATGAAAAAAGAAAATACTTTTCTCTGTTAATCATTCCTTGTTGCTTTGATTCTGAGGGTGAGAGCTGAAAGTAGATGATTAGATGGGAATTAAAGGCCATACTTCTAACAATGAGAACAGCTAATTATTAGAAGAGTTTGCCAAGAGTTGCAGGAGTTTCTCTCAATTCATCACCACTTCTGCCTGTTTGGTCCTCATGTGCTTTATCCTTTTAACTAAAGGAGAATCCCTGTAAAAGAGGGAAAAAAAAAGAGCAGCAAGTTTCTGGAGCAGTTAGTTGGAAGGCAAACTTTATACTAAAATGTCAATAAAATCATAAGACAAATTATATAAAGTTTTTTTTGTCTGTGAAATAGTTGTGAACTACATGTATTTTTATTTTGCCTTGTGTAAAAGAAATGAGAAGTCATCTTTTATTTCACTTTTTGCTACATTAAAGCTGGGAGTGGGCCTGCATTGCAAACAGTCTGTCATGGGAATTCAGAATTGGATCACTGGAAAACGTCCAGTCCTGCTCTTTGTCTTGTAATTGACACATCTAGGACTAGCAGTAGCAGTGTATTTATGAATGCTGTGAATTTCTGAACATTGCTTACAGAATATGGATGCTTGAGACATTTTCTTCTACTTCATCAGTTATACAAATCCAGTGCAGTGAAACAGCTACACCTGCAATTTTGCTCATGAAGAATTTGGGTTGTGCTTCCAGTGCTTGTTTATTTCTGATATCAAAAATTAATTGCCATTATTCTTCCAGGAACGACCTTTATTGATTTTGAACATTTACATGTACTCCGTCTCTAAGCTTTGTGGAAGGGTATTTTGTACTTTTAAGGTGGCTTGCAGAGTATCCATGCCTCATGGGACTTGAGTGTGTCTTAAAAGTCATCTGAGGCTTGCCTAACCTGAGTTATCCCAAGAATGGATACAGTGTTCAGATGCAGATATTTTTATGTAACAAGTTATGACTACAAATGTCAGTGAGACGTTTCAGTTAATAACATAACCTTTTCATTTCTATACGTTATACATGTGTGTATCTCCTTCCTCAGGAAAGACCAGAACCTCTTGTCACCAGTGAATTGCTGGTACTTACTCCTGAACCAAGTGAGAAGAGAAAGCAAAGACCATGCAACACTGAGTGAGATCTACCTGAACAATGTGATCATGCGATTCATGCAGATAAGTGAAGACTCCACCAGAATGTTCAAGAAGGTAATGCCTCTCCTGCAGCCCTCTATCCAGGCTTGTAAGATGCATGAGGCAGGCAAAAGTGTCCTAATAGATAGCATGTGAGGGGAAGATTCAGCACACACAGCATAAAATCTGTTTTAGCATACATATAAATTCTTCATGACTGGTCTTTTGAAGCAGATACTTAGTGCTGAAATGCCTGGGATCCTGCTGTATATGCTGGTGACCTTAAGAGCTGAATCACAAATATCCAAAAAGCAGTGGGAAAAGCCTGTCCTTTTCTAAAAAGCACACTTGTCTGTCCATGCAGAAAGGAAACGGTTTTCACTTATGTCTCCCAAAATAGTAACACTGTATTAATTAATTATTTTAAAAAATAATTTCATTGTGAATGAAACAGATTGAAGGCGAAGCAAGAATCTGCTTCTTAGTCCCTTGACATAAAGTTGGTAGCATATGCTGCAATTCTCCTAAAAGTGTTTCCTTTTCTTCCTAATATTAAATATGAACATACACTTTTGATAAGTATTTCTATTAGAGCCTTTAAGTGTTGTCTCTGTACATGTTTGTCCTTGTCCATGACTTTTGTGTATTTTCATAACACGTGCATGGTGTGTAAATCCCTCATGTACTAAGCAAACACTAAGCAACCTTGGCTCAAGATCTACATAATATGTTTGCAGCCATTGTTGTTAAAATGTTTCAAAAGAAAAATAGATTATAAATGCATATATATTAGTCACAGGGAGATGCTGGTAGACAATCAACATACAAAAGAGTTTAAGAAGAGTAAAGGTTAAAAGACGTAAATTGTGTGATGAAATGATAGCAGCAGTACCCAAGTTAATGTTTTCAAAACAGGGAACTGGTTTCACATATACCCGACCATAGATAGCACTGGGGTGGGGAGAAGAATCATTTAGGGACCACACAGATTGTACTTGGAGAAAATGAAAGTTAAAAATTTAAATAGAACTTCCTGGTATGCATTAAAACCTGTAACAGGGACAGAGTTGAAGTTTATAGTTTCTCAATCAGTAATGGGTTATTCATATAATATGTCTGATATGTAAAACTATAATTTACTGACCACTCAATTTACTGAAATGGAAGATAGTTATAGAAATTGATCCAATAATGAGAAAAGTGACTTGAATGTGCTGCAGTACTGTCTATATGCAGATATCTCAGAGTTCCAAGCCAGTAGAATTTTTTTTTTAACCTGGAATAGTTTTCCCTTTGTTTATGTCTCAGAAATATCTTCTTCAATAGGTGTGCATTATTAGACAAATCTGTTTGCTTTCAGCATAGTTCAGTTTTTTGGCACTAGAAATTTAGCTTTTTCTTCCCTTTTGTCCAGGTAGACTGTAAAATGGTATATTGTTAAAGTTTTCAGTGGACAAGTGTGTGTCCTTTTATATTCACTTGTAATTTATTAATGGAGATTGCTGCAGCTTCTCTCTCAAAAAGAGGAAAATACATGGATATTTTCAGTGTGTTAACAGGAGGCATATTGTCCCATCTCCATGATAAACTTGTCTCTGTCCTCCATGTTGTTCCCATGCAGGTGCAACATTTCAAGTTTTCTCTTTCTAGCACAGCTTCTTGAAGAAGTGCTAGCATCTGCTCTTGCTTTTGTGTTCCTAACTTCGGAATATAAAAGGGGAAAGAAGAGCAGGGAAACTGAGGTGGTCCTGCCATGTATAACCTGAAGCTGACACTAGTAGAGCCCAGATCCTCAGCAGCCCTTTGCTACCTTTCATCAGGGTTTGCCAGCTGACACTCAGTGTGAGAGTATCATGTCAAACAGCTGATAGCTGGGGTGGAGTGTGGGCAGAGTGAGCTAGCAAAGGCTCTGTGCAGGGATCTGAGCCAGTCCCGTAAGTTAGGGGGTTTTAGGGAAAGGGTGGCAGGAACACATGCAGCACCTCACTATGGTATAAGTGAGCTTCGTGGGCGCATGGACTCAGTGTGGCAGTGCTTGTTCACCAGTATCAGTTCTGAGCGCACATTTTTAAGACATTCTGTCAGGCTCAGTACTTGTTGCAGAAGGTTGGTATTTCCACTGAGCCCCAGTGTACAGTGCACAGTTCTTGCAATGGTGCTTGCTGCAGAGTACTGGTGATTTATTTGCTGTTAGTTCCCGGGTGCAGAACTGATGATGAAGTTCTTCCAGCCCAAACCCTTCCATGATCCTGTGATAATTTGTGTGACATGTGAATGAACAGTCTAACTTAAGGTACTCACAGAACTACATAATGGATGTTTACTGGGCAAGAAAAACATCAGATGCAAAACACATGTACTCTGCTACAGTTCTCTTTGCAGGAAAGGTTGCAGGGGCAAAGAGAAGGTGACTTACAGTGAGAAAGCCAACAGTGTCCTCCATCAAAATTGTACTCTCCCTGAAGAAAATGGCATTGATTTTGTTGGAGATTTTTTAGCATCAAATAGCATATTTAAGCAATTTCTGTCAATTTCTGTGATTCTGCAGATTACTTTCAGAAAAAAAATGTATTTAGAATAAAATAGTATCAGAAAAAAGTATAATCAGTCTCAATAGGTGTCATATTGCTGTGAAAGCATGTGGAATTTGTTCACTGTTCACAGATTTTTGATTAAAGTGGAGACAAACCACGTCCTTCAGATACTTCTACTCTGGAATCTGATCATACAGTTCTGTGAAATATGTACTATCTCTCTAAGTAATAAATATAAATAACAAGCAGAAATATGAAGATTTTAAAAATAGATTAACAAGTGCATGCTTAGTGTTTTACTGCAGTCCACAGTCAAGGGCAGGAAATATCTGTACTCTGTTGGCTCTCAACAGTGTTACACACAAGAGCATGTAATGTCTACAATTCTGTGATTCTATAATTTACAAATACCAGTTAGTCAAGCTTCTCTGTATTCAATGGTTAGATCTTTCAGTTATATATCTTACATCTTATTAATCTCATGGTGTCACACATCACTACTTTTAACTTGTTTTAGTTCTCCATCAGTCCTGTAGCAGCAAGGTGCTTTAACTCCATTTCCAAGCGTGGAGAGTAACTACACACACCAAGCCCCTGATCAGAACAGATCTTCACTGTGCTGCTGTGAAACCTCAGTCTTCCTGCTGCAGAAAGAGTCTCGGGGTGGATTGCCCCATTGCCCGCAAGCAAGATAAGGGGAGACAGCAGCAAAGCCCTGATCACTCTGAACTTCTTGACTCTTTCTACTCCCTCTTTTTTTCTCCCCATTTCTCCTTCCAAGAAGATGGGACTTCCCATTTTGCTTCTCAATGGTAGACAGTACTGACTTTTTCCATCTTGCTGGTGGGCGTGTTGGTTCTCAAGTGAAATTTTTCCATGAAATGAGCCCAACATTTTCTAGAGGACTGTGGCTTGAATTTGTATCTTAAGATTGACTCCAGCTTGAATTGTAGTAAAGATCCAATAATTTCTTCCTTTCCCAGCCATGCTTTCCACTGGAGTATTGTTTCTTACCCCTCGGATGTGAGATTTAGCACAAGCCACAAGTCTGTAGCAGCACCTTTCTCTCCTTGTTCTGTAAAAGGTGTGTGCAGTAGCCAATGATGATCTGGTAAAATGTAGTGGTGAGGGTGTCCTTGTTCCTTAGGCTTTGTACCTTGTCCTTGTCTCAGTCCCTGGTCTTCATCATTCTGTTTTTCCTTTTGTGTACATTTATGCATCTGTCTGGATATTTGGATTGTTTTGGGGAAATGATCCCTATTGGCTCTGCCTTACATGGTCTGATGGGACTGGATGTGTTGTATTCAAGTACCTGATTGTATATGGCTTTGCTGTCTAGTCTGGCCTCCTTAACATGTTGATATTAATTAATTTTGTTCTCCCAGGAGCTGTTTGTCATTCTTTTTTTCCAGGGGTCAGGAACTGGCATCTGTTTAAATGTACTAAATGCTAGACAAAGATAGGATCTTGTACAGAGATTTTCTAGCATTTGTTAGGAGACATTATGTCAGGCCTCATACTTTCAGATGGGCACCTAATCTCTTCTTTTTAGTTGCTGGGATGTAAAAGCAGTAAGATTGCTGTTGATACCTGCACTTCATGCAGCACATAAAATTACAAAAATAAAGTAGCGGAGTTCAAACCTTGCATGCTTGCACGTTTCTTCAGGCAGATAGGGTAGCTGGCCTCATGGGGACAATTAAAGAATAAAGTAATAAGGAGAAATGTCAAGCAGAAGGGAAAAGTATTATGCAGAATATTTCATGCAGTGATTCTGGTTACCCCAGCAGTAATAATCAACTGTATAAACACATACTCACAAAATCCTTAAGCAGATTTATATATTTATAATTTATAAACATGTATTTTCCTTGGACAGAAATCTACATAAGCCAAGATGAACATACCTTCCAATGTTTACAGTAAAAGATGCTGGAGGAACCAAGCACAATAAATATTTTAGTTCCTTAATCTGGCTATTAACAAGGAATATGACTACCTACTGAATCTGTTTGGGGTTATACAGATTGTGGCATATAAATTTTTTGCACCATTTTCTTAAACATTTAAATATTTAAAAGGATAGCAAAGCTGTTTGTTGCTATAGACCGGCAAGTCTGGGACAAAATTTTACTGAGTTGGCTATGTTAGTGTCACACAGCTCATGAAACCTCCATAAAAGAAGGGTTTGCACTTCACTTCCTGCAGGGACCAGCAGCACACTTATTTAAAAGCAACAGGCACAGAATATTTTCCTTAAATTATGTTAACTGAGTAGTTGTGTAGTAAGTAGTTGTGTAGGCTAAATACAGGCACTAAAGAGCTCCAGGAAGAACTGGACTGACCCTTAAATTTCAGTTAAAATAAACAAGAGTAAAGCTGGAGTGCCAAATTATGCTTTAACCTAAATGTATGGAAAAAAAATTAACAGACTTCAATGAAAAGATATTAATGTGGAATAAAATTTTAAGTTTCTCAGACTTTTATCCAGAAATACAAATCTTAATAACATCAGTAGGAGCACTGATGTGTTGAAAGTTGAGCACATACCAGAAGGAGGGTTTAGGTACATTTGCTTGTCGGTTGCATGTGTATGATCTATGCTGCTAGCAAGTGAAAAAAATACACTACTGTCTCTTAATGTCTTGAACCAAATTAGTAACATATATAATATTTTTAGCAGGAATTTGCATGTGCTCTGACATTTTTATTACATTCTTCATTCCTTTGGTTAATAGGTACTAGCGCATTTCTCAGGGGCACAGTGAATAACTAAGCACCTTCAGTGATTGTTTGTTAGGTTTTAATAGCCTGATTAGAGCTATCAACTCAGCTCTGGGAACATGTGTGCTGCATCTTACTTTCTGTTGTTTGGGTACCCTATGGACAGGCTCCTAGAGGAGCACACCATTCACACATGCTGAATTCTACTGCAAGGAATAGGTAGCATAGACAAGAAGTAGGAAAGCAATTTACCACTGAAAATAAATTCACTTCTTAGCTGGTGCTCTAATATGTCATATATTACACACTAAAAGCCATATTGCTTGCCACTCAAGTCAGTGTTTCTTGATCCTAAGTGGTAAAGAAAAATGTGTTGGTTCTTGAAAAATAAATCCCTTTTATACTGCTAAATTTAACCAAATTTCTTTATTTTTTGGACAATTCCTGCAAAATCTTTCATCAGAATTGAAATAGTTTGAAATGTTATCCATTACTGCAGGCATCCTTTGCTAGTTGGAGTCCACAGATGAAGTGGTGGAGGGATGACTCCTTTGTGATTGTGTGGCATTGCTTGGTTGCAACTCCCCAATTTTCACTCTTTTTGCTGATTACCTCCCTCCTTCTCTTTTTGCTTTCCATTTTAAAGTTTATTGTCCTTCTGTAAAAGCATCTTTCTTTGTTGTGATCTCTTCCATTCACTTTCAAATTTACCATTGATCACTCTGTTGCCCTGGAAAAGATCATGTATGCATGATAGCTAGTAAATCCTGAGGGCTGCACTGTTTGTATTTCATTCCTGGAGACAGAGCTTGAAAGGAGCAAAGGGAAAAAATGGGTCCTAGTAAATAGTGATCATTCACCAAATCCTCAGCTCATCTGGTGTCTACTTGCATCAAAGGTGGGACTGCATTGAAAGGAGGATCCATCCTTCAATGAACTGTGTGTACTTTGCTTACAGTAAAATCTCAAGGGGTAAATAGAAAATTGATTTGGGGTTTTCTGTCTCACCTTCTCAAACAAACTTCAGCACTACCAGGTTAAGGCATCCTGCCTTAGAATCGCGGTTGGGCTTGACTTCTCATCAGCCTCAAGATGGCTGTGAGCAACAGTTGAAAGGGATAAATTGCTTGAAGCTGGACTTCATCTAGACTTTCCTCCCACATGGGTATGCTCTCATCTTAATGTCAAACATCTTATTTGTATGTTTTGCCCTTCTTTCTGCTAAATTTAAAAACTACTCACATTCAGCGCTATAGAAGCATCTATCCAAGAATAAACAGGTGGCCTCTGCTTGGAGCTTTGAGGAGATGCGTAAGTTGTAAGTTGTGCTGCTGACTTTTAAAGGCAGGGTGCCAATGTAAAGCAATGAAAAGCACCTCAGAATTTTTCCTAAAGATTTTATAGCATTTCCCTAGAGCAGCTTGCAAATCTGCTGTCCTTTTCAATTCTTCATAAGCACTCTACTACTACATTTATGAAATTTTGTCCTTCTTATTAGATGAAAATAATATGATATTGCAAAGAAATGGAAGTAGTAAGCTTTGTGTTCTAGATACTTTGGAACTAATGCATACGTCATGAAAATACATCTTTGAAAAGTATAAGCAATAAGGAAGGTTTCACAGTAATTTTGTGTACCTCAGCTTCAGAGCAGCTGCCTAATTGTGCCTTAGCTACTACAGCTAATGCCCTTGGGAATACAAGAATTTCACTGAAGTGTTTTTTTAAATTATATTCCTAGCTTCTTGTCAGTGTAAAACCATCTTGCATTTAATGATTGGAGTGAATACTGATAAGTAATATGATGAGTGCTTTAAAATATTGCCCAGAGTTAAAGTAGGATAGTTGGAGCAGGAGAAAAAAAACACCCCAAATTTTCTGTTTGAGCTACTGTATGTTTGTGTTTCATCCTCCTGGAAGACACAGTGGGTGGGATGTGTGATGTAGTTTCTCCTCATATGTGGATGTTGTGCTGCAAATTCTCATTCAGAAACCCATTATTCCTTCAGGTGTTTTAGTGATGGCCAAATATGCACTATCAGCTTTGGAGATGAGTTGTCCCTGAGGATTTTCCTTTGGCTTCCATACAAATACAAAGTACTTCTCATAGCTAAGGCCATTATCATGCTGTTGAAGTTTTTAGAAACCAGACTAATTATCCATTTATTCACAGAAAAAAAAAATCTGATGCTTCCAGCATGGATGTTAGAATACTGAGCATCACAGCAGAAGTGTAGCCAGGCTGTTTGCCAAGTCCCATAGCTCTGTTCAGTAGCTGCTTTCCAAACGCTGTGATACAAATGCCTTGAACTCTTGCACAGTTGCCACCATTTTCATCAGATTGAGCTGCTGTGGAAAACTAACAAAGAAATATATTTCAATGAGACTCCAATTAAATGCTCTTGTTTTGACATATTTGCTTTGATAATAACTGCTGCTAAGGATTTCTTTTTTTTCTGGGTCAGAATGAAAGTAAAGTCACAGTCCAGAAAAGCTAAACAAAGCTGGTTCAGTAGCCCACTCTGTGGAATATTATGCAGTTGGCTATCTGTTTCAAAGAGGGGGCACAATTATTTCTTGCATAAATATTTAGATAGTTGTATTTGCTGAGAAACAAAGACTAGATGCAAAATTGGGCAGGATGTCCCTCTGGAATATCACATTCTGCATGGTTTCGTTTTTGTATATATCATAGCAATTATAAAACAGTACACTGTTCTATTGGAAACATTAATCTTGAACTTTCCCCTTTCTGTTGGCACCTAATTTCCTGATGCTTTATGGGAAAAATACCTTAAAATTCCTTCTGGGTTTCTTCTTAGGCGTCTTCTGTCCAGATGTTATCTGTCTGCCTCTGCATCCCTGAATCACTCTTTTTAGTGCACTGTAATTCAGAATGGTTTTTGGGAGCAACATTGCATTCACTGTCTAGGATGAGCAATGAGTATAAATATCAAGAAACAAATGTATGATGCAGTTTTTACATGCCCTTTTCTAATGATTCTTTTTAATTACAGAGTAAAGAGATTTCATTTCAGCTTCATGAAGACTTAATGAAAGTACTTAACGAGCTTTACACAGTAAGTACAGTTACTTACTTAGCTTATCTTATGCAAATTCCATATCAGACTACTTCTGTAAGCTTTAAGTGGACTTGCATTGACTAAGTTGCCCCCAATGGAGTTACTTATTTTTATGTTTTACACAAGCCTAAACTATATTTTTGAAAAGACTACTTACTTGTTTAAAATACATATGATAATGCTTTCAGGATTACTCTTTACTTGCAACCCCTTTTTTCCTCCAGACTCTGGTAAGCCAATTTATTAGGAGTTTTGTTGTTTATTAATGAGACATTTCTACTCAGAGCTACCAGAGCAAACTTTTCTTTTTGCTTTGTTTTTGTCCATGCTGCCATCTGCTTAGTTTGACCTGTGGACTACATAAAAATCATAGGGGTTTGCCGATCCAGTGCTGTGCTGTCTAAATGTTACTTATGTGCCCTTCCCCATCCCTGACTCAGATAAGTAAATAATGAAAAGAAAAACAGAGGGTTTTGTAGACTTCCCATACCATTTAGAGAGATCAAGAAAAAACACTGTGAACATTCTGGCAAGCTCCTGCTAATCCATAGGAAAATCTGAGAAAACTTCGGTCTGAATTTCTATTTTCTTGTTTGAAACCCATTTATGCAACTTGGTACTACAAAACAATGTCTCGTCTACCTGATAACTATTTTCCCAGCTATTTTCTGAGGTGGTATGTTTTGAAAAAGAAAAGAAGCAAAAATTACCCTTTTTTTGAAACACAGCTGTAGAATTAAGATTAACTGGTGATATGCATCTCTTGTAAAAGCCTTTTGATTTCTGCTCATTCAGGAATTGTATATTAAAATCCTCTTCTTTTTTTTTCTGGAAGAACTGAAACATATATGCTCCAGTACCCTGCATAACAATCTCTAGGCATCTCTGTTCCCCATCCTCAAGATTTTGAAGATCATAAAAAACCTTACAGTATTGATATCAAGAAACATTTGTGAAGTTTAGGAAGCTATCAGTGATCCCTTCTCCACAGGCAGAGCCCAAACATTAGTTTTGTGCATCTTGGTGATTTTTCCTTTGTCCTAGGGAAAATTGTGCAGCCATCAGTGGATGAAGAACATTTAAACTCAAGAAAAACTTAGGTGGCAAAAAGGAGATGCAAAGAAAATTAGTCTTGTCTTTCTGCCCTGAGTTATTTTTAAATGTTATGGACAGATTCCCAAAGCCTTCCTAAACCACCACTTTTTATTTTGTTTGTTTGGGATTTTCTTTGGGGTTTTTTAAATCTGAAGCGACCAGGATTTTGTAGGGTGTGACACTGCAAAGCCTTCTTGGCTGAGGCCTGCAGTCAGTGAAGTGTTCTGGGATCAGCTCCTGCAAAGCAGCGATAGGCACAGACCATTCCCACAGCTGGGGGATCAGCGGCTGCCGGAGCCATGGCACAAGTGGGACTTCAGTGCTGAATAAGTCCTGAAGATACAGCCTTGTTTCAATTAAACAGTTGCATAACTCCAGTGTCTGGCAAGGCTTGGGATTAGTGCCTGTGCTCCCAGGGTAGGGAAACAGTGAAGCATGTGCTGAAATACTTTTCTGAAGTACCACTGAAAATCTGCAGGACTGGACTTCAGTATTTTCATTCTTTTTCTTCACACTAGTGCTATATATACACTCTGATAACATCAGATTTCATCAGATATTAACTTGCATATTATGGCTTCCAGTGCATGCTAATTCCTTTCTTAGAATTAAAGATTTATTTTTTAATGGGTATATTTTTATGTTATAAAAATTCTGAATTTGTCCACAGCGTGAGTCAGGCTACTGCTGCAAGATGGTTTCTTGGGATGGAATTTATTTTACCTGATTTTCAGACATCTGCAGTGTAGATACAAATATTTTAGCATGCTGTCTGTGTTCCAGCTAAAGTCCCTGGAAATCTAATATGGGCAGATGAGACCCCTTTAATCAGATGCAAGAATCTGCATCAGATTAAGTGATCTGTACTGTTAACTTCATTGCCCAGCTTTTCATTGATTGCAAAGGGCTTGGTCAGCTGTACATGTCCACTTTAGCTAAATAAAGCCCACACATAATAAAGTGACAATATGGTGCACAGTAGCATCTGTTTCACTGCTTGAATGTTTAGAATGGTCATCATCATATGTGTGTATTATATCTACTCATGTACATAAAGATAGAACAGTATCTAGACAGATGGGGACCTCATGCACAGGTTTTTAATTCTTTATGACATTTACTGTGTACAGAATAAGATCATAGTGGCCTTATCAGAACAAGTATCGACAGATTTAATCTCCAGCAGTGACATTTCTCAGTCACAAAAAGGAAATGTCATCTACTTGTTTGCCCCATGGTTTATAGAGAGGGGGAAAGTTTAAAAGAAATCAGTCTTTCTATTGTGAGATAAATCATTGTGTCTGAAAAAGGCAAATTTATATGAAATCTGTGAGTAATATACTAATACTGAAGTGTCTCTCCCTACTGGTTAGTTCTAGTTGTTTGAAAGGAAAGGTGCCTTCATGAAGTGTAACTTAGAATGTGGTATCATATTGGAATTTAAATACCTCCAAAGCCTTTGAGTAGGGGGAAAGTATCAGAGCTTTTAGTGTGTATGAAGAAGCTTTAATAATATGGTTATTTCTTATCATCATGCCTTATCTTACAGCAAAGGTCTGTAAATTAAGGCCTTTAGCTTGTGCTGTCCTCATTAAAACTACACATCATGTACAGGATTGGTGAAGAAATAAAAACAGAAGCAAGTGAACCACAACTTCAGATGTTCCCAGAACAAAGCAGACTTATTTTGCTGGAATAATCAGAATTTTGTAAGGGAAACCTTACTTTCTAATTTTCCATCTCTTCTTTGTAAACGTTTTTTAAATGTTACATTACATAGATTTTTGACATGCTTTGCAACTAACAAAAATGCATCTTAAAACTCTCTATTTTCAGTATTTTATGCATGGATTTTAAAATTAGGACTGAAATCATCATTCTAAAACCAATTTAATAGCTAAGCTTCATTTTGTATCTTTGTGAGTTCAGTAAATTCTGACTGGCAGATACTTAAAGCTCTGCCTGGTGTCTGCATGGCTGTGCCAGGCAGTTGGTAATTTTAGGTCTGCAGCACCCCAGCAGCTGCACTCCTCCCTTACTCCTCTCCTTACCACACTTTCAGCCAGTACAGGCCAGGAATCAGTCCCATGTTTCAGATAAGAATATAAGCTATAGAAACTACAATTAAATGTACCTTTTGAATGAGGGGGGTGGGGAAAGGGGAGCTCAAGTAGTTGTATGGGGTCACAGATAGGAGTTTTCCTGGCATTTACAGGAAGAAAAGTTAGTCAAACTGAAAGCTGGAAGATGTTTGGTTTATTCTTTTGTGAAGTGATTGATTTAGAAATCTTCTTACACATTGACTTAAAGAGACAACAGATTATTGACTTTGCAATAAATCATCTTTGCAGCATAGAAAACTCCCTTCAAACTCTTCTTCTATTTCTCTGGGAAGCTAAAATACCTTGCCTTGTCAGATCAGGTACTGGCATATAGCAATAATGTCTGAATGATGGGGAATGACAGGGAACAGAAGGTAGGCAGACATTTTTCTTGTGTTGGAGAGAGATCTTCACTGGACTTATTTAGGGGTCAGGACATATTCATAAATATCCTCTAAAGATGTCAGGAAGGTCACAGGTTTGCTGCAAATACAAAGCTGTTCCAGTAGTAAGGCTGAGGGCAAATGCTGTAGAAAAGTGATACACATCATAAAAGTATATCTTCATGTCTCCCCCTTGGCTTTCCAAATTAATCCTACTAGCATCACACATTTCACAAATAGTGCAAATGTAAAGTGCTCTGAAAAAGGAAGAAGTGAGGACAGTCCAAAGCCACTGGGATGTTAAAAAAGACAGGGCTGCTGTGCCACTTGCATTTTCCATTGATTTATCTTACTCTTGAAAAATCCTGGCTATTTAATTTTTCAAGGTAGTTGATGCCAGATTTTCTTTTTTTCTTTGCTGAAATAACACAGAATCTGATTCCTCTTCAAAAATTTAAGTTCAGTTTACTGTGGCACATCAGAGATCTGAGAAGGTGAAATCAGTAATCCTGTATTGATAGTAATATATAAGTGACAATTCCTAAAACCACAGCAGAGTTTGACTTGGAATGAGTGAACAGGATGCTGACAACAGCTCATTCTGAGCCTACTTAACTGCTAGAGGCCACTGGTGGTAAAATTGGCATAAGATTTTGCTTATTTCTTGTGCAGAGCACTAACTAACCCAGTTTAATAAAACCCTTGTGACTCCACCTTCTGAGAAGAACTCACAGCTTAGCAGAGACAATTCTAAAACAATTCAAACATGATAAATACACCAGGGATGAGCTAGGAAATTACTATTTCCCGAGAAACACTGTGAAAAGGCTCTTAATTATGCAGTTTTATTATAAAAATAAAGTACATGTTAACACAGTAATTTCAATCTATTTTAACTCTAGTTTTCAATCTTGCCTTGGTTTGAGTTTTGTAGAAAAGAAGCATGTGTGTAGAGAAGGAGAGCTAGTCCCCTGCTCGGGGAACATTCTTCACTTATGGGCCATAATTACTGTCTTGTTGATGGGTTTGTCTAGATAACAGCTGTGGGGTTAAATAAAATAATTACCTAAGGATATACTCTAGTGTGCCCTTCCTTGTGATAAATATTATCTTCTGCCTTAAGCCTGTTTGCTGAGCTCTTATGAATGATGCTGAAACTTTGGCTCACAAATTGAGATGTTTATGCTACCAAGTGAACAGTCTGTCACCTGCAAATGTGAGAGTACATAGTTAGGGTAGCATAATCTTTTTCATCTGCTTGTAGTCTGACACAGTCATCTGAAAAATATATATTTTACATCCCTTGATCAGCAGAATAAACCTGATAAATTAATAGGAGATAAACTCAATATTTAATTTTAGAAAGGTACTAATATGCTTTTAACAATGCTGGTTCACTACAGTGGAGAAATGCAGCAAATATCATTATGACAGTTCAGCATCTGCAAAATTACAACCTTGCTCTCTTTTTTCAGTGCGTGCTTGATGGCAGATCAGTAAACACTTTGGAGACTAACTAAAATCATTTCAGTGATGGATACGCACACAGGAGGGTCTGTCAGTTCAACAGTTTGGACATTTGAGAAGAATTATTACATGTTTCATAGTTTGAATAACAGATCTGTGATTCTGTTGCTTGTTCACAGATCAGAAGCCTACAAATCTCAGAACTTTTCATACAATAAGTCTTTTTAGGAAAGCCTGTTACTGTGTTTAACAACATCTAACAGTCTGAAAAACTCCAAGGCAAAAAGATGACATAGTGTTAAGGGAAAGAATCGTATATGCAACTTAGCCAGCAAATTCTAAGCCAGTTTGTTGGGGAAGTATGCACTGAAATACTTGGAAGCCAACTCCCTGGCTTATTCCCATTTATTTTTCCATATGTGTCTCTCTAATGCTTTCTCAAATTAAGTTCAGCTGCTGCAATATCAGCTCTTAAAAAAGCATTGACACATCATGAAAAAGGCTGAGAAATCATTAAGACATTTTCCCCAAAGGCTTGCAAAATAATGATGTCACTAGTGCATGAGATAAGCATGCTATCAATATCACAGACTGGACAGGAGTCACATGCCTAGGCTGATCACTGCTCTTCCAGAGTCTGTATTGATTCCTAAGCCAGTGAGACTTGGGTAGGACTGACTGACTGATGTCCAGCCCTGTGAGTACAGAGAAAGGACTTCTTTTTGAATTTCAGTTATTTAGGAAACCATTTGGACCAGAACTTGTGCAGAGTTTGTTGTGAGAACATGGATTTCAAGTGGACATCTTCATTCCCTGTGAAGGCTATGAGTTCCATGTAGTTCTCCCACAAAACTTGCCTATCAATCTGTGTGGAGTGAGACACTGGATTTGGTAGCATGTGCTGTAAGCAAGTAGTGGGAGGAAGAAACACTCCTTGGTGAGGTGAAGCTAGTGGAGTCAGTGTGGAGATACTGGTGAGAACAGAGATACCCTTGTACTCCTTCAAGGAGTGCTTCTTTCAGCAAGGAGGTAAGCTGAAGTGTCAGCCACTGCAGAAGGACATTTATGCTAGTTTAAGAACATAATCTGTTAGTTTAAGAACTTCGATGCTTGCTGCTTTTGGCAAGCAGAACAAATCCTTGTTTCATCATTTAAGTGCTTTGAGATGCAGTTAGAAAAATTTGAGATATATTTGATACAGGATCACAGAATATGCTGAGTTGGAATGGACCCTCAAGGATCATAGAATCCAGCTCCTGGCCCTGCATAACACCATCCCCAAGAATGATGCCATGTGCCCAAGAGTGTTATCCTGAACTCAGGCAGGGCTTGGTGCTGTGACCACTTCCCTGGGGAGTCTGTTCCAGTGCCCAGCCACCCTCAGGGTGAAGAACCTTTTTCTAATATCCAAGTTAAACTTCCCATGACAATTTCAGGCCATTCCCTTGGAACCTGTCACTGGTGACCACAGAGAAGAAATCAGTGTCTGCCCCTCATGAGGAAGTTGCCAATGGCAATGAGCTCTCCCCTCAATCTCCTGTTCTCCGGGCTGAAGAGACCAAGTGAGCTCAGCCACTCCTCATACAGCTTCCCCTCAAGGCACTTCACCATCTTTGTTGCCCTTCTATGGAGCACTTTCCAATAGCTTTATATCCCTCTTCTGTTGCGGCTCCCAAAACTGCACACAGTTATTAAGGTGAGGCCATCCCCTCCCTTGCCTGCTGGCAATGCTGTGCCTGATACACTCCAGGACATGGGAGGCCTTCCTGGCTGCCAGGGCACCGCTGACTCATATCCAACTTCCCCTCAACCAGGAGCCCATGGTCCCTTTCCATGGCACTGCCCTCCAGCCTCTCATTCCCCAGTCCGTCCATTCATGCAGGGCTGCCCCATCCCAGGTGCAGAGTCCCAACACCTTTCCTTTGATGAACTTCATGAGGTTGGTGATTGCCCAGTTCTCTTAATTTGTCACGGTCTCTCTGCAGGGCCTCCCTGCTTTGGAGGGAGTCAGCAGCTTCTCCCAGTTTTGTGTCAGCTGTGAACTTGTTTAGTACCCCTTCTAGTCATGCATACAAGTCATTAATGAAGCTGTTGAAGAGCACAGGACCTAAGCCAGCCCTGCAGAACCCTGCTAGTGACAGATCACCAGCCTGATGTCGCCCCATTCACTATAACTGTGCCCAACCAATGGGCCAGTTGCTCACCTATCACATGAGGTGTTTATCCAGCTGTGTGCTGGACATTTTATCCAGAAGGATACTCTGAGAGACAGTATTGAAAGATCTACTGAAATCCAAGATTACATCAGCTGACTTCCCTTGTGGGAATTAGGCAGGTTACCTTGCCATAAAAGGAAATCAAGTTTGATCAACAGGATTTCCTCTGATGAAGCTGTGCTGGCTGTGACCAGTGACTGCGTTGTCTTTCAGGTGTTTTTCAATACATCCCAGAATAATCTCCTTCATAGCTTTGCCAGGCACTGAAGTGAGATTGACAGACCTGCAGTTTGCAGGGAGGACCCTGCTTGCCCTTCCTGAAAACTGGGGCAACATTTGCCAGCTTCCAGTCAGCCTGGACTTTGCCAATTCCCAAGACTGCTCAAAAACTGAGAGAGAGATTTTGTGATGACATCAGCCAGCTCTTGAAGAATACTTGGGTTAATTCCATCAGGGCCCATAGTTCCCTCTGCAGGCAGAGTACAAAAGAAAATAACTTTTCTGGGTGGTAAGACACATGAATTAGTCTTGTCCCACCAACTAAAAAGTCTCTAGAGATGACACAGAACAAAAGATAAAAAATAAAAGCTAACACCTCTAGCCTTATGTAAAGAAACCCTTTAAAGATTTGAATAAAAAGGCCAAAAGAAAAGGGCACAACCTTGCTTTTAATTTCCTTTCCCCATCATTTGTAATAAGAGCCATATCACTTTCTGTGCCTCTCTGTTTTCTTATATAAACCATTTCTTTAAAAAGTCCTTTTCTTCTCTTTGCAGTAATTCATTTGTTTCCATGTGGCTGTGTGAGTTAAGCTCCCTGGGAGCTGATCATCAACAACTGTAGGAGTGCCTTTGGAGCAGTGCACAATACAGGAGACTGAACATGCTATTTGGTTAGACTGGGAACCTTGCAGACCTCACCCCTGTGGGCTTGCCTTCTCTTCCTAACCCAGCTTTGTCTGTCTCTGGGAGTTTTTCCTGCCTCATCCATGCAGATGTGAACTGGTGGGGCAGCAGCTGTTCCCAGTGGGTGTAGGCAGTGTCTCTGCTCAGACCCTGGAGCACAGTGTGCTATAGAGGAGCAGCAGCAATAACACGGAGTCAGGCAGTTTGGTTTTTTCCACCACAGAGCTGTAAGCATATACTTCTTAAAATAAAAGCAGGGCCACTTTTAGTGTTTGTCCCCAGCTGTTTTACCTTACTACAGGAAGCTGGTGAAGAGTTGTCAGTTTCATTTTTAGTATAACTGGCATGAGTCTTAAGTAGTGGCATACATAGTTATGGTGTATAACATACATTGTTATAAAAATTGCATTTCTCTGGAAATGTCTGTCTTTCTGTTGCACAGGACTTGAAATAAACATCAGTTCAATACATCCCAGAATAATCTCCTTCATAACTTTGCCAGGCACTGAGGTGAGATTGGCATGAACTTTGCCAGGCACTGAACTGGCATGGCAGGCAGTTGGTTTGTGTCAGTCTGTGCTAAGATGTGCTGTAGTGAATTGCAATATGTGGCTGTAGTGTTTTGCCACTCCATGGATACTCCTTAGGCTGGCCTAAATACTCAGTTACAAAAAGTACACTCTCCCAAGGGAATATTTCAAGGCAGCTTCCCAAAACTGTCTCCTCCATGGGTCGCACAAGCAGCTGGTTTGATTCCTCCCTGCCTGCGTGTCCTTTAGTTGAATGGTTTGCATGGCCTCCACCCAAAGATAATATCTGCTGATGAGAGCTCTGGCACCTTTTAGAAGAAGAGGGGAGGCCTCTGGCTGCCTGAGGATGGCTTCCTGCTTTGTTCAGTGCTCTTAACTTAGGGCAAGAACACAAAAAAACACACAACAAAAGACTGGGGAAGGCAAAAAGATGCTTCCTTTGGTGGAAGTGGGCAGAGTCAGCCCTACCCAGCAGAGGTGGGGTTTGTGATTGGCTGCTGTTCACTGCACAGGACTCATGCTGAGGTTTTTCTTTCTTGAAGAAGAAAGGGAGGACTGGTGTAACACTCTTCGTGCAAGCAGGTATTTGCATACTGGCAACCCAGGCTCTCTCATCTGCAGACCCAGGAGGCGTGTAGAGAAAAAATGCCTTTGGGTCTGTGAAGAAAACATTTTCACAACTTACGTATCAGGCAGCTCCTTCTTCAGTTCTCATCTGGTTTTAGATTGGGCCCAGTCTGCAGTGTGTGCAGTGGGCAGACACTTCTTTCCAGGCCATGGACAGCCATCCTGCTGTCTGGGGATTTGCTCCCAGGTCAAAGCTTCCCATTCCCTCTCCTTCATTCCCCCTTTCTCAGTGTTGAAGGGATCATTCTGCTTTCAAACATTCAGTGTCCACAGCCAAGCTGTTACTTAGCCCAGAAAATACTTATATATCAGATAGATTTGGTACTGACACAGATTTAGTTTTGTTGTTCATTATTTTAGGTTTTCACTTGAAGATAAGAATACTGAAATTTATTAAGAATGGCTTTTGTTCTTTCCTATAAGAGGAAATGAAAGAAAAAAAATCCCTATTTGGAATACTGTTAAATAAATCAGAAAAGAATAATGCAACCAAAAGTCCTAAATCTCCACTGGCCAAGAAACATACACAAGATCCATATTTATAAGTCAACATTTTGCTCAAAGACCCTATGATTTTTTTGTATATACCTTTATATTTTCATTTTCTCTAATTCTTCTTTGACTCTTGCCTTTTGCAGGTCATGAAAACATACCACATGTATCATGCAGAGAGCATCAGTGCAGAAAGCAAACTGAAGGAGGCAGAGAAGCAAGAAGAAAAACAGATTGGGAGGTCAGGAGACCCTGTTTTTCATATTCGACTAGAAGAAAGGCACCAGAGACGGAGCTCTGTGAAAAAGATTGAAAAAATGAAGGAAAAAGTAAATAGTCCTTTTATTTTGTTTCATTTGAAATAAATTCAGTGCATTTCTGACATTTTTTGGCATGATATTAGACAGAGAAATCCAGCTGGTAAATTAAATTAAATTAAATTAAGCAAGGTACGCATAATAAACTAGCAGTGGGTTATAGATAACTTGACATAATTTCAGTTCAGAGAGGGGGATACTTCACTACAAATATAATTCTTACTGTAAAGTTTGTCACATTTGGAACATAATATTAAGTTTTCACTTTTTATTCTGTGTGTTGTATGTATAACAGTCTGGAAACTAGGATTCTTTTTTTACTAGGAATGTGTGCTTGATTTGTTACCATTTCTGCTGTGTACCAAAAATGAAGTAATTAAAATACATTAATATGAAATGTCTTTCCTAGCGTCAAGCAAAATATTCTGAGAACAAGCTGAAGTCTATTAAGGCCCGTAATGAATACCTGCTCACCCTTGAAGCAACCAATGCTTCTGTGTTCAAGTATTATATTCACGACCTTTCGGATCTGATCGATGTAAGTACTGGCATGTTGGGATTTATGGTTGTTCACTTTAGGAATAATACTGTTTTTCAGTTTTAAAGGGAATATATTAGTCATATGGATTGCCTACAGTACGCTTGCTGTTTAAAATATTGTATAATACATTCAGAAGTTTTTCCCTTATTTCCACAAAATAAAGTGACAGTAAGATGCTCAACCCATTCCTTTGAAGTTTGAACATTGTGTTTGCACCCCATGTGTCAATAGAAAATATGACATTGCCATTATGTACAATCTCTGGGACCTAAATATATTTTACAAGATAAACTTCTTAAGTGGTCATCTAATGATATTTAATTCAAAAGAAACAATTTCTTCCATGTTTTCAAAATTCTGTAGTTTCATTCATTTAGTCGTTGAATCATACATACAGTGGCTTCTTACTCTTACTTCATGCAGTTTGAAGGGCAGACACAATCAGTCCTGTACTCTACACTGTCAGCATACCTGTTACTTATTTTCAGTAAGTTGTTTTTATGAGAACATCCTAGAAGAATGAGGTTATACACTAATGTTGACTTGTGCCAGCATTTAGTCTTCTGTATTACTGACATTCTTACATGATGCAGAGGGAGCATCCTGCACCCTTATCACATCCCACCCTCTTTGTAAGCTGACTTCATATGTGATAGAGAAGATACAGAGACAGCAAGCACAAGCTCCAGAACATTCATTCACTAGCATTGTAGGGTTAAATGGCTTAGTGGGTCCCCCTCTGAAAAAGTGGCCCATTTGAAATTCTAGATATTTGAATATGCTTGCTATTGCAACAGTAACATATGTTACTTCCAATAGTAAACAACAATCATACACAGCTCTGGTTTGTAATATAGAATAAATTAATACAGAATTTGACAAGAAGTCTCATTTCTGCTGACTGGGGAAGCAAAGCTTCACAGAGAAAGGGAGAAAATGCCTTCTTAAGATTAATGGACTAAAATAGCTCCATATACGTGTTTTATTATATGTCATCTAAATACTGATAGTCAGTTTTCTTTATAATTTCTGGTTTTTCTATAATTTATAAAATATTGCCTGATTTTGTTGCAACTTTTCCATTTCAAATGGTTTTGCTTCATTTCTTTCTTGCTCTCCTATAAAAGATGGCAATTAATCTTTTTTGTGTTTTCAGTATTTTTTTCTGTCTCTATTTCAACATCTCTTTATTCCTTTCCTAGTTGCTGCTGCATGTTTGCTCCTGATTTCTTCTGATTTATTCTCTGTCCTGTCCTTGTCTAAACCTTATCCATCCACTTGCACAACCTGATCCATCCATCTATGTTGCCCAGGCAATGAAAGCACTTACCAGGACCTATAGGTGGAAGATTAGGGCAGAAAACAAACGACAAGCTGTGTACCTGCTGGGGTATCCCCCAACTGAGAAGTTGAGCCTATCTAGTGGATGATTTTCCTGCTACTGCTTAAAGGATGACAGATATTTGGTCAGTAATTAGGGCATATCTCATACATGTGAACTTCATAAATTCTTCTTGGATTCTGGAAGGAAGGAAAGGTCCTTTTCTTTTTGTTTCCAGCACCCTCACCCTCACTTCAGAAGCTGGATAGATGCTCATTTTGTCACCTCTCCTGTCTTCCCTTTCAAAGTTCACATTTCTCAGAGAATGTCTCCAGTGTGTGTTTCTACTTGGTCAGAACTTTATCAGGTTGGAAGATGCGTGTGATTCTTATCCACTTCAGTGATGTCCGCAGAGGATTCTGTAGCAGTGAAAACTGAGGAGAGACACCACCAGCCCGGAGCTTTACAAAGAATTGTGAGGGGAGGAGAAGTGAAGCTTTCTGCCCATACACACACAGAGCCGACACTTACTGGAGTTAGTGTGTATGTAAGGGTATTTACACAACCATGAGGACTAGAGCTTCCTAACTGCTAGTCTTTAACAAAAATATACATTCTACAATATTTAGTAGCACAGAAAAATTGTATCTACTCTGCCTGTCTTTTTGAAAGCCATGGACCAGTGTACACAATAACATTCTTTTGGCAAAATGGCTTGAGAAATTACTCTTCCCTAAGGAATTTAAATTTAAATAAAAGTCTAGCTGCCCTTTCCATCACTGTTTTGGAAGAGTAGGCTGTAAACATGTGCAACCAGAATTTGCTTCAGAGCTAATTTAATCCAATTGTGAGCTTGTTTAAATGAAGTGTCTTTCAGACATTTGTATTTAATCAGAATATGCTGTGAAAGCACTGGTATTTAGACAGAGTGTTTGCCACTTGACAAAGGAAACTCTTTCTGTAAATGCGAGAATCTTGGCAAGGTTTTGGAGTTATATCATTGGAATGTGAGACATGCTTCCCAGTGGCCATATGTTGCAACAGTCCAGACTACCTCATTCTGTAAATCTGTTAATGCCATGGTACAGTTTGGAGTTTTCAGAGCAGTGGTGGCAATTTCATTCTTTGCCGTCTTCATTTTGTCCCACTTTGCTAGCCTGACTTCTGTGCTTCCCTGAACTCTCTCTCATTGCCTGTTCAGAAAGGGATTACCTCTGCTCTGTGTTTGAATTCCAGTTAAAATGGACGAATTTAGATCTCCCCAAGCTGTTGGTGTTGCCCATAAATGAAATGAAATGTCTTCCTATGCTAGTGAAAAAATATGTCTAGTGAAAACAGGATAAATACACGCAATAAACTGTTCCATAAATTTTTTTCTAACAAGGTTGGGGAGGATAGTGGAACTACTCATTTTTACAAAAAACAAAACCAAAAAACCAACCTTTCATTTTTCATTTGGATTCCACTGCATTTTCCATATATGAGGCTTATATGGAAAATCCTAAATTACCGTTCCTCATCTGAACTCCGTCTGAACTGTTCAACTCTGTCATTTCATTAACAGAGCTCAGCGCTTCTGACTAAAAATTATGATGTGTTGCTCATTTTAAGCTCTTGTGATAAAAGTAATATAAAAATATTGCTGGAGTCTTAGCTGGATGATTTAATGCAGTGAGTGAGCTGAGGGATGAGACCAACATTTGCAAAGAAGCAGAGAGGTAAACAGGATTTGATATGCATAGTGTATTTCTGTCCCCTGCATATTGTACTAGAGGAATTTGAATTTTCTATTAAATATTTCTTCTCTGCTGTCTAGAGTGGATCTAGTTCAAGTGCAGGACAGAATTAGTTATTTTCTTTATTTGTACCTATAAAAACCAGTAAAGATTAGCTGAATTAAATGAGCTTTACCTAGTATGTAGAATTTTTTTTAAGATTCTGAGTTTCAGAGGAGCAACAAACTATACAGTGCTGCTAATCTGGCTGTTAGTGCGAGCATCTGTCCATATGGCACATACTTTTACTCAGTTACATTCATTAAATTTGTCTAAGAGGAAGATAAGGATCTTTTTCCAGACTTACCATGTATTTTCATGATCTGAAGATAAATACTAGGAAATAGCAATCAAAACAACTTTACTGTAGTTCTGCTGCTGAAATAAATAAAATATCAATGTGTTGGTCTTTCTTAAAATGTAGTTTCTGAATCTCTAATTGCGGTATGCATGCTTTGAACTGTTAAGAAATTACAGAACATTTAGCTATTGTGAACTTAATTTATTCTGTAAAGGTTCTTTATTAATCATTCATAAAACCAAGTTTAAAACTAGGGTAAAATGTGTGCAGCTCACAATCTTTATTACGTAAGTCCTCATAAATATGGTATGTACCCTCAGATCCCTTTGATTTGACTGTGGATGTCTGTGTAACAAAATACTTAGAAAGTGACATTCAGAGATCAAGGGTTTTTTTATTAATTTCTCTCTCCATTGACATTAGAATTTTATTACTATTCCTGAAACAAAATTAAATGAAATAAGAGCAGCTTGGTTTGGTTGAAGCTCTGTGCTAAGCACTTCAGTTTGTTTTGTTCAAGCCTAAATATACTCTGGGGTACAATAAAGGCAGTAAATGCTCTTGAGACTGCTTCCGATTTAATTTCAAATAAGAATAAAATGCAAATTACAAAATTAATTTTTCACACATATCGCAAATGCATCCCTCATCTGACTTCATTCTGTTATTTCTCATCTTCATGTCTTAGTGCAGCACGTGACATCTCACCTCCCTAGCCCATAGACAGGTAGCAGACCCATAGATGGATAAGGACCCTGGCTGGACCCTCTGTGCTGACCAGTGAGCCTCTAACACTCGTGGTTATTTTGGCTAACAGTGTGGTTGCTCACTTGAACTGTAGAAGTCTTTCCACAAATCTACAGATTTTTTCCTGAAAATCATGTAAATACTTGTGCGTGTATGTGTGTGTGTGTAGACAACTCTCTTTTCTAAACCATCTTTCCAGCAGATTAGAACAGAACATTTCTTTCTGGATAACCAAGATACTATGACAGAGCTGTTGTTACCCTGTGTGTCCAGGTTTTGGGAAAGTGGATTATGGTCTGGCAGAAGTAAGAGTTGTGATGCCTCAGTGTTTAGTTTTGCTTTTAAAAAATACCTTCCCTCATACAAATTCTATTTTTATATGAGTAATTTAAGCAAAATTTCAAATCAGATGTTTTTAATTCCATTCAAAGAGACACTTGTGATAAAGCATTAGTTCAGGATCTGCATTTTATTTTTGCTTTCTCTGCTGGCATTGGCATTGCAAGAAAATGCCTTAGCCTGGCAAGATACTCTGCTTCACTTGAAAAATCCTCTTCTTGTCTGATTTGTTGCCTTGTTCAGCTGTCATCACTTGCCAAAGATGATCATGGTGATAGTGACTGTGTAGATTAAGGGTTAAACAATGAAGCTGTGTCACAGCATAAAGGCTGCAATTTTATGTTCCAGCTTGCAAAAAAGCTCCATCAGAAACCCACACAGCTCTAATTGTAAATCAATAAGCTTTCTAGTAATACTCAGATTAATCCACTAGAGCCAAAATTCAGGCTGTAGTTTTCTAACACATGGGTAGTTGGCAATGCTAAACCTGGCACTGCCCTCTATTTCTAATTCCTTTTCAGTTTAATCTTCTATGAGGTCTCTCTGAAACTAATGCACATGAAATAAAACAGCTGTCCCAATTCACTTTCTCATCAGCACTTTTAGTCTGTCTTTTTCATCCAAGATAGTGAATTAAATATGAGATCTGATTTGACATAGAACAAGAGAAAAACACCAAGAGACTTTTCCTTTTAGAAACAGTATTTTTGAGGCTGGTGTTCTTTGAAATATGGATGCACTTCAATATAAAGGTTGAGTGGCTGTTTTAGTAAGTGTAACAAAAATTTCCATTTTATGAATGCAAAAGACAGAAGTTAACATATGTGTGTGTGATTGAACATGACATCTTTTCTATTTTGTTTGAATGGTTCAGCATCTGGTTTTTCGGAGAGCCACTGTCCCATCTGCAGTCACTCCCTGGAGTACTTGCTAGGAGTGAAAACTTAGTCTTTCTGGAAGCTTTGTTGTGAATAAACAGCTCTCTGTTAGATGTCACAGAGCAGCTTCATCACTAGTCATTACCCTACCTAAGTCAAGGTGTGAAGTGTTTCATTCCCTTCTATTCATCAGTGAAGTTTTTTGTTCCCTTCTACATGCAAGATTTGGTTCGGTAAATAGGTTGAAAGCTCTTTCCTTCTGTCTCCCTCTCTGTTTATTTCTCTCATTTTCAAATAAGTAAGAGGAAAAGGAGGGGAGTGTGATCCATGAGTCCTGTGGGGTTTGTAATAGCTGTGAGGGGGGTACTCATATGAACAGTTCATGTATGCATGTAGGGTACAGTGGACTGAATCCAAATTGCTTCTTTATCCAGCTCCATAGTTACCTTGGGAGTCCTGCAGGGATGGGTGACTTCAGGCTGTGGGTGGCCACCAAGGAGGAGTGGCTGGGGCCTGAGGGATGCCCTAAAGCAAAGTGCTCTGGCTGCTCTGGCCAGGCTGGGGCACATCTGGCTGGGGCACATCTCACCTGTTTGAATAAAGAGTACTGCTTTGTATGCAACTGTGTGCAAACTGATGTGCCACTATTGAGGTGACATCTCCCCTTCCCTGGAGGCTCACTGAGCAGAAACTGAGGGTGTTTACTGTACAATGTAGGGAAACAGTCAGCTGATATGCTACGGCTGTGACATTTTTAAAATATATTCAGCTGTTCTCTAAAATATTAATGAAACATGAATAATGCAAATTGAGGATGTTTAAAATTCAAGAACAAACACAACTTTATGTTTTACCAATTAGGTTTCAATTACATTCCATTTCATAGAAAAAAAATTAACAAATTATGGCTTTCTGCATTTAATAACATGATGTATATTTCTGGCTTTATATGAGCACGGGAAATAAGGTGTTTACATTAAATACATTTTCATTATCAGGGAAAAAGATGTTAAACCTTTCCTGTTGTTTGAAAAAGCATTTTAGATGGATTGCTTATGCTCAAAGTATTTGTGGAGGTTTTGGTTGGGGCACAGGCACGGTAAGCAGGAATTGCTTCAAGTTCACTTTGCTGCTGTCATTAACTTAGATGATAGTTATGTTTGGGTGTGTTTAAATAGGTGATTCAGGGCTTACAGATGCTATTGATGCTCAAAAGCCCACTTGTGTGTGGGGTCCTGATTTTATTGATGTACAGTGCCTGCCCTTCTGTATCTGAAAAGCAAACTGTCACATGTGTACACTTGATCTCTTTTCTAAAACTGTCCATTAATCTTTGCAACAGATTGAGGATACTAAATGCTTACTGTCTTGATCCCAGTAGTGTGTTTTAATTTAGAAGATATTTTGTTGAATACTTCCAAGATAGAAAAATTTCAGGACAGAAAATTTTAGTGACAGTTTCAGGATTGTGCTATTGGAATGGCATTTCTCCTTTTAAATTTGTTTTCTTTTCCCTTTGTTGTTTTTTTAGTGTTGTGATCTTGGATACCATGCTAGTCTGAACAGAGCCCTAAGAACATACCTTTCTGCAGAGTATAATCTTGAAACTTCCAGGCATGAGGGATTAGACATCATTGAAAATGCAGTTGACTGCTTGGAGCCACGCAGTGACAAGCAAAGATTCATGGAAATGTACCCTACTGCTTTTTGTCCACCAATGAAATTTGAGTTCCAGTCTCATATGGGTGATGAGGTCTGTACACTGACAAGTATCCCCAAGTGACTGTTTCTGTATAACAGGATAGAGAGTTTATCATTTACCAAACACTTCTACAAAGAGTTTGCTAAAAGTTACCTGAAAGTCAGTGAATCAGCAATAACATTTTGCAAAACTTTGCAGCACTGTCTGCAGCTTCGAAGTTCTCATGTAAAAACTGTTAAGTGTTCCTGTATTCTGTATCATTTATAATGACATTGCTCTGAATTTGCTGGCCAACCTGTGCTCAGCCCAGCACCAGTGTAAGCAGTGACTTTGTCTTTACTACCTGCATCACTCATAACAGAGTTTGTGGGTGCTATTGAGAGCAGCTACCGAGCCACTCCAAATTATTCATGCTGCAATGCAGCCTTTTCCCCTTCTTCTTCTCCCGTTTTATCATCTGGAAATTCCAAGTATATTGGGTACCCCAGCTGTGCCCTGTTCTGCTACACCAAAGGCCAGTAGCAAAGCAGAATTTGAAATTACCCGTGTACATCTTTTTTTCTGAAGGTAACTCCAGGGTTTGCATTTCTGTGTGATACAAAAGCCACAAAAAGCACACATACAAAAGTATTGTGCTCTTTATTCATAAACTGTAGTACATAGTTTCACACCTTACAGCATATAAGTACTTTAAATTTAGATGGGCACATTTTATTGTCTGCTTTATTTTTAATAGCTTTGGTAGGAATTCACCTAGTTTTAAGGAGAACAACAAGACTATTGACTGTTTTTTTTTTAATTACTTGCATCTTACAGCTCTTTTTGATTCTTTGTTAGGTTTGCCAGGTCTCTGCCCAGCAACCTGTGCAAGCAGAGCTTATGCTTAGGTATCAACAACTACAGTCACGATTGGCTACACTCAAAATTGAAAATGAGGAGGTAAGACCTATGTCTACAAGGGCTAAGCATTGAACATGATTTTCAGGAAGGTGCAATGTTTTCTACCTTGCCAAAAGCATGTAAATGACCCTGATGTGGCTCCAATCTGTATAAGTGGTTTTAATTTTAAACATCAAATACTGGCACATATGCTAAGGTGGATCCTCACCTGCTTTACAGAGGTTTGGAAACTTTGTCTTTTACCAGTCCTTACATTCACATTCCTGAGTTCCATGTTTTGCAGATGCTTCAGTGTAAACTTGTTAGAGCACATATTTTTAAATTCTTGTGACAGAAAGCCACTGAGAACAGTTATTGTCTTCTGTGACCACCCTTTTTACAGTCCTTAACTTGCTACTTCTGTAGTACAAAGGAATTTGAAAGGTCTTTTGTGGTAGCTGAGTCAAGATCTCTTATGCTCTCAGCTACAGCTATTTATAAACATGACTAATGAATGCCTGTGATGGGAACAGCTCACCTAGCAAAATAAAATGCAGTTTTTTGTGAAATATGGAAAAAACGATGCTGTTGTCTTTCCCCTGCCCTGGCACTGGAAATAAAATGCACTTTTATCGCAGTTGAGGCAATGTTAAAGTCCTTCAGTTTACATGAGAATCTGTTCCTAAAAGGAAACATAGAAATAATTTCGTTTCTTCATGTACTTTACTGATAAGTTTTCAAGATGTCAGTTTTTCTCATTCTAGTTTGTATGTTGAATGTCTAGAACAAAGTATTCATGTCCATGAGACATGTGCAGTACTTGTAAAAAAAACCAACCACTTGCATTCAGAAAGTCTCTCAAGGTAACAAAGGTGGAAGGAGAAAGATAATTTCTTTCAGTGAAATGAAGTACAAGAGCATAGCAGGAAAAATCATGTTTGCCAGGCATGGAAGGGATATTTGACTACGCTGGAGTTGTGTGTCCATGATTTGGTTGTCCCTGCTAGAGACTCCAGCTGAAGCAAAACTGGGAAGTAAATCACATCCTTGTGAATCTTACCAGTTATTTTAGTGCACTGTGGAAACTGCATCCCTTGTCCACAGCATCCATGCCCGGGTTTCCACTATGAGCAGTGGTACTCCATAGGTTGTAGGAGGGCTGGGAGTCTGGTGTAAATTGCTCTTTCTTGAGCCCTCTCTGTCAACAGTGTATTCCACTTCTGCAGTCTGAACATCACTGTGGCCCTCATCACAGCACTGCACAGTACAGAGGTCACAGATTTTTTTTCATTGGAAGATCACATTGTTCTGGCCAGATCCAGATCTCTGGATGTAGATATTAGATATAACACATTGACCACTTTTAGGAGAGCTGACCCTCCAGAGTACTGTATCATCTCTGTTGCCTCCCAGATTGGAGACCTTAATTAAATCATATCACATTTTAATTCTAATTTCAAACAAATGCTTGAGTGCACTACAAAGCCAACACAAGGGTACATTTGTGTTTGTGGGTTAGACCATGGTAAAGCAGAGAACTAGACAGGGTATCTGTTACATAGATATCTGTTATAGCAGATCTGACTTTTCACATTTACACACCAGTTTATTTGGGGGAATGTGCCAGAGAATTACTGTGAGTAATGAGCTTCCCTTCTAAGCTGTTCATTTATATATTTATCTGGCATTTGGCAAACTCTGCTTTTTAATACCAGGTTAAGAAAACAACAGAGGCTACCCTGCAGACAATACAAGATATGGTCACCATTGAAGATTATGATGTGTCAGAGTGTTTCCAGCACAGTCGCTCAACAGAGTCTGTGAAGTCAACAGTCTCTGAGACATACCTGAGTAAGCCTAGCATTGCAAAAAGAAGAGCTAACCAGCAGGAAACAGAGCAGTTCTATTTCATGGTATGTTGGTTGCTTCCTCATTCATGTGATGCAGACCAAACACCTGAAGTAATCATTATCCAGAAGTTCCTGGGATTTATGTGTCATGCATAGTAATAGATTCATCTGCATTTCTACAGAAATTCAGAGAATATCTGGAAGGTAGCAATCTCATCACAAAACTTCAAGCAAAACATGACTTGCTGCAGAGGACACTCGGAGAAGGTAAATATCACACAATAAACTGAAAAGTGATTCCAAACTATACAGTGAACCTACTGAAATGCCAAAGATATGCAGGAAAAAAATACAAAACTTAAAGCTTAATTGTCCAGTAAACATAGATTTGATTTTTACCAATCACAGTTTTGGTGCAGTGGTAAGAGTATACACAGTAATTTGACTTTATTTCCTCAACACATAGTTATTTCCACTGCACAGATATTTAGACAAATTACTGTATTTGGCAACAGAACTATTGAATGAAAAATCTCCTGCCTGAAAGGAGAGTGACACAGCCAGTGCAGGCTTATTTAAGAGCTATGATAAATGTAGTATTTCTACACCCTAACCATTTCTGTTGACTTGAGGTTTTTAATGAATCACACACTGTGCATAGTTCCAGCCTCTTACCAGCCCTCCCAACAGACAGTTCCTCATGCACTGAAGGGGAAAGGGGAATTGCAGTACAGACCTTGAGGACTAGACACACAGAGTGGAACAGACTTGAGAGGAAGTGAGATTACACCACAAAGAATAAAAATCTTCTTCTAGAAGTCAAAGACTGTGATTTAAAGTTTAGACTCAAGAAAGGAAACCTGTTTGCTAAAAGAATTACTCTGAAAGATGTTATTTTCTAGTATCCCTAGTTAATCACATCTCTTCTTGCTTTTAATACAAAAACCCAGATCCCCAAATCAGTGGAGGTGCCTGAACAGCTATTGGCAGTTCAGTGGCTATAACCCAAACGGTGCCCCTGTCCAGGGAGTGACTGAGGTTGGGGGTAGGATATAAGCAGCATTTTATTTCAAAACTGAACTGTAGAAGATTGTAGCTGTTTTTAGACAGCTACCTATGTTATCTTCTTTCTCGTGGAAGTTTTCATTTAATAGATTTTTATTTTGAATGTGTGTGGTGAACAGTTTATTCACACAAAACAGTGTGCAGCTGACTTCAGTCAAAAAAAGAGGATGTTTTTCTTCTGGAAGCTCATTGAAAATGTCTTTGGAAAAATACAGTGAAAGGGAGGGAGATAAAAGGCAACAGAATCTGCTGCATAAACCATGTTGGAAAAAAAGTAAGGAAAGAATTGTTTGAAAGGAAACCTAAAGAAAAGCTTCTCAGTAGGGTGACCCAAGTGATAAATTGCCATTAGGCTCTGGGCCATTCTGCCATGCTGAGGCATGCTTGGACTAATCTGTTTGAAGAGTTCCCTTCTACATACCATTTGTATGTAGTTAATCTGTGTTGTCCACAGTGGTTTTGCACATATTTGTTGTCCCAACACCATAGCATGGCACATACAAATAGTACCTCAAACATATACATTTACATTCAAAGCTGATATTTGGAGCCATCATTTTTACAGGTTAAGAAGTTCTAGTACCCCCTTCAGTTGAGGCATGACCTGCATTAAAATGCCCATGTCTTGGATGGAGAACTTAGATTCTGAAAGTTTCTTGAATGGAGAGGATTGAAAGGATCGAATTACAGTGGTATTGTGAACGTTATTGCTGTAGCTAATATAGAAATGAATTGGTAGGACATGAACTGCTCCCCTGCTCCCCTCAAACTGCCTTTTCTGGAAACTTTAATATCAGCAAGACTGCAGACAAATAACACAGTGTGCTGTGTTAAATAAAGTGGGGAGAAGGAGTGGATTGTCTCAACTGCAAGTTTTCCTTTGGCACCCTTTCTTGCTTTCATTCAAAACTATAGAGTGTAAGGGTGTAGGCTGAATAGATCCAGGTTCCATCTGCTGCCCACAATGTTAACAGCATTTGGCTTCTGTCTTGGTTCATCACCTGCCTACTACAGTCTTGCTGTTCATGAACACAGCAAATACATATTCAAATCTGCACAGGGAAGATAGATGAAGTGCTCTGTGCTGAATCTGCTTCTACACACTTGGAAAGTAAATAAGAAACACTCAAATGAAATTGATAATAAACATAGGAAGCACACTGATGGTCACATTAGTTCTGATCCAAAGGCTCATCTATTGAAAGAAGAAATCAACAAAGCAAAGGGAAATGCAGGACAGAAAACAAGGAGTTGTAGAAGAAATTCCCCTAACACCCAGACACCTTTTGCCCTAAACTGTTTAATATCAAAGATGTGTTTAAAACCCCCCAGGCACAGCATTTGTAACATCTTCTGTTTTACTAACATTTATTATTGGAATTCTTAGTGCATTTCCCATAGTAACCTGAGTAGGGAGAAGTCCCTGGCTTACTCTTTTTCTGTCATAGGTTATTTTTCATATTCTTCTTTGATCTCTCTTTTTCACCTATCTAAAATAGATGCCAGCAAGATTCACTTGTCTTACTGTCAGAGTTTGTTCCCAGAGTGTTTTCTTTGTGCTGCTTTGAGGGGATCCACACTCTTCTAGTATTGCAAAATATATTTTCAGACTAGGATCTTCAGTACTGTGCAGTACTTTGCATGCATCTGAACACTGGCACATAATAGTATGTTTTTCATATCACTGTTATTCATTCTTCCTGGAGTCTGAAAAGCTGGTTTAGTGTCACTTTCAAACTGGGACGTGTACTTGGACCTAGCCCAAGTGAAGCTCAGAGTGATTTTCAGAGATCATATCCATAGATCTGTCTGGGATAGGTGTTTAACTCTTCACTAATACCTTACTTGAACCTGTTAATAGCAAATTTTGTTTGCAGTGTGTGTCACTTAACTCCTTTAAAGACCTTCACAGTTTTGTCATGATTTGATACAAAAGTATTTCAGTCATCTGCACAGTGCTCTGCCTCCTTAGCTGCTGTGATCTCTCAAGATATTAATAAATGCCTTCTGGATTGCATAAATGGTCCTAATGGGAAGGTCTGAGTAAATGGCTGCTACATTTTTTGCCAGGATGAAAAAAAACCATCAGAAGTCCACTGGGTTTCCCTTTTCTTTGCAAGTTTTTGATCAGTGAGAATATTTTGCCACTCTGTCCATGGCTGTTTAGTTTCCTTCGTCACCTCCTGTGAAGAAAGTTATCAGTGGCCTTTGAAAGTTTAAGTAAATTAATTGAACTGATTCTTCATTATCCAGTATTTTACTGACATTTTCAAAGATTTTTACTAAATTAATAGGGCATAATCTCCCTTTGGCAATGCTGGGCTCATTGGAACTTACCATACCATGATCTTTGTCCCGTTTCATTATTTTGCTTTTCATTATGATGAATCAGTCATGCCTGATTTACTGGTCTGTTGATCTGCCAAGGAACCTTTCTGGAATATATTTGCTTCTTTACAGTTTCCTGCAGTTCTCTGTGGTGTTTCTCAGTGATAGTGTTGTGCTTTTTTTCCTGTAATACACAGAGAAAAGAGAGTAGGCAGTCTTTTAATAACTACTCATGTCTAGAGCCCTGCATTTTCAGCACTGAACGGGTTTAGGTGCAAGGCACAGGGGGAGATGTAATCTAATCTTGGCACAGCTCTATTTCCATACTGATTTAGCCACTGAAACATATGAGCACCAACAATAGACATTGTTTGGAATTTTGCTTGAAATTATTTACAGTATCAAGTGACTCTAAATCTTTGGGTAGCTTTCTTAAAAGTTGTTCCATAACATGGGTTGTGTTTGTATTTTAAGTGAAACTGTGGCGATAGTAGGTAACTACAGGGCCCTGTTTGTTGTATAGTTGTATATCTTTTGCTTGGTAGTATAAAAGTTAGGGCTAAAAAAAATTTGCTAAGTATCATTTAGATACAAAAATTTCAACCTAAAACCTACAAATCATTATTTCCTGTTTATTGAACTTTCTAGGTCACAGAGCTGAATACATGACAACAAGGTAAGATATTTTTATCTGACTTGGTTTAGAGTTAGAAAATAGGTAAAATCTTAGAATTTACAAATTTTAGAACAACTTCATAAGGCTTGTTGCTGTTGTTACATAAATTATGTACAGACCCTGTGTGTTTTAACATTCAGCATTTCTGTTACAGCATGCTGATGAGTAAAGGATCAGACCATTCATCTTCCTCATTTTTGTGAGCTGCTTTGGCCAGTGTCAAGTGTGGAACAAGCTGGGAGATCCTCAAAAATATTTGTGAATCACACATCAAATTTGGAAGTTGCAGGGAGGACTTAAAGGCTCAAAAAGAAATATTTTTCGGTTGTCAGAGATACCTTGTCTCTCATAGTTTGTAATTCAGTTGGTCAGGATACACCGTTTAAAAGTAGCTCGTAGGAAGATCAATTTGGGCAATGGGCTGTGTCTTTGATAACCCAGCTCTGAACACAAATACCTGCCTCCCCCTGCATCCATGTGTTCCATACTGAAGAGAAGGGATTCGGTGTTAGATCTCCCAGCTTTGTGCTGCCTGTAGTTTTTCAGTTGTGTAATGCCACGGCTTTGAAGCTGCCTCCAGATATTAACCTGGATAAGCTCTGCAGCCCCCAGAGACTAGGAGAGGGCAATGGCAACTGCTTGAATTTGCAGCTGCCACTTCTATGTATCAGTGCTACAGGCAGTGTGCCCTGCTACAGCAGGAACATCCAGCCCAGCTTGTTTGGTCTCACCCTTCCCTTCCCTTCTCTTCCCATGCAATACATCCTTGCCCAATGCCTTCAAGAACTGTATTCCCTGGTCCTGATGTTTCCAGGACATCTCTACACACTTTACACTGGATTTTCTCCCACCACTCCATGTTCTTTATTAGCTCTGTGAAGTTGGACTTACTCAACTTCTTAGCTTACATGACCTCAGTTGAAAAGTAGTTACAAATCAGAGCATTCTTCCCAATTGCTGCCATTAATTCTGACAGCTGTACCTTTAACTCTGCCTCCAGGTGCTACCATTCTGGGAATGCATGGAAATCAACAAGTTTATGTCTAATGAGAAAAACCTCCTTTCTTGATTCCAATGCAGGCGACTCATCAGGCTCACATCATCCTAAGTTCCCTGCTATGTAAACAGCTGAAAGGAGATGGTGGATTTAGGCAATGATTTTGCCTTAGCAAAGTGGGGGAGCAGTGAAGCCATCTTACCTCCTATCTTGTTACAGCTGGTCACTTAGAGAAAAATACTCTGAGGAGCAGGGCCTGCCCATCTGTTCCTCACACCAGCTCCTAGGCTTTGGCTGGGCCCGGCCTGTTGCCCCAAGGTTCAGTTATGTTTCTGGACTGTGAGACATGCAAACAGAAACGTTCTTTAAGGTCAAAGTTAAATTGTAGGAGGAAAGAAGATATCTTTAAAGATGAGTTTAAAATAGCAGACAGTACTTAAACAAACTAAAATCCCACTTATGAGTGCTATATGCCTTATTGTTTCTCACTGATCCCCCAAAAACATTTGATTTTTTGCTAAGTTCAAAAAACCTGTAGAAACTGCTGGTGCATGGGAACTAAGGAAGCTTAGTTGGCATGACATTCACAAAGTAGTCTGTGATCCAATTTAGCTGTTGGCATGACATTCACAAAGTAGTCTGTGATCTAGAGAACAGTATTTATTTCCTGTAATCTCTTTCAGTATTAGTCACCACGTGTAACACACTAGTTAAAATTTTGCAGACCAAAGTTTTGTGTGTTCTTCCTTTACTTCTTTATGTGTTATTCTGGTTTTATTTATTTGTTCAAGTTGATGTACTTTTAATTCCATTAGCCAATTAGCAAGGTGTTTATTTTCATGTGTGAAGTTGTTGATTGGTTGGATGTGCAAGGCTAAAGCTGTTTAACCTTCTTGGCTCTAGTTGAAAATGCAGACAGTTTGGTTTTGAAGCATCTTAGGAGTGTGCTGAGCAGGTTTAATTTGCATTTGAATTTTCTCCAGCATGAAGCAACTTTTCTGCTTGATAAGAGGTGCTTCGAGTGGTCTGTGTTCTGCCATGGCTGGCAGGATGAATTCCAGTGGTTGCTGCACATCTTATGCATGACCACAACAAAAAGAGCCATTCCAATTGTGCAGTGTTTGGAACAAATTTATATGGTAAAACTGCAAAACAGGGGTGCATAAAGAATGTCATTATTTATCCATAAGTAATTTTTAATGGGGGAGTTCTCCACTCTTTAATGTGATACACTTAAATTTGATGGAAAGTCTTTATTTGATAAGTATTGTGTTTATTGCTCCCTTTACAATGTTCTCTTGTTTTGCCATGAGCTTACAGACATTTCATTTTATTGTGTGACTTAATTCTACCTTGCTCAGTAATCATATTCCCTTCCCTTAGGCCTCCAAATCTTCCCCCTAAGCCCCAGAAACACAGGAAGCCCAGACCCCGATCACAGTATAGTGCTAAGTTGTTTAATGGTGATTTGGAGTCCTTCATCAAGGTACTGGCACCAGCCACCCCAGTGGCTGATCTCAACACTTCTTACTATAATGGTCACCAGCTCACCAAAGCTGTGGCAGATCATTATGTTTAAGTCTGTCCTGGGGCTCTTCTTTCCCAGTTGATCAATATAATACTTCCTGAAGTCAAAGGGAAAGAGGGGGATTCGTTTCTCACATTAGCCTCCCTACAGTTGTGGTAATCAAGTAGGAATAGTATTGTCAGTCTGCTTTTAGTAGGAAACTTTGCTTCATGTAGTAGGTAGGATGTAGTGGTGCATCCCACAACTTACCACAATTTCCTGCTTGCTATTTTCATAACATCCAGTGTTCAAAGTCTGTGGAGAAGCAGCATTTCTCTGGATTTGATATCCAGATTTTGATTTCCTATGACTTTAGGAATTTATTATATTGTGTGAAATTGTGATCAACACTATTCTGGTTCTTGTATCTTTCTGTATTTATTATCTTCTTCTTTCTCATACTTTTATTTCTAATAATGCTTCTAGCCGAGGCCGAAGGAACTCTCACACGAGACATCAGGTATCGTTCTGGTGACAGGAGAACACCTCTGCCTCGCTCTCGGGTTGCACTCCTGCCTGGCTCAAAATGAGTTCTTTCAGAGACCTGGAGGGAGAAGTTTGCATTAAGAAATGAGTGTACAAATATAGCAGGCAAAACTAAACCAGAGCAGAGCTCTGGAGGGATTGCAGTCTTAAATGATGGATATTCCCTTACTCATTTTCAAGGACTCGCCCACATCACAGTTTGTGCCTTTGGACACTAGCTGACACAGCTACAGGAAAGAAATCTTTAAAAATTGTAAAAATGCATTTATAAATGCAATGAATTAAATTCTTGACTGCAAGCTCTGTGAATTTTGTTTGAATATTACAGGGATTTTTTTTTCTTGTTCAGTATAGCTAGTGGCAGACATTTTGCAGAACAAATTCTGTGCTCAGTGGCACCGTATTGATTTAGCTGTCTTTGAATCAAGCTTTCAGTCATCCTCAGTACAACTAAAGGGGAAATTATTATTATTTTCATTGTTACTGTTACACAGGAGGTGCCATGAAATGCAAAGACCTTGAGAAATCATCACATGAGAAATAGATGAGTATCATGAGCAGTTTCTTGCTTAAGGGTGAAAGTAAGCAAGGAAGCAGAAATCCTCACAGTGAAAGCCCCTAGACTAAAGAAGGGCAAAGCAAATCAGGAGAAATGGTACCCTATCATTTTCCCTCACAAGGGGACATGGCAGTGTGGCTGACAGGGCTTACTTGCAAGTGGGGAGTCCTACATAAGTAGTCTTTCAAAAGGAAAGGTCAGAAAAGCTGGTAGCCTTATGTCAGATTTGCCAATGTGGGAGCTACCTTAGGACAGCCTTTCTGCCCAAAGACTGTGTCACTCCTGGTGGGGATGAGTCATTTTGACAGGCACAGCTAGTGAAATACAGTGTCAGGCCAAACTGCTTTGTGTTTGAGTTTTACATCATAAGAAATTATAACTAGTCACAAATATCCATTCACTGTGGGGCTGTTCTTGTAGCTTCAGCTGTAGGGTCACTGTTCTTGACACTCACCAACACAGATTGTTACTTCAAATTATTTTCCTTTGATTAGATCCAAAAGGCAAAGCTGATAGTTTAGATTATTTCAGGGTAATACTTAAGTACAAAGTTCTGTGTGGTTCTGAACAGATTCTCCAAAAACAGGTATGAAAGAGATTTGGGCTTTGGTTTTTTTTTGTAATTTCTTACTGCAAACACTATCTTTTCCTAGGCTTTACATTCTTTGCATGAACCATGAACTACTAACAAGAGATGTGGGTGCATGTTGTGCATTTTTGCTAATACTCTGCTTTTCTAGAGAGCCAGGCTGCTCAGTGTTGGTGAAGATTATGGTGTTCCTGGGCTTAACAACTGACCTGATCCAAGGGGTTTTTTATTTAGCTCTTACTGAATCCTGACACAAGTCAAAGAGGAAATGCTAATCCAGTCATTACTGGTTCTTGGCTAGCCAGTCTTTGCTAGGTTTCAAATTGAGACAAACAAGCCACAGTTTAAATAGCAAAGTTAGTGATAACAGTCTTTTGTAAGCCCCACTAAAACAGTGCAGAGTACACGTGAGATTAGAGGGTTAGGTTACCTCAGGAGGTGCAATTGCTTTACTGTGTGTTATTTTTCAAACTTTTTTAGTTGTTTTTTCTACTTGAGCTTAATTCATAAACTTCCCATTAGTGTAGTTTAACATGAAAACCAAGTACTAATTTGTAAGAGGAAATGTGTATTCTGAGTTACAAGATGCTTTTGAATTAATGATTTTATAATTCAGACTGATTTTATACTAAACTTCCAAATGAATTAGTCAATTCTCTGAGCACTTACATATTGGAAATTCATTTGGAAAGAAAAATTACAGCTTCCAAGACAAGCAATTCGAATCAACATGCCAGCCCATCACTGCCCCATGGCAGGGCACACAAACCAGCAGGGCCCATAGCAGTGCTTCAGTCAGGAGGGAGACATCATGGTACCCCATGCAATGTCACTTGGTGGCACTGCTCCAAGAATGTTTCTCATAGTCCAGCAAATCCAGAAAAGCCTTGTAAATTATTTGTGATAAACTTCTTCTTACAAAAAGAAAACCCCGCATTGAGGAATTGCGTCCTGTGTAATTAGGTCCGTGTAGGATTTTCTTCACCAGGAAAAGAGAGGTCAATTAAATGGATATAGAGGAATCATCTTCATCATTAATTATTATTCTTAATTATAATCTTTTTAAAAGGCACATTTACTGCTTTAATTGATTTTGCTTCAAAAATCTAAAATGCATGCATGAGCTTAGATGTCACAGTACAGTGTTAGCCAGATACGGTAACAGAGGTAGAGAACTGAATTTCCTGAAGAAATTATTTTGAGAACCATAATCCTTTGCTTTACCTGTTCCTTTTCCTCCCTCCCTAAATGGGAAGAGACCTCTGTTAAAAGTGGTATTTTTTCATAGGTGTTTTTGTGCCAGCACTGTATGTCCATCTAGATTGACCAAGTGCATTTTCACATTGAGGCCATAGCAGGGAGGTTTCCTCTTTCTGATCTGCAGTTCATACATTCTGCTCTTGTTTTTGCAGGATTCGGGGCAAGTCATTCCTCTTATTGTGGAAAGCTGTATCAGATTTATAAATTTATATGGTAAGCTCTGAAAAAAACTATTTCATTATTGTCCTTTTTTGTGTATCTTTGACATTACTCATTTAGCACCACATCTTTGTTTTTAAAATACAGATTTTAAGTATCTTGAAAAATAAAGTAATTTTTCAGCACTGTCTGCCATCTTTTCTGCAGGTCTTCAGCATCAGGGGATTTTTAGAGTGTCTGGTTCCCAGGTGGAAGTCAATGATATTAAAAATTCATTTGAGAGAGGTAATTAGATTTTCATTTATTTGAGCACTTTAATATCTGACATTTAAAAATCTTTTAAATTCTAATCATTTTCTGTGTGTGCTGCACCTAAAACTTTCCACCATCACATGCTTAAACGTGAAGTACAATGACATGTGCATGCTTTCCCCCCATTATGTCCTGGGAGCTTGAGGGTTTTTCTCATTTTGTTTAGAGAAGGCATATGACTCTACAGTCAACTGTAAACATTAGTCTTTTGTTAATGGTAAACTGCAAATAATAGTTTTTTATATTTTATTTAAAGATCCTCTGAAAAGAAAGGTAATGAGTTTAATTTGATTCAAGAGACAACTTAATGAAATCTGAAAGTCCTGTTGCTTGATCTTCTGGAATACAAGTGCTCAACTTTCTGGCCCCTCTGCCAAAGTTGCATCATGATCCAGGAAAATAGGGAGTTTAAAAAAGGGTCATTCCATTTTTCATTCCCAAAGGAAACTTCAGCCCCCAGAGGAGGAATTACATGAAAAATGCCAGGAAGTACAGCCAGCTTTTTCAATATCAGTGGCTCGCAACACCCAGCCTCGGATCGCTCTGCTAGGGAAACCAGGATCCAGCCATCCTCCAAGTGTGTCAAAGCAATTTTGTTACAACCCTTTTAAATCTTACATTCTTTTTTTTCTTGAGTGTTAAAAGCTGGGTTGTTTTAATTTCTAGGGAAAATTAAAATTTCTGCAGATCATCTGCAAATGACAAGACCCTTGAAGCAGTGAGTCTTGTGACTAAAAGCATAAAAAATATGCACAGTATTTTGCTTCCCAGTATTGGTTATATATATCTTGTTAAACCTGATCTGTTCTCTGACAAGATACATAAAGCAGCTGTTTTCACTTGCTAAGTGAAGCCACATCCCTCCATTCTGCAGCTTTTAAATCAGCTTATTCTTAACTCCTCCTCCTAGGTAGCGTTATCCTTGAAGATCCATACATTTTAAAGTGTTTCAAAATAAAGATTATTTATGTAATTTAAAATTACATAAATAAAACAGTGCAGTCATGGTTGAGGTTGCAGTTAGATTTTTGACAAAGTGGTTGCATATATTCCTGATATTTTAACTTTTTATAATGAAGACACATATTCAGTTCAATGAGTGGTCTAACTCCATTTGTTTTATGTAGGGATCCAAAGAAAAGTCTGCAAAACTATTCAATTAAGAGTGTTTGGTTTTTTTATTTTACTAACTGTAAATCACAACATGGCCATAAATACCTAGCTGGAAGTTCAGGACCTAAGAGATCACTAGGTTATGTAATTTAAGGAAGCTTTATTTAGGCTGCCTTTTTTTAGTTTAATCATAGCCTGGGATTTCTAAATCAGTGTTTATTATCTTACTTGAATGCTTGCATTGCCACCTCCCACATACTAAAAACAAAACCCGCCCAAAATGTCACTCACTTCTAAAAATGTTCCATGCAAGAATGCTCCTCCATGTGTGTTTCATTCACTTTATTTACTTTTTAAGGTGAAAATCCTTTGGCAGATGACCAAAGTAACCATGACATTAACTCAGTTGCTGGAGTACTGAAGCTCTATTTCCGAGGGCTGGAAAATCCCGTCTTTCCTAAGGAAAGATTTAATGATCTTATTTCTTGTATCAGTAAGTATAAATTTCTGGTTTTCCTCAATAGAATTTTACTTTCAGATACACAGTAGTAGTCTGAAAACCAGCTAACTTCACAGATTTTCCTGAGGTTATTTGTTTGCTGTGTGTAGCAGTCTGGCTCAGTTGTTAGTCATACTCACAGCTGTTGTTCCTTTTTTCCATTGGGATTAATGTACAGTACAATTCTTTGTTTAACAGGGCAGGAAGAATATCTTTTGGTATACAAGGGATAGTTAAATTTAAACACATTATTATTTTCCTCTGTGCACTGAGGCAGACAGAAGCAAATGAAGTTGTGAACGTGGAAACAGATTGTGTTACTTTCCAAGGTTTTCATGCCCCACAGCTTGGGGTCAGCACTGGTGAATAAGTAACTAACTGCTCAACATTGTGTGATTCTGGACCTTTATTGTGTTCTGCTGAAAACCACCAATCTAACCCAGAAAACTCTTGGGTGCAGGGATGGAGGGGAAGAGCTGAGTGTTGTCTGCAGGAGAGCCTGGTCTGCCTTCCCACACACGAGTTGTAACGAGGTGCCTTGGAGGAGTGTTGCATGATCTGTGCCCTGCTGGTGCTCATGACCAGACATGGAGAGGTTGTAGTAATTTGGAAAGTTGTCAGTGGATTAGTGAATGACTCTGACGTGCACAAAACCTCTTCCAGTTCACTGACCCCTGCAGGTGTTGAGGGGTGAGGCCAAGCCAGCCATCAGTAGATTTGCTGTTCCCTGTGGGCACAGTGGTCAGAGGAACTAGCTTTCAGGAAGAATTTCCTTTCTACCCTTCCTTTATAACTTGCCCCCTTCAACCAAATGGAGAAAGAGGCAGTTTCACAGGTAATGAGAGCCAGTCCTTTGGGGTATTAATGAGGTCAGGCTCTCCAAACTGTTATTTTGGCAGAGATCTCAGCCCAGCAGACAAGGCCACCAGTTGATGGGTGCACAGTGTTCCAGGCTGGCAGTCAGGTGTGGTTTTTGGCTCCCTACTTGGGGGACACAGTGTGTGTGGTTTGCTTCCCCCACAGGGAGGATTGCAGTAATTCCTCCTGGAGGTTCCAGGTGCGTGCAGCACTGTGATCATGTCTGTGTGTGCTATTTTGCATTTTGTTGTTTTTGCAGGGTTTTCTGCAGCTGTTGCTGCTTACAGACTTGGTGGCACTGAGGAGTCCTAAAAGCCACAGTTTGGCAGTCTGATCCCTGATGCTGAGGGGGACAGTGTCTTTTTAGGAAGCACAGTCCTGGTTCTGCTTCAGTTCAGCTTTAACTGATTGTGGTGCTACAGCCCAGAAAATCTCTGCAAGTCATAGAAATTGAAATGTAAGAAAGGATCATTTTGACTGAGTGATTTTCTGCGTGACAGGGATGATAGAACTCCGCCTAATAATCCTGTACTGGTTTCCATAACTTCTGGATGAATTAAAGCATATCTGCTGGAAAAAATTGTTGATTTAGTGGCTTTGGTTGATAGAAAATCTACCACATTCTTGGATAAGCTGTTCAAATGAATGATCACTTCTATCATTAAAAATTTGTACTAGATTTCTTTCTCAAAGTTCCTGCTGTCAGATTCTGCCCATTTCATGTTTTTATGTCTTCATTATTTTGACTAAGCATTAAGAGAAATATAAATGGTGGTTCTTAAGTGTGAAGATGTTACTGCAGTCTGCTGAGTTGAAGAGACTTAAATACAATTGTAAAGTAAATTTTAAAATATCTTGAATGAGTGTTCAGTTTGCGGAGACTGTACAAGTGAATGCTCAGGAGATGCAAAGATAGTTGCCCAGAACAGCCTTATAAATATGTTCCAAGAAGAGGAACCTGGATGATTTCAGAGTTCTCATTCACCATTGAAGGTGCTGAAGAGGGGATGGGGTATTTGGAAAGAGGGGTGGAAGTTCAGTGGACTGAGCTGACAGATCTGCGTGGCACCTGCACGGGCAGGAGAGATTCACCAGCCTTCCAGAGCATCACTGTCTGAGAGGGTTCCAGTTCAGTTACCCCAAAAAAGTATTTCTTTTGTTGTTAAAAACTTCAAGAAAAATGGCTGTGCATACTACTAGATCCCTAGTGCTAGATGTTGTTTTGCATAGAGAATGTCCAACTATTGCATGTTCCTAGTAGGCAATTAATTATTTTCTTGCGAAAGAGTTGACAACCTTTTATTTACATAATAGGATCATCCAGCAGAACTGAAATCAGTAACAATAGCCTGGAACAAAGTCACTGCTTTTCACAACAACATTTTAAAATGTTTATTGAGAAAGAGGTGTTGCCATCTGATCCTGGTTTAGACTGAGTGTTCTCTGAGGATGTCATAAATATGGACTGTCATCTCTATGACAGTTTGTCAAAACAAGGTGTAATGACTGAGTAGTTCTGCTAGCTTTGACTTCTGCTATTACTGTTGTACTGGAAAGCAGAGGATTTTAGTCTGATAATATGTTGTAAGAGTCTGAGATCTGTTTTCTTACAGGTTTTGGGGGAAGCATGGCGGGGGATGATTTTGTTGTTTGGTTTGGTTTTCACAAGATTATCATTAGGGGCATGCTGAAATGGCATATCAATGCCTTCAGCACAGGGAGGAGAGTTAAGTGTGGACCAAAGTGGGACAAAGGGGCTTTCTCTGTGAGCACACCAGCGTGAGTTTGCTTTGTGTTGTCACGGTGGGGGGAGTTTGAAAGAAGTATGAGGACAAGAACAGCTCTTGTGCCTTGCACCCAGAGCCAGCCCCAGAACCATATGCTGAGAGCAAGGGGCTGTGTGGCTGCATCTTCTGGTTATCTGAGGAGCCTGAGGTGGAGTATTTTTACAGCTGTGTACTATCCTATGTGCTTTGTTGAATGGTGCGCCACTTCCAAGGAATCAGAATGCTTTGTTGGGATGAAACAAAAACAAAAACAAACAAAAAAACAAAAACAAAAAAACAAAAGACCAACCAAACAAAAAACCCCAGCCTTCCTAAATACACTATGTAGCACCTATATGGTACATACTGTCATAAACTGTGGGTCTAAAACACCATGTCCATTGCTATATTTTAACCTTAACTTCGGGTGTCTTGCAAAAAAGAAAATTGTCTAGGCAAGATTTCTCCTTCATTTCAGACTTTGAATCAGTCATAGTTGTATTAGTTCTTTTTCTGTGCTTATGTGGCCTCACATATTATGTATCTCGGTCTTCCTGCTAATGGGAGCAGGGCCAGACTCCCTTTTTCTGTGAGAACTTAGCTTAATGTAACTTCTTTAGATACATAAAATCCACAAAACTTTCACAGGTTTAATTATGCGTTTTTAAATACTCAATTCATATTGCATTCATGATCTGAAAAACACTGAGGAAAGGCATAAACTTTCAAATAAATTCTTTTCAAACAGTTTTTCAAGATAAATGTCAGTGTGGTTTCTTAATTGTTGGCAGAAATTGTTACAGAAGGGTAGAGGGAGAAAGGAAATTTGTGAAGTTAATGTTCACATAAAACTGTAAAAGGGCAGAATGTCACACATTTTATATGGAAATGTAATGTTGCCAGTGAAAAACCCCTTGAAACTGAAGTACTTAGTTATGGATGTCAGGCATAATTGAGGCTACAGCTGCAAAATGAACCTTTCCTCAGTACAGCCACCGAGAAATTCCTTTACATTTATGCATATATTTCCAAATGAAATAGAGCATTGTGAGTTAATGCTTTCCATTTTGTAAATACAGTGGAAACAATGTGAAATTACTGTGATTTTTATGGCAATTTGTATTAATTACACTCATGAGAACAATGTTATTCTGTTTGGGCTTATGATCTAACTTAGATAAAATTTGGGCCAAGTTGTATGCGCTGGGCCAGAGCAAGCATGAAAGGTAGAGCAGAACATAAAGAATCCATCTGATTATGGGCCATAATGGTTTCTTCTCATCCTTAGGAGTGGCTACTCTTGGTTCCAGCAGCATTCTGTTATCCTGAGGACAATCCAAGGTTGGGGTGGGAAGGAGGGGAGTCCCACAGTGGGAAGGAGGGGAGTCCCAGTCCACTTCTTTCTGCCCCTTTGTGGGAACAGATTGGGCCAAAGACAAGAATTTGTAACAGGAGGCAGACGGTGCAGGAACTGAGGGCTGGCTGTAATTCACTGCTGGGGGGCTGCAGTTCCTCTCCTGGTGTGAGCTCTTACACACATGGCTTGCTTAAATCCACATTTACCTAGATAGCTGTGCCGTGCAGCAGGAGACACACCTGAGCTCTTCAGATTGCTTAATGTCTGCACAGAGCATTACAGTTCTTCGTGGTTTCATCTTCTTTGCCTTAAATTTCATAGACAAAAATGGCAAGGTGAATGAAAACTTATGTCCTTTTTTTCTTCTGATTTTTATCATTTTAGTCCCTTGCCACCAGCAGTGCCTGTTTACCTGAAGACATAAATGTTATGAAAGAAAATTATTTTACTTCTTTTCCAGACTACTGCCCATTACTTAAAGAGTAAAAAACTACTCTGAATCGTCAACTCTCCATGAAAAAGTTTCAACAAAATAGGAGGTGTTTTCCTCCCTAAGTGACAGTGGAGACTGCTGGGTTTGTCCTCTTGTAATGCCTTCTTAAATCGATCTAAAAGAGCTGTGAGTGGCATTGCTGGGTTAATATATACATATCTTTGAGCTGGATTGGACTCATCGACCAAAATGAAAAGAGGCACAAATTGTTAACTTCAGCACTAATACATATTCATGTAGATAACTTGTCAGCTGCAAATTGACCATAAAAATTACATCTGCAAGTGTAACTCAGTCCCATTTGGCATTCACAGGGTGTGTAAAATATGCATTAGGCATTCACTCTGTTACTAGTAGGCACCACACCAAGTGGAAATAGCAAGTAACCCCCACAAAGAGATACTACATTGGATTTTATCCTTCAAAGCCATGGTCCTAAAGTGGAGAGACATCTTACATTACCATTGTTCGCTTCCTCCTTTGTGCTCCTGTTGCTTGTGAAATATGCTTACCTTGCACAGCCCTGGATGTTGGTTGTAACACAATTCATTAGTTGCTGACACCAGGTTCCTCCTTCCATATGTTTTGATCAACAATATCTTCCCTTTGCCAAATGTTTGCAGTCCTGTTGTTCATACTGAGATTGGCCCATGGAGGCTGGCTGTTTAGAGAGGTTGGTCAAACATTTGCAGTCCAGAACTGATGTTTCAGGTATTTTCAGATGTTTCTGAGCTCTGCCTGCTCCCAGGCTGAACCTTCTCAGTTGGATAACCATGTCTCACCTCCAGTGCAGGAGAGGCCATGTGTATGACCAACTACAGAGCTTCCTTTGCTTCTTTAAATTAAAAAAATGGAGTAATATGCAGCTGTCCAGTTGGCCCAAAATACTTTGAAACCACCAGTAATTGCTCTCGTGCAAAAGACTTGTATTCTGCATCACTGCATCAATATATTTGAGTATATTGCCTTTTACATGCTCTACTACCTCAGGGTTATTGTTTAATTAAACTATAATTTACATTTTCTTAATGTTATTTGGGATGAATATACCCCTGTTTTCATTTCTAATTTAGTTTTTGTTTATTTGTGTTTGGGGGCTTCTGTTAGTAACTGTTTTCTCCCCTCTCAGGTTTCCTTTACTCTTCTGTGGTAGATTGTTCACTTCTGATCTGTTTCACTTTAGGGTTACCTTTGAAAAACCTCATCATGAGTCGCCAGGTGGTTAAAACTGTTATTTCTCCTGGAAGAGAAAAGTAGAGATTCATTGTTTCTGTGTGTCTCTACAGTCAGTGAAGGTGACAGTGCCTCTCCAGAAGAGGTTCCAGTGTTCTTGGAGACTGAAGATCGCACTTTTCAAGGCTTGAGTGCCTAGGATTTATGTCTATCTCATGTGATTGAGAACCAGTCCTTAGTGTGTGGCTGACAGAGAGGCAGCTAGCTGATAAATATATGCAATGACATTAATCTCGTCTGGATTCATTCATCCACATGAAGGACATGGAACATTTGCAAAGTCCCTGTGAGATCAGTAAATAAAGTCTTTTCCAAGAGCAATGCAGGATTGCACCTCAACAGATTTTCTTATGGATCTTGTGATCTGCCTTTTTGGAGGATTTTATGAAAAAGTTGAACAGACATCTCTCAGAGGGGATTAAAGTGAAGTCAGAGGCTAAGATTTAAGTAGACTTAAATGACCTCTGAGCCCTCTGTTTTTCATTTTTTGTAGTAACTGGTGGAAGCTTCTTAGATCCAAAACACCTCAGAAACTTAGATGCCTAGATAATGTTATGGATAGACAGAAAATCAAATTCCTTACATTATTAGGATACTTTGTTCCACTCCTGTCTGATGAAGATACGTTAATAGTTCTGGGCTCAGGTGCCTGGCTCTTCCACAAAGTGCTGTAGTCCTGAAACTCCAGAAGCTGCCTCCTTCCCGTCCTCTTGTTTCACCCTACAAGTATCACCTGTGCTCTGCTTTGACAGTCTTCCCACAACCAACAGCTTCTCATTTTGCTGACAAGAAACTCTCCTGCTTGTGGGTTTGACCCCCATGGCAGAGATGGGTCTGGAAGACAGATGTGTCAGACCAGAGCTCCAAAAGTTTTGCTTTGCTCTGAAAACTAGAAAACAATAACCATTTCGCTGTGTGATATTTACTTGACATTAGTCTTGATTTGTAGTTGATATTCCTGTGTCCTTCATAGAGATCTCTCTTCCCTGACTCTCTCCACAGTCAGAAAAAATACATTAATTCTCAGTGTGTTTGGCCTTGCCAGAGGCTTGTCCTCTTGCTTGTCTTTGGGAATATGAGTCTCGTCGTATCATTAGAGTAATGAACCAGTTTTCAAATCCCCTGATTTCTATTTCAGCTCAGCAGTTAAATTGCGTTACTAGGACAAATCATGTAATAGCAAGCACTTCTGTTTTCTTAGCTGAGAAATGGGTAATACCTCATCAGGCACTCAGGTAAAAAAAATCAGAGTAATGAAAAGAGTGTCTCCAACAGAAGTACTGTGAGAGGGGAGGTGTGTCCAGCTCTCTCCAGCATTGAGCTTGCCAGTATTTCCTTGCAGCAACTAGCTTGGATGGCCCCTCTGCCCTGAGGCTCTCTTTAGCAAAGCCATTGGAGGCAAAGCAATGTTTTAGCTTTCCTCTGCATGGGAAGCAGCAGAGCTACAAATTCTTTCTGCCTGCATGTAAAAAGATTGCTCTGTATTCATTCCATCTTTCCTAAGTACCCAAACACTCATGTACTGCATACACTCAAGCAATGGGGAAATTCAGCTCCACATTTCAAAACAGCATGCAAATATATTACATCATTACTTAGCTCCTTTAAACCAAATCAGTGCAGCCTCTTGAAATAATGTGGAAAGTACATAAATTTACCACTTGGCAGTAGTTTGGATTTTCAGTAAAGGGACTTTCATGGAAACTGGGTCCAGTGTTACCAAGAAAGTACTGGAAACACACGTCTCATTCAAGCATGTATGGCTTGTAACTGCTTCAGTATAGAGTGCAGGTCACTTCTAGTACTTAGTACTGATCATGCTCCTGGTAGGACAGCTGGAATAGTTCAATACATGACTACACAGCCAGAATCTCTGTACCTAATCCACCATCTCTGTGCTGCCTACTGGAACTGGTTCCTGACTCATGCATCTGTCAAACCTGTCTAGGAATTACTTGGAAGAATTGTAGTCAGCAGGGACCACAAGCACACTGGAGAGCGTGATAACTACTGAGTGGTAGTTGCCTGCCAGTGTGCCCCATCCTGGTTGAGCTCACTAGTTTAGACAGAGCTATTGCAGCCATACAGGCACCACACTGCTAGAAGGAGCTGCTGAACCCACCTTGGGTCCCAGCCTGGTGCATTTCTCAGGTCTGATTTGAATTCAGCAATGACTGAACCTGGAGCAGGGCCAGTCTCCAGAATTGTCTGGAGGAGGCAGGACTATAGCCCAAGGCATTAGCCAGGAAAGGCTGTAATGCAGGAGGCAAGTCCTGGTGTTGCATCAAAACTGCCCTCTAGCTTCTCACATGCAGCACACATGTGCTGCTGAAGCAGGAGTGTTGAAAGATGCATTGGAATGGGAAAGGACAACTGTAGTTGCTCTGTGGATGTTCACTATGTGAGCAGCTGCCAGACTTATCATGTCTCTGCTGTGGACACCAGTTCTTAACCAGTAATCAGAAATATTTCTTGACTCATGCAGTCCATGTTTACAAGAAACATAAAAAGAAATTTCAGGTCCCATGCTCCACTTGAGACGGCTTGAACTGATTTCCAGCTGGTGTTTGGGTTCAGAGTGACTCATTAGGTTATAAATTATACATATTGTCAGCAGTCCTTTTTCCTACCAGCTCTGCAGCAGCTCACCAGGGACACTGTCCAGCCTTAAGGGTCTCTGCTGGGGAATACATTTTTACTTCCTGCCAGAGTTTTGCTATTCTGCCTCTGCAGCAGATACCATAAGCCAAATGGACTTCTTCATGCAAGCAGTGGTTAGGTTGTTGTGCTTCTTCAGAAGCTCTGATAGAGGCCAGTTTGATCCCATCCCAGAATCTTTTGTTCCAGCACACAGTGGTGCTGACCCAATGGAATCTCCTGTGAATGCTGATGTGGGAGCAGATCTCACTGGCATTTCCTAGTGAACTATAACACTTCTAGGTGGCAAACAAAGTCTTGCTGCCAACATGCTCTTCTAATGGTTAGTTTTTAATACCAAAATAACAATTACTAGATACTCGTTTTCTTCTAAGAAATGTAAGTCAACACACATTTTGCATCTACAAATAAATACTGAAATAGCAATACCAAAAAGCACGTAAATAATGCCACTAATGCTGGTGTGTATTACTTATGTACACTTTCACTTAACACATTTTTATGTAAGTAATTATTTTAATTGTGTACTCCTAAATACCACATTTTGTGGTACAATCTGTTTTTCAGCTATTGGAATCAGCTCCTGTTTCTGATTTCCAAATTGCTGAATATCCACTTCAGTGCCACTGGACAGGATTTCTCATCTTAGTCTGCTAAGATTTCCCCTAGATTTTGTTAATGGCAGCATACTTTCTTGGCTCACATAAAAAGCATTACTGAAATTTGAGGTTGTTCCCACAGTGTCATTTACTGTGGACTCAGAGAACACACCGAGTTAAAAACTGAGATACTGCTTTTTCTGAAAAACAGTTCAAGCTTTTATCTTATCATTGCCTGACTTGCAGCCCCATAGTCTTTCTGACTATAGGAGATAGTGCATCCTTGTTACAAGACATTAGGAACCGATGCTTTTATCAGATGATTTTTCCCACTTCAGAAGAATTTCCGTGGACTGCTATAAAATCATTCGAGAAAAATGCAATCTTTGTGTTTCTTGGCTCCAAACCAAAAAAAAAAAATAAGGCCTTTCTCCTATTTTGCCACTAAGAGATTTATAGCTGGACATTTGATGAGGAAAACTTGCTAGAGAAGCTTGTTGATTGGATTATGTATCTGATGGGAAAATTCAAATAAAGAGAATGCATCTGTATTTGAAAGGATTGGCCAGCATCTTTCCTTGGTTCCTGCAGGTTATTTATGTACCGATTTTGTGGTTTTGTGAACTGTCAAGCTCAGCAAGTGTCCAGCATTTGACTTAGACAGATTTGTATCTTCTTTAAAAACTGTTACTTTTAAGCTGTGGGGTTTTATTAAGAGGGAGAACTTCTAGATCTTATTTTTCTAATAGGCCAGAATTAGAGGCATGTGGTGACAAAAAGTCAAAGTAATTTGAGTAAACTGACTGAGTGCTCTTTTCGACAATCATATACAGGGGAACATAAAACAGTTTCTTCTGTTTGCAGGAATAGACAATCTCTATGAGAGGGCCCTTCACATCCGCAAGCTGCTCCTTACTTTGCCCAGGTCGGTCCTTATAGTCATGAGATACCTCTTCGCCTTCCTCAACCAGTAAGTACTGACCCCAGCTGCTGCAGCTGTCTCTGCCTTCCTTTGCTGCTGTTGAAGTTCTTTGGGTTCACTCATACTCTATGTAGAATTCACATTTGAGCTCCATTTAACACAAAAGATGATCTTCTAATTGGCAGTGGAAATAGAATGAAAATGCTGGATTCCATTCAAAGTAGAATTCCATTTGTCCAGAATTGAACAAGACAGATTAAAGTGTTGTCTGAAATGGGGAGTACAGTCTACAGCATTAAAGCTAGCAACAGAATAAGCCAATAAGAAAAATAACAAATACAAACTGTAGCTACATTAAAACTAGTTTATGCAATTTAAAAATGCCTTTCTTTTCATTATCTCAAACTGATTTCTCCTGATGGGAAAAACCCCAGTATATTCAAGCAATACAGGCACTACAAGCTACCTGTTTGATGCTAGGCACCACCAGGGTGAGACTTTGTCTTGTCTGCTTCTGTTTTCTGATAACAGGAGTATGAGTACAGAGAGCACACATCCCCTGAGTATGCTTTGATGTAGAGTAGCTTGTTTCTCACATTGCAAAACACAGGCTGGAAGGAGGATTCTGTGAGAGGGAAAGTGGTGTTCATGTCTTCATCATCCCAGAAAAAAACTTCTTCCTGTAAGAGAAAATAAAAGACAGGCTAGGCAATTGAACTGTGTTTCTTCCTTCAGTACTTCATGGCCCTGTCTGGTTTTGCTGACCCCAATGGTTTCACAGAAAATTTTGTTTATGTGCACTTTGCCCTGATTCTAAGTTTTCTCTTTCTACTGTCAATTTGTCTGTTTCCTATTCTATCTGTTTTCATATCACCTTTTTCCTCTTTTTTCCTAAATTTGCCCTTTGCTGATTCATTCTGTCTTTGTGACCTTCCCCATTTCATCCAGCCTGTCTGTTCCTATAGAAACAGGGTCTTTTGCAGCCAGGTTATTTGTTCATGCCTGTAGTCACAGCTGTTCCTGTTTCCTTTCTTCTAGCAATTTCTGAGCCACTTTCAAGCAGTATTTAAGAGAGAGACAGAGATCTAAAGTTTTATGAAGATAACCATTCATTTGAAACTGAATCCATCCCCCAAAAATTACACCATGTAAATGTCTTAAAAGCTTACATCACAGCTTCTCCTCTGCAGAGACATACAGATCAACCAGAGCTGTCTAGGGTTGTACTTGTTATGTGATCATGTTAGCTACATCTGTGCTCTCCACAGGAATGCAGTTTGGAAAGCAGATTAAATACCTTACTGCCTCCAAATTGCTCCTGATGCATCCACAGGAAAAATATTCCCATTATTTGACTTCCTGCAAATCCCATTCTGCTTTTTGCATATGCAGTTATGCCTGCTTGACCACATGAAGTCATCATGTCTCATAGCAGACCTAGCCTGGTGTAGCCTCCCACACAAGGCTCCAAAGTTAGATCAAGTTGCTCAAGGCTTTGGCCAGTCAAGAACCTCAAATGGCAGCAACTCCTCAGCCTCTCCAGGCAGTCAGTCCCAGGACTAGGTCACTCTTATAGTAAAGAAATTTTTTGTGCTTTCATTGGAATATCCCTTGCTGTGTCTATTGCCTCTCATCTCTTTGCACCTGTGTCTGTCTCGCTCGTGTTAATAATCTTATCTATAGTAGGAGATTGCAGCTAAATTCTCCAGTAACCTTTTTATCCAAAGGCTGAACAAACCCAGTTCTCTCTGCTTTATATTATAATTCATATGCTTCAGCTCCCCAGCCATCTCTGTTAGTAGTCCTTTCTGGGCTTGTACCAGTTTGTCAGTCTCTCAAAACTAGCCACAGAACCTCATGTGCAACTTCACAAGCAGCAGTTGGAAAAGGAATAATTCATTCCCTTAACCTGCTGCCTTTTCTCTTCCTAATATAGCCACAAATGCTGTGGAATGTCTTCCACCCCATGGGCTGGACTTTGCATTCATCCTTGTTGAACTTAATTGAATTCCATTTCTCCATTCCTCCATCTTAGCAAGGTCTTTCTAAATGGTAGCCCTGTGTCTGACCTTCGGCACATTTACTGCTCCCTTCCCAGTGTGGCATCACCTGTAAGCTGGCTGAGTGTGCCCTCCATCTCCTTGTGTAGGTCATTCGTGGAGATGCTAAACAGTACCAGCCTTGCCATTGAGCCCTGAGGAGCACTGCTTATTAACGGCCATCAGCAGAACTTCACATTTCACAATGATTGTTACAAGGTTTTTTTACAGTTTTGCATGTATAAAGTCTGAACCACCTGATAAATCAGAAGAACAAGATGTCTTCAATTAACACACGGGACAGGATAGTAAATCATGGCATAAGGAAGGGGCAAACATGATTAATTTTAAAAGCTAGTTATGAGGGTAGTCATGTAGAAGGTTTTCCTCATGCATATGTATTGATTAAACATGTAAAACACTCTCTAAAATTCCATTTCTAGAGGGAACATAGTATTGTATTTGAACACAACCAAACATCAGAATTCCTATGCTGCTTCAGAGTGCAGGACAACATGGTATAGGGCATCCCAGCATGTCAGATTCTAGTTGGCTGGGCCCACATAGAACCATTCAAAAGCCAGCGCTGGCATTCAGTAAAAATGCCAATGCTTTTAAATGAGGGAATAGATAGCAACTTCTCATTCAAATTAGAAAATTAGTAACCTTGCATTTTCTGGAAGAAAGGAGAGCTTGCAAAAGTTGATTAATAACATTGAAGGCTTTTCATTTGGACACTTCCATAATGAAACTGTTGTGGGAGTTTGTGGGCAGAAGGCAAGGTGCTTAGGAATTTTAGTCCATATGGCAAAAACAGAAACCAAAAGTCACAAGAGCCCTTGCAAGATCCAGGAACTTAGTTGTCTGCAAAAGACAATTCTGTGTATGTAAGTTGTGTAGCCAGCTGTTGAAAGAGATGCACCCAGATCCAATGAGAAATGTAGACCCACTTTGCATCCAGTTCGCTTGGAGCATTGTTGAGCTAGAAGCAGCAGCAGTTGATGTTAGCCCATTAAGTCAGTGTACACTCAACATGATAGCCTAGGAACACATATATATACATAAATATACATGTGGTATAAACTCACTTCATAGTGTATATAACCTATGTACTGAAGAAATCCTGGGTTTTTGTTCCGTTACTTTATGTGGGATTGTCAATGACAACAGGAAATCTCTAAGTTGTGATTTCAAAAAGTTTTCTACAGTTTTCAGAATAAGGTTAGTCACAGTGGAAAAGTCAATTTTTCTTGATTTTTGTGTTATAACAGCCTTTCACAGTACAGTGATGAAAACATGATGGATCCATACAACTTGGCCATTTGTTTTGGGCCAACCCTGATGCCTGTTCCAGACATACAAGACCAGGTGTCTTGTCAGGCACATGTGAATGAGATTATCAAAACTATCATCATCCATCATGAGGCTATTTTTCCAGATGTGAAAGAACTTGATGGACCAGTGTATGAAAAATGCATGGCTGGAGATGACTATTGGTAAGTCAGAATATTATCCTTCTGTCTCCTAAACAAAATCATTCGGCTTGTTAGAAGTATGAAGATAAATGAGAAGAGCATTTAGGTCCATAAAGTAATGTGTTAAGTATGAAAAAAGTGAAGCAAAGGGAATTATGATGATGTTTCCTACAACATTTTGTGGAGGAAGCTGCTTGGTGCTCAGCCAGAGATAGAATTCCGGGTGATCAGAGCACTCAGGCAGGTAGGAAATTGTTCCTTTGGCTGTGAACCACTTTACAAAATTTCAGCTTATGATGCCTGCTCCTTTTCTTTATTGTGCTTTAATGGGGCAGATAGCTAAATACCACACAGCCACTCACTCACTCTCCCCACAGTGGGATGGGAGAGAGAATTGGGAAAAAAATGTAAAATTCTTGTGTTGAAATGAAGACAGTTTCATAGGACAGAAAAGAAAGGGCAAATAACAATAATTAGAATATGCAAAACAAGTGATGCACAATGCAGTTGTTCATCATCACTGATGAGTGCCCAGCCAGTGCCTGAGTAGCAGCCCCTGACCAGCTTTGTCCCAGGTTTATATGCTGGTCTGGAATATCCATTTTGTTGATTGAGGTCAGATGTCCTGGCTGTGTCTCCTTCCAGGTTCTTGTGCCCCCAAGTCTACTTGCCAGTGTGGTGGGGTGTTCAGTGTAAACACTGCTCAGGAGCAGCTAAAACATCAGTATGTTATCAACACTGTTCTCATCCTAAATACAAAACACAGCACTGTACCAGCTGCATGAAAGAAAATTAACTCTATCCCAGCCAAAACCAGGACACCCCCTTGGCAGCAAGCACACACACTTTTTATTTATAAAGGAATCAAATGTTCTGAGGGCTTCTTAATGTTGGAGTTTTGTTTCAAGGAAATGCATATAGGCTTCTTTATTAATTATGTATTCATAGCACACTAGGATAATTATGTTGCACATGACTTTGTAACATTATAAGAATAATTTTTTATAACTTCCTGGAGGTGGCATATTTTTGATGTATGTGGTTCCTCTCTGCTTTCCTCCAGTGACAGCCCATACAGTGAGCATGGTACCTTGGAGGAGGGGGACCAGGATGCCAGTACAGAGCCCCACACCAGTGAAGATGGTGAGTCTGTCACTTTACTGTGCCTTTGATGGGGGTAAGTTCTACAGGTGTTCCAGGCAGGAGACCTTCTTCCTTTCCTAACTGTGTCTTATTTGAAAGAAGGAAATTTCAGTCCTGGTGTTCTGTACCAAATCTTCAATCTCTGTTTGTGTGCTTTTGCACTCTTGATTCATCTGTGTTTGACCAGCTGTTTCCTTGTTCTCTCCTGATTTGCCCAGTCACAGGAAGGGCAAGAGAGAAACTATTTCAGTCAGCAGATATTATTTTCTGACATAGTGTTACATTTTTAGTGACTCTTTTGTCTACAAAAACTAAACTTGTCAAAAGTGTACCCTTAAATGTTGCAGCTAGAGGATATTTGCCATTGAAGCTCTATTTTTATATGAATTTAAAAGCTGCTCTCTCGGAAGTATTTATAACAACTTAAAAACATGTGTGTACCCCCCACAGTGAAACTTTTGAACAGTAATAATTTTCTGTAAATATCAGTCACATATACTTCTAGGTATGAGAGGTATCAATGAAAAAATTGATGCAACTTTATTATATTAATTCTTTTTATCCAGGTCATAAATGTGTATTCAACTGTGACAGTTTGACCATCCTTTAGATGTCCATCACAGTAACTTCTGCCAAGTTTCAAGCAAATTTAACAGATAGAAAAGGATTCTCAAAATTGTTATATAACTACTATTTTTGTGAGAATTACTAGCTCATTAGAGGTGAAGGATTCAGAATAAAACTCCATGTAGAGAAAAGCAGCAATGTGAGCTCTCTGCCTATCTGGCCAGCAGGCAACCCAGACAGAGCAACCAGCACATGTGCAGCAGTGGAAACAAAAGCTTCCTCTTGTCCCTTGCAGAGGATGTGTGGAGGAAGGAAGAGGAAAAGACAGAGCAGAGGAGAGGGGAGGAAAGGAGCTACAGCAGAAAGGATTTTTTTTTAAATAATGTCATAAGGGATACTGTTCAGGAGCTGGGACAATTGCTGTAGGGAAGGGAAACCGGAAGGTGTATGTATAGGAAAGCTGGCTGCACTGCTTCCATTGCACACAGAGCAGAGTAAACAATGGTTCCACTCTAGCTGCACCCGTCTGCTTGGTCACGTACACAGGCTGTCACTGACAGATTGCCTGTCTCTTCCCCTTTGCCAAGGTGAGGAGGGGCAGGCAGAATCTGTCAGTGCAGCTGTTTGGACAGGAGGGACATTTGGGTGGGCAGACGTTACAGAAAGAGGGAAGACTGAGAGTAGGAGAGAAATCTTGGTCTTCTGCCTGGGTGTATAGCCATGCCTGTGCAGCAGGGAGTACCAGCAGCTCTACAAGACAGGCTGTGAATGGGCTTGTCTTGACCAGCTCTGTACAGCTAAACCCACCATCTTTCTACAGCACATCTCTTCTAAGCAGTGTGAACAAACTCAAAGTTGCACCTTATTTTCCAAGACAGTATAGCTATACTTAAGAAGAACTCCTTCTTCCATTGGAGGTATGAAGCAAGAGTGGAAGCTGAGGAAGCCTGCCTGTCTCTCATTTAGAGCACAAGTGTAGATGACACACCTGTTCAATATATTGGAGCCTACTTCAGGGTCCCATGACCAAGCTGACAGATGAAGGCACAAGTGGACATGGAGAAGAAGTGCAACTTTTCAGCAGCCATCAAAGCAGTTACTTCAAAGCCATGCCTAGGAAAGATGAAAATATCAGCAGGATACAGAGGAGCAGGACTGTGGCATCATGTGATGCATCATTTGTGCTTCAGTATGGGCCATACCCCACCACTGTGTTGTTATACCAGTTTTACATTCCTGTCCTAATATTACTTGTGACTGTGTCACTGGGGAAGACAAACCCTGAAGAGAATACCTGTCAAGAGGAAAAAGTTCTGTTGGAAGATTAGACTGCTCAAGATATGGGATTTTGTTCACCAGATCACCTAGTAGTTTAATTCTAGTTGCCTCATCACACCTTTTTAATTAATTCAGTGCCAAAAGGAAGCGGACATCTGTGTTTACAGAGAAATAATTGTTAGCATAAAAATATTTGTAAGCTAGATAAATACTGCTGCAAAGCTGAAGATTAACAAGCCTGGATTGCACACAAAAACTGTTCATTTTCTATTCCAACCTGCAAGCTCTAACCCATTTTTTCCATTAATGTGGCTTTCTGTTGTAATAGCACATTTTTCTAATGTAGGTTACAGACTTTAAATTAAATGCACTCACTCTCTCTTTGCACACACATTCATGTGTTTGTGCTCTAGACAATTCCTTTTAAAAAGTATTATTTAAACCAGATATGAGAATAGTTGAAAATTTTTCAGTTTGCTTACTGAACTTCGTGAGCGTCATTGATAGACCCATGGTGCATAACAAAAACCCTTCTGCTAAAGGGTCTGGAGTATTTTGGGGGTTTAATGTGATTGATTCATTGATTATAGGCTGGATGCATCACTGCCAGCTGAACGTGCAGAGAGAGAAAGGGAGGTGCCGCATTGCTGCTACATTGATTGGACATGTGGTACTTACATGGCTCCCTCTGTTAGGACATGGAAGAAGCAGATTCTGTAAATGCTGAGGGGTTTTTTTCATGTTGAAAATCTGATTAGTTTTATGCTAAAATGTTGTGTACAGACATAAGACCAAGCTGCCTACCCCACAGGAATTACAGGGTCATTGAAACATAATCCAGAGGTTACGATCAAAACCAAAAGGATTTATTTTACTTACTGTTGCTGTGAAGTTACACTGCAAGTGGCTCTCTGTGCCTACTAGAAAAAACCCGTCTGTAGAGGCTGTGTCAGTAGTGCTAGAAATGGTCATTACAATTTAGAAAACAACAAGACTTCAAAAATTAAAAATTAAATTATGTCTGCAGAGGTAAAATGCAGTAGATTAGGGAAAAAAAATACTAGCACATATAAATGAGCATATAAATATTTCATAACTGCTTTATTTTAAGCATATAAATTGTTGTGGGTTTTTTCCCCCTAAGATTACAGGTGTTCATGTATTTCAGTTGATCACTGGAAGGGGAAACTGGAAAGAAAAGGAGCTGCATTTTTCTGTGGTGTTTTCAGGCTTTTTTAGATATACAGAAAATATCCTGATAAGGGATAGAAGTTTTTCCTTTCTCCTCAGTCTGGAAATTAAATTTAATTTGTGAAGTTCAGAACTTTTGTACTCAAGCTGAGACACAAAAAAAAACCTACCTGTAATTTTGCTGTAGACAAACCTTTACCTGAAATTGTCTCTGCTGTAAAGATTCAAAGGACATTGTTCATATTTTACTGAAACAGCTGTTAGCATATTTCCTTTACCTTCAAACTGATGGAGATATTTTATTCTTGTTGGAGTCATATGGTAAAGAGTGACTAGATTGTTTGCAAAGGAAGTAAACATTTCCTGAGGAAGTTAGACAGATGGAGTTCTCCTAGGAAAACATACATAAAATTAATGCCATACTCTCCATAGATCTCTCATAAACTTAGGATAAAACTTAGATGGTATTTCTGCTGAAAACAAAACTTATAGGGACATGTCAGACTGTTCATTGTTGTTCCCAACACATAGTCATTTTCTTGCTCTTCAGTAGTGCGTGCTGTGATCGACACTTTGCCAAATTCTGTTTTGTCAACACCTTGCAACAATTCTTTGCTTTTGCGCTTCCCAGTCAGAGAACTGCTGTCCTGAGGACAGGACTTTGAAATTACAAAACCACTCTATTCTCTGATGGGATGCAGAAGATAAAGAAATAAGGAGATAGACTCCCATCTTCCTGGGGAGTTCGAGGACATACTTTATTCCCAACAAACAAGTTTTTTTCCTGGGAAAACTGAGGAAGTATAGAGCAGAGCAACAGCAACTCCCCTAGAAAAAGTGCAGGGAATGGTGTCCCCTCCTTTCCTTAGCTCCTTGTGCCCTGAGGCATAGAGGGCAGCCCAAGGCCAATTCACTGCCATCACCTCCGTAGGGAGGTTAGGTCTACATCTGGCACTCCAGTCTCAAAGATAAAACTAGCACGTTTATTCTGCCCTTTCTGCTCTCCCAAGCAGCAGAGGTTGTTCCCACAGTTCTTCAGTTTGTCCTGATTTTTCCTTTCCATAGCATTTCCTGATTCACTAGAGATGATAGCTGGTGAGATCCTGTATGCCACCAAACACTTCTTGATATTTTAGCTGAATGCCTGCAGGTACTAACAGAGCAGTGCAATTACACTTCCCTCTGAGCTGTCAGTTTTACTGTTAGACATGCAGTACCACACAGAATTTGAGTTACAGATCCCAAATTTAGCTTTCATTGCCTTAGCTTTTTGGAAATACTCATCTATCATTCAGTAACCTTGATATTAAATGGCTTAACTTTCCAAAATGCATTTATGTTTAAGAGTAGCTGTCATGGTACTTTGGTTTTCACTATTAAAGCTTGACCTGTAACAAGGTGAATTACTGTTTAAGTGCAGTCTCAGTACTGTTTGCTATAGGAAAGTTATCTCTGTGTATAAAGAAATGAAAACAGCCCTTTCACAGTAGGAAAACCTGTCTGAACCCATTTTTCATCCTCTTCATGAAATCTATGTGAAATTTTCTGGGCACTCCTCCCTGAGGAGGTGGGATTTGTTACCCAGGCAATCTGATGTACATGCCTCAAAAGTCACATCCATTATGGGTACATTAACAATTCATACAGCTGGTTCCAGTGGGACAACGTCATTTAGACCTCTGAGAAAGAATGTGAGTCTTGCAGGTGGTAGAAGGATACAATAAAGAGGATTCTCATTGCACACGACACTTAGATGAGCATAATTCCACTGAGCAAGACAGAACTGTTTCTAGTTTAGTCCACTGATTTGTAAATAAAAAAACCTGTATACTCAATTGTGGGAGACTGTATGGTCTGTTGACGTTAGCAGAGAAACAGGAAATTCCATAGCCAATCAGTGTAGGGGTTTGTCCATCCATCCAGAACTCATGAGCATTACCAGTTAACTGTGGAGAATGTCTAAGGAAAATATGTGCAGGAAATTTGGGATTTTATGACTTACTGTAAAACTTTTTTGTTTGGTTGACTTAATTTTTTTTTTTATATTTCAAAGTATTGCCTGTTAGTGAGTGACTGCCTCTCCAAAGCCTGGGAGGTTTTATTTCTGAATTCTTGACCAACTGTACCATAACCCATAAATTAGCTGTAATCTGAGAACAGAGTGTTTGTACAAACGTTTGCTCCTTTTCAATCCTACCTGATTCCAGTATTTCCTTCTAATAATAAATTCCATGAACAATACACATGATAGGAGAACTGTGTTCTTTTGTCAGTGTTACATTGTTGCCATTTCATATTGCTCTCATAGAGATGATGCAAGATAAACAGGCATGTTTGGTTTTACTTCTTTGCATTTTCTGTGCCTTACAGTTGCTTTGTGGCCTCTGCATTTTCTGTTAGAGGCTGTAGGAATGACAGCAGGGTAGCATATCATATCACACCACCATTAGAGGTATCCCAGATTTCCAGAATGTTTCTTTCTGTGTCAACATTATAGTTTCTTTCCTCAAAAACATATGCCAAGAAACCTTCAGCCCACCCAACAGGGAATGCCGGTGAGCGAGACATTCGTAGGGGCATGATGTTTGTTAAAAGTTCTCATCAGGCTGAACAAAGACATTGGACACATATCAAGGAACTCCTAGGTTTTATTGTACAGTCACCATAACTCTGGCCACCAGTCCAATATTTAGACTCAAAAGGTATTGGCTAACACACCCTTAAATTTCTTACAACAGACTTCCACAAGAGTGGAGGTGAACAAGCCCTTTGTTTTGTACAGTACACTTCAGTAAGGTCTCAACTCCCACAACACACAACCAAAGGTGCTGACTCACAAGTCACAGTACATTTGTTATTCAAAGGTGCTGGCTCACAAGCTCTTCCTTCCCACAACAAACTTCAGAGTATGGGGTAGAATATGATAGTTGTGCTTTGCCCATGCAAGGCAAGGGAAGAAAACAAAAAATAAAACCAGTGATTAGATCCCGCATTGTTGCTGCTGTGCCAGTGGTCCAGAGCAGGGGCTGTGAGACAGAGAAAGCAAAAGAGAGAAAGAGAGGAAAAAGACAAAGAACAAAAAAGATAATATGGTCCTCTACAGCCATCCAGTAGGGATGCATTTTCAGGAATGTATACTGTTATTGCTAGGTTCTTAATTGTATTTAAATAATTGATAATTTCTGCCACCATACATTACTTCTGTGTTTGTAACAGTAAATTCTCCATATCACTGTGTTCCATCTTTGTAAAGTTTCTGTGTTAGTAATTTCTCTACACACTGCAGTTTGGCACTGACAGGAACACTTAAAGTGACTGCAGAAGCAGCAAACCACAGGACAGTCTTCTGCAGGCTGGGCAAGTTATTAAAAAATGAGCTGCAAGCTGTAACCTCAATAAAGGTGCTGTCATTATGTTTTCACACTGTAGAACGAAGTTAATTTTAAAAAGACATCCTGTGCAAAATGTTGTCATAAAGGGACAGTGGCTTTCATTACCAGCCTGGTTCTTTAGGGAATTACAACCTCAGCAATTTTAATTCGCATCAGACAGAAAGTTGCTATGCTAGTCATTAGCCCAGATGTTAATTTCCATCTAAATATTGCTCTAATTATGTAAAGAAATTAGTCATTTTGGGGACTCTTGAGTTACTGGAATCATCAGAGTATGTGATTTTTAGACCTGTATTTTGCAGTTTTTTCTTTATGTTTTGAGACTTTGATGACAAAATTTAATCTGTTAGAGCTCAGGTGCTTTTGGTTTTATGCAGACAAATTGAGAGCTTGTGAAAATCACAGCTTTTTGCTGGATGCCTGAGCACAGCTCTGGCCATAGCTGCAGGGCCCCTTTGCTGACATCAGTAGGTCTCCATCCTGGCACAGGTTATGGGATGGAACCCATGTCCAGCCTAAGGCTGGTAACTAAGGCTGAATTTACCAGCATTCTGACAGAGGATTAGCCAGCACTGCTGTAGCCAGTGTTTGGCTTCAGAAAACACCAGCCTCCCCTGCAGAAACCAGGGCAGCTCAGGATTTTGGAGCAGTCAGAGCTGCTTTAAGCAACTTGAGGCCACACAGGGACTGTCTCTGTGGTCTGGAGCTGTCTTGTCTCACTCCAAAAGGGCATTAAGGAAGTGAATTAAAGGAGGAGGCTTTGGTGCTGTATAATATCCTAGGTTTCAGTAGGTCTGCATGCTCGTCACGTAAAAGACAGAAATTCCATGGCCCAGTTCAGCAGGGTATCCCTACTCATGCACAGGTTAATCTTGTCTGCCTTCCTTTGCTGCTGCAGATGGTAAAAGCATTCTTATTTACTTTTCCTTTATCACGCTGGTTCCTCGGGCCTTTGATTGTTCATCTGAGTTTGTTCTTTTTATTTTCAGAAGTCTTTATTGCCTGGCCTCCATCCCACTCTCCAGCCATGCAGGAGCCTTTCCAGCAGGAGGCAGAGGCCTCTCTCCCAAAGGCAGTTGTAACATTTTAGTATGCTGTTGTTTTCTGCAGCTCCTGAAGCAGCCAAGATGTTTCACACCTAGGGCACAGATCGATTATATTTCTTTGTAAGGGGCACATTGTAACCACTGCCTGAAGTCTGCCTTCCTTCCTTCTCTGTCAGAAAGAGCACTGAGAAAATGCAAAAAATGGGGTTGATGAAACCAAAAAGAGCAATATGTAACCTGATATTTGTTGTTCTTCCCACCCAGAGTGCGAGCCCATAGAAGCTATTGCCAAGTTTGACTATGTTGGAAGATCTGCCCGAGAACTCTCTTTCAAGAAAGGAGCTTCCCTTCTGCTCTATCACCGAGCATCTGAGGACTGGTGGGAAGGAAGGCACAATGGAATTGATGGCCTCGTTCCTCACCAGTACATAGTGGTGCAGGATATGTAAGCAGTGTCTGGTGTGACTGGGTTCTTGGGGAGGTGTAAGGTCTGCAGTGCTTAGCAGTATTTGCCAAATGGGTCAGTGGTTTGAAGGGTCAGATAGATTAAACATTTGCCTTCTATGCAGGATACCTGTCTTTACTGCCCTGAATTGAAAGCTCCATTAAAAACTACTACTTCTAAGTAGTACTACTTCTAACTACTACTTCTAAGAAGTAGCTAAGCTACTTCTATAGATACGTTCCCAGTACATTAAGAGACAGATGCTGCTGCACCTATTTTAATTTGACTATGTCTGTGTAGCAGTGGCTGACTCTCAAATTCAGAATAGCAAGAACTGGGGAAATGCAGCCCTGAACTCTTGTTTTGTAGTATTAGGCACGTGCTTTGCCAAGGACGACAAAGTTCTTTACGGAAAGGTTACATACACTCAGAGTGTAAAGAGCTCAGTAAACAGAGGGATTATAAACAATTCTGGGAGATGTGCAAGGGCTGCAGTGCATTTATAACATGCCTGCTTTTCTTAAGGGGATTAAAACCTGAGAGTGCCAGGGTGCTCTCACTCACTGACTTCTCATCTTACCACCTGTGTTCTGTTCAGGGATGATACTTTCTCAGACACACTGAGCCAAAAAGCAGACAGTGAGGCCAGCAGCGGACCCATAACTGAGGACAAGTCATCATCAAAGGATATGAATTCCCCTACTGACCGTCACTCAGATGTGTATTCAGGAAGGTAAGCCGCAGTGTAACGTGTTTTCAGCAGTCCTGCTCACAGCTCAGCTGGCGCAGTAATTACTCCTGCATGTGCTTGTGCTGGCTCACTACAGTTTGTTCTTCCACCACTTCTCCACTGGTGCAGGCAGAGAAAGAGATCGGAACCTCCACCTCCCCTGAGACGCCCAGGCAGGAGCAGTGACGGCCACTGCCCGGTACACCCACCTCACCCTCTCTCCAACTCGGCCCTGGAGCTGGGCTCCCCCAACCTGGCAACTCACTGCAGTCCCAGAGCCCTCCTTCAGAACCGCAACCTGAACGCCGACAGCCCTGAGCGGCGGCGCCGGCCGGGCCACGGCAGCCTCACTAACATCAGCAGGCACGACTCGCTGAAGAAGATCGACAGCCCTCCCATCAGAAGGTCTACATCTTCTGGTCAGTACACAGGTTTCAATGACCACAAACCACTGGACCCGGAGTCAATAGCTCAGGTTTGTGTCTTTTTTATTTATGGCACTGTCTGATTTTCTGAGCAGCAAATTCCATTGAATAGCACAGCACAGGGCACGTGCTCTGGTGGGAAGGTGTGTGCAGGGGAATATCCTACTTGGCTTTCCAAACAGAGTGTGTGTGTGAAAGAAGATGCATTAAGCAATCCTGAATAGAAGAAGCACAAAGGGAAGTAAACATTGCAGAAGCAATAAAAAGAAATTATTTCCCATTACACTGTAATGAAATTGCCTCTGCCATACACAACACTAGGACAGTATTACAACAGCTACACTGATCACTGTGCTCTGTTGAAGGCTGGCCTATTCTGACTTGCATGTAATTAGTGTTCAATTATGTCTCAGTATTGTGGTAATCAGAAAAGTGCTCTGACTGGCTAGTAGTGACCATTGCCATTCAAAGCAGAGATTGACAGTCCAGGGTCTTGTGGATTTTATAGTTTTCATACAGTTCATACTGTGTGTTGATTTGATGCGTGTAGTAGAACCTGATGTGCAAGATGTCACAGCTGCATAAATTGTGGGCCATCTTACTGTGTGAGCAGTCACCAGTCCCATTCCTGGCAGTGAAGAGGTTAAGAGAATGGAGTAGGAAGTACCCCGATCATCAGATTGGTCTGTTGTATTGAGCTGGTAACAGCTCTTGAGTAAATAGATGCCTCTGTCTCCAGAACTCATATTTTGTCTAGGAGGGATAACGTGATTACTAGGAGCACCCTGAGGGTGCTCTATGATTGCAAACGCATTTTACAATAACACTGGCACTCATGTTTTAAAATTTAATGTACTGATAATGCTTGCTTTCAAACTCTGCTTCCAGTGAGGAATAGAAGGGACTGGCATGCTTAGGTCAGAACCCATGTATTAGGGTTAGAAAGTGCAAGTGTTTTTACTGTTTTATTATATTCTAAGCTATTAATTTACTTTCCTGGAACAGCACTGTTTGGCTTAAGATATCTCTTTTTTATGCCTAGACTAGAACCCAAACTTTGATTAAACTCTGTGAAAGTCAGTGTGAGCAGGCAGGGAACACAAGATAATTTAAGCTTAGTAGTATCTCAATACCACTGAGAAGCAGTAAACGAGTATCTTGGTGCATTCTTTTAGCCTTCAGGCCTGAAATCCTGATGAAGAAAATAATTTTTCTTAGGTGTGCATACTGACCAATATTTTACAGATTTTTTTCTGTTTAACATTTAACTAACTCAGTGAAACCAGAGGAGAGAAGAGCTGATAGGCACACAGACTTTATTTCCTTAGAAAACTAGGTTTTGTAATCCATGTGAGGGAATACAGACCCTGAACACCTGAGGCTTTAGATGAGCGGAGCAGTTAGCTAAGAGTGAACAAATGGACTAAAATCTTTATAGTTGTCAGTACCCAAGAGATGACAGAAATCTTCACCACTAAAACATTGCTAAGCAAACATCAGTTGTCCTGACAATCGCTTCATAAATGGCTTGCAGATTTTGATGTAACACCTTTTTTTTGATTCTCTCATATGAACAATGTTAAATGTTTGTAATGTCCACCCAAAGCTGCCATGTTGTCAGTTGTAATGTCTTTCAAATAAATCTGGTGGAAATTGATTTTAGCACTATCATAACTGTTAGAGGATGGTTGGTGAATTAATTAATGCGTTTCCGTACCCCTCCCCTTGCTCCTCTGGCATTCAGTAGCAACCCAAATGACATGCTGCTCTCTCTGTGCTCTGACCCAGGACATCGAGGAGACAATGAACACAGCACTGAATGAGCTCCGTGAGCTGGAGCGGCAGAGCTCGGCCAAACACGCCCCTGATGTCGTGCTGGACACCTTGGAGCAAGTGAAGAACAGCCCCACCCCTGCCACCTCGACGGAGTCGCTCAGCCCTCTCCACAGCGTTGTTTTGAGGAGCTCCGAGCCTCAGATCCGCCGTAGCACTAGTTCTTCCAGTGACACCATGAGTACTTTCAAGCCCATGGTAGCCCCTAGAATGGGAGTGCAGCTGAAACCTCCTGCTCTTAGGCCAAAACCTATTGTTCTTCCAAAAACAAATCCTAGCATAGGGCCTTCTCCTCCTTCCCAGGGTCCAGCCGACAAATCTTGCACAATGTAGGCAGCTCAGCCACCCACAGCGCCCAGCTGGGGTGTGCTAGGGAAAGAGATGGATTAACAATAGAAGTCAGGGCTCCGTAACATCATTTGTTCATGTTTGTAACTGGAGAGGCTTTGTTTTTCAGTGTTTTTGAATGTATTGTCTGAAAGTAGCTACATTAACATGGGCATTTGTATTTTGTATGGTTTCGATTAAATGAAAAACTGGACAATTGTGCATAGTTTTAAAAAACAAACATAGACTTACTTGAAAACTTGATGCTGCACCATTTGTAATAAAACCAACACAGATCACAAACAGCTTGCCACGTTGTACCATACTTCACAGTCTTACTGTAGCTATATAATAACAGATCCTGCACAAAACTAAGGGGCGGGAGGGGGTTCAGGGGACATGGAGCCTCTCATTTCTGGGTCACCAAACCAAATCTCAAGCAGGTTAGTAAGAACTGAAATTTAGCATGTGAGGATTACGTGTCTGTGTGGAATGTCTAAGTCATCTCAGGCCACATTTCTTGTTTAAGACACAAGAGAAAAAATCACCAAACCCTCACAAACTCATAATTGGCACCAAGTGTTAGCTTTCTTGTTGGCAGTCTCACTAGAGGCAAGTGCTGGATGGAGCTGGAGATCACATTGCTCTCACTGATACAAAGCAGCATTCCAGGACACAGCTAAAGCACATCTCCAGGATAGTATCTAGAAACTCCTTTTGCTGCCCTCTGTAATAGTGTACCTTCTCCCATGAAGTCAGACCTTCATTCCCTGATACCACATTTTTTGCAGAAGCTGAATTTGTTTGAAGTTCACAGAAGCCAGGCTCTGGGGAGTGTCTGAACCTGTTGGTCCATCAGGGAGCATGAGGGGCTATTAAAGGGATCAACTACACAGTAATTCAGAAAAGTATCCCATTGACTTTATTGCTCAGTATCCAATTAAGGACGTGATTTGGGTTGCAATAGTCTGAGTTTCGAGCTGACCCAGCTGTGCTGACTGCCTTGCACAGCAAATGCTCAGTTGTGCTGACAGCAGCAAGACGGGGACTCTGAAGGGGGACTACCCCCTGCCAGTGGTGCAGGGGTCACTCACAGGACAGGCAGCTGAGTTTCTACTGCCTAGATTCAAGCTGACTAAAGTTTTCCACAACCCTTTTCCCCTCCACTTCCCTTTTTTTTAATGACAGAAATCAGTACCTTTCTTATGTCTGTGCGAGTGGCGACTGTCAACTTTGCTTAGTGCTCTGTTGTTAAACTTCGTTAGGCATGAGCTAAACCTACAGCTGTTTTGCACATTGCAACAGTAAGCCATAATACTATTTCTGTGAACATGTTTTCAAGCATCCAATCCATAAAAGAAGGTTCGATTAATAAAATGGGGGAAAAATCACTTGTGGTCCACCTACAGAAGTACGACTGGCTGTAATTAAGATCTGTTTTTCCACATATTCTGTAAGATCTCACTTTTGGAAAGCTCGAAATTGTACAACTTATAAACATAAACAATTGAGTTTGGGAGGAGAAGAGTAGGGACAAAATTTGATAGACATAATTGCTGAGGTGACAGGAGTAATTGCCTGTTGTTATTCAGGAGCAATTTATTCCTGCTCTGGTTCGCACCTTCTAGACAGGTGATGCAACGTGAAGCTCTAAGTGTGAGAAGTACCCCAAAAACTGCCTCTGAGCCCCAAACTATTGCTGGTATTTGCAAACACTTTTCAATCCAGTCAGAGACTTCACACACATCTAGGTTAGAGGCAAAGTCTTAATCTACCACAGTGGGCTGTGCAGCATGAGTCAGCAAACCTCCATCCTTGTCACCTGTACTGCCTGGCCCTAATGCCAGGGCCAGAGCCAAAGCCAGACCAGCCCCAGCTGCAGACCAGTGCTGGTCTGCTCACTTGTTTGGGACCAGAGGTATTTTCAAGTAGTTCCCCAGTTTACTAGACTCAGTGGAGCAAAACTGGAATTTCAGCTTTCATTTACATACAGTTTTTGTCTAGCATTTTTAAATTAACCCACCTGGCACAATTGAGATGGATACCTGTATCTTTAAATTGCATAGGGAATTTTGTATGTTTAAATAACTGTACTGGACTCCATAATGCTTTTATTAGAAATTGTTTAGCAAAAGAAAATATTAGAAACAGTGCATTTAGTGAATGCATCCACTTAGTGCATTCACACAGTTAATGTGTAGTTTGATGGTTATTATAGATACTTTAAAGCATAGTAAGTGGATATGTAACAGGAAAGACTGCTACATCTACAGGCGTACTAAAGGGTAACTCCTGCACACCTAATCCAATCAGTATTGTCCTTTACTGTCAAGTTTGATGAATTGCAGTACTGGTAGCTTCCTGCTTGTTGACTGTTACCTACTTGTGTCAATGTACATCTGTAGTATGTACATGTGAAAGTGCCTTTAAATTTTAGAGGAGCTTTAGCTTTGCTCTTGTACTGTTGCATTTCCATTGCATCCTTTCCTGTTTCGTGTATGGCTGCATTCCCATTGCATTCCTTCCACTCTTGAAGATCAAATAAAAACATGGAAAACCCACAGTTCTGGAAGAGAAATGTACTGTTAATCTGTTGTGACAATGCACTTTTATGTATAGTACTGTACATTTTTGGCATGTACCATTACAAGCTTCAGTATACATTCAAGTTTGTTCCTCATAGTGTATCTTTATAATAAAGAAGATAGTTCTGTCTGTGTGTGTAGTTTTCCTGGGGAAACCACTGTATCTTCCAACATGGATTGATGATCTACTTCCCACATACGGGGAGCATCGAGCACACCAGCATCCCCCAGCTACCCACACCCCACACTGCATCAAGAGCATCACAAGAAGCACTTGTTTTGGAAAGTTCCCTGCCTAACTTAAAAGTCCCTCTTTACCTGAAGACCCCTCACGAAGAGCCACCAACTTCACATAGTTCTGCTGAGAACCCATCAAGAGTAGTCAATCCTGCTCACACTGGCTGAGGAAACCCCTCGCTGCCCACTTGGCCAAACACCCTGCCACCCCCCCTCCCGCTCCCCACAGGAAAAATGGGGTGAGGAAAACACTCCAGCTTACGTATTTTAAAAATAGAGTTAAAAGAATTTTAAAAGGGACATTTCTTAAAATGGGGATATTTCTTGGAACAAAAGAAGAGAGAGATGCTGTCAGGCTAGGAGGGGGTGGGGGGAGTGCCACAGTTAAAGGTCATCTTCAGTGACCTTATGTCTGAGAAATGGTGGCAATACACACCCTCCCAGCTGGCTCCAGGAGCCAGGGAGTCTGATTGTCAGGCTGATAGCTGCAGAGAGATGTTCTGCCATACATTGTTCAGATGCTATCAAGGACAATTCCTGGGCTCGGACTACAGCTGCCCAAATAGGCTTGCCATGCTTTCCCACCTTAGATGTTTAGAGGCAGAAGAGCTATTTGGAAATGCATTCTCAATCCTTGCTAAAAAAACCCAAACCAGTCATCCCTGGTTGTTGTTGAGGACCACTGTGTGCCTGAAGAAGACAAATGCCCCATTCCTGGAAATGTTCCAGGTCAGGCTGGATGGAGCTTTAAGCAGTCTGGTCTTAAGGTGGAAGGTGTGCCTGCCTATGGCAGGGGTAGGAACTGGATGATCTTTAAGGCGCCTTCCAGCCCAAACCATGCTGTGGTTCTGTGTCAGGCAGTGTGGGGTAGTGTGGGGGAAGGGGCACAGCAGCCACCCCAGCTCAGAGCAGGGCTGTCACTCGTCTTGCTGAGAAAGCTGTGACTGCTCATGGATCAGCCTGTGGCAGCCGCCTTTGTACCGCAGTGTCCAGCGACCTACTTCAGGCATTTCTTCTTGTCCCCTACTGCACAAAAGCTGACTGAGGCACACAGGAGGGGACAGCAAAGGTCATTCCTCATTCAAGGTCCTACACAGCCCAGAGGATGCATAACCCAATTTCCACAGTCAGATCCTCCACTGGTGAGGGGAGGGGCTTATGTGGTGGCTTTGAATCTGTTTTAAAATAAGTAAGAAAACACAAGAAGAGGAGTCTTCTCCTGTTTTATAATATGAAGTTTCAGTGTTGCACGGTGCTGACTTCCTAACTTCCTTCCAGTTTTTGTAGTGGAAAGAAGCCTGGCTCTCACAGAGACAGCCAAAGCTTTAGGCAGGTGGTAGAGGAACTGCTGACTCTACTGATGCTCAAAAAGCAAAAGGGTGATGAGATGTTTTGCTGAGAAAAGTGTATTGGCTAAACAGAAAAAGAGTAGCAGTGGCAGCAGAGTGTTTAGCTCTCAGGCCACTGCTGCAAATCATTGTTTCAAGCCCCGTGCAGCTCCAGCAGGATGTGGCACTGCCCCAGCCTGCACAAACACCTCCCCAGACAGCACCAGGAACCCACAGAGGACCCACCCAGGATTTAAGTTCTCCTTGGCAGAGACACACACAGTTTATTTCATACTCTGTGGCTCACGTGGACTTATCCTGACCAGAAGGATCCATATTTGCTCTGTTCAGTCTCTGCTACCCCGTGGAACAAGCCTTGATGTCAGTCTAGATGGAACTGATACACGGGGAGCAACTGAAACGGGAAAAGTATTAACAGGAGATGGTACAAGATGAAGGTACCATTCTTGTACATAGGAATATTGCTTTTTTCCATGAACTTGCCTCTTGAGGGAAAAAAAAACTCCTACTATAATATATGGAAGCCTAAACAGATCAGCAATTTAGCATCCTAAAACCCAGTTAGCTGAACCAGCTCAATTATTGTTTAAGAAACAAACCAACCAACCGCTCATTCAGACATGCCACTGTAACTGCAGCTACTCCCTGTCTCTGCATTTTGCACAAGGGCATTTGCAGACCACACAGCTGGCAGCACCAGTCTCTGCCAGCACTCCGGCTCCAGCAGACCCAGCCAGAGCGAGTTTTCCTTGCCCTTATGGCTCGGGGTGTCCCTCGCTCTGCACCGCAGTGCTGCGGCTCACCGGCCCTGCAGCGGCCTCGGCCTCAACCCCAGGTCCTGGCGTCCCTCAGCCTTTCCAGGCAGTCAGTCCCACCGGACACCCACCTACCCTGGCCTCAGCAGGGCTGTAGCCCTGACACAGTGTTTTGGTTCCCCCCACCCAGCCAATCCTGTTGTATTGCACTAAATAGTTATTTAGTTATTTGCACTGGGTGTTTGGTAATTTGAACTGTTCACACGATTGGTATCCTCTCACCACATGGTCCTCCCCTTTCCCCCAGGTGTCAGTGTTGGTGGTCTCTTCCCGGTTTGCCCCTCCCCTCGCTCCTCCTCACCGGTATCCGCCCGGCTGTTGCCCCCTTCCTCCGCCCCCCTTCCCCTCAGCTCAAAGTCCCCCCGGAAAAGGCCGCCCCCTCTTTTTCCACCTGGGGAGTCGCCTGCGCCGCCTGGTGTTCTCCTGTCTAGGGAACAAAACAGGACTTTGTCTCCACGTGGAGAAGAGCGCTTCTCGTGTGTTCCCTTTTCTGCTATGTAAGATCATGTGGGCTGCGGTCCGTAGCCAGCCGGGTTGCACCCGAGCAGCCCGTCCAGGCACGGATTCTTACAGCTCACGTGTTCGTCTCCCCCGTGGTCTGAGACGCCACGCCGAAGCTCGTAATCCAGGTGTGGATTTTCGTAAGCTTTTGGGACTTGCAGACCACACAGCTGGCAGCACCAGTCTCTGCCAGCACTCCGGCTCCAGCAGACCCAGCCAGAGCGAGTTTTTCCTGCCAGGGAGCCCTTATGGCTCGGGGTGTCCCTCGCTCTGCACCGCAGTGCTGCCGCTCACCTGCACTGCAGCGGCCTAGGCCTCAAGCCCAGGTCCTGCTGCCCCTCAGCCTTTCCGGGCAGTCAGCCCCGCTGGACACCCAGCTCCCCCCGGCCCCAGCAGGGCTGTGGCCCTGGCACAGTGTTTTGGTTCCTCTCACCCAGCCAATCCCACCGATCAGCAAGGCTAAATCTAGTGGAAAGGAAAACAGACAATGGCAGGCCTCGGAGCAGCCTGCCTGATGCACCATCCCCACCAGGTGGGAGATCAGGACTTGTGGCACTAAACTGGAATCCAGAGAGACAAGAGCTCTGTATTCCCTTACCTTCTTACACAGCAGGTACACTGAGAGCTGGCAGGCCCAAGGAAGGGGAACATGAATTTGATGCTGGCTGAGGGATTAAATAGAGTTAAACGACATGATCTGGGTCTGGCTGAAATGGACAGGTCAGCAGGTTTTCTCATACCTTTCTCAATGTATACATGCAAATGAAAAATGCAGGAATATACTTTTAACTGTAACTCTGCAGTCAGCTGAGCCTCTGCCCCATGGCTGCACAAGTAGTGTGCCCATGTCTGTCTCTTCTCCTGTGTAACAAGAGATAACCCAAGAGGAAATGGCCTCAAGATGAATCACAGGAGGTTTAGACTGGATGTTAGAAAAATTTCTTCACTGAAAATGTTGTGAAGCACAGGAAAAGGCTGCCCAGGGAAGTGGCTGAGTCACCATCCCTGGAGGTATTTATATAGATGTGGCACTTGGAGACATGGTTGGGGGTGGACATGGCAGTGCTGGATTGGCAATTGGACTTGATGATCTGAAAGGTCTTTTCCAACCTAAATGGTTCCGTGATTCTGTGATCCCCAGTTGTGTCACTGCCATCTCCCAGCAGGGTCAGGCCACACCGGTCACCGCAGACACACGAGAGCAGCTTAATGATTCAGGGTTGGAGGTTGAGGAATTTCCCTTTTTTTAATTAACAACCTGCATTGATTTATTTTTTTCAAGTAGCATACTAATGGAATATGAACATGAAGTACAAGGCCAAAAAAAAAATTCAGCTGTGAAATATAGACAAGTTGTGCTGTACAAAGGAGGTCAAACACTTGTGGGATCAAAATCAATAATAGCTGCACTGACTGCAGCACAGTGGATAAACCAAAACCAACCCCTGCCTGTTCTCATCTCTTTGAAGCACATTGATTCCTCCCTTAATATCTGCCATGTGCCTTTTCAGTAGTGTACACTGACATCTATAAACCCTGACCAAACAACATAAAATAGTGATTTACATTTATTTGAATGAATTACGCTCCAGGAGGGACAAATCACTGAGCCCAGCACTCCTCTGGAGGTGAATGAGACACTCACTGAAATGGTCAGGCTTCTGGCAGTGAGTTTTTGATTGCAAAGAAATGGCATTAATATGGATGTTGGTACCAGAGTCATGAATAGAGAATTTAAATGTGTTAAAGGTGGAAAATGCTTAAAATCCTTCATGACTTCAACCCAGAACTGCTGAGTACCTTAAAACAACTCACTGCAACACATATTTTAATTGGGTTTTTACCTGCCTGCAGTCTTTTCTGAGGCAGACATTACAGTAGCACCCCAGCACCCCCAGCAAACAGCATCAAGGTGAATACACAGGGTTATCCATCAATACTCACAAGTTTAAGCTGAATTTCACCTGGACAGTTTTCTCAGCTATTTAATTTTATTTTCCTGAAAGCTACTACAAAAATATGTTAAAAATTAATTTCAGACCTAGTGTGCAGATAATTTTTAAATTTGTCATACACATGACAAGACTTACTTTATGATTAAGTCAAAGTTATTCTGAACAAATCAGTTTATATACAATGTTACAATCAGAGATAGAAATGTGGCTAATCTGGGGCTGCTAAATCATATAGCAATTCTGAACTCTTCTCTGTACCTGTCCCAAAATTACAAACTAAAACCAAATAAATATGTGTGTATGCATATATCGTTTCTTGAAAGCATCAGACCCGGTACATTGCAAAAGTCCTGCTGCATGTTTTTTTTTGGTTAACAAAGCCCAGTAATGGGGTCTGTTTTGGAGGGGGAAAGCCCTGCATCCCTGTGCAGCACGTGGGGAACATCAGGCACCCTGACTGGAGGGACCTCCAACCTCACACCCCCACAGGACCACCCAATCAGAATGCATGGATCCCCTGACTCAGGGAAGAATGATGCACAGAACTCCATGGTATCAGAAGGCTAATTAATTACTTTATTGTACTATATTATACTATAACTATACTAAAGAGATGCACAGTATACTCCATCATACTTACTTCTGACTACTACTCAAAACTCGTGACTGTCAGCTGACAGTCCTGACACCCACACGTGGATCCAATTGGTCAATGAATCAAAACACCATCACCAGAATTTAATCAAACAATCCCTTCAGGTAAATAATCTTCCAACACATTCCACATGTTCAAAACAACAGAAGCAGCAAGCAGAGATAAGATTGGTTTTCCTTCTTCTCTGCTTCTCTTACAGCTTTTCTGTGTTCAGAGGGCATGTGAACACCACACCACCCTTCTCCTGCCCCTCAGGCTGGCAGCACAGCAGATTCTGCCCAGCTTTCTCCAACCAGACCCTGGGCAATGCTGTCACTATACCACAGACCTTCAAAATTGTCCCAGTATTAAAAATTAACTTTGTCAAACCCTGGATATTCAGAACTAATATAATTTCTTACATACCATAGGCCTAAATGCCATTTGTATCCATGTCCATCCATGAGTTGTGCGCATGAAAATGTGCATGTTCAGTGAAGCAGCAGCTGATTTACAAGCTTTTATGTAAAAACTTGAGTTTCTTCTGTACCTGCATGGTAATATTGGGTCTCTGGTTTGGCCTCTATCAAAATAACTTGATATTCTGTTTACATGCCATGAGTTTGTGTGTTCTCCATTTCACTGTTTTAACTTTCTTCCTGCTTTATAGGCATACCAGCAGGCTCCAGCATCTCAATGCCATTCCTGTATGCACTACAGTTCCATCTCTAGTACCAGGTACATTTATTATTACCTCAAAGCAAACTCAATTTTTTTAGAGATCTATTAGTAACACTAGTCACAGTATAATTCAATTAAGCTTAATGTGCTTTTCATTCTTAGTTAATAAAATCAATGGGAAGGCAGTTCCTGAAGATAATTTAACTTTTCCCAAAGGTTTCCTTTTCTTGGGGAAAAAAACAGAGTTTTGCTTCAGCCTTACAAATTTAGCAGCATCTGCCCCAGATATCAGCTGTGGGAAGAGCCCCATTTGAATATGCCCATGCAGAGTGGCAGCACTACCCTGGTCCCTGCACTGTGAGCTCTAGGACTCACCCCTGGTCACCACAACATCAGTGGGACATTTTCACCTCTGCTAACCTGAATGAGATTAAGTGTGAGAGCATTCAAATCTATCCATCTCCTCTAACACACTCTGAATCCCATGTGTCATGGTCAAAGTAAAGCAGCACTCAAATGCAGTAGGATTCAGTTCACACCTTGCTCCCCTGGAGGAGGACTGGAGTTAAATATGTCACCTGTGCCACCTTTACCAGGCTACTGAGTGTCACACATGATTCCTGAGGCCCTTTGCCCTCTTTGCTAATGCCAACACAAACATCTCCAGTGCCTGCAGTGCCTCAGTTTCCCTACTGCTTCCACTTTTCAAAGCACTGGCAGCAGTCATGTCTCATCTGACCAAAGGAAGGATTCCAGCATCAAATAAAACACACCAAGTGGGAAAAAAACCCATTTGTATGTGGCAGAACTGCTTGTAGAATTATGTGCTGCAATTCTGAAAAGGAAATACAAATCACTTTGAGGTTATGCTTATGTGCAGGAATATTTTCCAGTGTTTCTTGCAGTAGTCTGAGTAAGAGTGAGGGATAATCAGGTTTGATCATAACTTCTGTTGAGATAGCACTGAAGTGGGAGTGGTGCTCTTCTTTCCAGGGCTTTTGTAATTCACTCTTATCTCTGGGGAAAGCTGCCCAGCACCTCTGGTGTCCCACTCCAGCGGGGGCAGTTTGACAGGGGAAGGACCTGAGTGCAGGATGATCTTAAACTGGGCAGAAGATTTTAGAATGGCAAAAATATGGGACAAAGGATTGAGCCAAGAGGCTCAGTGAACTGGGTCCAGCTTACTCTCACGTACCCAAGTGCTGGGAGAGACTTCACTGCAGGGTATCCTCACTGCTGGCTCAGGGTGTGCAGGGAAAGGAAGCCGCAGGGCCTGGAGGAAGTTGCAGATGTTTCAACACTTAGAAGACCAGGGAGGAAAAAAAAAGGTCACTGTAATTCAGGTGAAAAGTGATGTTTGAATTCCTGTCCAGCTTCCTATGCACTACAAGTGATTTTGTGTCCTCTGCCATAGTGTTGTAGGCAGGAGTGGCAGCCCACACTGAGCTGGCCATTGAGGCTGTGCAAGAAGCCTGGATCATGCAGGAGGGAGACACCAGACATGGACAGGCAATGAAAGGCACCACCAGATTTTGTGCCCACACACAGCTCTGGTACAGTTCTGTCTCCAGAATGACTGTTTGTAAAACTGTCCTGTTTGACCCAAAGCAGAGTCCTTTGGAAACTTCATTTCCTTCATGTATTGTTGCATGCACCACTCAGAGTATGAAATATAAAACAATTTATTTTAAGCTCTAACTTGTACCTCAGGGTAACTGAATATTAAAAATTCATGGCTCAGTTCATAACAGTTTCTCATAATTTTTGTGGGTTTTCCAAGGGGTTTACCTTTTAAGGGGAGCTGAACTCACATTTCATGGTGGGAGCACTGGCATTTGGCCTCAAGCAAAATCCCAGTCCACAGCAAGTTAACCTATACAGGAACATAAGACTTACTCTATTGGTGTGTACTACACAATATACTGTCTGAATTTTTTAAAGGAAAAATCCTCCAAAGTCCTAAACCAAACTGTCCAACAGTCTCTATTTAAATCTGACTGTTTTACAAGTGACATGCTCTCTTCCAGATTCAAACACCAAACCAGAGAGTCCTTCTATCTTTTAAGAGACTCAAGACTTAAATTCAACCGCACCTCTCATTCCATATATAGGATGTTAACCATATTGCATCTTTGTGAAGCTTTGTATACCTAATTACAAATTACAAAAGCTTGTACTGTAAAGATATCATACAGCAAATAAGTTTAAGCAAACAAAAAGTCAACCACAAACTGAGAAAAACATTTTTTCTTGCACGGCTGAACACCTCATTAGTACAAGACATAAACCAAAGCAAAGCAGCACAGAGAGAGAAAACAAAGCTGGCTTTAATAGGATTTCCCCTTTCACAGCAAATTCTGCAAGCTTAAATATATTTTCCATAATAAAAATGGACAAAAGAACCTCTGTAACTTGTTCCTAAAGAAATATTTTATTGAAATGCTTTGCTGCATTTTTCATGCTTATAGGATAAATGCATTTCATTGTAAAATCTTATATAAAACAACTCTGCTTTAACGTAAGAAAAATGCTTTTTTGTTTGTTTGTTTGCTCTTTCTAGAATGAAACCCTGCTGTGAAGTATGTCTTTAGGAAACATCCTGAGCTACACAAAGTGGCATTTCCTGATGGCACAATGACTTACTGGAAAATTACAGGTCAGTTCTGGCAAACAGCTTTGGGATGTCTCAGCTCCCTCAGCAGAGAAAGCCCCAAGGGCACACAGAGAAAACCCAAAGTACAAGTCAGGGCACTGGAGACCAAATATTGCTATTAAAATAGTAATGCTTAAGAATGCAAAGGAAAAGCTGTCAGAGTAAGAACTTCTATTTGAGAGAGACAGATGAAAAATTTAGCAGCCTTGTGTTTTATTTAAGGAGTTCAGCTCAGCAATCTGAGGACACTGCTCTTCCTCCCTCCAGCAGCGCGTGCTGCCCATGGCTTGGCAGCACCCCAAGGAGGAGTTCAGGTATATTTATAAGTCATATAATTTGAGGTTTTCCTAACACTCTTACAAGTGGCAAATCTTCCCCCATACTCATGATTCTCAGCTCTCATCTACCTAGAGATGCTTCCTGTGTGTTTCCTTCAGTTGTGAGCACCACAGGAAGGGATGGAAATTTGCTGCCTTTTAAACTCCATCTGTTAATCATTCATGGTTTGCAAATGTCCTGCAGCCACTGACCTTTCAGAAACATTATCAGTTTGAGACTTCTTCCTTTTAAATGTATCTGATATCATCAAGTGTCCCTTGGTGAGATCTTAGTGTTTTATAGAGAAATAATCCCCATATTTATTTTTTTAGAAGCCACTTGATTGTACTGCTACAGCATCATTTTTCATTTCTCCCATTTATTGTGTAACCAACTACTTCTGGGTCTCTGCAAGGACAAAATCAGTATCTCCTGGTTCCTGTTTCCAGTCTCCATTACACACACCTATGAATACACACATGCAAACAGGTTTCACACCCTACCCCAAATCTGGAGGACAGGTGTTTCCCACTCCCAAGGCTCTTGCAAATTTCCCTAATATATTTCCTAAGTTGACAGACCCACCAAACAGAGATAACATTTGTCAAGTGTTTTATGACTATACATGTGTTTTCATATTTAGGAAGACTAAAGGGGAAAATGTCCAATGTTGAAATCATTTTTGATGCAGTGCATGTGTTTTCCACCACCAAAATCCATTCATAAGCATCCTTCACGTGGTTACCAACTTCTCCCTCCTGGACTTTGCATTTTGACAAACAGTGTTCTGCAGTCCATTCATGGCAGAGCATTGAGAGCCTGTCATCTCTTGCTTGACTGTTCACAGAAGGAAAAAGGGTGGGCCACACTGGGCCCACCAATTTTTTTTTGGCAGTTCCTTGTAGCATGCTGCAACATCTCATTAACAGTCCTTGCCATGTAAGGAAGCAGTGGATGTACACATCAGAGGAGTTTCACTCCTGTTTAAAAATGTCTCTACTAACTTACTAACTGCAATAGTTTGTTGAACATTTTGGAAAAATCTCTAGGACAAACAGTCCCTCATCAGAATTTCCTGTTAAAATAATTTGCAGCAATATTCCTTCTAACAAGAGAACAAATTTCTGAACCAATGCTGTCCCTGTAAATAACCTTTTTCCCCAAAGACAAGGGGTTTAACAGTATCTAGTAGAGTTAGTTTAACATCACTGAAAAGTTTTCTCCGAGGTCATAAACCCTGAATTTACTCATTAGTGGACTAGCACATCCTCTAATCTTGTGAGCAGTCTCTGCTATAAGAAGTTACTCATGCGACTTCCAACAGTATCTTTCATCTCATCGAGCTTCAAAGCTTTTCAGCAGCTGAACACAGTTAAATCCACCTCTCTCAAAATACAGTGACAGAAACTGTCTTTTACTTGGGAGGAAGAGGGGTGGGAGCACTCAACAAGTCTGGGCATAAATCTTCTTGTCTGTACCAGAATAATGCAAGAGACATTGATTATTTCAAAAGCCAGTTTTCTTTTATCATCAGAAAGACTGATAAGGTAGAAAAAAATCACCTTGGTATGAGATTTCTTGAGGTCACTTGCCAAAAATCATATACAATATTATACCTGCAGAACAATAGCACAGTTTACAAATCTTTATGCACTGGCGTCACCCGATCTGGGACACAGCTGCACTGACATCACAGTTTATGCCTGACTAGATATCCAAATAAAGATCCTATGAAGTCTTTCATACTTCATTTATTTGTAATTGCCCCATGACCACAGACTTGCATTAACCCAAACAAAAGTAAACTGAACAGATCCTAGCAGAGAGCAGGGACTATCTGAAGTGGCTTTGAAAGTCTTCCAGGGCTGATGCAACATCAGAAGAATAAGATGGGCACTGAACTAGCCCCCACTTTGTGATTATTTTTTAGTGTCAACAGGACAACCCAATGACAGGCTGGATTTAAGTCCAGCACTTGAAAGATTCAAATGAACAAAAGCTTGGAATATTCTGTATGAAAAGCAAACAAATGATAGTACAATGAGATGATACAACACAGCACATTTGCCAAATCTTTAATGAGATGGAACAACATTTTCCCAATATTTTACACAGTTCTGGTAAAACTAATGGCTCTGAGAAGCCTAAGAAGTCAATCAAGGAGGGCTGCACCAGGTTTGAGCACAGGTCCATGTAGCTCTGTACCTAATCCCTAAGAGGGACTCTTAGATATATCCAGGGTATTTTGGAAAACCAGAACAAGCATGCAGTGGTAGTTCAGTAACGTGTGCCTTAGAGTTTACCTCACCCAGATGCCTCACTTTCTTTTTTTTTCTTGAATTAGTACATGGAAACCACACAGCTCAATGAATTTCTGAAAACTTAGTTCTTTGGGTTGATGAGTTTAACATTATTTACTGGAGCAGTTATAAAGGTCCAAACAAGAAGAAAGGTAAAAGAAAAAATCCCCTGGCTTCTGTAGATGTCAACAGTGGTGCTGTAAGAGCTGGACTTTGCTTAGATGAACTAGAACAAGGACTCCAGGACATGTGCCAGTGGTGCTCCTCATGTGAGTAGAATGCTGAAGCACACAGTAATCAGAGCTTTTTAAAGAAAAAAAGGACTTAAAACATATCTGTGATTACTTTCCTAAATCCAAAGTGACACAGCCTCCAGCATAGCCTAGATTCCTCCCCAGCACTATACGAGTCCAAATCCCAAGATGCTTCTGAGTCAATATTGTTCCTATGCTCCCTGGCAGTTAATACAGTTCTGCTGGCATACCCAAAATTTACCTGCAAAAAAGCACAGGACAAAATGAAATTGGAGACATTTAGGAAATATTGGTGCTATTAGGCTGTACACCCCAAATTCAGATTTTCCCTTTCCTGGACTTCCTGGTGCCTGTAAATCAGTTTTTATAATAGCAACATGTAAGCCCTGATGTGAAACACCACTACTGCCATTTATGAAGCTTCATTTTGAAGTGTATGGTTTAGCACAGAAATTCACATGTGGTGAAGGGTTTAGGGATTTTTAAAAGTAGCTGATGAACAGAATATTATGTTCTTTTAAAATAGCCATCACCCTGCATCAAGTTGAATGGATTTCGGTCCTTACAAAACCAAAATGCTGGATGTGCTCTGCAGTCTAGGAGGTTGTTTTCTTGCACTACTGCAGAAACATAGCTGATGAGTATGCTCTTGGTTCCTACAGGGGTAAAATAGGCATTACACTCTATCTTCTAAAGAAAGAACCATTGAAAGCAATATCATTTACATACAGGGCCCTGGTCCTGTGGATCACCTATACAAAAAAGGCCCTGACAAGGAGGAATTCATGCCTAGCTCATGAGTAAGGGAAAAAGAGAGTGTATTGTTCTTAAAGCTCAAGGAATAAGAGAAAGCAAAGGCAATTGAAACAAAACTGCAAAAAAGATGCATTTCCAAGGCAGAACATACATTTTTTTCTGTATTAAGTGGGAGCCTTTGAAGCAAATCAGCTTAAAATTACTTTTTTCAAATGGACACCTAATGTCCCATTGAGTTGTGCCATTGGCAGATACAGAGGTGAAGAGCACACACAAAGTGTTTTGGAACAGCCCCAGTGCCAGAATTATGATTTTTTAACACACCTTATATAATAATAGCACACATAATTAGGTTTGGCTTAGCAATTATGGCTGATCAGTATTCTTAACTTTATAAATGTGAAAGAAAAATTTAGCATGAGGACATGGAAAACCAGGTAATGACACTGGAAGGGCATGTTCACTGACTGCAGCAGGTGCAAATGTTTCTGTGCATATGAGGCAAATGGTTCAGAGCCTCCCAGAGCAGCATCCATCACCCTCCTGAAGGAACGTGATGAAAATTCTGCTCCATCACCATGACAACTCGTGCCACACCATTGCTATAGTAACTGGCTGAACATTATTAGTTTTTAACCATACACTCAATGGCCAGTGTGCAAACGAGGAGGAGCCACTTAGCTCTGCCCTGCTGCTGCTCCCACCTCAACCTGTCTTTTTGCAGTGTAATCCAACCTCCTTCCATGTTCCCCCAGCCCCACACTGTCAGCCAAGCTCCCCACCACTGCCAGCTCTCCAAACCCAAGTCTGTCTCATCATGGGAGCACTAATTGCACATATTTTACTGTTGGATTTGTGGTTCCACCCCCCCCCCCCCCCCCCCTCCCACTGATTTATCAGGATAAGATTAAATGCAAGTAGAAAATTTCATCTTCCCAATGATTCATTGAAAATCTGTTCTATTAATCCAGTGCACCACAGGGTGGCTTTGCATGCTGCATTTGCATTCTACGCACGCAGTCACAGTATCAGTTCAAAGGCACCGTCCTGTCCCCTGAAGAGCCAGGATTTCAACATTGTCATGGTGCAGGAATGCATTTACTGCACCACCAAACCCCATGTGATCATCATTTTAATACTCCAGCTCAGGCTGCAATGCTGCCCCCCTGCAGCGTAGCTGTTGTGTGCAGTGATGTAAAACAGCAACAGGGAAATACACAAATGCTTCTCAGATGACATCAAAGCCCAAAAGGCTGTGGCTAGATAGTGCCTTACATCCAGCTACCTTCCGACACCAAAGAACAGAAAATAAATACAATTATTATTGGGGTTTCACCCAGGCTGGGGGAAGAGGGTGAAGCACAAGCTTGGCTGTCATCACAAAAGGTTGCAGGAGGTTGGGAGGAGTTTGTCACTATCTGGGGACACCATCCCCACCTGACTCTCGGGCACAGCAAGCCCACAGCCCCAGGTCCTGCAGGTTCATCAACTGTGCTGAAAGAGCCATGAAATTGGCTTGCTGTCCTCTTGGAGGACAGATGGGAGAAGACAAGGTCCTGCTGGCTTCTCCTTTGACCCTTGTGTTCTTTCCACTTTCCCTCCTCCTCTGCCTCCTGCAGGTTCTCTTTGGGGCTGGTGCAGGCTGCAGCATTGGCAAAGCTCCCCCACCTCCATGCCAAGGGCAGCAGTGGGGTGGCACAGGCACTTGCCCACAGCCCTCGTGCCCAAGCACAAACCCAGCAGCATCTTGGGGAGCTTGTGAAAGGTGTCTCTGCCTATGGAAATGGGTTGGGACCAGATGATCTTTAATGTCCCTCCCAACCCAAAATCCCAAACCATTCTGTGATTCTACCACAACCAAATCAGCACAAGGACATCAACCCCAGGGCCTGAGCCACCAGCCCCTGCCGTGCCCTGTCCCTGCCCCTCAGCCCCCAGTGCCCAGTGGTGTGGCTGTACTTTGGCTGGTACAGTACAACCATTTATCAGGGTTACATGGTGATACCATACATGTACCAATGAGTGTACAACACTCCATACACACATATACACACACATTTTTATGCTAGATATATTTATACTTATATACAACAGTAGCTCTTCCCACTATCAAAAGACTATCAAAAGATTATCCCACTATGAAGACTATCAAAATCCTGTTATTACTTTGCATTAGGCTTAAACCCTAGCCTGATATTCCCTATGAGGCCTTTAACAGGTCATACTGCACAACCTTGGTAAACAATATTTTTTTCATTTTCTCACTGTTTAAGAAGAAAAAAGAAGGAAAGAAAAAACCCACTCCATCTTTTCTAAATGGGAATGCAAATTTAAGTGAATGGGTAGTTTTCAAGAGAAAAAAAATCATAAAAGCTCTTTTACAGTTTTTTTTGGCAATCAATAAAAAAGTTTCTTGCAGAGAAGATGAAACAACATCATTTTAGTATTCCTATATACATTAAGGTATGAAACAAGATACCTGCTATTGCTGTTTACAGCTAAAACAGAACTACAAATCATCCTATGGGGAAAAAAGCCAACTAGACTCAAACAAATCTGACTAGAGCAGTAAAATCTATCTCATGTTTATAAATGTGTAGAAGAGTATACATTATTTTATTCTGGAAAGAGATTCCTAATTACTTTTTTCTTTTTGGAATAATACCACCCTCTAGTGGCACTTTTTCTGCCTTACTGAAGCAAAAATGTGGTTTAACATATCAATTACATGCATTAAGAAATGGTACCAAAATTGCAAATAGGAATCTGTTGACCTACACTGAATATCAAGCCCACATTCTGCAGCCTCCAAATCTCTGCAGCTTTGGAAAAAGCTGTATCTGGCTCAATTCAAACATAATTTATAAAATTAAGTGCTCAAGAAATTGCTACCATGAAAAGCATAAATAAAGTCCCTTTAATGCACATTTGCAGAATAACATTCCAGATAGATTAATTCCTCAGTGTTTGGTGAGTAAATTACACTCTGAAGTATGAGCCTTATAGTTTCAATATATTATTATCTTAGTCCCCTGAAGATATTTTCCTTGACAGCTTTAAAGCTAGATGTAGCAAGAGCTTGTGACTGCTCCATCTCTCAATTTGCACTTCCTTTTTGAACATACTAAAAATTCATCAATAAGGTGGTGGTGGGGTTTTTAACTGTTCTCTGACAATTTTAGATAGAAACAACTAGAATGAGCCATTCCTAACTTACAAGCCATATTTTAACAAATCAGTCCTAAGCAGAGGTGAGCCTGAGGCACCCACAGCATATTTAGATATTGAGAGCCTTACATTATCTGTGATAAGGATTTGGGATATCATTTCAGTCTACATGGATAGCAAGAAAAATCAGATAGTGCCACAGATCCCACTAGGCTGGAGCAAGATTTATACCCATTTATTTTTATGCTTGATAGAGAGGGAGTAACACACAACTTCAGAAATTTGCCTCCTGCTTTTCTCACTGCAAGGTACAGTCAGGTCAGCCAGCTTGAGGCAACTCCTGTGCTGGGAAAATTCAGTGTACAAAATTTTGAAGTCCTCCAAGCAAAGCTACCCTGAGCACACAAAATTCATAGTAGCTGATGGGCTACATCCAATTCTATTGAATTTGCAGGCAAAACTGTAGATAAATTGTGTAGGTGGAGACTTGATTCATTGCACTCATTCCCCATTTCTGTACAAATAAATTTCAGCAGAGCTCCAGGCACTTTACTCAGAGATGAGCTTTATATCTAGAATGGGACTTAATCTGTCAACTTTTCAAAATAGTTTGGGCAGATTTGCATCATGGAATTAAAAGCAGAAAGCTAAACCTGTTAGTACTCCCAATTTCTCACCCCATCCCCCTGAAGTGCAGGCATCCCTCAGACTGAGGACGGGAGCCAGCTGTACTGCTGGAGGCAAAAGCAGCTTTCCCACTGCAAGTCTAATGCAGAGCACTCACATGAATGGTATTATAAACCAAGTTTTCGCTCTTTAAGTATTGTCTTCCTAGAGTTTTAGCTCTAGGTGATATGGAGGTCTTAGGCAGTCATAGGCAGTCCTTGGTGGAGCATCACACCCAGTCCCTGAAGAGCACTGGCAGAACCTGTAGCTTCAGGCTGCAGCAGCCACCACGGATCCTCCTGAAAGCAGGGTGGCTCTTTGGCCGCTGCTCACAGTGATGACTGTGAACCAGTTCTGGGCTGCACCCACACAGAAAGCAGATGAGCTTCTCCTCTTCAGACAATTGAACCTCTCCTCCCCCATCTGCCAAGAGAATTATCCAGGGCCAGGGAGAGGAAGATTATTCCTTACCTGAGAAAGCAGAGGAAATACCTGGAGGCTCTGCTGAACATCTGCATAAACACACAGAGGAGGGAGAAGTTGACTAGGTTTCCCCTGGTCAAAGCCAATGTTGATATTGGATATGACATTTTACTAAACAAATGTTTAAGAGACCATCAGGCTATTCCATACTGTGGGAGGCAATTCCCTCTGCCTGGGTTCCCTGAGAGAACTAACTCCAAGACAAAATCAAAGACTGGGAATTCACTTTAATAGGGACACCCCCAGCCTAACCTCAGTGTCTCTCACTGGCCCTCATTTTGCCAAGGATCACATCATCCTTCCCACAGGAACCTGACAATTCTTGGTTCAAGGTTGTGCATCCCAGTACAGGACCATGGTGACATTGGCTCCTCGTGGCTCTGATCTGAGGAATTCAACTTGCACACACTAAAGAGCCTCTCAATACCTTTACAGCAAATGATGCATACATCAGAGCCAAAAACTTAGTGCCACTAAATATTTTATCTTATCAGCAGTGAGCTGCACAAATGAAGCACAGCATTTCACTGCTCTGAAGCTTCAGATGTTAGCTTGTACCATTGTAGCAGCATATTCCAGCTAATAACAGGATACCACAAAGCTTGACTTAATCATCTGCCTAAAACCAGCTGTTTTGCCAAGGCTGCTGATACCTAAAGATGGAACACCACCCTCATAGAAAGAGTATAGTTATTTTAAAGTAGTCACATAAAACAAGCAGCTGCAGCTACAGGTGAGGTCTAGCCAGCTTTTTCAGCACATAAAATTTATATAGATTCCTGTGAAATTAGGCCAGCAATGCAGAGAGGCCAACCAAAATCTTCTGCTCACAGTCCATCTGCAATGCAGCCCTTCTGCGTCTCTTTTCTCCCTGCCTGTCCTTCCCAGAGCTGCCATCTGCCCAAGCCCATCTTGTAGTGACTCGTCTCCCCTTCTCCTGCATTTTGCCCTTCTTGCCACTGCCCTGTGCAGCTGGGGCCAGGTTCCAGCTGCAAGGTGGGGAACTCTGTTACCCTACCACAAACCCAGTGGCTGCAACACCAGGTTGGAAGTTAAGAGAGAACTATACTGAAACAGGCAAACTCTCCCAGAAAAGCTCCACAGCAATGATCAAAATAAGTCAGGCCCTGTGTTGAGTGCATGCAAGCACCAGAGAGGGAAAGAAGCAGTTCCTGGAAAAAATGATTGAGCACTTAAAGCAATTTCAGTACAAAAACCTTTTACCTCTATCCTCCAAAGGAGACTTCCTGTTTAAATCAGTCCTTTGCTAACATGAAATCAGAGTCCAGTTCCATCTTGCATTTGACCTGTATATTGCTTTTGTCAGATTTGCAAAGCTGTGCTTTGTCAGCATTCTCATTTCCAGAGCCTCTTCTGCTTTTCCCAATAAACAGCTCTCACCTTTGCAGAGATGAGGCCAAAGGCCATCTCTGCTGGGCCACTCAATAGCTGTTCCTATGGGCACAACACTGACCTACTGCTCTTGAGGCTCAGGCAGAGCCCAAGCAAATAAGCAGTGCTTGGCCTCCACTGCAACCATCTGGGCATGGCTGGTTTACATCTCTGGGAGTCTGAAAACAGGACTTCTGGAGCAAACAGGGCAGAAACACCAAAATTTTCAGCCAACTAAGTCAGCTTAGCTCCAGCACTTCTGGAAGCAAGCACAGAGCTCACCAGAAGCCCAGGACCAGCCGTGCTGTGTGACGTCCTGCTTTCTGCACGATGAGGAGTTGTAGGCAGTGGGCCCAAAAACAGGACTTGAGGAATGAAGTATAGCACATTGCTGATTTTCTCAAGAAAAGCTTGGTTATGAGAAGACTGGGACCCAGTGCAGTCGAAGGCAGCAGCAGGCTGAAGCACATACACAAAGAAGCCTCAGGAAAATGATGTCAAAGAACCACCACTAGAATGATCACAAATGTCTCAAAAGGCTCATAAATGAAGATGAGTGGACCAGAGCAGTGATTAACTGTGTGAGTGCCATAAAATTACTTTCTGCTATGGTGCAAATATTTTTTCTAAAACTGGATTAGATGAACACTAGGTGTCAGCATTCAAACAGATACCAGGAGTTATTTTAGATCATTAAAGCCTGAATATTATATGCATTATGCAGATGTTGCAGTCCTTCGCAGCACAATACAAAATATATTAGTTTCTATTCCCTGCACTATCTTTATGCACAGGGAAGAGAAATAAAAGAATGTCTTATTCAAGAAAAAACCTGAATACCACATGCAAAAGAAAACAGCTTACAAGACATAAATATAAAATATATCAGACTTAGAATACATTTGCTCTCAAAATCACACTGCAGGCAAAGGATACTAAATTAAATATTCCCCCAGTATCCTCATGGACTCAAGGAAATGATGAGGTACATGAAATTTGCTACAAGATAAGCTTCAACACAGCTATTCTAAGCAATCTGAATGGCACTGGGAATATCAAATCTCAGTACCTGTTTTAAAAATGTTTAAATATGTCTGGAAGCAATGGTTTTCAGTAAGCTATTATAAATATCTTTACATTTTGTATTTAAAGCAGTCATTTATACATGACTTTCAAAGATTTAATCTTAGCTAAATTGGTGTAGAGGAAATGCTGGCAGATGGGCTGTCACCCAGTTCAGCAAAAGTCTATTTGTTTTCCAGTTCTTATAGGAAAGACACTGATCAATCTTTCAGTATTGGAGTTAGTAATGAATGCATTTTTTTTCCAGTTACTGAGTTTCTGGTCACCTTTGCTTACTCCACAGATATGTTCCTCCTCCCTTGTGTTATTATGAAGTTTTCATTTCTGGCATAGCCAGTTTTACATCATAGATACAGAATCACAGAATGGTTGGGGCTCACAGGGATCATCTGCAGACCATCTGCATTCAAGCCCCTGCCATGGGTGGAGAGACATTCCATTAGACCAGGTTGCTCCAAGCCCCATCCAACCTGGCCAGGGATGGGGCTACCACAGCCTCTCTGGACAGCCTGTTCCAATGTCTCACCATGCTCATAGCAAAGAATTTCTTCCACATATTTAATCTTCCAGTTTGAACCTAATGCAGTCTCCCCACCATCTCATTAGTAATTTAAAACATAAACTCCATAAAGCATCAAATAAGAAACTGTGCCATGAGCATTCATGGATCTGACAAATCTATAAATATTCATTCATTCCACACACTCATGCCCCCCACACTTTGTTTTTGGTCACAGCACACCTCAACTCTGCAACACTGCTTCAAATTGATTGTATGTCACCTCTCTCTTCAGCTTCACCTGTCTTCATCCAATGGCATTCCTATGGCCTGAGTTTTCTGCTCCCAATGTTGTATTAATTTAAGGCTGAGATCTTGCAAGGAGAGCCACAGGGACAGGACTCAGAGACAGCCCCACAAGTCTCTCCAGCATCCAATTCTTTCTACCCTTTGCCTGCAAATCTCTCCCATTCCCTCCCTTCACACACCACAGAGTAATGGCTATGGTCCTCTTTGGTCCTTCATCAACTGAAATATTCAGAAATTCTTACCCACAAGTCACAAGGCTCCTGTGATTGCTTCCCCAAGATCCTCTGAATAAAAAAAACTGCAGCAAACCACCTCCTCCTGCACAAAAGCATCACCCAACATACCTTCCCTTCTGAAACACCATTTGCCAAGAACAATGACAGGAGCGTGATGTGAGCTACCCAAGTCTGCTGAACAGTCACCCCCTTTTCCTCTCCCCATAAAAACCACTGGGAACAGCCTCTAGACATTTCAGCAACTGGTAAAAGCTGCTGGTCTGCTTCAAAGGGCAGAAGATTTCTCTTCCACCTCTTCCAGAAATGAATGTGTGTGTACCACACAGAGTTTCTTCTTCCAGTTTTCTCTCCCCTTTCCCACAGATACTATGACAGGGAAGTACTGTACAGGCAGACAGATTTTGTACAACACTTTATTTACACTGCTGAAGACTGGGAATCAGTTCTGGTGACAGTTTCTTTTGTGTTACTCAGGCTGAGGAAGTAAAAACTACACATTATTACAAGGTCACTGTCCCACAGCGGGAAGCACACAAACTCTCTGAGTACTGTCATTTGCAACTTTGTCCTGTTAAAATGTAATTCACGGTGCAAAGGGTAACACTCTTACAAAAAACAGGCGCCCTCCAACTGCTGGTATACTTGCAGCCCCTGTTATTTTCTAGTGGAAAAGAGTAGAGCTTTTTCAAGTGGTGCTGCAGTCAGACCAAGACTTCAGGTAAAAGGCAGTACTACAAATCTTCAAAACAGGCTACACACAGTTAGAGCAAAGCAAGGAAGGTTCCATTGGGCACAGAGTGGAAAGTCAGAGCTTGTATTTCAAGAACAGAATGTGCTTATGTGATTGCAAAATGTCAGCATTTGCAGAGACGCAAAACAAGTTACCACAACCTTCTGTGGGAGAGAAAGGGAATCATTAAAAGATACATTCCCAAAAGTATCTTTTATAGTTCAATCTTAACAGAAACCAACATTTTGACTTAAACTCCCTTTTAAAACCAACCTGATGATGCTGTTATACATTACACTGTGTCAACTAATGACCTTACTTTACTACGCTTCTATATACATCAGTTCTCCTGAACCCCTGTCAAAGTGCGTGCACAACTGCATAGCTAACAGTCAGAAGAATCCTGCAATGTAAGGCTAGAGGCACAGCCAAATGGACCCCTTTATTGTATTTGGAAACCCTCATTTCCAAATTAAAGCACTTTCAGGGTAACTAGAAAACATACTTATTCCAACCCTTCAGCCTAGAAGTGGTGAAAGAATGAGGTAAACATACTGCATAGGCTATATATTTAAATCCAAATCCCCAAAGTGTTTTGGCTTAATTATTTAATTATTTAAAACTGAACAGAGAGAAAAAATAGTTATAAAAATCTGAAAACAAATCTAGGTCAATACTAACAGCATATTAGACAATAAATCATTTAGAAAGGGCATTTTCTACTACCTTTTTTAAGTTAGCCAGACAAAAAGCACAAAATGAAAAAAGCCTTGGTGCTTTTCCCATGGAGCTGCTCCTTCTAGAACACCTGCTCAAATTCACCTTGTCTGCTTCAGTTAACCTGAGCCAAGACTGGGCCCACATTGCCACAGCACTCCAGAGCATACCAGCCTTCCAGGCCATGCTGCAGCTTTTCTTGCCCCAGCCCAAGTCCTGGAGCAGTGACCAAGCTTTACAACACAGGGCCTTCAGAATAGATTACCAGTGCTTAACAGTGTCAGAGACCTCAATTATCATTTTAAACAATTTGGAAACTAAATTATAATTAACAATAGTGACTTTTCTGATTCTTATATTTTTATTTAAAATGTGTCTTTGCAGGTTCACTTTTTTTTAATATTCCCTTGCATCAGTGTTTTGTTCCCAGAAATCATTTATGTCAGGCAATGCAGTTTTCTGAAAAGATAGCATCTTCCATCCTCACCACATTTTCAATAAACTCTGTAGAAGACAGTCAATGATCAGATTATGATAAAGTGCATATATTCCTTTCTGATACAGGCAACAAAACTGTGGACTAAAAAAATAAATCATACTGGAAATTGAAAACCACACCAAAAAACCCCATTTTTTGTGGCCCTTTACCACCCCACAATGAAGTTGCCCCACAGAGTACTGCCCAAAAATACTTTTCTTCAAGTGTCTGTTAGCTTAAAAAAACCCCAAACTTATAACATTAACATTAAAAAAAAATGGTTCCTTTTCAATTAGACTTTGAGAATCACAAATTTACGTAACTTCGAAAGCTACAGCTCCCTCAAGGCTAGCATAGTGCCTTGACAACTTTTAAGTAGTTTGTACTTCACCCTTTGGATCCAGGTTTCAAACTTGCAAAAGCTTTGGAGTTCTTAAGGGAATGTGAAATTTCATTGAGAAAAGAAATAAAATGATAGTCTCTTTCTGACTTCTTGGACTCAAAAATAACTACAATGGTAAAGTGTGGTTCGGGGCGAGTCAGAAAGTAGGTGCTTTGGACTTTGTCATCGTAGAAGTGAACAACCTTCTCCAAACTGTTGAGGTCAGAGGTTCTATCAGTCATAATCATGATAACATTGGGCCAGTGCATAACAGGCCTGTCACTGGGCAGAGACACCACTGCAGGATACTGATCCACTCCCTTGGGGGCTTCCCTGTATGAATGGGGATGATGATAACCATGTCCCTGAAAACTCTCTGATCCACGATTGTCAAAAATTAAGGAAACATTGACAGCATCATACTTCCGGATGAAGCTGGAAATTTTCCCAAAGTAATCAGGATTTGTTTTAGCAGTCAAAGTTTTCATTTCAGATGCTGTTGTCTGTCGACTAAGGGCCTCATGAAAGTAAAAGCTAAACTTGGCAAGGAGGATGTTTTTGAGCTTCATGAGCCAGAGGAAGAGGTGTGGAGGTTGCACTGCCTTCTGAGACTGCCCTCCAAACAGGTGCTTCTTGGTCTCCCGCTGTTTCTCAAAAATTTGGCCCCAAGTTTGTAGCTTTGTGTGAGCACTGTGCAAGTTGACCAGGGATGGAAGGAACTTCCACTCTGAGATCTGAGCCTGAGCCTTTAAGAGGTGTGCAAGCACATCCACCTCCAGCTGGAAACTGCTTTCAAGAGGACTGAGGATTGGATGATGAAATCTAGAAAACATAACATTAGTCAAGACATGAGAACTGCTGTACACAATGGTGAAATAATCAGATAGTATTTGCCAGTTAACAGACAAAAGATCAAACATCAAAGCAAAGTATGAATCAAAAAATAATATTCTTAATTTAAATAACAGTTCTTTTTACATAATTAGGGTAAATATTTCCACAAACAAACCGCGCTTCACATCTGACAAAAAACACCTGTCAGACATTTCTCTACCAAAGTAAGGGAGTTATATTTCATCAGTTCAACAATCACAGTTTATCTTAATCTGTGAATTACTATAACACCATTTCTTTCTAAATTCAGATGATCTTGTTCCAATTTAAAATCTCTTCTGGCAGTAATATGTCTTGATGGTTCTGAAGCAGCAGTAAGACATTAAATCAAAGGAGTTATGTTATAGATCTGTTGTTCACATAGGGGAGCTATGAGGAAGCCAAGCTGAGTTTGGTTTTGCTTTTTGGAATCATAATTAACTCCTTCTCTTTTCACTTTTTTCCCTGACATTTAGAAAAAATACAGATGCAGTATTTTCTACCTCACTTTCTATGATACTAAAGTTATTTGCAATTTATAACATCAGCAATAACTTAATTGAAACAGTGAAAAACTGTAATGTAAAATATATAACTTTAGAACGAAGTGGCCTTTTTAGTAAGTTCCCCCATTGGCATTGAGGATTCAAAGAGGTCTCTAATAAAGAACAATGAACAGTCCAAAGACAAGACTTGATGAGGTTTCCATTTAAGTAAAGACAAATTTATCATGTCACTTCAGAAAAATATCTTGGGTCTTGTTATTGGTTTAAAACAATAAAGTTAATATAGAATTTTCCCAGCTTTTAAAACTAAAGCAATGTCATTATTCCTGTCAGCTTCTAGGACACAACAAATACTACCTGGTTTGGAAATAGCTGGTTCAAGATCAAAACACTTCATTTTGTTGTAGACCAGAAAAGAGAATGAAAATGTCAGGCTTTTCATCCCCTCTCCACTACTTTTCCTTTGGCTTGTGAGAAATGTCTGACTATTTGATCACTGATCTGTAAGCATCTCTCCTTTTTTTGGAAGCCAAAATTTGTATCTTGCAAGTATCTGTTATTAAGATTCAAGTCCAAATTTATTTGAAGAAAATGAAATTAAGAGTATCATAAACCAGCTGATGCACCACGTTGGGCAAACCAGCCTGGCTGGGTGATCAGGCGCCTTCTGCATCCAGCACATGTCAGCAACCCCCAGGCCGAGCTGCTAGAGCAGAGATCCAGTGTTTACTGGCCACTCTGGTGGGCTGAGAAGTCCAGAGCATATTTACATTTCTTTAAACAAACAAGAGCTCAAACAAGAGTCAACAAAAAATAATTTCTAACAGTCAACATTAAATCTTTCCAATGGTTTTGGTATTCACCAGAAAAATAGTTTTGTTGCTGTGTATTTTAAGAGGGTACAAAAAACATTATGCAACATTATTTGCTGCAGTCCCATCAAATGACACACAGCACAGTGATTTAAATACATTTGCAGTCAGATCAAGAAAGTTTTCTTCCATTTTAAAATCAATTTAAAAATCCTTATTACAGCAGCACTGCCAAAGTCTCCAGGATTAACTTTCTGATGTACAGCTTCCCACTTCTACTTTGCTTTATGGCTTTCCTAATATTCCACTGTCCAGCAGGATTTGCTAAAATGTTTTAATCAAAAAATACACACGTCAGCCACAGCTGAGAAGCTTGATAGGTTACAGAGAAAACTGATAAGTTATGCACTAAGTATAACTGCTGTAATTGAGTTTTATAATGGAGAAGCATCCAGCTGAGCTCAGTATCACATAAAACAGATGAGGTTTTTGCAATATTTCATAAGCCAGAATGTAAAAAACTTAAGAACACATTGAAAATTTGATTTTTTCCTCCTAATCATTCCTGAAAGCAGAGGGATCCTAGTTTTGTTTTGCAGACTGTGAAGAAGCCACATTTTCTTTTATTTCCTTACAGAGATCACGCATTCATGTACATATTACACAATGCTGACTAGATTAAAAATATTAAACATTTAAAAACCATTACATCAAAATAGGTGTTATAGTAACTTATTCTTTTTATACTAAGCTTTTAAAGGATCTTGCTTCTGATGCTGCTTTAATTATTTAAGATCCCACCCAAACCAACAGTTAAGATCTTCAGGAGAAGTTACTTCTCCAAATGTATTCTACAGAAAAATGGAAAGGAAAATGTTGAGTCCTGGCCATGCACAAGTCAGCAATAAGTAGTAATAAAATAGTAACAAAATAGCTTTAAACTGTTCAAGAATTAATGATATTTCAGATACAAACACTATGTGTTGTTAACTGTCAGTTCTGCTGTTCCTTTACCAGCTACCAGCTATTTCCTCTAGGTTATCTGCCCAGCTATTTTCACAAGTAAAGGAAAGAAACCAAGGCCAGAACCTAGATAAAAAAAAATGTCCTGTCTGGCCTTAGCACAGCTGGCTGAAATAATGGCACACATCCTCAACTACAAGGGGGGAATATATTGACAGAGGAAGAGTCTGGGTAAGGATGAGTTTATTTGATCTTTCACGTGTAAAGCAGAAATGCCTAGCAGCCAATACATATCCACATAACACACCCAGAAACTCATTTGAGATACAAAGAAACTAAAAGGAAGGACTAAAGGAATATATCACTATACCCCTTTTTCCAGGAATATTCTGCATGTCACTGGGGAGGAGCACACTGCAGCTACTGAATTAGCTCTGACAGCATCTTAGATTGTCTCCATCTTAAAGACTGCTTGTTAACCCAAAGCAGGATCATCAGTATTTTTTACAGGAAGATTTTTTTTAAGATGTTATGATATATACAGTTATATAATACATATTATATAAACATATGATATAACAGATAACGCCTTAGAAGTACAAATGTACCAATGAAATTTATTTAAATAGCACAGTAAAATGTGTCATATGCAGGTATAGTCTCCAATCTCTTCATCAAAGTAAGAATTTTGGTTCTCAGATTTTTAACAGTGCTGTTGATTCAGCACATCCTCAGAACAGATGGCAGTTGTTAGTGTGCAAGAGAAATCAACTTAAAAAAAAAAAAAAAAAAACATGCCAACAACAAACCCACCCAAAACCCTAACCTTACTTCCCTTTACCCATTAAAGTTTATCACACCAAGGAAAAAAATATCTAAGTTTCAGGTTTTTACTGGACTAACAGCCTGATATTTTAAGTGATCATAAGCCAAGTATTGAAAAACATCACTACTAAGATCATATAGACTAGTTTTGATTTTCAAACTGCACAATTACATAGCAATTTGCCAAAGTTATCCCTAAAAAATACGGGAATCAGCTGCAGTGCTTCTATTTGAATATCAGAAAGCAGCACTGAATTATCTTCATTTTTCCTGGGTGAACACTATAAAAATCATAACTGAAAAAGTAAGACCTATGAATATTCTCCCCAAAAGTCTTCTTAGACACTATTTCACTAACAACAATTTAAAGAAATTCAACTACATCTGACAGTTAACTTCCTTCAGTGGCTACCTTTTTTAAAATGAAGAGGCAGAATTTGAGTGTGTTGAGAAGCATTCAAAAATTCTCTTTTAAACTGCTATCACTTTCAAGGCACATAAGTTAGATGTGAAATACCCAACCTACCCTCATTTAGAAACATCCCAGGATTTTTGCAACAGGATCTATTAAATCTTAACTTCAAGAAACCAGAGTGGCAAGGACCAAAGTCTCAGAGGTGCTCCTCCTACTGGCTCCAAAACCTCTGGAGAAAAGTGGTAACAGAGCACCATAAAGCCCTCCCAGATAGGCCAGATAGATGTGGTGTAGCTTTTAGATCTAAGCAGACATATATTCTTAAAAAGTAAGATTGTCACAAAAGTATTTGCTTTATTTATGTCACCTTTACTGAAGTCCATACAAAATTAAGGGTTGTTTCCTCTCCCCTACCAAAGAAAAAAGTTCAATAAGCCTTGCATCTTATAAAAGGAAAATCACTCCTCCTCTCTCCTGGAAATGAACATGCTGAATATTAATTAAGGCATAGGGAGGAAGGCTCCTAGAACAGCATTAGCAGACTCCCTTTGTTATTTTTCTTTTTTGGAAGAAACTTCATGCATCTGATGCTGCTGGCCAACACAGACTTCATACATTAATTTGTGAAGGGACTGTGCTGCTCAGCAGTCAAAGGACAGCAAAGTCTTTGGTTTGCTTTGAACTTCAACATCAGGTATTACAGATCACGTGCCTGAGTACGCACTGCCAGCAAAGAAGCACTGACCTTGAACTGTATTTCTTTAAGATGGATTCCAAAATGTTTACCAGTTCCTCAGAGTTAATGAACTTTTGGGTGCTGAGCGTGTACATTTTTTCATAGAAGTCAGCAATTTCCATCCGAGCCTGAACAAAAAAACAGAGCTGTTCAGACAGGTGAGAAAGCAGCTCTTCCAAGTGAGGAGCTGTTCCTCCTAGTGCATTGTGACCCGTCGCCACCACCTTCTTCAGCTCATTATGCAGAGATGTGTAGATGGTTCGGATGGAGTCCTTGCGGCTGAAGAATGACTGACCACCTGTTCAGATAAATATGGAGGTATTACCAAAATCCAGGGACAGCAAAGATAGACAGCAACACTGGAAAATTCTTGTAATTATATACCTAGTTGTTTGTAAGCATTGTTTAATTACAGTAATTCTTTTAACAAAGAAAGAAAATTCAGTACTTTATTCTGCACGTAACTGAATTACAGAGCATATGCTCAGAAGCACTTTATGCAATTTCATGCAAGCTACACTTGTCCCACTTCATGTCTCAGCAGTCAATGGCTGCTGCAAAACAGTAACTCCTTCACAGCTGCCTCAGTTATGACATGACTTTTAAGAAACCCAGGGTTCAGTTAAATTTGCTACTATGATACATAACCTGGAAATACTGTTATCTATGGAAGTCAGAAGAATTAAGTCATCATGACTTGACTGATCAAATTTTAATAGCCTCCACTCCTATTAATAACTCTAGATGTTTTCCAGAGAATTCCCTTAACAATCCCTCTTCAATCATGAAGCACTCAAATTCACGAAGCAACCTTTAAATGGGAACCCTGTGACATCTGTGTGTACAAATCAAATGTTTCTAGTCCCTATACAATCTAAATATAAACCAGAATTCAAAAGGAAAATAATCACACTTTATCCCAGTGAGACCACAGTGCAGGTTAGTCCATAACTAAAACTTGGAGGGCAGGAGGGAGAACAAGAAGTCATCTGTGCTCCTTTCTACCTGCTCAACACTACGAGGAATTTAAAAAAGAAAAGAAGAGAGGAGTAAAGGGTCAAAGTAAAAGATATTTAACTTTGACATTACAAAAAGACTGTACAAATGTACTAGCCTTGTTTCATAGTTTCTATTAACAGAAGACCTAATGTGCCATTCTGGCAGTCAACAGCTGCAGCAAAGCAAAGACCACAGAGATTGAGTCTGAATCTTTTAAAGATTCCAAATTTAGGTGCCTCTTTGAAACCGCTTATAAATTTTGTAACGCTGGATACTTCTTTCCACATTCCTTTTACACATATAATGGTCAAAGGTGATCACTGACATTTGAGGTAGAAAGGTAGAGAATTGGCTATCATAGTGAAACAGCTCCCATTGTAACACAGGAGTAGCCCCCCAGCCACGGGCAGGAGGAAAAATCATCTATTGCAGTTGTTCATGAAGCAAATAAATAAACAAAACTTTGACCCTTCTGTTGTCACCTTTATCCTCTCTGCAAGTACAAAATTCACTCTTTAAAGTCAGCCTTATAGACAGAGTTTTGGCTGTAAAGATCTTATAACAGTTCCAAGTCATCACTTAAATAACAAAGCTGAATTTTCTTGATGGTTTAATGCGCTATACATCAGACTCATATCCTTTGATCCATTTCCCGTACCCATCTGCACTTCAAAAAGAAATTAAGCAGCTTTGCCCAGAGGGTAGCATCATGAAAGCTCATCCTGTGCCAGTTTGGAATTTTTCTATTCATGTACTGATAAAAGATGAAGCAGCTGCTATCACGGCCAAAGCTTCCTGAGATCCTGCAGTATCTGCATGGGTAACAACTTCTAGGATGCTATCTCCAGCCCCGAGTACTTGCACCTATATACCTCTAATGCGAAGTGAAAAAGCTTTAACGCTTTGGTCACCGCGGTAAGGTCATCTTTGCCTGTATCTCAGCCAGAGCATCTCAATACAGAGACACCTCTGGCTAATTCTTGGGAAAGGCGGGTAGGTACCGTGCCGGCCAGGGAAGAGATGCACGGCTGGCACAGCAGCCAGCGTGCCACCTGCACAGCACCTCTGTCCTCCCGCCCATTCCTTAGAGGCAGCACTAATGGTTTCTCAGCGGGCGATTTCCCAGCGGGCTCACGGACTCTCACTAAGGCAGCGCTTGTCCTTCGGACGCATAGGCACGGACCCGCCGAGGCAGGGCCCCCGGGGACCGCGGGTCCCAGACCTGCAAACACGGGCTGCCAGGCGAGCTCCCGGCCGCCCGCTCCGCGAGTGCCCGCGGAGCCCAGCGCAGGGCAGGCCCCCCGGCCGAGGCGGGCGCGGCCCGGGCTGGGAGAGCCGGTCCCTCCCTCCCCGGAGCGGTACCTAGCTTCTGTCCCAGGAAGGTCATGCTGTGATAGGCCTTCTCGGCCGCCGCCAGGTGCGCCAGCCCGGCCAGCAGCGCCAGCCAGCTGGACCCCGAGCTCTTGTTGGCCTCCCGCTCCTTCTCCACATTATCCTTGGCTTTGTCGTAGGAGAAGATGCCCAGGTGGGAGAAGAAGGTCTCCAGCACGGCCTGCTCCACCGGCACCGGCGCTCCCAGCGGGATCGACTCCCCCATCCCGCCCGGCGCCTCCGCAGCGGCCGCCACTTCCGGGTCCGGCGCCCGCCCGCCCGCGCGAGGGAACACGTGACCGGCGGAGCGGGGAGCGGCCGGCTCGAGGTCACGTGACGGGCGGGGGCTCGCGCGGCCGGCGGGCGGGGCAGCGGCAGCGCGCGGGGACACCGGGCCCAGCGCTGCGCGTGCCCGTGCGCGGGCCTCTGCCGGCCGCGCGCCCCCGGCCGGCCGCCCTGCGCTTCACGGTGTACGCGGAACGGGAAACACGCTCCTGCTAAATTGTGCGTACAGCTAAAAACCTTCTAAAGCTCAAGGTCCTTCTGAGGCCCTTACTCCCACCTTTCGCTCCCACAGGACCTTCCAGCTACTTGGCTTTACGGTTTCTCCCTCCCTTGCGACTGGGGAGATTGTGGATTGCCCACATTATTCCCATTTTCTTCAGTTCATGTTTCAGACAGATGAGCTGCCTGAACTGATTCTCCCCGTGCAGGCGATGAGGAGCACAAGGCTGAGCCACAAGAAGGGGAGCGCTCTGTGGCCACGCTGACTGGTACCGGTTCCGCAGAACAACCACCCGCCCTTGCACTGACAGACAGCACCGCTCCAGATTGAGTGGCAGCTCTCCAGTCAACCCAGAAAGGACACATCCCCAGTTTCCTCTCTGCACAGTACTTCCCTGCACTCCAACAGCACCTGCAGCTGTTTTTAAGCTGACATCTGGACAAGACACAGCATCAGTTCTTTGACACTGGTATGATCCACGTACTAATTTAAGTAGCTGACAGTCTCCTGTTCAGGAAACACAATCACTGAAAATGGGCATCAGTTGCAGCAAGCACCACCTATAGGGATGAAGCAGCCTTTTAAATAAACCTCAACTAGCATCTGCAAGCTTTTTACTGTGAACAAAGTAGCCTAAGGATTCAGATATAGAAAGTGTCAACATTTTCATTCATTGTTTTAAAAGGATAAATCTGACAAGCGCTTCATCACTTTTCTAGGCACAGGCACCTCTGTATGCATCCCTGAAGAGGTTCCAGTTAGAACTAGAATTTTGATTTCAAATGCTTCAAATTTGAAGCAGCCTAACTGAAGTTATGAGGTCTTTATTCTTACAGCAAAGTCTGAGTTCTGCATGCACCAGAAGCTACCTTCTTCCTGAACTCAACTGTTCACTTAGTGTACCAAAGGGACAAAATGGAAGTAGGATTTTACAGCAGCTCAACAACAGATGTCTCTGGCCTGGAAAGCTGGTTATTAGAATTTGATTTATTGATGGAATATTTCATAATACTAGTCAGCACCTGAAACACTCACCTGTTTAAGGGAATCACAGCTGTGAACAGTAGGCTGCCAATAGTTTACAGAAAAGAACAGGAATGGGGACTCCCAGATAACCAGAACAGAGTCTCCAAAAGACAACTGTGAGTGAAAGCTTCCAATAAGACCTTTATTGCAACACAGAGTTGACAACATATTTTTGTATTTAATAGAAAGTATTTGGTCTCTTGGTGGTGAAGCGTGGTTTGTGCTGGCGACGGAGAACTCTGTGTGGCAGAGGGAACTTGATTTTAGAATCCTGCAAGAAAAACATTTCTATGTTATTTGAAGTATCAGATGAACAACAGAAAATAGTTTGGAATGAATAGCCAAGCTGTATTCAGTGACTAACTTATGCTTAGAGAAGTAATCCATCCATAACTTAAGATATACTTCACAGGACATTACAAATTAATTAATTTTGCATTCTTTTTTTCAAAGTAATGCCAGTCAGAGGCATGTTTTCTGAACCATAACGTGTATTTGCTTTATTGTGACTTTCTTCCAAATACTTGTAGCAGCAGAAGTCTTGATCATAGTATACCATAATCATGAACATATGCACCTGCTCTATTCCTGGCTGCAAAGCAAACCTGTACCACACAAGAGAGATCCCCTCTTCCAATCCAACACTGGCCGCCCAGGACCCACGAGCCAGTGTTGGCTCACTTACATGGAACTGCTTGACTGCAGGTCTGCGGCACTTGCTGGCAGCAATTTCCTCAACCTTCATGATCTGGATAGAGTGAGCACGGGCACGATGACGGGCTCCCATATCACGGTCTAGAACAACAGAACTCATTAAAAACTAATTTTATGACATTTTCACTTCAAGAATCTTACGGCCCTTTGTTCAAGAAATGTTCATAGTGGCATTTACAACTTTTAAAATTTCTGATCAGCTGTAATTAAAATCACTGTTTCTATTATGTAAAGTGATGACACAAGTATCACAAAAACAACAAGCAACAGCAAATTTTTCCTGTAAGTTCTAAGTAAGCTCCACAACAGGAAGAGCCATCTTACTCTTCTTGTCCAATTTCAAGAAAGTACAAATGGACACAAGTAATATACCTAGGACTACCTACTCTCTTGCAAGAGAAAAAAAATCCTGTGATTCAGAATCAACACTGAAATACTACTGGAAAGACACATGAACTTCAAAACACTTTCCTTTCCAAAAGGAAGGTGCAAGTAAATTAGGACCTGAAGATATCTTTATTTTTATTGAAATTGACCAGCAATAGAACCATGAATTGATGTTCATCCCACATAATCAGGCTTTTTGAATAGGAAGAAGCATCTGAACTGAGGCTACCTGAAAATTCCTCTATTCAGCAGTGCAAAACACTGGCCTCAAATCACATCCACAGCTAGCTCCACAAGGTAAGCCAGTTGAAATACTACTGTGTTTCCCATGAAGATCTAACACACCTATTAAAAACTTACCTGTCACAACTGTTCTTGAACACAGAAGTACCAGTCATTGTATCATGAAAAGTTTTCTGGGTCTCTCAAGCAACCCTTTAGTATGTTCATTAACAAAGATTATCGTACATTAATGTAGAACCTTAAATTTCACTTTCAACAGCACTTCAGCTTTTGAAAGGCGACAAGATACATTTAATATTTGCACACATGACAAGAATATCATTATTGAGAATAATATTCTTTGGGTTTTTATGTGCAATCTGTAGTGCTTATAACACTCTGGAGTCAAGTATCAACAGCAACAGCTATACAAATGGTCTGTCCCTTAAGTACTTCACAAAACAGTCTGAAATCAAGACAACCATTACTTCTTCATGAAATGAGGCGATGAGATCTTGGAGTTACAGTAGGGGCTTTTTCCCTGTGTTTTTTTTTTCTACTTGCTTGATAAAGGACAGATTCTATTATATTCCCCATGTTCTCTGAAATATTCTTTTCACAAGACTTGGGAAGATATATTCAATTATCTTAAAACAGCACAGCGCAGGGAATACAGCACCTGCAAAGTCATTAGATTCTGAGTTTGTATAGCAACACTCATTACTAGAATTGTAGAAAGACACACCAAAAAGAAGTGGGAATATTTACCAGTCAGAGAAACTGTAGAAAAAGAGGTAACAAGTCACCTACCACATGTACAATAGATAAATATCTATGCAATAGCTGGTAACGCCCTCTTTTAATTTTCCAGTGTTTCAGTTATTTTACCGTGGTTTAAGTCAGCATGCTTTATACCTAATTTGAGATTTAATCTTCTGCTTGTATACTGCTTCTACTATTTTACACCTCAAACAGCTACATATACTTACAGCACTGAGTGACAGCACCCGCAGTGGTCAAATCTCTGTACTCCCTGTACATGTTGTGGGTTCCACTACGAGAATCATAGCGCAACCAAATACCAAAATTTTTTACACGCAGAGGGGACTTCTCATACACCTGGAATTACATAAGAACATGGAAGTGGTTAGAGATGATGTACTATCACCATTTTACAATTTTAAGAATAAATATTTTAGAGCTCTAACAAAACCCCCGTTTTAAGTCTTACTGTCAAAAACCAACTCTTTGCTCTCTTTCCCCTTACCAAGATAGCTGGATATGTCGTGGTAATTCAGAGTAGAGAGCTTTAGTAATTCAAAGAAAATTACGAGATTTCAGCTGTAATGAGTGTCCTTGAAGTATCAAGGGAGAGGAGTGTAAGCATAAAAACATCCATTTTCCCAGGGCTATGAATGTGCAAATGCCTCTTAAAAGGTATATTGTACAATGAACCTAACACATGGCTCATCATTTAAAAGCAGTAAATAAATTCGTATTTCGTTTACAAGACATATACCACTACGTTCAAAAACCAAACTTGTCACCCCTTTTCACAGCAAATGAAAGACAATGGATTTCAACCACACACCCCTGAACTGCAATTCCTGTAAGATCCCTCCACATACACCTGCTGGGACTCCCTAAGAAGCTTTTAGGTTTATAATTCTTCACCTGTCCACAGTACACAATCTCTCCAGAAGACTTCTTCATCTTTTTCAGCTGAGAGACGAAGTACCAGAATCGGGACTTGGCGACGACATGGTTCGGAGCGAAGATCCGCATGCGGTACAGAGGAGGGGTCGTGCATTTCGGCGTGGGCAAGCAGCGCCCGACCACCTTGTACTCCCGCAGCTGGAGGGACACGAAAGCCAGGCGGACGGCAGAGTGAGTGAGCCGCGGAGCCACCGCCGCGCCCGCCCCCGGCCCTTTGAGGCGGCTCCTCAAAGGGGCAACGCGACGAAAAGAGCTCAATCCATCGGGAGAGGGAGCCCCTTGCGCCGGGCGGGCCGATGTCCCCGCGGATCTCCCCGCGGTAACGCACGCCGATCTGGGTCCGCGCCTGGCGGGAGCGGCGCCGCCGCCATGTTGGCCGCTCGCCGCCCCACGGGCCAGGCGGCGCCGTTCGGGCAAGCACAGGCCACTCTCACGAGCTACAACCCGCCACCGCCGCCCTCCCGACGGCCACCCCGGCCGCACTCCCGGCCTCGGCTGCGCCCGCCGGGCCCCGGTCCGTACTCACGGTGCCCGACGCCTTCATGGCGCTCCACCACCGTCGCTCTCAGGAAAGGAAAGGGATGGGCAACGTGCGCCGCCGCCTGGCGTCATCACCCCGCCCCGCCCCCGGCGGCCCGCGCGGCGATTGGCTGGGAGCAGAGCGCGATTGCAGCACGCAGCTGTCAGTCTCCGCGCGCGGCCCTGGCTTCCGGGCTGGCGGCGCCGCGTGGCCCGGCCCGGCTCGCGCCCCCCCTATCGTTGGCTGCAGGCAGCGCGGCCCCGGCCCAGCCCCCGGCTCCCGGCACCGCAGGCCCGCATGGGCCCCATAGAAGATAGACCTGGCTGTGCGTGACTGCGTCTCCAGCCCGCCCTGCTGGCGTTAGCCCGGAGGACGTGGCAGGGAGGCTCCAGGCGGAGGCACCGAAATCCCGTCGGGGCGGCAGCCGAGAGCGTAGGGGTATCGGGGGAACCTTTCTCACTCGTCGTCCTCCAGGATAGCGAGGTCACTGGCTACCGTGAGGCTGTCCCCGAAGATCGCCCCCACGCACTCAGTTCCATGGGATGCGTCTTGCGGCTGGTCCCGCCGGGCGCTCGTTCCCCCGTGCACTGGGAGCGGGGCAGTGGCTCTGCTGGCAGAACAAACAAATTTCTCTCGAGCTTTGGGCCCCTCACGCCTTTTGAGAGCCGCGCCGCTGTGGCCACGGGACAGGAGTGGGTTTTGCCTCGGAAGATACTGTAACAACAGCGCGGCTCGCTCGGGTTTGTAACGCAGTTGCTCGCGTTTGGCTCGGTTTTCAGTCCAGCCGAGCGGCCCCGCGGGCGTATGGCGAGGCCAAGCCCCGGACACGGCGCTGCGCCGCAGAGCCCTGTGCGCAGGAGTCCAGTGCCACGTGTGCAGGCACAGCTGTGAGAGAAACGACGCTCACTTTTAAAATTTCAAAGGTTTATTAAACCTTAACATAATACAAGAAGAGGCTGAATAAGGAAAAATTGCAGCGCCCAGAGTACACCCCCAAACGACCATGTGCTCAGCTACAAAATGGATACTCTGTGTTTTATATCCTTGGTCCCCTCCAAAGTCTTGACAGTCAACTCCTTCTCTGCCGTCCATTGGTGGAGATCACTTTCTTACACCTTGATTGGAGGTCAGGTGTTGCCATGCCGCGCCTCCTACTAACAAGCCTGCCTTCCCTAGATGTCGTGACTAGTGACAGCAATACCAGGGGAAAAGGGAAGAGGAGTTTGGGGACAGCATACCAAAATAACATAACTATACATCTATAAAACTTCTCTTAACATACACATAATGCTCATCTCTTAATTATGAGAGTCAACCACCGCATTACCTATCTACAGCAGCTGGATTCCTCACGGACAAGCACAAGGCAGCCCGGGCCCTGCCCTGTGCGCATCCCCAAGCAGGTCGCTCCGGCCGCTACTGCAGAACTCGCACCGGCGGCCGCTGACACGGCACGATTTCCAGACACTGCAGGCAGTTTGGGGAGGGCCCGGGACAGCCCTAGTTTATTCCAGCGGTGCGGTCGCTTTTACAGCGGTGCTGGCGGTACTGAGGCGGGGGATGGGACTACGACTCCCAGGCTACCCCGCGGCTGGGGCACATCCCGGCGTGCCTCGCGGCCGGCCGGCTTGGCGGAGAGGGGCGGTACTGCTTAGTCTTCTCCTCCTCCTCCTCCTCCTCCTCCCGCCGCCAGCCGAGGCGGCGCGGCCCGGCCCGGCCCGCTCCCTGTGCTCGTGGCGGCTGCGGAGCTGTGGGGGTGGGCGGGAGCCGGCGGCGATGGAGCACTGACCGGGAAGGTACCGGTGGGGGGACGCGGGCAGAACGCGACACGCGGAGCGGGTGACTCAGCCCGGGGGGGGGAAGGGGCAGTGTGGGCTGAGCTGGCGGCGCCTGCGGGCTCCCGCGAGTCCCCCGGCCGATTTCCTCAGCTCGGGGCCGCCTCCCCACCAGCCGAGAGGCTCCGGGAAAGGAGGGGAGGCACCGCCGCGTCCGCCTGGTCCAGCTGCTGGGGAACAGCCGGGGCTGCAGCCGACCGGGCCCCGTCGGTCCCGCCTTGCGGGTGCCACGAAAAATATGTGTGTTTTTTTCTGCTAATACACGCTGTAGTCTGTGGTGCGGTTCTGTTCGCGGGAGCTGCCACCTCGGTGGCTGTCCAACCGCTGTGGTTCTGGTGGGGGAAGAAAGAAATCGTAGGACGGCGGCGTGAGGGGAGGGAGGGAGGGACCTCCCTGCACTTCCATATTCCGCTGGTCGCGGCGTGGTCGGAGCGGCGATTCCCTAGTGCGGGTGCTGGGGCTTGGTCACTGCCTGCGGCTCGGGACGGCGCCGGGCAGGTTTAAGGCCAGGCCGATGGCTGTGCCGCGGGGCTGAACGCGGCGGGCGGTGACTGCCCGAGCGCACGGGCCGGCTGCGCTGCGGAGCCCTGCTGGCTCTTCCCAGCCACGGGAGACCGGGCTCTGACCGCGTCTCGGGAGGGGGCAAGGAGGCCTTGCTCCTTACTGGAATTCCTCCCGGTAAAATTGTGCCTGAAACTAAGACCTAGTATCACTTCCAGAAAGAAAAACTTTTCTAGTCCAGTTGAAAAGTTGTCGAAGTAGCAGTAGTTACGCAGTTGCTGGCTTTAACTGCCTGTTAGGTCAGTGTAAAGGGTCTAGAGCCTAAAGAGGCTTTAAATATGCCCAAGGTTTGCAGCAAGCAAAACCGCAAAAAAGACTATAAAAGATGAATTTTAATGTCTTTGTTTTATTAGAGAGAAAACTTGAGGAAATTCAAATGAGGCACGCCACTGGCTCCCCCTGTGTTACCGCATCTTGTAAATACTTAAAATGACTGCTGAACATGAAGCTTTTTATAATTGCTGATTGTTCCCGTGGTTAGCATCTGTAGTTAAAATGCTTTGAATGCTTTCATTATTGGGGTATATCTGGATGGAAGTTACACACTCTGGCCACGTCTGTAGTGTTCATTGAGTAGTCTTGCCCAATTAAAATGGGTTGAATTTTTTTGTTTTTCTGCCTCCTTTACACTATGAAAACAGTCTTTACTGTCAAATGTGTTTTTAAGTATTTAGTAGGGGAAAAGGAGTAAATTATTTTGATGTGACATACCTGCATGACTTTGCTGGTAAGGAACTGCAGCCTTCTAATTACTGTAAGATGAGTTTGCCACCTGACATGGTGTACTGCTTAACAAAAAATAATGTCAAAGTAAGTGAGACAATACTTTTTGCACTGCTGCATATTCACTATTAACATTATCTATTGTTTTTTTATAAATAAGACTTGCTTTAATGACATATTTGATGTTATAGCCAAGTGCATTTTGTGAATTATTAGTACTACTAAAATCACTGCTCAGTTTTGCTTTTGAAGTGTAACTGGCTGGTTAAGTAGATACGTGGCAGAAAAGCTACCTGCTTAAGTAAAACCATGAGGCAAGAAAAGCTATTTTATTAGTTTTCTCAAGAGGCTTATCCAAATATTTTATCTCATTAATTGTCTTTTATAGTTGGCTAGTCAAGATGAATCTGAAGAAAGGCTATATGATAGAAGTTGAAATTTTAAATACACTCATGAGGCATTTAGAAAAATCAGTAGAACAGATTGGCATTGCTGTTAGCAATAATGAGGGAAGGGAATACATTTTTGAGTCGCGTTATTTTTATTAGTAAAATTTGTCACCCAGGTATAAATCATCTGCCCAAAAGATAAAAATGTACTGATAGCAGCAGGTGAATATGCAAAAATAGTCTCTGTATATTAAATAGTTGTGTAACTCTGGATCAGACCCTATCAATAAAAAAAAATCATTATTCCTTACAGTATTTTACCTTTTTTTAGTCTGTCTCTTCTGGATGTTGATTATGGGGAAAACAGATTGGGGGCTGGGGCTGCAGAGGGAGAAGACTCAGCACAGCAGTTTAATCCCTAAACATTCTGCCCCTGAGGGGGATCACTGTGACTAAGGCAGTCTGTGAGGCTTGGTTTGCCAGGAGTCATCACTTTGTTCCAGACTTTCTGGTTTCTGTACTGCCAAAACCTGCAATTTTTTTGTATGAACCCAGTTTTACTTATTAAATTGCTTTTCATTATGCGTAGTGTATTCTGTCTTGACTTTGGCGTAGTGTAATCTGTCTTGACTTTTCTATAAAAGTCTGTTACCACGTTAAATTTTGGGCTCTCCTTTTCAGTTCTGCTTGCTGTTGCTTGTCACTGTGCCACCTTTCTTCCTGTGGGGGAGGGTGAACAGTAGAGCATGCAGGAGACACAATACTAAGAAATTAGAAGCTCTACCTATGGGTATGTAGGCAGCTTCGAACCACAGCTCCTTTGTATTTCATCTCTTCCTTGTCTCTTCCTTTCCCCTGCCTCCTACATACTTACATAACAAGGCCTGATTTCAGGCCTAATTAACTATGTTACCATGGGGGGGGAGGTGGGACAGAGAACTGAAGGATAGATGAATTTTTGTCCCCTCTTGTTATTTAGCAGCATCCTATTATTTGACAGAGAAGTTTTAATTTTTTTTTAATTTTCTGTGTTTTACTAGAGCATTGCAGAACAGCCCATAGCAGCATGCCATCTTTAGAACATTTGTCTAGCTCAATTGTTAATTTTACACTGAATTTTCTAAGTAAAAATCATTGCTAGTGAATCAGCACCCGTTGGTAGGAACAGAAAACTTTTGTTAACAATTTAGTGTGGTGTATTTTGTGCTTAATTTCTAAGACACTTGCATGTGCTTGCTTTAGAAGAAAGACCTCCTAATGACTTTGCCCCCACCACTGGAAATATTTCATAAGTGGGTTTGTGAAGCATCTTATCTATATTGCAGTTGAGTAGAGATTCTTTTTTGGGTTTTTTTGTAGTTAGATTTGTGGTGGGGAAAAAAAACAGTGACCTTTCATTTAAGGAGTAGATTTGTGCTTATGTTATATCTTGCTGAAACTTCTGCATGCTTGAAATTTGTATTTAAGCCTTTCAGCTGAATACTATACATAATGCCATCTTCCTGTTAACCAAGTTCTCTTTTCAAGAGCACTGAAATATATGGAGACTTTAAAGTTCCCTTATTCAGTACTAAATACAGTACTGTGAAAAGTTGATTAAAGGACTTAGAATTACAGTATTTGTACTGTAGCATTCATGTTTAGTTGGAGTACATTTTTTGAGGTTTGTGGGCCACCTTGTGTGATTGTTGCTGTCCTGGTTTTAATTTTACTTGTTCTGCTGAGCAAATAAAATTTCTCTTTCTGTATTTGCAGATGATCGTATTTTGCTCTCTAGAAGCAGTGGGCAAAGCAGTTAGGAACAGGAAACAACGAATATAGCAATAGACATGGATGAACAAGCCCTTTTAGGGCTCAACCCAAATGCTGATGCAGACTTCAGACAACGAGTATGTAATTAATTTCCTCTTCTCTCTAATAACTGGAGATGGTATTGCAGTGCAAAAAATCTAATGTTTTCATGGGCTGGATGGGGGTTTGTTGAGTTTGTTTTGTGAGCCAAATGTGTAGGATTTGTGGTGGCAAGTACAAAGCCAAGTCATGTTGCAAACATGTAAGCTGAGGGATATGTATTATCAATTCTGTTACATTTCAGTTTGATTTCATTTAACATGCATAGAATTTAATTTTCTGGACTCTGACTGTTTAAGTTTTTTCAGTTCTTTGTACTTGTTGCTCAACTCCTTACATAGATTCTCATAGAATGAAAATCAGCCATAAAAAACAATTTGCTTGAAATTAGCTTGTTGATTCTTAGATGTTGTTAACTATAATCTTAATAGGTTTAGTGTCTTTTTAATGAACTGTGTGGGTTTAATTGTAGTGAAGCTTGTGTAATTGTAAAGTAGGTTAAGAAAGTAATCATGATATGTGGGTAACATTTGCTGCATAAGAGATGATCCTATGAAAAGATATTATTATTTATATAGCTATTTATTGAGTAATTATCTCTGCTAACTGATTACCATGTTGATTTAACTGTCTACAAGATAACTTCTAGTAAAATCTTCCAGGAATGAGGATGTTAATACCGTGGTTTTGTGTTTGTAAAACAAATCCTGGACTGTTTAAAACAGTTACAGATTTGGTTTGATTTGCTAAGTAGCCTGTTAAATATGATGGTTCTGGGTATTTGTCCTTTTTAAAAGGATGGATATAGCTAATCTTTAGTGATCTGTCAATAAAATATCACTAAAATTGGAAGCTTTTAGATTTGACCTTTTGACTATGCAGTCTGCTGAGTTTTGAAATATTTCATAGCAGAAGGGGGACCTACCTTTTCCACAGTCATGTAAGATGTAACATAAGGGAAGTATCAAACCATTTCTAGTAAAATAATACATTAAGTATAAGAAAATCACTAGTACTACCTACAGGAAGTGATTTCTTATTTTAGGACTTAGTTCTGAATAATGACTTTGGTTAATGGAAGCCTTTATGAACTAATGCAAAAAAGCACCCCCTAAAAATATCCTACAGCCAAACCTCCCCTTTGAAATACGTGCATTCATAGAATTGAAATAATGTTGTTAATCTAATTTCTGCTTCAAAACTTGCTTTACTGTTCTATATTACAGGCCACACTGAGCCTTAAAGCAAGTAAGTCAAATGAACTGTTGTCAAAAGCTGTTTAGGAGTCCGGAGAAGTAATGTGATTGTTTAAAATTTCGTAGAGGTTTTCTCGATTTCTGTAGAAGATTCATATACTGACAGTTGTCCAGGTGGTTAGTGTTTGAAAGTTTTTTGAGCTTGGGGTGTTGAATACAAGCAAAGTGGTGCAACAAAATAATGGATTGTTTTCAGTGAAAAATCTAAATTACCGCTTCTTTAGAATGTGTGGAATGAATTGTAACTTGGATGTGAACTTCCTCCTAAATGGAAAGGCCCTGAGCAAGCTGCTCTAGTCTAACTGTCTCTGGAGGTTCCATCTAACCTCAACACTTCCGATTCTGTAACTTCCATATTCAAGTAACAAAAATCTTTGTATTGAATATGAAGTGGAAATGGGTACCTATGGTATTAGCATTTGGAAAAAAGCCTGCTCGGTGTTAAGGTGATTAGGGAGCCACTGGAATGTATCCAAATAGTGTTGGTGTTTTGAAGAAGAGCTGTTTAAATACAAGGGGAAGTGTGAACAAGATGTATTGGTATGTGCTTTGTTCTTTTTCAAGTGAAACTTACCTTGATTTTTGCAGGCACTAGCCTACTTTGAGCAGCTCAAGATATCTCAGGATGCTTGGCAAGTCTGTGCAGAAGCATTAGCTCAGAGTATATACAGGTAACGTAACTAATAATTTCTTATTGTCATTAGTAATATGTGTGGGTCTGATTTAGCTGTGCAGCATAATAGGCAAGCTAAATTGTTGAAAGTTAATATGGTCTTTGTACTATTTTTAGTATCACAGTTGATCTGTGGCTCTGTATAATGCCTTTCAAGGAAGAGCAATGTATAAATTAAACTCCATATTAATTTAGGCGCCCAAAGACTGCTGGGTTTTGAAATTCTGGGGAAAAGAAGTGCTAAGAGATGTCCCCTGTGATAGACTATAGACTTTATATGCAGTAATCTCATAAGTAGTTCCTTGCCCCAGTTCTATGGAGTAGGCCATCCCATTTTTTGAGATGCAAAGAGTGTGTAATCACCACTATTTTTGCACATAGTTGTGTATTTACGTCAAAAATACTAGGTTGTCACTGTTTTATGGAATAATTCAATTTGGAAGGAAATTGAGGGATACATATCTCCTGAATAGTAGCAGTAGTTTATAGTGAATGCTTTTTTGTAAATGATTTATCAGAACTACTGACTCCACCAGAATGTGCAGTAATTAAAACCACATAAGATTAGAAATTATAATCTTTAAAATATACATTATGATTGTTGCATGTTTTAGATAATAAGATGAAAAAGCAGTGTGGATAACAGAGCATGTGGAATGTCTATGCTTAATCTACACCTCAGTTTGTGTTTATCTTTTATTTTTTCAATTTGCACTTAGTGTAGTAGTGGGCCTCAAACATACTATTGAAGGCTGACAGATTTTTGTAAGGGCAGGATACTATAGGTATTGTAGTTTTGTTTGTTCGATACTGAAATCAAACCATAACAAACAGGTGGCTGTAGAAAAAAAGACTAGTATCAAACATAAATATTAGTTTAACAGTTGCTCATTTCTACTAGATTGACTGCTCTGCTATTTGTCATTTTTGCTTTGAAGTAACAGTAACAGCAGGTTTGGTTTTTGTCTGGTGCCAAAGGGACAATCTGATTGTAATATTTGAGGAATTTTTTTCTTCACAGAAATGTGAACCATATTGCTTCCAGTAACAGAATTTTCTTTTCTAGTGATGATCACATAAAGTTCTTCTGCTTTCAAGTTCTGGAACATCAAGTTAAGTTCAAGTGAGTAATTTTACTTGACACCATCCATATATATCCATTTAATTTTCCCTTTTTATTCTGCTTGCAAATAAAATAGTATTTGTTCCCTGGTGGTGGTTGATGAGGTGTCTGTAGTCTGGTGCAGAGAGCCTTCTTGTATTTCTTTCCCTTTTCCTTGGAGAGGTTTTGAGCAGCATGCTCTGCTCTCAGCTAGTCTAGCACATCTATGGCCCAATGCAGACCCAGTTAGCAAGGACTGCTTGAAACTGAGCTATTCCTGTCTGGAGATTCAGGCCTTACTCTGTACTCTCACTGATTTTTGCAGCTGTGCTCTGTACTGAGTCCTGGACTTCAGACAGAGCCCTATTCATTCAATAACCATGGCAGAGATGTTGAGAAAGTAGTCTTTTCACTGAGTGGTGGTTTCATAGAACCATAACTCTAGGGAAAAATACTTTTAATAATATGAATGTCATTGCACAGAACTATATTTTTTCTCACTTTGGGCTCCCTTGGTCTGGAATGGAGCATCATGGACTCTTAATATCATTGTGACTGCTTGTAAATCACTGAATGGGTCAGAAATTTAGATAGGAATAGGATGTATTTTGTGACTGATTTTTACAGTTTGATGTGAGTGCAAATGTTAAACACTTTTTTATTTCCCCAATTTTACCTCACTGTCTACTTTTCTCTGCTTATTTCATTCCTGTCACCTGCTTCCTGCAGTATGTTTTCTCCTGTTTCTTGGTGCTTATTTTCTTTAAACATTCTTGGTGGGTGTTTTTTTCTTCTCGTTAATGAATAGTTGGCTGTGACAGGAACACTGGAGTCCCATTCAGCAGTCATTCCTATTAAGGACTCTACAAGCCTATAGCTAACTCTCTTTGCAGTAGAGTAGTCTCAGCTTCACTAGCCCTAGCAGAGGTATGGCTAGTGTTTGAGGTGGGCTGGATATAATGTCACAGTTTGCCAGGACTATATGTACAACATAAAGCAGAATTACTTCCTTGGGTTTTTTGACATAAGGCTGATAGTAAATGTAGTGTAGGTCAGATCAGTGAGGGACCTCTTGTACTCAATAGTGATAGTCTTCAATGTGTAGTGGACAAGTTCAGGCATATATAGATGTCTCTTCCTTCTCCCCTTGGCCTATGCTGAAAGGTTTATTTTTATCAGGGTTGTAAGTCCTGCGCCTGATAGAGCAACCTTCCTGCAGAATTTCTTCAAGCTTCTACTCCAATATAGGAGGCAGTAATGCCTCAAATGTGATCCATTACTATGGGTAAAATGTTTTTTATTATCTTTGCCTTTGAGTCAGAATTTTAACATGCAAACAGCTTTGTAGATTGCTGTTCTAGAAACTTTTCATTTATGTTAATGTGGAGCATTACATACCATATAAAAGAGTTTTTACTTTACTGAGTGTTGGTGCTTGCCGTGAAGCACACTTGTATTTTGACCTCAATATTTTTTTGTTTCAGATACTCTGAACTTACTGAAGTCCAGCAGCAGCTAATTAGAGAAACACTCATAACATGGCTACAAGCACAGGTATGTATGTTCTTCACTGCAGTCTTACATGTTAGGCTTTTAGACTAACATAGGGCATTGAGTGTGGACTAAATGTTTAATCTGTTGTTTGAGTATAAAGATGACTTCCTGAAGATATTTGGTATCTGATTGTTAAAGGTTTGTGAGAAATTTTTAAATCAAGTATTGTAAAGAAGTCCATGCCTGAACTTAGTATTAAATATATTACTCTTGCATCAGATAATGATTGTGGTTTAATCAATTATGTGTGAAATAAGGTGCATTAAAAGTTCCCCTTTAGAGAGGTATAATACAGATTCCTGATGTTCCTGAGTGTCTGGAGGAGAAGCAGGCCTGCTAATTATTTTTCTAAGACCCTACTGAGTGAACTCCTGTCTGCTTAGAGTGCTGGCAGATGTTTATCACTCCTCAGTGATAAACCATGTTAGTACCGTGGCAGAGTTTGAAATATGCTTTCTTGTGGATTAGTTACTGTAGCCAAACTTGTAGTATCAGCCCCACCCAGGAGTTTGCAGTCAGCAGAAGTATCCACTGGTTTGCCCACACCTGCCATTATATAGCTGCCATTCCACTTCTGCACTGAAGATAAACATAGTTGCCATGTAGAAAACTTAACAGTAGGAAGTGGAGTGTAATACAACTTTAAAAACAACAGATGATGATGAAGTGGATTAAATTGCTTTCTCTTTGTGGCAAACTGTTCTGTTTAGGAGTTTCTAAAAGGAAAAGGAGAGGAAGTTAGTAGTGGTGGATTTTTTTTTTATCCCCTTAGATTTAGGAACTTCCCTTTCTATTTGTAGCACTAACATCTAACACAGGCATAAGCTAGCTACAGGAGGACTGTAACTTTCACCAAACTGACAAATGACCTTTTAGTCTTTGAGTAGTTGTGGTAGTTTTGCATGGGAGGCATTTATGGAAGACACTAAATGTCTTGGTACTGAATGAAAGGCTTAGGACTGTATCACCCACAGAAAACATTTTCCCTATTGCAGGACACTTTAGCCATTTTTTCTTCAAATTCCTTGGAAATGTTGTAAGGGTTTATTTGTTGGTCTCAGCCAGAAAGAGAGGTAGTACATTAACTACTACAGAGAGATCAACAAACCTATAAGATTCTTTTCTAATTTATTGAGAATATACAATTGAAATGTCTTGTTTCTACCAGATGCTGAATCCCCAGCCTGAGAAGACTTTTATTCGCAACAAAGCAGCACAAGTCTTTGCATTGCTTTTTGTTACTGAATATCTCACAAAATGGCCCAAGTTTTTTTTTGACATTCTGTCAGTAGTTGACCTTAATCCACGAGGTGTGGATATGTACCTCAGAATCCTGATGGCTGTCGATGCTGAGCTGGTGGACCGGGATGTTGTTCATACGTCAGAGGCAAGTTATTATTTTGCATTAACACTTGTTTTAAAATTTTAAATTCTCTTACTTTAATTAGAGCAGAAGGTTTTTAGATGTGCTTTTTTCCTGTGGCAGCTCTGCCTTAGACATATTAGGTGGTTTAAATTCAAAATATTATGTTTAGCTTTGTTGTTTAATGCTTTTTATGATTTCATACTTTTCAGCTAATTTTTTTTTTTTGCTTGAAAGCTTGCAAACAAAAATTAATCAACGAAGTTTGCCAGTGTAATGCTAGACTGACTCATTTTTAAATGTTAATGTTTTCTAGTGCATGTTTTAAGGGGTCCTAACCTAAGTCCGTTTGATGATATAGAAAACTGCTCTTCTTTTTCTGCCTTTTCTTTCAGTGTTCAGGCACTGTGGATAATGAAAGGGAAAACTTAGGCTATTTTGGCTTTATTTGTTGGAAAGGAAAGAAACATTCTCTTTGCATTTCTGATTTATCTTGCTATGACACATGATGTCTGGCATCTGGATATAATCATGCTAATAATTTGACAGGATGCTAATCTGTGACAGGACTGATTTTATCCTTTTCCTGTATTGATAGGAGGCTCGTAGGAACACCTTATTAAAAGATACTATGAGGGAACAGTGCATTCCAAGTTTGGTGGAGTCGTGGTACCAAATCTTACAAAATTATCAATATAATAACTCAGAGTTGACATGCCAGTGCCTTGAAGTAGTTGGAGCTTATGTATCCTGGATAGATTTGAGCTTGATAGCCAATGAAAGGTAAGAAGGTTTTGATGGAAAGGGTTTGCAAAAATCACCTTGTCAGTATGCTGACTGTATAGAATGAAATATGTAAAAGTCCTTCAAAGATGATTTTTAAGTCATCTTTGGAGTTTGGGGAGTTTTAGGAGAGTGATTGTTTTTGCAAGCCAAGTGGATATAATAGCCAAATTAAACATTACCCTGTTTGCTGTGTTCTCTTTAAAATGCATAAAATGTTGAGCTTTGTCAGTACAATAGAAAGAGGATTGTAAAAAGAGATCATTGTAAATATGCACACAAATAATATAAAGCTTCTATACAATGTTACTTTGTATATATAAAGCTGAACTATTTTTTCTCTGAAGGTTTATAAATATGCTGCTAGGTCACATGTCTGTGGAAGTTCTCCGGGAAGAAGCCTGTGATTGTCTGTTTGAAATTGTAAATAAGGGAATGGACCCAATTGATAAAACAAAACTGGTTGAGTCTTTGTGTCAAGTATTGCAGTCTGCTGGCCTCTTCAGTATTGATCAGGTTTGTGTGTTGATTTTTAACAATAGGAATGAGTCATAGGTTTCTGACAGTTCTTAAATAATTTGATGCACAGAAAATTATAAAACAGTCCATAAGTCAGAGGGAAGTACTTGTGCTTCTCCATCAAAACTGAAGACTTCTTACAGTTTTCTCATACTTAAATTTAAGAGATTGTTATTAATGTTCATTATTAATTTGAACACACAGGGTTTCATTCTAGAAGCAGGGTATTATGTAACTCCCCTGTTCTGTTCTTCTCCTAAAGCTTGTTGTGCTTACTGTTAATTCAGCTTCTGTGTTTCCTTGTCTTGGATCTTCCCTCCTGAATGATTGTGTAATAGGTATTGTAGGCAATATAGTTGATCTAATGTCTCACCCTAAAAAATTCTGTGCATAATTAAGTAGGGCAAAGGCTTTCTTAAGGACACATATGCTGTTTTGCACATGTGCACCATCAAACATGAGGCTTGAAATGCTTATCTGTAAGCTGGAAAAGTATACCTACTAACTAAACACACATTTTCTGGCAGTTGCCTTGTTTAAGGAACAGCTGTTCACTACCTGCCGTGGAGAAAAAGCAACCAGTCCTTATGAAGCTGTAGTTCTTAGATTGCAAGGCTTTTAACTCTTACTTTTGAAACCTTTGTCAAATTTGTATTTCTACTAATATAAATCTTGCCTCAGTTTTTCTTAGGTAGACTTGTTATTTTTTCACTTCTGTATAGTTATGGCAGAGACCAAAATGTCCTGTTGAGGTGGCTGCTTTAAGGGTATTTCTCGATTTTGATCAACTCTGCAAAGCAAGCCAGAAATATTTAATATTAACTCACTCACAGGCAGTACTGAAAGGTACTTGTTATCAGTATTTCTGAAGTGAGCTGCACCTGGTAATTCTTTGAAGTTTTTCCATAGAAAGATTTTCCTCTTATACAGCCTAGAATTTATGGTAGGCATGTGCTACTGCTTTTATTTTGAACCTTATTGCTGTAAAGAGAGAAACAAACAAATCTGAAGAGATGAAGAAAGCTACTGTTGTGTAATGGAGGACAGACATTGCTTTAACTTTTTTCTCTCTTCATTCCCAGGGGGAAAAGACCCAATTGTAGGCAATTGGTAGTTTCCAGCTAGGAGACAAGTATTGGTTTAATTCTATATACTAGATATGGGTAGTACAGTCTGTAATCTTGTATTACTTAAACATAAGCTCTGTTAGTATTTTTAATCAGATGTCTTTTCTTGCAGGAAGATGATGTGGATTTTCTGGCCAGATTTTCTAAGCTGGTCAATGGGATGGGGCAAGCATTAATAGCTAGTTGGACTAAACTGATAAAAAATGGTGATATGAAGAGTGCTCAAGACACTCTACAAGCTATTGAAGCAAAAGTGGCCCTGATGTTGCAACTTTTAATTCATGAAGATGATGACATCTCTTCTAACATCATTGGCTTTTGTTACGACTACCTTCACATCCTGAAACAAGTAAATACATCTGGCTTCAATTTAACACCAATTCTTTCATTCATTTTTGTAGGAATGTCTCATACTGATTTGCAAAATAGGTTTTTTTACTAATTAGCATTCTCTTTCTTTAATGCCTGTGGTCATGATATTTTTGTAGTGTTGTTTGGAGATCTGGAGGAGTTAAATCTTGTGTTAAGGGGAAAGCCAGATCATATGGCTGTTAAAAAAGCAAGTCTTTCTCTTAGACAGTAATGAAGGAGTAAGAATACAAAAAAATAACACTTGAATTTTATTTTCCAGCTTTCTGCACTTTCAGACCAACAAAAAGCTAATGTAGAGGTAGGTTTTTTTTACTACAGATTCTATACTTTAAGGACACATCAGATCAGAATATTTCATTTCATTGCTGAAACAAATAATATTTCATTTTTATGCCTCAATGTGTATGTGACAGTAATTAAAAGTAAGGACAGTGTGTTCCATCTTTTGCTAAGTAACTACAGTTGTTTCTTTAAATAGAAAGCCTATATTGAATTGTGTATGAAGATGAAAGCTATTCTAGAGCTGGGCTTCCCAAACAGCCCTTAAGCATATGCTTGGCAAGCTTGTCTGCAGGCTATACTGTTCAAAGAATATTCTTAAATCAAACTTGTTTCTTCAAGTTTTTATTTTTATCAAAACCTGCCCTTATTCCAAAGGATTGGAAGAAGTCTAGGAAGGATTGTCATAAATATAACTCTTAATAATATAAGTTAAACTTAAGAAAGAAGCAACAATTGAGAGATAACAATTGTAATTATGAGCAGTTATATGTTAAACATTACATCAAATATACATTAGCTCAAGTCAATAATCTTAAATTTATATATAAAACATGAAGTTCATGTCCAGTTTTGGAAGTAGTAAACTTATATGGATTTTTCAGTCCTGTCTGCGCCAGTGTAGATGTACTGATTTGGATGTTGAACTGGTTAGATTGGTGTAGTTATTTCGTAAGTTCATACAGCTAACAGGTTTGATTCCTTTTCCTTTACAAAGAAAACTGAATTCTGTACCTGTTCTAACATGACAAGTTGAATTTGGATAACTGTGGTGTAGAGTATCTTGATTTCCTTTTGTCTAATGTCTGTTTAATTTGGATTAGGTAACACAAAAATAGAACTTTGATAATAACACAATCTTTTTATTTTTGTGACTGCTATTTGTTGTTACGGCTAGATCAAATAATGTTACTATTGCAGTATACTTAAGATACTAAAAGCTGGAATATGTTACTACCCTGAAATATGTTGGTTTAAGTTGCTTTCATACTGGAGATTTTCTCGTTGCAAATATTTCTTAATTTTACTGAGCACTTCTTGAGGATTTGTGTTAAATGGAGAAACAATCATAACAAATTTTTTTCTTTGATCCACCTCATAATAAGAAAGTAATAGGAAATAGTCTAAATCTTATTGTTGTTTGCCTTAAGCTTTAAATTTTGTGCTTAGCAGCAATCCTTTAAAGTTTTCCATTTTAAAGTATACACTTTCAACTTGTTCATTATTTGAACAGGAAAAAAAGGAGGCTTGTTTCTTGTGTCTCTGAAGTTCCAAAGTTTTTTCTCATCAGCAGGATCATATTTTTAGTTCTTAGAATGACAGGTCTTTCTAAACATTTTTGGCTACAAGTGTATTGTATTAATGTTTTGCAGTTATTTTAATTCTTAAATATCACTTCTTACAGAGAAGCAGACACTTCTCACACGTCATGGTGACACTTGGTGTCAAGGTATCTATTTCTGCAAGACAAGCAAGAATTTCACCTCACTAACTTATGTTTAATCCATTGGTCCATTTTGGTGTTGATGAATTTCAGGTTTTGCAGTTAAAATGAAAAATAGTAATCATGGTTTATTTGTCAAAAGGTTTTTTGTTTCATTTTGTTTCATTCAGACTTGAGTAGATCTAAGGTCAAGCCTTTATAGCTGCTTTAGGATGTACCAACTGTCCCTACTAAGGTTATATTGCACTTCATTGCTCTAGTTGGTCTGACAGCTTGCTGCTGGAAGTTATGGATAAAGTGTAGAGAGATCTTCCCATTGAGTGACAAGGTGCAGAAGGGGCCCCCTTGCTTTCTAAACTCCTCTAGAGAGAAGTCTAGGTGCAGCTGGATCCAGTCTATCTCCCAGACTTAGTCAATGGTTTATGTATAAAGGATTGTGTAGGTGAAGCTTTTTGCAGCTTTGTTCTGCAGGATTAAGGATGGCAAACCAAATCTATAAATGATTGATTTTATTGATGTTGATGATAATGATTAGACTAAAAGACTCAAATCAGAAGTATTTACCACATGCAATGGATAGTAGTTACAGGTGCTACAATATAGTGCACTGTTTCTTGAAGCAATGTTGAAACAGCTGTATTAAAGATGGCAAAACAATTATTGAATAGAGATGGATGTTAACACACACCAATTACTATGAACTATTAGAGAAGTTGATGTTATAGCTAAGCTGACTTGTCCCTTTAAAATAGTATATTGGGCAGCCTGTTTAGTTTCCTCTGCCTAGTTCAGTCATCTTGATTGTTTTCCATGTGAACTGAACAGCACAAATTACAAGCAGGAAGTAAAGCTTGATAATACTGTCAGAGACTGAGAGCTCCAAAAGGTCTATGCTGTCTGTCTGGAATAGCATTTGTGTATTGTTTGGATATAATCCATCTGTTTTGATTTGGACTGTTAACTTCTGCTAAACCTCTGGAAAGAATAGTTTAAAAGGGATTGAAAATATTTGTAAACACATAACACTAGCTTCAGTGTTTTCTGTACTGTAGTATTTTTCACGATTGTTTCTTATAACCTGTCTGCTTCTATGCTTATTGTTCTGTTTTTGTTCTAGGCAATCATGTTGGCTGTTATGAAGAAGTTGACATATGATGAAGAATATAATTTTGAAAATGAGGTATTGTGTTGTAGTAATAAACAGACATATGCAACTCAATTATATGTAGTAAAACTTGCTCACACTTAAAATACGTATTTTTCACAGACTAAAGATTTAAGGGTGGGAAGCAAGGGTCCATAGGCTGAGGTTTTTTCCTATATAGAAAGCTTCTAGACATGTCTGCATAGGACAAAACAACATAGTAAAGGTAATATCCAAGCCAAACGAATTTACAATATTTGTGGCTGTGTTTGTACAGAGCTATTCCAAGCCAAATACAGCTGTGCTGATAACTAAACATAGCTGTTGAGGTTCAGTGCAAATTTGCATATTTCTGCATGTCACTTCTGTCTTGCAAAAATACATGAGAAATACTGTGTCATGAAACTCTCAAAAGAAGTGGTGCTTGAGCTACTGGAGATGGTCAAACCTCTGCAAAAATGAGCTAAGGGTGGGGTAAGGTCTTTGATTTCATTTTCCTTCCATGCTTAACATCTCTGTCAGCCAACAGTAATGATTGAGTATGTGGGACAGACTTTGTCCCAGGCTGTTGAGAGAGCAATGATCTTAAAAGGGTTAACTTAAGCTGTATCCAGTTCATCATAAATGTTGTCAGTCCAATTTAAAAACTAAGCTAGATGTTAAGTATGTCTTTGAGGAGTGAGTCAATTTTTAAGAATTAGGTTAATAAGGCTTTGCCAAGAGCACTTTCTTTCTTGTACTTTTGGCTGGTTTTCATTTTGGAAAGACTTTTTAGTATGTTTCTGGACAGAATGCAGTGGATCTCAACATATTATATCCAGCCATAAAAGGAGCCTGCTGTTATGCTGCAAGAGCACTGGATGAGCATTATTGAATTCTCTGAGTGTGCTATACTGGTTTTGTATGTACGTGTTTTTGCTTTAGATGTATTTGTCTAAAATACTTGTGGATGAATTTTAACATGAAAATAAGGATTTCACTGATGTGAATTTTTGTTGGTAGGGTGAAGATGAAGCAATGTTCGTGGAGTACAGAAAACAGTTGAAACTGTTGCTGGACAGACTTGCTCAGGTTTCACCAGAATTACTGTTGGCATCTGTCCGCAGAGTTTTTAACACTACACTTCAGTAAGTTGGGGTTTATAACTTGATTTGTGTGAAGCCTTTTTGGGGTTTGGTTTTTATTTTCCTTTTGTAAACCATCAGTCTGTAGTGAAATGTGTGATGCAGCAAGGTGAAGTCAGTTGACAGAATGAGCTCATTACAACTTAATGATAAATATGGCTTCGTATCATCTGTTACTCAGCCCCTTAGAAAGAAAAAGCTTTCTTTTTGTAACCTTAAATGGCAGCTTTTCTTTCCTAGAGATGTTTCTTGATCTTTGTCACTTACCTACGCAGCACCAGCTGTTTGGAGAGGTGTTCACTTTGCCACATCTCACAGGAGTGTCCTTGAGATGTAAATATTATGTATTACTTTTATCAGAAAAACAAGGTTGGATGGGGGGAAAAAATCTAAGTGAAGTATTTTTGTAAAAAAAAAAAGTAGATCTAATCCTGGAAGCTGCACACAAGTAAAGAAATATTACTAGTTCCCTGGCTAGGAGGACAGTTTTGTGTATACAAATAGAAATCCAGTATTGTTTGTGGCTACCTTGTACCTTAACTGAGTCTCTTCCCATGTGAAACTGAATGGCTTGTCCTCGTGTTGTAGTAGGTGTGTTTGTATCTAAATAAGCACAATAGAAATCTGTAGCTTTCAAGCTGAAACTGGCAAAAGAGAGTTGGTGGTGATCTGATGAAAAGGGGATATTTTAGAGGATATAGTCTCTCAAACATCTTGAATAACTGCCTGAGCCTTCCAGTGTTTTCCTTAGTTTAAATCTGTTTTGATGCTGTGCATGTGAAGAAGGCTCAAAAGAAAATATTAACATGGTATGAAACAAAACTGGTTGAGTGTGATTATTTCATAAGGTACTAAAGACTAACATGGTCTTCCTATTCTTTCTCTAGGAACTGGCAGACTACACGATTTATGGAAGTAGAAGTGGCAATAAGGCTGCTGTATATGTTGGCTGAGGCTCTTCCTGTATCTCATGGTGCTCATTTCTCTGGTGATGTTACTAAAGCTACAGCTTTACAAGACATGATGAGAACGGTAAGCATGTCTTGAGAGCTGTTTAAAAGTGCAGCTAAAAACTGGAATGTTTCAGTTCAAATGGCTCGGTGTAGTGACCAGCATGTCACTTATGTTGCAGTTAGTATTTTAGCTGTATATAAAACCTAACTTGCTAATGCTTTTATTTGTAGCTGGTGACTTCTGGTGTTAGTGCCTATCAACACACATCAGTGACCCTGGAATTTTTTGAAACAGTGGTTAGATATGAAAAATTCTTTGCTGTTGAACCTCAGCACATTCCAACTGTACTAGTAAGTTTAATTTCATTTACATTTTTAACTAGATGGAACTCGTTAAGTTCTTTAGACTTAAGAAATTTTCCTGTTCTCTGAAGGTTCCTAAGGAAGCTGGGTTTCTTAACTTGGTTGGATGATTAGATTTTCCCCCCTGCTTTATTTAGACACTCTAAGACTGAGATGCTTTATTGATTGCAGATGGCATTTTTAGATCACCGTGGTCTTCGTCATACAAGTCCCAAAGTACGGAGTCGAACAGCTTACCTCTTTTCCAGATTTGTCAAGTCTCTGAAGTGAGTAAATAAATGTATCCAAACAGCACTGAATTTACTACATACAATACTTCTGTACATCCCAGTTGTCATTGGAACAGCCTGGATTTCAGATGGACTGCAATGAAGTAAAATACCAAAGCAGCTTTGTTCCACTGTGTAGCAGTGGAAATATTTGTCACAGAACAAAGAAGTGGAATACATATGCCTGGTTTATTTTGATCAGACATTAAAGCTGATCAAAAATATAAATGCCTTTTCTACTTTTTCTCAGTAAGCAGAGCTGAGTGTGAGTGGATCTAGATACTTTCAAGAGTAACTATTCCCTCTCCCTAACTAAATTTTGAATTCTTTTGGAATTTATACTGATGAAGTTTACTCAGTGTATGTCCTTTGAACAGTCTTGTCTTTTTAGTCTTATTTCACAGGCATGCATTTCATTTAGAGGCAGAAAAAGCTCAGAGATGGCTCAGATTTCAGTGCTTTTACGCTTTTATTTTTTCAATGGTTCAAAGTATTTCACTTAAATGATTCATATTTTTTAAAAATGAGGGAAAGAAAGAAATGGTTATTTCCCACTATGCCATGTATTTATTTGGCCTACCACTAGCATCATACCCATAAGCCAGATTTTTCTGCAGCAGTGCTTTGATATTTGAAGTTAACATCTAACTTCACAGCTTACATAAAGTATCTTGAAACCTGTAAAAATGAATGTGCTTCTAAGTAGTGTTATGTACTTGTGTTTTACTTCAGTAAGCAAATGAATCCCTTCATTGAAGATGTTCTGAACAGAATACAAGACCTGATGGAACTTTCTCCTCCTGTGAGTATTTGCAGTGGGTTTTTTTAATGAGTGAGGCTTGCACTTATCAACGTGCCTGAGTACTTGCTGAATTGTAAGCTTAGCATGCAGACATTTAAGCAGAAATAATTATCCTGCTTTTTTATGTAAGATCACTTGCACACCTTACTTTTGTACCTAATTGTAATCGCCTTGCTTGTGTGGGTTTCTGGAAGTATAGGGTAGCAATGGGTGTATATATAGAAGGCTATAAACTTTGAGAAGGCAGCCTTGATAGAGGACACTTAGTGAATTATGCCTGTTATCTTTCATTGTAGGAAAATGGCTACCAGGCGCTGTTAAGCAGTGATGATCAACTTTTCATTTATGAAACAGCTGGAGTGTTAATAGTTAACAGTGAATACTCTGCAGAAAGAAAACAGGTTCTGATGAGGAATTTGTTGGCTCCGCTGATGGAGAAGTTCAAAGTATTGTTAGAAAAACTGATGATGGCACAAGATGAGGACAGACAGATGGCCCTGGCTGACTGCCTCAATCATGCTGTTGGGTTTGCTAGGTAGGTACAGCAGTGACATTGTATGTTTCTGGTTTGAGTAAAAAGGAAATACAGAGGCTTTACTGGGAGAAGGGACTGAGATTTCTATTTATTGACCTAGAAACTCATCAGTGGTTGTGGAATTTCTTGTGATAGCTGAGAAAATAAGTAAAGTTCCCTTAGAAGAGTCTGCTTGAGATGTATATACAGAGAATATTGAGCAAGTTCATAATGAATCAGCATCTATTTCTTTGCTCAAAGAATTGTATGGAGGTAATCTAATCATATGTTGTTGGTAAATTGTTAGAATTTAATTCTCAGAAACTGCCAAAGTGATGCTCCTTCATATGAAAATATTCTGTTCATTACTTCCACTGGTTCATGAAATGGAGTATTGTAGTTTAGTGCCTGGGTTGGAAAGCATTTGTTCTCAGTGTTACTGCTTCTTCATTTTACTGGAATGGGAGCTTATGTAAAACTTGATGTGTGCTTTTACAGCCGGACCAGCAAGGCTTTCAGCAATAAGCAAACTGTAAAGCAGTGTGGATGCTCAGAGGTTTATCTGGACTGCTTACAGACGTTTCTGCCAGCTCTCAGTTGTCCATTACAAAAGGAAGTTCTGAGAAGTGGTGTCCGCACTTTCCTTCACCGCATGATTATTTGCCTAGAGGAGGAAGTTCTTCCCTTCATTCCTTCTGCCTCTGAACACATGCTTAAAGATTGTGAAGCAAAAGATCTTCAAGAATTCATTCCTCTTATAAACCAAATAACAGCTAAGTTTAAGGTATGATAGTGCATAAGCTTTTCAGGGTCAAAGTGTTGCTGAGAGATCTTTGTTTCTAGTTCCAGAAAAACAGTTACATGTCAGAACCCTCCCTAAAAATTAGTAAGTGTATTTTGAAGGCTGCTATTGGGAAACATTGTTTTTGATTACAGTCATATGTTGCTGGACTCACAGTGATTAAATGACTGATTTTTTTTCTTTGATTCATTTTAAATGTTTATATTGTGTTAATTTTTTTGGATTTGATATTTTAAAATACTACTTGCATCAAAAATTTTTCTTATTGACACAATTAGCTTCATGCTCTCTGCTGAAGTTTTAAGCTAATGTTGCAAATTAACTTACAAATACACAAGCTTTGAAGTGAATTCTCATCTTTTATAATGAGATTTCCAGAAGATAGAGATACAGAAATACCAAATATGTGTATAAGGAGGAATACAGACTTATATCTGGGATAACAGATAATTAAAAATAGTCTGTGAAAGATGAGGAAGTTAAAAGAAAAAAGTCACAGGAGCAAGGTGGGACAAATACGTGTTCAGGTGTAACGTTTTAAGTTTGTATGATACAGTACTATTCTTATTGTAACATGGTAAAATAAAGATCCTAGCTTCTACAGTCTCACTTTGAATACTTTAAAGGCATAGTAAAGAAAAGATAAAAGATAAAATCTTGCTTAAGCATTAACAAATTAACATATGAGTTGCTTCTTTGTGGAATTCTGATGTGACTGAATAGCACATGCCTTCAGTTTTTCAATTCATAATTAATTTAGTGCCCTTACACTTATTTTGCACTAAAAGTGTTGTGACAAGTTTATTCTGTAATGTCAGTAGGAAAAATTTAGTAACCCTTAAAGAAAAGTTCTATAAAAGCTGGCCTGTTGCCAGTTTTAACATCTTAGAGATGGTATTTCAGGATATTTGAAATTGTCCGTCTGAACAGAAGAATGAAAAATCCTGAAAAACCTTTTCCTACACAAAATGAGGTTAGACAGAACTAGTTATTTTTGTGCAAAAGGCTTAAAATGGATGGTGTGTAAGTCAAGGTGCAGTAATGTTCATGGTGACCCTGATGCAACTTGCTGTGTTGTAAGTAATTATATGAAATTACTAACATTAAAAGTGGATCCAAGCTGAGAACAAGACTTTAAGTTTTAACTTCTTAATGTTCAATTTCTCTTTTTGAGCTGACACCCTCTTCTGATCTTCACAGACACAGGTTTCACCTTTTCTGCAACAGATGTTTATGCCACTACTTCATGCTATTTTTGAGGTGTTGCTCCTTCCAGCAGAAGAAAATGACCAGTCTGCTGCTTTAGAAAAACAAATGTTACGGAGGAGTTACTTTGCTTTTCTGCAGACAGTAACTGGCAGTGGAATGAGTGAAGTCATAGCTAATCAAGGTAAGGAATCCAGTTTCTCAAAGGACAGTACTATGGTTATTCTCACCTACGTTTTATTTAAGAAAATTATTAGCCCAGTTTCTGGCAAGTACTATTAACTATCTTACAATAGAATGGATTACTGGAAGTACTGTGTTCAGCTTGCCTGATTCAAATTACCTGTTCTACAGGAATTTGGGGTTGTGAAATCAAGCTATAATAGGCATATTCTTCCTATTGTACTTTTCAGCTTAATGTGATCACTGTGCCTGTTAAGACAAGAACAGTGTATCCAGTCTTCCTGTATCATTGGACTTGTCTGGTGAATTGGAGATCGTACACTACATACCAATATATAGCAGTGTTCAGACTGCTGGGCAAGACCACTCACAGCTGCCACTATTCATTCTGTCTATTTTTGGAAGGACACATCAGTAAATCCTGTAAACTTTTATTACTGTTGCGTGATCTTCTTACCTGTGGTAGAAGGCATCATGTGGTTTAGTATATATGTAGTTACCAGGTTTTCCCCACATTTACTGGCCAGATGCAAATTAGTTATTTTTCATGATGGGAGTTTGCAGTCAAACATCTAGTTGCTTGATACTTTAAGTGATTATTTCTATTTAAATTCCATCAAAATGGATAGGGACTTCAGAAAGTTTAAAGTGACTTATCCAGTATTCCTTATCAGAATACCTTTCCCCTGTCCTAAAATGGTGGTAATACTGCTGGGACAGGAAAAAGTAGGGAGAGCTTTCTTGAAAGAGGCACTTGGTAGTTGCAATGGGCCAAGAAATTTTTAAAGAGATCAAACAAATAAGCACAGATGCAGCACAGAAATTTTAAATGCTTGAAAAATATCATGTTATATGCTGCAAGATAAGCTAACTTACTTCAGTGTTGCTGAGTTTTAATTAACACTTCCAAGTTAGGTAGAGAAGACAAAATTTTTAATTGTAAACGGGTCAAACTGCAGCCCTCACCTTAGTGTGTGTTAAAGGCCAGAAGAGCAATTTAAATCTCCAAACTTAAAAAAAAATTAACCTAAATAAGAGTTGTCTTGCATCGTAGGGGAAACTTCCCAAAAATATTTGAGATTTGTGCAAAAAAGAGCTATTTTGAAGTTGAAGCATATCTTCCAGGTCAGTATGTATACAAAATAGTGTATGAGTACCAAAACATTTTGTGCTACAGTTTGAAGTGACAAGTTCATTTTCATGTGTTTAAGGTGCAGAGAATGTGGAACGTGTGTTGTTCACTGTCATTCAAGGAGCGGTGGATTACCCAGATCCTATTGCACAGAAGACTTGTTTTATTATTCTTTCTAAGCTGGTGGAGCTCTGGGGTAAGAATGTCTTTCCAGAATTCCTTTCCATCTGCTACTACCCATGAAGAAGTAACAGACCTGGAAATATTTTTTTCTTTTTAGGAGGTAAAGATGGACCAGTAGGTTTTGCAGACTTTGTCTACAAGCACATTGTTCCTGCATGTTTCTTAGCACCTTTGAAGCAAACGTTTGACTTAGCAGATGCCCAGACAGTACTGGTGTGTATTATGGATGTTTTTTTTGCATTCATTCCTGTGAGGCAGACTGAAGCTAACAAACCTACAATAGCCATGGGGTATTAAAGATTGTCATCTCAGAAATAAAATTCCTTAGATTTTGCTGGATTTTTTTACATTTAGGTATCTGTATGATTAATTATTGAATATTGTGATGGTGTATCCTGTAGTTTACCTAGGCTCAAAATCAATTGGTGATCTAAGTATTTAACATTGACCTGCATTACCTATTAACTAATGTTCAGTGAAAGCAAATACACAGAGTGGGCTGTTCTCTAGTTCATTTTGGATTCAGCTGTGCAGAAGCTTTTCTGATTTTCTGATGAGTGGAACAAAACCTGGAAGGTCAAGACTTGGCATTGTGTGAGGGGAAAATGAAGGGATAATGGCATGAACTAGCCCTTGTTTTGGGTCTCATTAGGTTCTTCAGCTTTGAATAGTGAACCAGTAGTCCAACGCAACAGTCTAATGCTCGCTGTATTACATTTCAGGCTTTATCAGAATGTGCAGTGACATTAAAAACAATTCATCTCAAAAGGGTAAGCTTCATCATACTTCATAAGGAATAACTGCCACAGGTTTCTTTCTAGTGGTTTTACGAATTTCCAAAAGTTAGATACTTACTAGGATGAATTCTTACTGTACTGTTATATAAAATAACAGGGTGATCATAATGCTGTGCATGGATACAGGATCCAGTAGTTGTACCCCTTGATAAATTAATGCAAAATACTGACTCTTAATTAAGGAGGAAAATCTACTCACTTTGTTGCTGTTCTAGTTCCAGGGTAACTTATGTGAATTAGTAAAGTTGATTCACTTTCCCTTGGTAGATCTGTTGGATTATGTTTCTATTCTGCCAGTTTGTGCAGTAATTTCTCCTGTACTGAAACTTATCTGATAAATATGGGTAAAGAAAACAAAAGCTGAAGTGTTAATCAAAATGTTTGTTTCACTCAAAGGTTTGGACATTCCATTTTATTATTGCTTAGTTCACTGCAGATTACATGGTCAATGTTACAAGAGAAGTACTGTGCCATCTTCTTTTGGCTACTGTATTTTGCAATGGGAGTAGTATGGTAAAGCAGTAGGCAGATGCTAATACCCAATTATTTTATTTCTTCCAAATGTCAGATAGATAATTATGGAGGCAACTCTAATTTCACTGTCTCTTACAGTTGACATGTCACGAACTGTTTGGCTCTATTGTAATTCTTACTTCAGTGCAATTTTTAGTGCATTTTTCTTCTGTGTAACAAAAGATATGAAATTGCAGTAGAACTTTGAATGCCAAGATTGAGAAATTTTTATTTGGTAGCAGCTGAGAATTAATTAAACATTTGAAAAGCATTCATTTTCTGTGAAATGGTGATGTAGAGCACCATACAGTATAGGGCTATGATTTTTCCATCTGTAAAAAAAAATGCATGAAGAAAATGTGTACTGCTTTTCTTTAGGGTCCTGAGTGCATTCAGTATCTTCAGCAAGAGTATTTGCCTTCTTTGCAAGTATCTCCTGAGATAATCCAGGTAGGAGTTCCTAAAAGAACATTTGGAAAACTCTTTAACAATCGTAAACGTTAAATGGGGAGAAATGGATATTTACAAAATTAACCTCCTTTCACCTCACAGTAAAATTTACTCAGTTATTGCATATGAGAATAGGATTAATTTATCACAAGGAGTAAAGATACTGCAAGGGTATCTTGCAAAAAAAAAAAAAAATTCCAGTGCATGTAACTGTCTAAACAATCTTTCTACTTTAATTCAAATTTTAACTTGTAGATATCCTTGTAGATAGTCCTATTTCTGTCTCCTCAGAAAAAAAGTGAACGAGATATCCTGTATTGGGAAAAAAAAAAACCACCAAACAAATACTTTTTCACCCTAGAATGCATTTGGACTATCATAGCCTTGTACAAATTTTTATCCATAACATGCTTTTCTTCAGTTGTACATTAGGGAAAATACAAATGAATACCAATGGCTTTACATATAAATGTATCTCAGGTTGCTTTGTTGCTTCACTTAGTTACTTCTTAGTTATTGCTTTTAGTTATTTCTTTATTTTTTCTTACAGGAATTCTGTCAAGCACTTCAGCAGCCTGATGCTAAAGTTTTTAAAAATTACTTAAAGGTATAAAGATTTTTTCTTTCAATAGCTTTTAGTTCCATTTGAACTTTACCATACCATTCAGTCATAGTAGTGACTTGAAGTAAAACCAAAATACTGAATTATTTAGTAGTTTTCAGTAGATTCCTATTGGGAATCTCAAAGGAGCAAAGCAGTTACTTGGAAAGACAGAACAAACAAAAACAAACCTGCATCTATAAAGTTGTCACTCATTCTTAGCACCTTGCCATCTCAGTAGTTTGATATTCTTGTGGCTTTTGTTTAATAGCTGAAAAAGCAATAATGTGATGCTATAATTGTAGAGAGTGTTAGAACAGATTATTTTTGAGGGTGTGGGCATAAACAAATAGCACAAGTCAAACCCTTAAACTTAGTGTGTTAACCAGTATGTTAAACACAAAAATCAGCTCTGTCAAACAAATTCTCTTATGCCTCAAGCATCCCATGTCTTACATTTCCTTTGTTTTAATTTTTTAAAAATAATTTTTTGCAGGTTTTTTTCCAGCGAGCCAAGCCCTAAGGAAAGTACTGGAATCTCATGTACCTGTTTCCATAATGCAGAACTCTGGTTGTTAATTTATAAAAATGCTAACTCTTGTGCCATTCAAACTGGTCTTGTTTTAAGAAATGTTGCTTTGTGCTCACATCAGTACGTACTTTAACCTTCTGCAAAAAAGAAATGCAAATTCCCCACCTGTGTCTCAGACACGAAGGTATGTGACAACATGAAAAATTATCTGTATACACAAACTTCTATTATGTATAGGATGAGTTAAGCTTACACAGTAACACATACAGCAAGGAAATTACACTTGTTTTTTAAATTAAATGAATTAAATGTAAAAATACCTTCAGAACATAGCAATGGTTATTAAAATGTGTACATTTTTGATACGGAGTAAAATGTTTTAATAAGACATAAAATTCATTTGTTCATGTATGGTGACATGAAAATAAAACAATCAAAGTCCTTCTTGTAGATAGTCATTTTATTGACGTTGTCTTAATGATAAAATATATATATACCTCCTATAAAGCAGATTGGTGTAATAAATGATTTCACTTAAAAGTAGTATCTGGTTCTATCTTTTTTTTATAAAAACAATAAAATTTGATGCAGTGAAATGTCTAAGTCTCTCTGAATCATTTTAGCTGAATCTTTAGAAGCTACAGCATTCTTGAATCTTCTGGCTGTTACATCTGAGTGGAACCTGGCAATTTTTCTGGTGCTTAAGTAATAAATTATATTGCTCCCTTGCATGTGGAAGATGCTGACAGAAAGAATTGCATTCACTGCAATATTTCAGTAGCATCAATGGTCTATACAGTAACTTTTAGTAAAATGCTGCTACTTTTATTTTTTTAATTCTCTAGCATGACAGGTTTTTATATCTATCTCATAGGGGCAGGGGAAAGTTTGAATCTTGCCATGCATGGGATTTATAATACTTTCCTCATGAACTAATGTCCATAATAAAAAGCTGACTTACCTCTAGTGTAATCAGATGAGCATTTTTCCTGTGGTGCTGTGTTCTTTAATTGGTAAGTAAATGGGAAGCAGCATCCAGGATCAGAGTGTGGTGATGTTTTGAGCGTACTGATATTTTGAGCATTTTCATTTTTCACTGAGGGAAGAAAGTACTGTTACTACCTTCAATGGGACAGTATTACTTTTGTAAGATTTTGTTCCTGATTTATATGTGTTTAATCAAAAGTTTCTAGTTATTTATTTGTTGTATCACAGAATGAGTGCTTATTGTGCTTTTCATATTTCCTAGTTTCACAGTATGGTTTCCCTCCCGTTGCTGCCATACCAATGCTCCATTTCATTTTCTCCCATAACTCTAGAAGCCTTCCCTCTGTGGCTTGGTGCTTTCCAGGTGTTGCAGTTCTCCTGCACCCCCCCAGCACAAAGACTGCACCCCTGACACTACAGTTATGGCTGAGGATTTGCTGTCAGTCTTCTGTGTCTGTCTTGGCCTCCTCCCCCACAGTTATGGAAGCTTTACCACACCGAGGGGAGAGCTTTCAGTAGGCAGATTATGAAGTGAACAACAAAGCTTTTTGGGTTTGAGTCGCTATTAGTTTTTAGATGTGAATTAGGGTTTTGCCTTCTCAAGTAGGGGCAGTACTGCTAAGAGGATGATTTAGCTGTTATCAAATTAGACCCTCATGAGGAAAGTCTTTAAACTAGCCTCTGCCAAAAGAGACTCTTCATTCCTCAACCCCACCATCCTTCACCACTCCTGTAGGTCCCTTTGTGCCAAATCTGGAGCTCATCTGTGCCCATAATAGGCTATCTAGGAAGCTGAAGCAGCAGAAACACTTCCCCCTCACAGTGTGTTGCCTGCTCTGGTGGTGGCAGGTGAGAACAAGAAAGCAGAGTGTGCCAAGTGTAAGATAGAGCTGTGTGTGGCACCCATTATGTGGGTGTGCCTCTATCATAAACTTGAACCCTGCCCTCCCATCCATCACTAAATCAGTATCCTGTAGGATGAATAGTCTAGATCTTCAGAGAATGTAAGTTGGTTCAGCTTGAAGAATTAAAAAAGAATTGTTTACTTTTGTATGCTTTGACTGTTCAATCAGCATACTGTACTGTTGGGGCTTATGCAATATGAGCTGTAAAGCAGCACCTGTGGGGTAGTTTCTGTATCTTTAGCCTAACATGTAATTACTGATTCTGGCTACAAGCGGGTTTTGGGTTTATTTGTTGGTTTTTTTTATAATTTCCTTCAGTGGTGTAGATGGCAGGTCTGCAGCTGCTGTATTACAGTTGGATTTGTGGTGGGTATGCAGTGCCTAGTAACATTCTTTGCAAAGAATCAAGGTTTAGAAAGCCAATTGCTTGGTTTCTACATCTTTACTTTGAAGAAGTGGATACCTGCTGTGCATGGTTTTTTTAACATCTGGACCAAGAAGTTCACTACTTGCCCCCAAGGAGAAATTTAGTGATGCACCTCGTAATCAAGAGTGTGGACTAGATTCTTCAGGCAGTGTTTAGATACTGCCAGTGTTTAGATACTGAACATAATAAGAAAATTACTCAAGCACATGGTGACTCTCAGGGATGGTCTTGTGCAGAGATAGAAGTTGCAACTCAAGAATCCTTGGTAAGTCCCTTCCAACTCAGCATATTCTATGACTCTGTGTTATTTCTTGTGGGGTAGAAGGGGAAGAAGGTAAGAGAGCATGCCATGGAGAAATTGGGTTGACAATCACAATTTATCCTTTTTCAGACAAACATTAGTGATCTCATTTAAAGGCTGCACCAAACAACCACCTGCAGCATTCCTGTATGACTTAACATTGTTGTGGTCAAAATGACCCTATATCTAGACTGAAGGTGTTTAAAGTCATCATTGTGGTAACTCCTCTAGTGTATAAGACAAATTTCCTCTTCTAAAGAGTGTCTAAATGAGAAACACAACTGCAAGTCATAATTAAAGATGAGGCACCTTTTCTAGAGCAATGGTACCTTTTATTTACAGGCCAGTGTAATGGCTAAAGACTGATAAGCTTTCAGGCCTGTGCAGCTACAGACTGCCAAATTTGTGAATATGAATGAGAATCCAAATATGAGAGAGGTGAGGAATACCAAAAGTTTTACTTTTGTTAAAAACAAATGGAAGTAAGCAAAGTAAAAAAATTCTAGAATGAAACTGCAGTGGCAGTTTCTTTTTTTTTGTGTCTGTTTTCTCCTGTTCTTAAATTGGACAAAATGTTTTGAAAGATGCAAGGACAGAATGCAAATGTAGTAGGGAACGATCCCCTCTACAATATAGCATTATAAAGCAAAGTTCAGACGCCAACAAGTGGGGAACATAAATTAGGCATTTATATTAAGGCCATAAATGCATCAAAGTCAATGTATCAAAAAAACCTTAGTGCCTTGTAACCGATTTATCAGTTTCACTAGGGAGAGCTTCAGAAAAACTTTAGTGCCCTGTAACAAGTGAAGCAGAGAAAGTCTGAACTTTTGATAAAACTTATGAAAGGTAAGATAGTAACAACAAAGAAAGCCTGGGAGCGAGAGGCTGATGTCAGTTCCTCAAGAGAACAGGCTTCCAAGATTTCAGAAGATGGCAGCTCCAAACAGGAAATACAGAGCATCAAAAGAGGGATCGTCTTGGAAGGAAAAAAAATCTTTCCACTATTTTCCCACCATAATTATGATCAGATTACATTATGCATAAATTATAACGCTATCAGTATTTCATTATATAGATAATTTACTGGAACAGCAACATTACCGGACAGACAAAAACACATAGCAAGGGATAAATCAGCCGAGAACTTTGGTTTAAAACATATCAGTAACAACTGAGCGGGAATGTGAGAACTGCCACAATTTCCTGAGGTTTTAACGAGGTGAAAGAGAGAGAAATTACGCGGGGTGGGAAGGCATTTCTCCGGGTATCCCTTGAGCCCGCCGTGGGGAGGCGCGGGTCCCACAGCTCCGGCTCAGCGCTGGGGCGGGGGCAGAGGCAGCTCTGTCTGGGGAGTCGAGAAAGCGAAACCTCCGCCGGACCGATTACACAGCAAAAAAATCACCACGGACCTCTCCCCGGAAACGCTCCGAGCCCGTTGGGAACATCGCGCCAGCGAAAACACCCGGAGTGACCACTTTTATCCAACACCCCACTCCCACTTTCCCATGTTCCCAGATATTTTCCTATCTCGCGATCCGTCGCCCGGGGCCGGGCAGCGCAGCCTCGGCCCCAACGGGCGGGGTCTCCGCACAGGCCCCGCCGGGCGGGGAGGGCGCGGCGGCCGCGCCGCCCGGGCGGTGCCTGGCCCGCTCCGCCTCCCCGCGCCGCGGCAGGAAGCCGGAAGCGGCCGGGGAGCTGGGCAGGCCGGCGGGAGCGGCTGGTGCGTGGGGCTGCGGGGCTGGGCAGGGCGGGTTCGGGGGTGGCCGCGTAGGGCCGGGCCGAACCGAGGTGGGCTGCGCCGGCCGCGTGCCGTCGCCGCCATCGCGCTGGTGCCCAGGGGAGGCGGCAGCCACCGGGCGCGGTGGTTTCAGTTTCCCGGGGCGGCGGCGGGGCCTTCGCGGGAGCTGCCGGGTCGCGGGCGGCGCGCCCCGAGGTGGCGGCGGTACCGGCCGTGCAGTGGCCGGAACGAGGTGCGGCCGGCCCGTGGCCTCTGCGGTGTGCCCGGGGCCCGGCCCTAGTCCCGGTCTCGGTGACTTCTGTCCCTGTGAATGTGACTCAGGAAGCGGCGTCGCCTTCGTAGGAGTTGTTAAAGTTTTACGTCGGGAATCTCGTCCTGCTGTGGGGATGAGCTCGGTGCTGTGCCTGCCCACTTCCCGCCGAGGGAAGGACGTGGCCCTCCGCTGGTTTCCAGGAGCTGCAGTCCCACACAGGCCGAGTCCTCCCCCTGCAGTACGGGTTGGACAATCCTAGAGTAGGGGTGATGAGCAGCACTGGAGCCAGGCTTGCCATTTCTTTTGTGTGCCTTTGGAAGAATGTTAGGGTTCAAGCAGCTCCTTGTGTGGCCAAGGGCAGGGTACTTCCGTGATTGAGATGCCAGCTGTTGGACTGGAAACCCCCTAAAGAGGTTATAGCTGAAGAAAGCAGGGGTAGGAAGCAGGAGCTTTCGGGGGAGAAGCTTATTTTCTAAGCCTTGAGAGAGGGCATACAGGGAAGTATCAAACGTTAATAGTTAACAGAGTGTGAATGACATTTATTTGGAACCTCAGCACCTTGCCTGTTGGCTTTGGTGGCATATAGGATCTTGCCTGTAAACAGAAAGGGCCATCACTTAAACTTCATCATCTGTCCCTGCTTGCCTGGTGAAGTTGTATATTGCAGCTGTCAATAGGGGAGCCATACCTGCTTTGTGTGCTTATCCCGTGTGCCTGAGGTAGCAGAAAATTCCTTCCTGTTAGTTACGAGCATTCAGTTCTCCCGCTTCAAAGCATTGGGAGTTTAAAAAAAAAACTGCATTAGCAATGCAGTCGTTTTTTATTACAACCCCCTCTGCTGATAGATTAAAAGAGTAGTAGCATGACCAGAAGCAGAAAAATCTTCAATAAAAAACACCTAAAAAGCAGCCCCCAAGCCCCTGATATGCTAATGGGAGATAGTAAATCAAACTGCGAGCTGGAGAGATTTCTTGAGATGTATGTGAAGAGCTTTTGACTCATCTAACACCAGACTTAGTGACCATAAGTGAGATGTGAAGAAATAGCAAGTTCAGCATTAAGTCTAGTGACAGGATCAATCATCGAGTTAGAGCCTTTTTCAATTTTTTTCTTTATTATTATTTTAAGGGAAACCCTTAGTAACTTGATTTAGAGTGGAAGAAATGAAGAGAAAACTTGAGATGCTAAGTATTTAGCGAAGATCAGTTATTACTTTGTCAGAGAACACAAAGTATTAGAGGCCTAACATGTTAATCAATCTAATTATTATAATTTGAAGGTTAAAGCTGAATGAGACTTTATACCTTAAAAGTGAAGACTGCCAAAAATTAACAAAAAAAGGGTAATAATGCAATACTGACTTTGTTTTGCCATGTAATATGTACCCTGGGATTAATATTGCTGTATTTATGTCTATATTTTGTTTTAAGAGTAAAAAGCCCCAGACCTTGAGAATCCATTAAATGACTTTCTGGTTATTCTTAATATCCTCTGAATGATACTGAAGATCATCTGTTGTAGTTGTGCTCTTTTATTTTTTTCATCCATTGACCTTTGTGCATATTTAGTTATAGATTAAGACTGTAAAAAGGAGCTGATCTTGTACATAAGCTACCTCATCTTTATTCTTTTGGGGAATGTAATAATTTAGTCTATTAATGGGCTACTAATTTTTGTTTTTATTTGAATAGATTTTGATGGAGAATTTCTGTGCACTGTCGGTCTGATTAGAAAGGATTCGTTATGTTCTGTGCCTTGCTATGAGTCTATGAATTGTTTTGAAGTAAATCACAAAATTCATGCTTACTGGTAATGTGCCAGCTGGCCTGTTAGAAGCAGGAGTTTAATTATGAGAGAAATGTTTTAACTTGAAGATTTTACAGATGGTTTGCAGTGCAGGCTGTGCGTTATTTCTTTACATCCTCTCTTCTGTACCTTCTGTGTCTGCATTGTAGAGAGATCATTGGCATCTACAGTAATTGCCTGATGGGAGAAGTCATCTTACCCTACTATTGCAGATTGTCTTGTCAGAGTTAACCAAGAATTGTTAGGCTTGGGAATGTGGTGTTAGGGGTTTTTTTTATTGTCTAGATTGGACATAAAACCTTTTGTCCCTTCCAGAGGCATTAAGAACTTTGTCAAATTTTGCAGATGGCATTGCTGTGTGACTCTCAATTAACTGTGGAGTAATGTCGGTTCTTTGCTTTGTGTCTTTGCATTCTGTACGCTGCATGTCATTGCTTGGATGTTTTGGGACAGCTTTGCAAGAAGCTTCACATCTCACATGAGCGAACAGCTAGAGGAAAGTGTGCAATGTGCGGTCACTACAGGCAGAGAAGCGCGCTCAGAGCCCGTGTGCGGTCTGCACGGGGCGCGGTGGGACAGGGGCAGGGCGGGCCGAGTGCTCCGCCCGCTGCCGGGGCCGGCTGGGAGAGCGGCGCTGCCGTGCGGCTCCCTCCGCTCTCCTGGGAGCGCCCTGTGCGGCTCCTGTGCACCAGGGAGCTCTCAGAAAGTGCCACTTCTGGTAGCAGATTCAGGAAATTCTTCAGCAGTTACGGGAAAGGCTTCTTTCTTTGAGTATCAGTCACCAGTTTCCTGTCATCACGTGTAAGTAACATGCAGCATCCGCTACCAAGCTGAGCAAAGACCTTCACTGTAGGAACTTCCCTGGTCCAGTTGCCATTTTGCTCTTGAGATTCTTTAGGTTAGGCAAGCTCCATCTTTGATTTTAGCGCCTTTTCCTAGGTTTAATGGCAAAATCAGTGTGTTAATTAAACCAAAAAATTAAGGGTATTCACCTGCAGCTCCTGCTGTTTTGGCAAACAGGAAAATGTGGCAGTTCTAATGTTCTGTTTTATGTTAGTAATTTTAATTTAATCAAACTTTTTTCCTCTTTCATGTGAATCTGTGAAGACCAACTATTTGACAGTTCATATTTCAGGAAGGGTGGGGAAATTCTGTAGATGTGACATACCCAATATGAACTTGTAGAAATGAGAGAAATGTCTCTTAATTTCTTTCAGTAGTAATTGCTGGTTCCAGCTAGTGGTTGTAAATACTTCTGTCAATTGTAGTTTTTTTCAAGCTCATGTAAAAGTAGCTTTTTATGTTTTGTTAGTCCATCTCCTACTGAAATGCAACTTCCAGAGCCAAAGTGATGCAAAATATCTGTATACATATCTAACATCATCTCTAATATTTGTTTTTTGGCATATGTACAGAATAATGGAATTCAGTTACAGGTCTTGCTTACCTTTAGAAGACTTCGTGCACGTGGTTTTGCCTCTTTTCTATATATTTTGTTACTTGATCATTTCAACACCATGTACAACAGTAAAGAGATTATAAGATTTTCACCTTTCCAGTTGATCTTTCAAACAAAGTCTGGGGAATACAGACCTTAAATGCAGAGAGGTGTTGTGTCAATGGCATTAGTTTTGATTGTTTGGCTTAATTTTGTTTCCATATTTCACTTCTTGTTCCTCTACTTGGTTGCTCTTCATTCTACATGTCAGGTTTGGACATTTATATTTCCTTCTAATTTATATAAGTAATGTATTTTACTAAATTATAATTTAGTGTATTGAACCTTCTCTTTTAAGGTGAAAAAGAAAACTGTCTGATCAAAGAGCAAAGATGCAGAGCACTTCAAATTACCTCTGGCTGTTGTCTGACATTCTGGGACAGGGAGCGACTGCAAATGTTTTCCGGGGGCGACAGAAGGTTTGTGAGGAATTTTCATATGCAAGTAACATCATGAAATCGACAAAAAAAGTTCAATATTTAGGCCTAAAGCAAATGTATCTGTGTAATTATTCTTGCTTAGTTTTTAATTTTTAGTATTTGTCCATTGAATTAGAGTTCAGTAGTTACATTTCTAAGGATTTGTTCTTAATGTTGCATTATTTTTCCTTGTAAAATATATTAATAATTCTTCATTCCTTTTTCTTCATTTTTACAGAAAAAAACCACCTTATTCAAGAATTTGAATAGAAACAAATGACCTACCAGTTTCTATTACATGATCCTATTATATGTATCTTTGTTAAACTGTCTTTTCTTTGGTTTTTATCTGTTCTTTTAAAGCCTGTTTTGGTGATTTTTATTATTTTTTAATTTTAATTTTTTAATAAGAATAATATTCTTATTGTAGTGGATGAAGCTGTTGTTAGTTGTTATATGTAAGTCAGTGCTTTTTAAATGTCTTCTTGGTGACATGTGTTGAGTAATCGGTGCAAAATAGTAATATTTTTGCAAATGATACACTAAAGTGTATGTTGCAACCTGCTGAGGGGCTAAGAGGACCTTACTTGTGTAGGTAATTTGTTCCTATGAATTTCACAATATATCTCACAAAGCAAAAATATAAACACAAAGTATGGTTCACAAAGTATAGTTGTGAAAGTTGCCTTTCAGTAATGATAGTCTGTGTCAAATTGCTACAAAGTGATTTGTAAGATACAGTGTTTCTGTGTTCGATATTTAAGCGTGGAACAGTATTAAGCAATAGTTTAGCAGTTATTTTTGCTTTTCTGGGTAAGTGAATTTCAGCACAGAATGATTGCCCTGTAAACCATGGTTGCGCCTGTGATCACCCTCAGTAGTCTGAGCCTGTGACCTGCAGCTCGTTGTCAATGGGAGAAAGATTTACATGGGCACCAGTAGTGCATGTAAGTGTGTTGCAAAGCGCACCTTGTCTGAGCACAGGAAGGCTGTGTCCTTAGAAATAATCTGTTGCACCAACTGCTCGTGCAAGCTTGTTTCTAGAGTGGGCGCAGGAAGATGCTCTGCCCTGAGAGGGATGGGAGTTGCACTTCAGCTGGTGCTGTTGTTGCTTGAGTATGTTGAGGCTTAGTCCCTCTGGAGAACTTAAATCTGATTAAGCTCCTGATTGTGCTCCTGACACTTATTATGTGGGTTTGAACTCCTCAGGATTTTACATGAGTGCCACGTAGTGCTCAAAACTGCCTTTGAAAAAAGAAAATACTGGTTTATCAGTATAAACAGAACAATAAAGAAAGAGAGAGCAACATTCAACTACCAGAAATTGTCTTTTAACTTAAGCAAGCCAAGTATATGCGTGCCTCTCATTGATTAGTGCAAGTAATTCTTGCTGAAAAAATATTTTTCAGCTAAGTTTAGGAGTAATTTTTAAATGTGTAGGCTTTGCTATACTAACAAAGGCTATGCATTTATACTAACAGTACTTTTATATAACAGTACTCTTTTTTTATAGTAACAGTATACTAGCAGTATATATACTAACTGTATACTTTGTACTGTTATAACAGTATACTAACAGTACTCTTTTTTAAAGAGCTCTTAGGTTTTGTGACCTAATGAGTTCCTTTCAGCTAGTCTGTTTGCTTCTAGTCTATATTAAACTAATGCAATTTCATTTTTTTAGCAGAATCTTTATTTCCACCTTAGCACAAAGTAGTATTTTGAAATATTTCTAGTCTGGTTATACTCATATGTACAATAGAAAATCGAAAAATGCTTGGATAATGTCTGTGTGTACATTTACAATTTTTTGCTTCTGTTTGATGAGTAGTTTGTTTGTTTTCAACAGAAAACTGGGGATTTATATGCTGTCAAAGTATTTAACAGTATAAGTTTCCTTCGTCCTGTGGATGTTCAGATGCGAGAGTTTGAAGTATTGAAGAAACTAAATCATAAGAACATTGTCAAGTTGTTTGCCATTGAGGAAGAGGTAATGAATTGTGTTTGTGATCTGAGATGCATGGAAGTAACTGTAGTAACTGGTTTTTTGTTTTATCCACAACCATAAAGTGTACAGTTACATTTTTAAAGAATGGTAGCATATATGGTGATACAAATACTCCCACCCAGCCACCACCATATTTTGGTTTTCTTTCTTCTTTGTTGCTGTAAGAAGAAATATGCTTGCTTTCAGTAGGTGAAACATCTTCAGTGTGTAGGCTCAGGTAATGAATCTTATCTCAGGAAGCCACCTGTCCTAAGTTTTATCTTGAATTAGGATTTTTAATGTATCTACATGTACTAATATTTAATAGTTGAATAAGGGAACTGTTTATAGATGAAGGTGTTTCAGTAATCCTGACAATTTTATGCTTTTCCTTTTCAACCAAGTAAAATGATGACAGGATACTATTATACAGTATCCTGTATACTATAATATAATATAGTATATATAATCTATATAATTATTATTATTATATAGTATATATAATATATATACTATAATAATATAATAATATATAATATTATTATTATATAGTATATATAATATATATAATTATTATACTATTATAATAGTATAAATTGGAGCAGCTGAACTGAAAATGAACAGATGAGTTGAAATGACCCAGATGATGAGATGAATAAAGAAGGACAGTTGATATTCTCAGCACTTATGGTGTGTAGTTTCTTGTTTGTCCACCTGTCAATGCTGCTGTCAACCTGCTAGTGCCTAGAACTTGAGGCTTTCTTAGTTATTTTCCCCTCTCCAAGTTGGAATACGTGAAACAATATAAAAATCCACCTGCACTTCTTTTGAAGATCACCAGAATGGAAATTATGATCTAACTATAGATTTTACTTTTCTTTTTTGAAAGTAAGGTCTTGTGGTTATAGGTAGTTTCTGACATTGGTGTCGCAATAGTCAGATTCTTAATCTCTTTTTGATTTTTTTTCCAGACAACTACTAGACACAAAGTACTAGTTATGGAATTTTGTCCGTGTGGGAGTTTGTACACAGTTTTAGAGGAGCCGTCTAATGCCTTTGGTTTGCCAGAGTCTGAGTTCTTAATTGTTTTGAGAGATGTGGGTATGTAGACTTAGCTCTTTGGTCTATTTTGTTGACTGAAACAATCTCATACTTGTTTTATTTATCTTCAAACAGCAAGAAACAAATTTACATGACTGTCAACTAATTGAACAAATTAATATGGTCCTATGGAATCACATATTTATATCTATGTTGGTATAGGTATCTGCATTAAGAAGCCATCTCTGTGCAAAGTATTGATGTATTTTTTTCTTTATTTCAAGAATACTTTTCACATATTGAACAGACTTCTAGTGATAATTTCAGAAGAGTTAATTAGAAAAATAATATGGTTTACCTTTGTTTACCTGCTATAAAATTTACTTTATGGGAGAGATGTTACTGAGGGCAAGAAATGCTGTAATTTAGCTGTTTGGAAAGAAAAAAAAGCAATCTGTGGTCATGGTCTTTCTGTTAGTTATATGTCCCTTCTCATTCCCATTTCCCAATGAGAACATAAGCGTGTCTTCCTAGCGTCAGTTACAATTCAGTGTTTGCACAGTGTGTCACAATGTGTACATGAATTCTGTATTTGTTTTCTTCAATTGAAGTGGCTGGGATGAATCATCTCCGTGAGAATGGAATAGTGCACCGTGACATCAAGCCAGGCAATATAATGCGTGTTATAGGTGAAGATGGGCAGTCTGTTTACAAACTTACAGATTTTGGTGCAGCAAGAGAACTTGAAGATGATGAACAATTTGTTTCTCTCTATGGCACAGAAGAGTATTTAGTAAGCCCATATGATTTAATTTTCTGTTGAAGAAATGTTTGAAGCCTGAGGCCGTTCATGGTTATGGTTGAATAAGTCAAGGTCAAGTTGTTGGGAATTAGTATTTAAACCTTTGTATTACAATTGTTTTTATAACTTTCCACTGGACTTTTTCACCTTGGGTCATGCCATCTTCTGCTGGTGTAAATACATCAGTCTTGAAATAATTTCCAAGTCCAGCTTTAACTGTTGCCTTGTGTGAAAGGAGGAACAACAGTATTTTAGTTATGAATAGATTTGCCTTTATCTCTGTAGATGTGTTTTAGTTTGTGTTTGAGCTACTTGGATGACGTTAGGTGTAGTTAAGATTTGCGTGAAACCTTGGCTAACCAAAGAGAGACAGGTGGAGAAGTACCAAGACAAGCACCTTAGCATGATTTTCTTCCTGCCAAGTTTTCCCAAATGTGAATCACAGCTGATACTCTCCTCTGCTGTGGATCTTTTTTCCATTTGGTTTCTGTTGTTTCAAAATCATCAGGAGGAATACTGAATTTCTTCTCTTTTTTAGTGGTCTTTTATACTAGTAGTCACTCTCCAGCTGAATTTCAAAATATTTTTTGTAAACTTTTTAATAAAAGCAACAGTCATACGTAGGAATATAGTGATGTTTGTTAGAATAGCTTAAGCAACTTGTATGATACAAGCAAACTTTTCTTTTTTAAAGAACTGAAAGTTTAGACTGACAAATTGGGTTAGATTGGGTTTTTTCTGTGTAAAGTTTCATAAAGCAATTGTAACTTTTTTTTTCTCTTTAGCATCCTGATATGTATGAGCGAGCAGTTTTGAGAAAAGAGCATCAGAAGAAGTATGGAGCAACAGTTGATCTGTGGAGCATAGGGGTGACCTTTTACCATGCTGCAACAGGGAATTTGCCTTTCCGACCTTTTGAAGGACCTCGTAGGAACAAGGAAGTGATGTAGGTAATTTAGAAGGAGAATTTTATCTGTTGGTAAATTAAATCAGCCTTCAAAATGCTTTTTACCAAGGAATTCTACACACATATAGAAAAACTTTAAAACAGTAAAAATATTAAAGGAAAAACACTCTCTTGTTGTGGTATAGCCCCAGATATACCACAGGCAGCTGAACATTACACAGCTCTTCACTCACTTCTCTGTAGTGGGATGGGGGAGAGAATTGTAAAGGTGAAAGTACAAAAACTCACAGATTGAGTTAAAGACAGTTTAATAAGTAAAAAAAGCCTCCACAACAAACAGCAGTCCTTGCCTCTTAAACCCAAAGGGAAACAAAACCAAGGAACACAAGTAATGCAGAAAATCCCCAGTTGCTCATGAGCAGCCAGCTGATGCACAGTCAGTCCCTGACCAAGTGCCACCCTGGCAAATTCTTCCCCACCTCCTCCTTAGCTTCTGTTGCTGAGCAATAGGTGTGGAATATCCCTTGGGTCAACTGTCCTCCTGTATCCCCTTTGAACTTCTTGCCCCCAGCCTACTTGCTGGTAGGGCAGTAGAAAAGTAGAAGAGGCCATGATGCTGTGTAAGTGCTACTCAGCAATGGCGAAACATGCCTGTGTTATTGACACTGTTTTGGTCACAAATCCAAAACATGGTACCATACACTACTATGAAGGAACTTAACTCTATCCCAGCCAAAATCAGTGGAAACATTCTGCTTCAACAAGGATTTTACTGTGTGACACCTTAAGATCCGAATTAAGCATTTAAATTGAGAAAGACCTGAATTGAGTTCCCCCAAAATACTGGTGTTTTTCCACACATCTTTCTTTCAGCATGGCACTAGGCTGGTCTGTTGCAGTGCCATTTATGTAACTTGGATACTTAGGCAAAATTATGGTATTCTGAAATGGGATTTTGGTGCTGCAAATTTTTGTTGTCCTTTAAATGATGGTCTTACCCAGCAGTCTTGAAATGAGTGCACTACCAATGAGACTGACATTTGAGTAGTGTAGTTGTGGAACTGCAGCTGCAGATAACAGGGATGGCTCCTGAGTGGAAAACAGAAGATATGCCTATGATGTGACGATTGTATTCGATTCCTGTTTCATCTTAGTCTGGTTGTATTTTGTTTTTCTGTGTGTTGCATTTTAAGAATAAAGCAAGGGGGTACTTGGAACCTCTAACACATCAATACCATCTCTGTTCTGATGCTCCTTGTAAAACTGACTCCAGTTTTCTTAGTTGAAGAAATTTTCCATCTTCTGATTTTTTTCACATAAGAATTCTTGTAGCTGCTTGAGAGATGTTTTGTATGTATCTTGTCCTCCAGAAAAAGAAAGCACAGCTGAAATATTCTGTTGCAAAAAGTCTGTTGATCCTCATTTCATTTCATGAAAAATTTGAGAAATACTTGCCTGTGCAATACAAAGTTAAACAATGCCAAATTGTATCTAGATTTCTGGATGTTCCTTCTCTATGCCCAAGTCACTTTGTGGTGGTTAAATGTTGTCTCTTGCTGTGGAACATGCTTGAAGTTAGCATGTTAATGTGTAAATGGAACTAAATTGACTTTGATTCATTAACTCTTGTGAAAACGTTTGGTTTCCTTCAGTATGCTGGAAGTATCTCCAGAAGTTTTCCCCAAGGCTGAAATAGACAAAGTTGCTTCTCCAGCGTAACTTTTTGTTCTTTACTCTTTTAGCACTGATCTGTCAGCTCGTAAGTGAAGCTTCCTAATTTTTGCACCATCTACAAATTTGGGCCAACCTGTCATTTAAATTTGCATTTTTGCTGCCCCTTTGAGGATTAATTACTCAACCTATGCATGTATAAGAAGAAGTAGCTGAAGTTTCCATCATTTTTTTCATGTATTGCAGGTATAAAATAATCACTGGAAAGCCTTCTGGTGCTATTTCTGGAATACAGAAAGCGGAAAATGGACCTATTGAGTGGAGTTGGGAGATGCCTGTTTCTTGTAGCCTTTCAAAGTAAGTTTCAACTTACAAATGCTCACAAAATGTTTCAATGCCTCTTGATTGGGCTTTTCCAGGTATTTTCTGGGGTTGTGTCTTTGGAGCAGAGATCTGACACAGTTTTTTCTTTGAACTCTTCAGTACATCAGTACAGTCTGATATTTGGTTATCAAGTGGTTTTTTTCTTCCCATCTGTCCAAATAGTTTTATGATTGCTAATTTACAAATGAGCACATCTGATGTGGTTTGAGAAGAAATACTATTACTGAAAATACTAGAAAATACTATTACTATTACTATTACCTCAGGAATGAAGAATCAATAACTTTGATGGCACTCATTTCTTGCAAGAATGTGACTTCAGACATGACAAAGATTAGGCAGTAGGAAGGAAATGATAAGCAAAGACAATTCAGAGGCTTACTTTTTGCTAGGAAAAAGGTCACATCAGTGCATTTTAACACATACTTGTATCTTTTCAATTTTATCATCATGTTTTTGCTTCATATGTCTGTAATATTCAGTATAAAGAGCCATGGAAGATCTGATTTTGGTGTGACTTTGAAAACACCTCCCATAACCCACTTACCCATTTTTCTTCCTGAGATTTCTTCTGTACTTTAAAGTTACTAATCTTTCTTGGTAAAGGAGGAAATAAGTTGTTCTGTGAAGAGACTGTATAAACAAACCTTTTTGAAAGCCAAATATATACATCTTTAAGGAGTGTAGAGTCAAAGTCTGGTTTATATGAATTCATTAGTTTAGAATGTGCAAAATTTGCAATTTGTATGTGTTTTTCATTATACTGCTCATTTGTCATTTGTTCCTCTGCTTATCCTTTTATGTAGTATTCAAACAGTATTCAGTGTTACAAGTTTAGTACTAAAGTGGGTTTGAGCACAGCATCCACTGACCTCTAATGTAGTCAGCAGTGTGCTTGCAAGCCACTGCAACTTGCTTGAGAATGTTACCAGTTCTACCGCTGGATTCAGGCTTGATGTGTACATAATGTTAAAATTTTGGAGAAGTTGTTCATGGTAATGCACAAGTGGGATCCATAAAGTTTCTTACCATTCAGATGCTCAAGGCAGAAATGCAAGAAATTTAAGCTGACCTTCCTCCTAGAATAGTAGCAACTGTAAGGCAATGGGTAGCACAGGTTTTTTTGCAGCACTGAAGCTGCATGTGCATAGTACTTATTTAGCCCCATCTCAATCAGGATGAATTATTAGTGTTGACAGTTTAAATGAGTCTTTGCTAATCCAGCTGATTTTGACTGAAAGCAACATGGTGTGCTCACACAAACATCACCACTAGCAAATCCTAAATGGCAGTAGCTTCCTTCAAAGTGATACACTGTGGTGTGTGGGGTGAGCTGGCTAAAATGCTACTGGGATGGTAGAATGTGGCCTCAACTGTACAATGTAGACTTAGTATACTAATTTAATGTAATTTTTGCAGTGTGACTGAAATTTCTCAAATACCAAAAAAAAAGGAAAGATTTAAAGTACATGTATTAATGAAAAACCATAGACATTGCCTTTGAACATTTTGTTGCTCAGCGTAGGAAAAAAGGCACTGACATACTCTTTAAGGGATAATAGATGTGTATGCATGAGACAAGTCAAATGAATTATTGTGATTGGTTGCAAGATAAAATGTTTCAAGTAGAACCAAGTTGTCTCATCTCTTCCTGGTGTCCTCTAGGGGTCTGCAAGTACTGCTCACACCTGTCCTTGCAAATATTCTTGAAGCAGACCAGGAGAAATGCTGGGGATTTGACCAGTTTTTTGCAGAGACGAGTGACATACTGCACCGAATAATAATCCACATCTTTTCATTACAGCAGATGACCTTGCACAAAGTTTATATTCACAACTATAACACGTAAGTGCTCTCTCTCTCTATTTGCATTACTTTAGTCTTGTTCAGGTTAACAGCACTGTGACCTCAGATCACCAGTTACAAATTCAGTAACCTGTGACCTCATGTCACCAGCGTTGCAAATTCAGCAACCCCTAATTGGCAGTTTATCTGAGGAAGTAAAAGGACACGATTCTCCTGCATAGCCATAGTGCACATAGAAACATGTTGACCAAAAATAAAAATAATGTCCTCAAGCATACAAAAGGCACACATTGTCTACGGTGTAAAACTCTCACAGGGATTCTGAAGTGGTAATTGGTACAGTTTAGGATCCTGATTTGTATGGGGTTCACTTTATGACCATGAAGTGCTGATGTTAAAAGCTGTAAGATGTACAAACATTAATGCCTTTTCTCTGCTGTGTTACAGATAATACAGAGCACATGTTAATTTCTAATACATTGATACATACTGTTATTTCATCAAATGTGTAAATACAGTTCTGCCCACTTCAATTTTTCTTTTCTATTCCATCACTTTTATTTTGAGAGAGCCCAAATACTGTTTTTGCAGAGAAATCTTACTTCTAATTTTTATTATTATTTACATGCGTGATTATTTATAAACTAGTTGTAGTATTAAGAAGTAATAGTGTACTAGTGCTGCACAGGAGGCAAACTGGTCCTTCCCTTTAGTGTACTGATGGTTTTTCTTTTCTTTCTCCCTCCTTTGTGGGAGCTTTTGCTGGTTTGGTTTTTTGGTTGCTGTTGTGGTAGTAGGCTTTTGTGGTGGGGTGTTTTTGGAGGGGAGAGGTATGGTGGTATTATGAATTCTTATCCTTGTATCTATTGATTGCTGTAAATAAAATTCCAAAGCGTCTTTGCTCTTCTTTATCACTGCTGTTTTAGGAAATAATCTGGCTATCTGTTAGCTTACTGGCTGAACTTAATTTTTTGATATGTAAAATACCAGACTTTGCTTTTGGAGAGACCATCCATCTCCTTTCAAGAAAAGGATATGCCTTAGAAAACTTAAGTAGGCTTCCTTCCCCTGTTTTAATGTTGCCTGGTTTTACTGACCTTCAGACCAGAGCAATTGTGTTTAGACAGACGTGCTTTGGCAGATAATCAGAGGTAGAAAGGAAGTTTAGTATTTTGCAGGAAATAGCTTTTATTTCTGTAACACAGCAACCTGGGGTCTTAGGCACCATGCTACTGTTTTTTTACTTAAAAGTCAGGTGCTTTATGTGTAAACCCGGTTCTTAATTAATCAGAAATAAAAGCAATTTTTATTTAAATAATACAAAATCTGAATTGCTGAACTATTGTAGTGAATCTAACTGCTACCAATTATATTGTTTGTATTACAGAGCTGCTATATTTCATGAGTTGGTCTACAAACAGACAAAAATACCATCTCAGAATCAAGAACTGATATATGAAGGTCGGCGCTTAGTACTAGAGCCTGGCAAATTGGCACAGCACTTCCCCAGAACAACAGAGGAGAATCCTATCTTTGTAGTAAGCAGGGAGGCTGTGAACATTGTTGGATTAATCTATGAAGAAGGTATATGAAAGTAATTTCCCTTTGCTCAGAGCTGTCTTTTGTAAATAGTTTGTGTTACTTAATGTAATTGTTTTATGTCTGTTATGTCTTAAAAATAGTGTTGGAAATTTTCTTTTGTTGATATCTGAAGTTCTAAGTATGCAGTCCAATGTTTTTCAAAGCTGCTGAGTATCTGGAGCATTTTTACAGAAACAGTAGATGCTTGTAATGTTCCAAGTCCTTTGAACCTGAACATTTGTGTGCTAAGATGTAGTGGTGCTTATGGAGTTATGAACCTTTTGAAGCATGACACTTTAAACAAGTAGAAAGAAACATTATAGAAAGTAACTCAAAGCTGATTCTTTTGTTCCATTATTCACTAAGTGGAAGGTCAAGTTTTACTTTTTTAATTTTTATTTGTTGTGAATGTGGTTAGCCTTTCAGTTAACAGAGGAGGTCTTTATAATGTACATTTGCTCAGAAGATAAGGTAATACCATAACACAGGGGAAAAAAAAAAGAAATTAAGGTTTTGAATTTCCATTTATCATTGTGAGGCTTTTAGAGGGGCCTATGCCAGAGCCCTTTTTTAATAAATGGTGAGCAGGAGGACATGGCTGCAGCTGAGAGGTCAGTGTTGCTTTTTTCAATATGTCCTAAATACTGACTGCTCTGGCCAGCTGGCTGGCACTTACACAGAGGTGCTGAAGAGTGTGGGTAGGTTAGCTATTTGTGGAAGGATCAACAGGGCCTTTATATTGTGTCACAGAGCTTTCTGAAGGAGCCAGTGAGCATGAGAACAAAGGTGGTAGGGGCTATCTGAGGTTGGTGAAGTGCTACCCTTAAGAGCCTCAATGAAAGTAAGCAGCCATATGATGAGAAGGGAATGGTCTCCTATGTGGGCAAACATGGTGCTGAAGAACAGAGAGCAGCAGTTGGCTCTCTCAATGGACAGAGGTTGCAAGTGGAGACCTGCATGAATTCTGTGCCGTGCAGCATGTTCAGAAGTGAGTCTGGAGACAATCTTATTTGCTGAAGATACCAAGTTATTTAAAACAGTTAAGACAAAGGCTGGTTTTAAAGGAGCTCATGAAAAGCACATGATATTAAAAGGCATAAAAGCAATGTACAGGGTGGGGAGGGAAAACAGTCTGAACTTTTGAAGTCTCCTCTCAAAAATAATAAAATACAGACACTTGTTTTATATTTCAGTTTTACTTCCTAAAGTACATCAACGTTACGATTTGGATGGGGATGCCAGTATGGCTAAAGTGAGTAATTACCATTTAAAATAATATATATGGATAATGATACTGAAATGAAAGCTACTTAATTTTCAAATTAATAATGTTAATAAAACTATTTTAGAATGCTAATGAGGATACTGACTGATAGAAATATATTTATTAACAAAAGATCTAAAAGTATATTAAAGCTGTACTTTTGTATGCAAAATATGGTTTGTTTTTTTTTTTTAACCAAACCCAAAGTCCAGTCTTCTAAATTCAAAATGCTCTGTTACTGTACAATTCAGTGGGGAAAGGAGCCTGACACTGTGTAGTCTTTAAGTGAGTTAGAGGCTTCATAACTTCTAATGGTGCAAAATTTAACATTAGAAAAATAACTCTTGCTCAATAGGGTGGAGTCTCTAGCACTCTGCAGAAGGGTGGAATTTCTGTTGCCTCTTAGAAACTTTCAGAATCTGTGGGAGATGGGTAAAGGATGTTGCATTGTTTTGGTTGTTTTTCTAAAACTACTGAATGTATGCGCAGCCATGTTGGACGTTGTGATCACCACTTATACATGTGAAATACTGACTGCTGAGGAGCCTTTTATTCAGACATGGTAGTGCTGAAAATATATGCCCCTTTAAATACCAGTAAGCTTGAAAATTAATAAACAGAAAAGCATCAGTTTATACTAATTATTTAAAGTATTGTAAATTATAATATCTGAAACTTTGTTCTCAATTCTAAATAATACAGCAGTCTTGTAGGTGGAATTGGGTAAATTTAGAGAGTCTCTAGCCTTAGAATATAAAAAAGGGTCACTTTTTGCAAGTTCCTTTTAGTGTATGTGCTTGATTCCTAAAATATTGAAGAAATGTACTTGTAACTTTGACAGAAATAGTAAGTTGCATCATTTTTGTTTGTGAGATTTGTTTTCATCCCTGACAGGTGCTTCAGCATAACTGGAAAACCCATGTTTAGCTCTGCCTTCATAATGGCTGTTTGGTTGTTGCCTGACTAAAGCTTAGGCCAAGTTGATAATTTTAAACTACCATCCTCATGTTGCTTTCTTTTATTAATCTGTGTTGCTTTGTTGTGATGTATTGTCTTGAAGCAATTGTTAAGAGAATACCAGATCAGTACTTATGCTGGGTTTTTTCCTCCAGGCAGTGACAGGTATTGTATGTTATGCCTGTAGAGTTGCCAGTTCTTTGCTACTTTACCAGGAGCTGATGAGAAAAGGAATTCGATGGCTGATGTAAGCAATTGACTGCATTTCATTATGCTTTTTTCTTTTAATTGAGATATGCCTTGATTATCAATAGATAATTCTGTAATCTCTTTGATATCTTGGGAGGCTTTGTTTATCCCTGAGTAAGGATAGGCTGAATTTTCCCTTTTCCCTGTCATTAGGGAAACAAATTTTTTTAAGAATAATTAAAGTTAAGGTGTTTGCAAATTTACTTTCTTCTGTGTATAATTTAAGTCTAACTTCTGGTAACATGCAGATGGAATTGAACAGCTTGCACAAGGTATTTTTATATGAGGATTATGTTAATGCATCTCTAACTGAAAACAATTCCTCCTGGCAATTATTGCTTCAGGTATATTACTGTATTACTGATTGCTGGTGGGATGGCAGTTGAATGCTTTTATTCATTACTTTATACATTATAGACTAATGCTTCACTTTTTTAGTGAAATAATCAAGGATGATTACAATGAAATGGTTCATAAAAAGGCAGAGATTGTCATCAGGCTGGATTTCTGCAGCAGAAACATTGAGAAAGCTGAGAAAATGTGAGTAGAAGCAGTACACTGTACACATTGATTCTTCATTATCATTTTTAGTGACAACAGTATTATAAGTTATGATTATTTGCAGTGTTTTTGCATATAAAAATTAAATTTGAGTCAGCATGCATTTTCTGATGGCACTGACTTAAGCAGATTTAGTCATATATGTTACTTAAGTTAGAATATTAATTTTGCTGCTTAACTTAATAAGAACAAGTAGTAACTAATTAGTGGTAACTGTGTATGTTCTTTTTCTCCTTCTCTGACTCAGCTCATTTGCTCTTATTGACTCTAGAAGCTACAGTAAAGCTTGAACAAAGAATCAAGTAGCTTTGCTTTCATTAGTGCTTTTGCCACTGCATTTGGTTGCATATGACTTCAAACACTGCCCCTTACACAGTTTTAAGACTAACATTTTCTGTGTGGAAGAATTTTCATGTTGAAATACAACACAGAGCAGCTGCAAAATACCCCCAAACAACCAAGCCCAGCCCCGCTTGGTCCCTTCCCAGGAAGGTGTTATTCTTAGGCAGTGTGATAGGAACTTTAAATAGCACCTCTTCTTAGCATTCTCCTATGGGTGGTAGTTTTCCTGCTCAACCTACTGCCAGTCTTTCCCAAATGCTCTCTTAGTCATGGGATTTTCTGAACTTCTCACCAGGCTGCTCTGAAAATGCAGATAACCACAAGGTGATTAACACACACATGTAGAACCACTTTGGTTTGCAGAGTAGATTTAAAAATTAGACGTAAACCTGTTGGAGCTGCTATGCCTGTGCAAGTTGAGCACCTTGTACGTAGTAATTGTGGGTGCTCAAGGGTTTGACAGATTTGCTCTGTGTGTGCCGAACCTACCTTAAAACCCAGGTGTGTGTGTTTGTATTGGCTTCAAAAACACCACAAAACCACAACAGTGAAATAGTGAAGTCGGTAACATGCGAGATAACAGCTGTGCAGCCTAGATACTAATCATCAGGGCAAGAATCCAAACTCCCTTCAAGCCCAGTTGTACTAGTTGGCAGGACTAGATCTTGTTCAGTCTGTGTTTGGTTCAGATAGTTTCTTTCTGCATTCTGCCAGAAGAAAGCCACTCAGAAGAAATCACTGTCATTTCTGTTTTGTGACTCTGAGTACCTCAGCAGTAGTTTGAAAAAAAAATGACATTCATTTGCTAACTGGAGTAGTTCTCATGTGAACAGAAATTTCCTATGTGTTTGCACATGGTCTTTTGGCCTCTTACAAAGGGGCAGGATTTTCAGTTTGTTTGACTTTGCTAACTCCATAAAAATCTTCTAAGGGACATGTCCTCTTGTCTGTCCTTCCTTTTCAAGGCTGTGCTTCAAAGCATGACAATACAAAGTCTTTATTTGAAAAGATAAATAAAGCATTGAACTTGAGTGAAGCATGTATTTTTTGAAAGCAGTTGAGCTGTTTGTGATGGTGTTTTTAAGACTTAAATGTACATGAGACTCAAGAGAAAAAATATTGTCCTGAATAATTTATTTGGCACTTGAGCTATGGTCATATGGAAAGTATCAGTATGAACAGATGCTCCTACTATCCCAGCCTTTAAACATTTAACCCAGTAAGTTTTCTTAGAAAAGCATTTTGGTACATTGAAGTATTAGTGTGTTAGTGACTACTTTGAGTACCTTTAGTTTGATAAGATTTAAAAAATTACTTGATGAAAGGAAATAGTCTTCCAGTGCCTGTCAAGTACAAGTAATAAAACTAGAATAAAGAATTCAGGAATGGAAATTTCAACTTTATTTTAGCAGTTCCAGTGTAGGAAAAAATCAAGGAAAGTTTTTTTAAATCTAAACTCTTTCTATGGCCACTTAAATTTGTCAGTTTCATGGTTGTTGCTTGACAGAGACTGTATTTCATATACAAGAAAAGGCAGTTACTGTTATGATCTGGATTCAAGAAATACCTCGAGTGTATTCACTGCTTGTTTATTTTTTTTCAACTACATTTTTTTGCTGGACAGATATGAAAATTTGATGCAGATCAACTTGGAAGCGTCAGAAGTGGATGAAATTTCAGAGATACACACAAAACTCTTGCGTGTAAGTGTCTGACAAAGTTACCCTGTCATTCTGAAAATGATGTTTCAACAGAAAAAGCCAAATATATGGTAACACAGGCTTCTGGGAATAACAACTCTGAAATTTCAATGTAGCTTCTAGATTGCCAGTTGTTAAAATGTCCATACTAATGTGAATATCTTTCTGAAAACAGAGCAGATCCTTTTATGTTAGCTCAGTGTAATGAAAATGAGTTCCTGAAAATACATTCCTATTTTCTAAAATACTCAAGAATTACAACGTTGAAATATATTTTGCTTTGCTATTTTTTCTTTTCCATTTTTCCTTTCCTTAAAGAATTATTGACTACTTTGTTGGCTTTCTAAAATGTTGCATTCACAAACACACTTCAAAGTGATCTTCTTTGAAATGTGCATCATGTTTCCAGACATGAAAGGAAAAATTGAAAATAACTTAATACACTGGGAGCAGATAAAAAGTTCTCCATTCTAAAAGGAAAAGATGATTAGTGCATTTTTATTTTGAAGATTGTATGAACTGCAGAGAAAGGAAGGTATGGATCATGTGGATAGTTATTATATGAATTCTTAATAAACCAGAAGAATAAGGGTAGAAGTAAATAAGGGATTTATGAAAGGGTAAAAGTTATTGTTGATAGAAAGTAAATTTTAACTAACAGAAATGCCAACATCAAATATGATTCTTTCTTTAATAATACCTTGCTTTATCTTCTTCTAGCTAAGCCTAGGAAGATAATTGGACCTATTTCTTTAATGGAGATCAGTGAAACAAACAAGTTTGTAGTATTAATGTGCTCAAGTAATAATTTTTCACTTTACCTAGTGATAAGATTGAACCTTCTTGCTCTTATGTAGCTCTCCAGCTCTCAGGGCACCATAGAAACTAGTCTGCAAGATATCAAAACCAAACTTTCTCCTGGTGGTTTACTGGCTGACACCTGGGCAAATCAGGAAGGCATGCATCCAAAAGACAGAAAGTGAGTAACTATTTACTGTTCTAATATGTATTGAATTCTGCATTGAGTTGTAGTTCTGCATTGAGTTGTAGTTCACAAAGCTTGTTAATAGGTACTTGAGTTTATGTATAATACATCTAATTTTCTTCCTTTTGTCACTCTAGTCCAGAAAGGTTGCAGGCATTGCTGTCTTCCATCACAGACATCTACTATCAGTTCAAAAAAGACAAAGCAGAACGAAGTAAGTAATTTATTTGATTCACTTTTAGCGTAAAATGTAATGCAAAGGACAGGTCAGTCTTAGTTTGACTAGGGTATTAGTGGTAGATATGGACACAGTGCATATGTCTGTAGGTCTTTAGTGTGATACCATGCTAAAGCCCTTATGAATGAAACACCACTATTAATAGCTTAAATTTGCATTGCAAGACTAGAGAGGAGGAAAGAGTGTATGACCACTTTGACCTGTAAAAAGAAGGAAACTATGTAGGAAATGGATAAACTTAGTAGAGTTTTGCATAAATACAACTAGCAGAGTTAGATTGGTAATGTTTGTCATCTGCTCTGATCCTAGGGCTTCCTTATAATGAAGAACAAATACACAAGTTTGACAAGTAAGTTTTGAAGTTACCTTTGGGAACTACCATGATTGCTTTCAGGTCCTCCAGATGCTCTTACCAATAACCCATTCTATTAATTTTATTGTAAATCGTAACCTCTTTAGGATTGCTTTGTAAAAAATTTCTTTTAAAAATCTTAAAGACATGGGGGTACTAGCCTATGATAATGAGGTTCTTTCTGGCTGTAGAGTGTTTTCACTGATAGGCCTTCTAAAAGGAAAATACCTGATTGTTATCTGGGCATAAGTGTTTTGTAGGAAGTTCACTTCTTCCCTGTTTTTTTCAGGCAGGAAAAAGCCCTGAGTAAGATCAAAATGACTTTGTAGCTAAGGTGGAGATCATTTTCTACAGATGAGTAAAACATGGACTAGGTGAATGAAATTCTAGAGTGATTTAATCTTACAGGAAATATAGCACACAAAATTAATTTTAATGCCATTCTCCATGCTTGTTTAAGATTGTCACTCATGCAAGGTGTTCACGTTAAGCATCTGTGTGTAACTTGGGTCTCTAAACTCCATAGTCTCCACCGATTCTATACTGCTGTACTTGTCTCAGGATTTATTCAGTTCCTCATATGCAGATGGCTAATGCCATTTAAGTTGTCCTAAAATATCTGAGACGTGCTCTGAGACTGGGAGGTAGGACACAAGTCAAATGGGAACCCTGTCAAATGGACAGGTGGTCAGAAAGCAGGGCAGGATATCTTTGCTGGAGAAGAGAAGATTGCATGGGAGTTCTCATAGTGGCCATCTAGTAGCTGAAGGGGGGCCTACAGGAAAGCCAGAGAGCCACTCTTCATCAGGAGCTGCAGTGATAGGACAAGGAGTAATGACTTCAGCCTGAAAGAGGGGAAATTTAGGTTGCATACATTGAAAAAGTTCTTCTCTGTGACCGTGATGAGACACTGGAACAGGCTGCCCAGAGAAGTTGCAGCTGCCCCATCCCTGGCAGTGCTCTGTGACACGGGGGGGTTGGAACTAGATGATTTTTATGGTCCCTTCCAACCCAAACCATTATAAGATTCTATCTCAAATGATGCTAGATGCTTCTGTTTAAGTAAATACATTATTCTCCTAGTGGCTGGTCAGTTGCGTGGTTCCCTAGACTTTGCTAAATGCTGCCTGAATTTAGACACCACTTACATAATTTTCTAAAAAATCTTACTCTTCCTACCATGCATGTGGCTTCAGTGACAATTACAGATAGAAAGCTGTCTTTCTGTCTGTAGAAAGAAAGGGTACAGAGGGCACAGCCTTGCCACTTGTTTTCCTATAGTGAAAGCCAAACTGGATAACTGCCAAGAGGAGATGGTTTTCTACCATGTCCTTGTCTTAGTGTATGATAATCTTCAAATAAGTGTGCTTCATTTTCATGGTTTGAACACTGGTGTATTTTCTATCACAGATATATCTCCCTGGGACTGTGTACAGGTTTGAGATCCTAAGTCCATATTTTTTATACTTGATTCACCCCACAGGGCAATGGCAGCGGCTTTTGTGTGCTACTATCAGCTGAGGCTGGCCTTTGTAATACTTATCTCTAGGCAGATAAGGGAGCAGCACTCAATTTGACTTTTATTTTTCTGGTTGAATGATAGGTATGCATTCCTGATGACACTCCAGCTACACTCTATCTACAATTTAATTAACAATATTTATTATGCAAGACTTAACGAAATACCTGAAGTAGGTGTTGGTCTGTAGTGTTGCAGTATCCCTTATACTTACAGGTGCAATGCATAGCATGGCAAGGCAATTACACTGGGACTACTGTCTGCCACACTAACAAGAATTGGGTTTTGTTTTCCTTTCTTTTCCTTTTCTGCTTGTTTCTTTTTCCTCTTGTCATAAAATTAGGCTGACACAAAACTCCTTTTTCTTGCATGTATGTTACTCAGTGCAAAGGATTATTCATATATTCTAGAAGTTCCAAGTATCTGCAGTAGGCAAATATGAAATAATTAGGACTTTTGTCCTTTCCATTTAGAATTCTGAAATATACCAGCTGACTCAAGGAAGACATTTGACCATTTATTCATATACAAATATGAATACGAATACAAACAAAGTGCTTCAAATAATTTTCTTCCTCCATGCTAGGATATGTTTTTGAAACATAAATTGTCAGTTCCTGTAGAATGTTGAGTTCTTACACATTACAACAGCCTGAATAAAGGTGGCTGCACAGATTTTAAGTCCACAAACCTTTCTCCAAATTTCAGAAAGTTAGAGGAATGGGGTTTTGAAAGCAGTATGACACTAGTTTGGTTGTTTCTCTGTTGCAGGCAGAAGCTGTATTTGCATGCTACAAAAGCCATAGCTCTTTTCAAAGATGAATGTGTCAGCAAGTATGAAACATTTTTGGACAAAGCTGAGGACTGGACAAGGCAAGCTATTGATTTCTTTAATGTTTGGTAATGTTCATTGCACCACTTTTATGTAAGTAGATCTTAAAAGAAAACTCTTTTTCTTTTAGGAAAATGCTTCACACAAGGAAGCAATTACTGGCTCTCACCAACCAGTGTTTTGGTATTGAAGAAGAGGTGTCCAAATACCAGGATTATATAAATGAGGTAGAATGCTTCAAAATTATGGGAAGCATTTGCATAGTTAAAAGACTTCCACATATTTTCGTGTCAATAATGTTGCTAATAGTGAGTCTTACATGAATGCAGTTGTATTAAAAGTGCTGTATGTGGTCTGCAGTAGCGTCATTGCCATGTCATATTGAATGGTGTTATTTTTTGAATAATTGAATAATGTGATTTCGTGAATTGTAACTTGATTTTGGAATTTGGTGGGCCTAGTTTGGTTTGGGATGGTGGGTTTTTTTTTGTTTTGTTTTGGGTTTTTTTGGGTTTTTTTTTGTTTTTTTTTTTTTTCATGGGTTTTTTTTGGTGGAGTTTGTGGGTTTGGATGATTTGGGGGTTTTTTTGGTAATGTTAGCAATTCCTCCTCAAAAAAAACCCCCAGTGCAAATGGATGTGGATTCATTGAGAAGTGTTCTGTGCAACTGTTGCCATAATATTTTCAGAGGACCTAGAGGATTATCCTAATTCTCTTATGAAATATAAAAATGCTGCTCCCATAGTCAAGATGATGGGATACATAAGGATGTTAAACTAATGATTTGGATGGTGACTCTGCAGGGTGCAAACTTATCAGAATTACCTCAGAATTGAGAGAATAAGAGCATTTTCATGTAGTAAAATTATTGTTTTTTAGAAAGGAAAGATAAATGAACAAAAAGCCCTTGCTAATTGTAAACTCAGTTTAGGAATGGTGGACAGCGGCATTTTACTTGTTATTTGTATTTTAGTTGCACCACTAATCCATTGATTAGGATCCTGCTGCCCTAGGATATCTACAGACATAGCAAATAGATAATTCTTCCTTTCCAGAGTTTATTATGAAAGTATTAGATAAGAAAATGGAGCAAACCAGGGAATTATTGGTCATGTCAATACAAAACCTGCTGTGATGATCTCATCTTGGAGCATATCAGCCACCTTAGTACTGTAATGAATTTATGAGCTATCACAACAAGAGAGAATTTAAAAAAGGATTTTAAGGTGGGCATCAAGTTATACATGACAACTTCTATTGTAATTCAAATTTCCTTTTTATCTATTACAGTTACAAGATGCCCTGCCACAGAAAATGTTTGCAGCTTCCAGTGGGATGAAACATACGATGAATACAGTCTATCCAAGCTCAAACACATTAGTAGAAATGACTCTTGGGTGAGAATTTTTTACTGGGATTGATGTAATACTGTATGCTTGGTATACAGGGAAATTGAAAAAAAAATTAAATTACTTAGTGATTATTGTATTAAGATCAAGAATTTTAGATTGCTATAGTGGTGGTACAGATTTGGAAGTGAGTGGGGGACAGCCCTAATGTATCGTCTGTCTCTTTGTAAATAAACAGCTTACCTGTCCCTTATTTTGTATGGCAAAATGGCAAGTTGCTGAAAACTGTCATAGTGAGGGATCGGAGCAGGTATCTATACCAATATAAACTTTAATATTTATTTTGCTTCTGGTTACTACAGGATGAAGAAACTGAAGGAGGAAATGGAAGGTGTTGTTAAAGAGCTGGCTGAAAACAATCACATTTTGGAAAGGCAAGCAATTGTTTTCCCTTTTGGGGCTGAAACTAGGGGCAGGCTTAATTTGGTACATTTAGATCCAGAATTTAAAGTAAGGGAACAATTCCTTTAATGTCTTTAACTGTAAATATATGTTGTGCTGTTCAAATGAGATATAACAAAAAAATAATTACTTAAAACCTTGGAACGTGGCTGTGTCAGAATGATCTTACAGCAATTTTTGTTGCATTTTTGTTTCATGTTACTTTGGTTTAGCTATAAATATTAAAATATAATAAAATAATATATAAATAAAATATAAATATAATAATATAATGTAAGATATAAATATAATAAAAATTCCTGTTGGACAGACGGATCAATTCTGAATTTAAACGCAATAATGTTGCAGCAATGCAATGGTGTCTTTTAATTCTTCCCATTTAGAAGTTGTTTTTGACAACCATGGAATTACACCAAACTGAATTGATGATTTTGCAGTTTTCAGATTGCTTAAATAAAGTGAAGAGGTAAACATGTTTCTGACAATACTGAGAGGGTATTGTCATTATCACATACAGACTGATTTTGATTTTTTTTTCCTATGAAGATGAGAAAATATATAAAAATAAGTATCTTTTGAAAGTTGCAGGGTAAATTGCTGGTAGAGTGGAGTTTAGCTTCAAGCTGAATTGGTTTTGTTCCCCACTCCCAGTCCCATACTTGCAGCAAAGCTTCCTGTCTTCCATCTTCATTGCAGATACAAAAGTTAGGTACAAGTGCCTCTGGTGGCATGAAACAAGGGAAAGGAAAACCCCATAAAGAAATTAAAGATTGATTCTATAGTCTAGTCAACCACCTAAAAATGTACTGTTTTTATGGTTTAGATTTGGTGCCTTGACTATGGATGGTGGCCTGCGGAACGTGGACTGTATCTAGCTTCCAAAGGACCCGAAGAGGACTTGTAAATTTTTTCAAAGGGAAAAAAATACTGTTGGGACAGTTGAAAGCAGAACCTCTATCCAGGATTTTTTTTCCTTCAGCAACTGTAATATTAAAGAAAATGTAAATATGTATAATATGTAAATACAAAAGAAATATATATCTTTTCTTGGTCACTTTTAGGATAGAATAACTTCTGGCAGGGAATTGAGCCCCTTGGAGGATCTCTGAGGAGTCCTAAAGGGAAAAGTATTGTTGATGAAATTGACATTTGTCTGCTTTGAATATTGCCCTTTTTTCAGAATGCAATTTAGTCTTCATTGCAAGAGGACTTGCAGTACTCCAAAACACCGTTGTATAAAGGGTATTTTGGATTAACTTCAACAACCACTGTTATGTAGGAGTCTAGCTGAATGCCTGTGATCATCACAGAACATGATGAATGTTTTAAATGAGATGTTTTTAAATGAGTGTGAATAGGGACTAAGAGTGCAGATAGGACAGAACAGAAATGCATTTCTCTTTCCTTAACATTCAAATTTTTAGTTCTCTTCTACTTGAAAAAGCAAATTCACAATATATTTTTAAGTTCCCTAAATATTTGGTGCCATGTTGTCTGTAATTGTTTGACTGCTTAGTATGTGGAAGTTTTGCACTCCAGCTTGTCAGAATGAATGTAAAAATTCATTTTTTGGAGTATAGCATTTTCAGACTTTCCCTGAAATCTTGTTGCTCGCCACAACAGTGGGTACTTAAAGTGGCTTCTTCTTAATCTTATTTGCAGGTATAACTTTTTAAAAAGGTTAAAAATTTGGTATGAGAACAGTTTGTGGACAGTCGGTAGAGTGGATAGTATCACACCTCAGTAGTAACTGAATAGTGGAAAATAAGGTACCAGTCTAGATTTGAAAAGGGACCATTCCCACTGCTGCCTTACAACTTAGGTACCAAACTTTGATGGAAAATTTAGTAAGACTGTATATTTATTTTCCAGCATCAATAGTTACTACTTTCAGTGCTATATGATTGGGATGCAGAGATGCAAAATGAAACATTCTGCTCCAAAATACATAGAAGAAAGAGAACAGGAAATCAAAAAATTCTGGAAACATCCCTTTGTTTGGATACTACAGATGTACATACTTGTTTCAGATGAGCATGCAAATATTATAGAACTCATTCCTTCCTTGTGGAAACCTGGCCATGGATGTTCAGTGGTCTCAATAACACTTCTCATTGCTGCATTACACCTGTAAGAGCTGGACCAACTATATTTAGAATTTTCCATAATTACTGGTGCAACATTTAGGTGTAAACTAAACAACATCGACCGGTGATAGCATCTGGTAGTTTTGTGATGCTTAGTCCCTGCTTTTCTGTCCAGGTCAGAACACAAAACATTTTAATTTCCTTTTTAGAAAATATTTTGAGAGAAATTTAGAAAATTTATAAATGAGTGTTTCATTTTAAAAGAAAAGGATATTTGCTTGCCTTGATGTCCGAGACCTGCATTCCAGTGTTCTTGGTGAGAATCAAAAAAGGGAATTCAAACATTTTTACACTCATGTGAGCAGCTTCTGTCTTTGTCACCCAAAATATCTAGCTATGCAAAAGGAGTGCAGCAGTTTGTCACACATCTTTCTTTGGCATTCTTAACAGTTTTAAAATACTGGGATTATGTCTAACTGGAATGTTTTAATGCCTGCTAGTACATTTGTTCATTCACATCCACAGTCTCACTGAGTATCAGTAAAACACGTTTTAATGTTAATGTTTTAACAAATGTTAAAAGAATTGGGCTTTCGAGATGTGCATAAACTGTGTTTTGTTTCCAACATTGTAACACTTTGTTGTTTCAAATTTCTTAATCCTGAAAGAAATCAAATGCTAGGTGGAATATATAATTTTCAACTTCCTTATACTGAAGCAGTCTGAAAAAGAAAGTTAATTGTAGTAAAAGTATAGTCTGTATGTTGAAATATGTGCAGCATTCTTTTACATGTTTGAAATTTTTTTGTTATATTTTATGTTCATTTTAAACATTGCTGGCTTTAGTCTTACTGAATACAGCAGCAATCTTAATCACGTTAAAATTTCTTTTTCTAAAGCAATTTTAACAAAGCAGTAGCTAAGGAACTTGAAGTAATCAGTTCATAATCTTCTGATTATGTTATTATGAAGCAAATAATTTTTCAAGTCAAAGCATAGTGTTGTACCATCAACTTTTTGCTCAAACTAAGTGTCCTGATGCTATGAATCTTGCTATTCATTTGCCAAAATAAGTAATGGAAAGTAATATATGGTTCTTCTTCCTGAAGCTGGTTTACTGGTTTGGGGGGTTTAGCTGAATATATTAATTATCTGTTACTTGAACAAACCTGTCTTCATATGAATTGTGAAAATGCATGAGTGAACAGCTTAATGGCATAAATACATCATCAACCACTCATTGTACAGTGTGTACTTATGCCTTTTCATAATTTAATTTTCTGTTAATTTCAGGATATCCTTACGAGATTTATTTTCTTGTAAGCACAATAGAGAGCCTGAAACATGAAGTTGCAAATTGCAGCTCAGTTTGCGTTATCCAGCTGTTCAGAAAATGTGCCCTGCACAACAGAATCACTAACATAGGCAATATGGTAGAGCCACTAATTCTTATAAATTTTTTTAACTTCTTGGTTGATATGTGTCCTGAATTACATTAATTCTTTTAATGGTGGTAAAATTCCTAGTCTCTGCTCACTGGTAGAGCTCAATCAGTTCTAATGTAATCAATCACTGCAGAAGTGGTAACTGTAGAACAGTTCTGGATAGTCCTGAGCAGATCTGGGGAAAAGGGGAGTTGTTGGCTGAAAGAAGGGACTACTGGAAGAAGGGGGAAGTAAAAGTCTTTGGTAATCTACAGGCTGTTCCAGAAGATCAGCATTCACTGTGACTGTGGTGAAAGTGTTATACATTATTAATATAAACTGTTATTGAAACAAAAAAAAAAAAACCAACCTACAACCTTTCTAATGGTGAAGAGAGGCAAGTGCCAGAACAGATTGTCCTGGGAACAGCAATACCTTTGAAGAGGGTTTTAGGAGCAGGTTAACTGGTGGGAGTTCTTGTGACTGATTCTGCCATTGGCAAGGCTTCACGACCTTTTCTTTTTCTGTGGCCTAAATAGCTTTATTTTTTCATCAGTCACCAAAAAATGTGGTAGGGGTAGTATCCCTCAGTGGAATTTGCTGTTTTGTCACTGGTAGCAGCTCAAGCAGCAGTAGTTGTGGGTGCACATCTTTTGGAGAATTTTGCTGCCTGTGGGCAGTAAGGCCAGCAGCGGCAGGTGAGCTGCTGGCGTGAGCTCCTGGAGCTCACAAGTGTTGGATGCAAGCTCTGACTACCCCGGCCGCCACAGCCTCCCCACCCAGGTGTGGGTTATGGCAGCCCTACCCAGCCCAGGGAAGTATTTCCCCAGTAGCTGCTTTACGGAAGGGAGGCAGATCATTTTAATGGGAACTTATTGAAGCGCATCCCTAGCTCTTGTCAGCTCGCCCTGTGCCCGGGGCTGCCGCAGCATCCCGGAGCGCGTTCATGCCGGATGATGCGGAGCGTGTGCCTGCCGGGCGCGGGGCGGCGGACCGGCGGCAGGACTCGGGAGGTCGGCGGGAGGACGCGGACGGTGCAGCTCCTCCTTCGCCCCCGCCGCCTCCCCGCTCCCCTCGCCCGCGGCTGCCTTGTGCGTGAGGCGGGCAGAGGCGGCGGGGCCGGCGCGCCCCGCTCCGCTCCGCATGGCGGCGGCCGCGCGGGACCGGCCGGAGAAGCCTCGGCGGGGCCGGGCGGGGCCCCGCGGCCGCCGGACGCCCCCGCCGCCCGCCCGGGCCCCGCGCTCGGCGGCCGCCGCCGCCCGGCCCCGCCGCGGCCCCGCCACGTCCGCACCATCTTCGAGGCGCCGCCGCCGCCGGAGCCCCCGCACCGCTTCGGGCCGGCGGCGGCGGGAGCGTGGTGCGACCTGTGCTGCCGCTTCGTGCTCTCGCAGGGCCTGCGCTGCGCCGGTGAGCGGCTCCGGCGGGAGCGGGCCGGGAGCGGCGGGGCCGGGGGGACGGGACACCCTCACAACACCCGGGGGCGCGGGGCCGGGTGAGGCGACTCCCGCTCCGCGTCAGGGACCGCGCTCCTCGCCCAGCCCCGACCGGAGCCGGGGTTTCGCCATGTGAAGCGTCGGAGCCCGACGGCTGCCGAGCGGGAGCTGAATTGCCGGGAGACCGGCCTGGCGTGGCGGTGGATGCGGGGCGATGCAGGTAAAGCGCCCCGTCCCCACCCGTAACGTGGGTCACAGAGTGTGCGGAGCACACCTGAGGGGCTTGGGTGTGCTCCCAGCCCAGCCAAGAGCCCTGCGCTCTGCTTCCCGCCTGGCAGCGTCATGCCCAAGGCAAAGCTGCGTTACATAGCATGTACATACACGTCCTTTCGCTCTCTGGCCTCTGGTTCTTAGTAGGCAAAGGTATGTTTTCCTTTTCCTGCATAGAAAGCCACTTTCCTCCTTTGCACCCCTTTCGTTACCAATGCCACACTAAAATACAGCTCTTTCATTCACCCTCTAGCTCCTGGGCTTTCCAGTAGGACAACATACATCATCTAGTGCTGGTGAAAAGTCCTCTTTTGCCATCACTTGATTGACTGAAAAGGATTTGGCCACGTTGTTGGGCTTCATGGTAACCTCGAGGGTGATTTCAGCATGGAACTCCTTGGGCACGTTCACTCAGCTGGCTGTTCCTCACCCACAGCTGCAGTGCTGCTGCAGTTTCTAGGACAATCTAGTGCTATCCCTAGTGGTGTGACATGTTCAGGTGTGTGGTTTGCTCTTGATTTACATCACTGAGCCTTTGTTTAACAGCTGGTATTTGAAACACAGGGTGGAAAAGACAGGTCAATCTTCTCTTTTTTTTTTCTGTCTTAAGGAGATGTAATAACCTCATACTGTCCTCTGCTGATAAATATAATTTATGTTAGACACACTCTTCTCATGGTTACACTCACTTTCAGTAGCTCTATTTTTACAGTTATTCTTGAAATGGAAATATTTGGCTGTGAAAATAAAATACTTTTTATTTATCATTTGCATTAATGATAAATCCTGTTTGTTCTGACAGGATGTGTAGTGCACTGATGTGAAAATAGACCTTAGAAATAATAATTTTTTTATGATCAAATGCTCCATGACAAGAACTTCAAGTGTCACATTGGATTATGTATCTTCCAGCAACATTTTCTCAGAACAATTACAGTTTACAATGTTTTTCCTTCTCCTCCGTGACAAGCTCAATTTTTATGAGGCATAGTACTTCAAGCTGCTCTTTTAAATTGCTGTTTAAGTAGCAGAGGAAACATTCAACTTTTATGATCTAGCATGAATATAATATTTAGAAGCTGTGAAGTGCTATGGAGGTGAAAGGAGACACCAGCTAAGAGCACAAGGGCTGCTGTGAGAACCTCTGTTCTTGCCCACTTGGCAGGCACAACCAGTGAGCCAGACTGGTGAACAGATCTGGCTGAGAAAGTGGCGGAGGGCAACAGAAACAGGGACTGGGTCAGGACAGCTCAGAAGACCTGAAGGAGTGTGTGACTGGCTGCCCTCCTGGCTCAGAGCCACTAAATCCACTCTGGCCAGACATCAGCCTACACCCAGAGTCACAGGCTCTTCTGTGAGCAAGTGAATATAGGAGAGGAAGATGCCCCCTGCTTTGGGAAGGCAGCAGGCATGGCTGTGCTCAGCAGCTGAAGTGTTTCTAGAGTGGCCTTGAAAGCTGAATTGGATGCATCCAGGACTATAGCCAAATCTGTGGCCTCTGTGGTGGCCTATGTGAAAATGCCATGGTCTCCTTTGGGTATCCTTTGCAAAGCAGAGATTACAACAGAGGTTAGAAGTACCTTTCCAAGATTTTAATCTGCCTGGCAAGGTGTGACAGTGCTGGAAGTTTCCCAATAAACCTGTGCTTTCCAGAAGCCACTTAATGTCATCTAAAAAGCCAAATAAAGCAGCACCTTCCAGATGGGCATCTGGTAATAAAGAGGGATGGACGTACTAAATTCTCATGATTCTGAATCACAAAGACACAAACACTATGTTTATTTAAATTTCCCTCTCTCGGTATTGGTTGAAGTCAGATCAGACCCACCAGATCAGTGCCATTAGACATGATCTAAGTCAGATGTGGTGAGTGTAGTGACAAGGATAAAATGGCATGAGAAGTTTCCTCTGGGATAGGGAAGCAGTCAAAAGGCACAACAAAGGAGTCATTTTAAAGTATTTAGATACAGACTTTTTTCTGAAAGAAAAGTCTTTGACTTCGCTATGGGAATGGGGATTTCTTTGACTGTCTCTGTCCTTCCTTCCCCACAGTGTATATGAGAAATTCCCAAGCTGAGCTTCAGGAGAGGTTAGGCTTTACTCTTGCCATGTTTCAGTGGATCTGTGGTTATCTTAGGGTTTATGTACACTCCTTGGTGTAGCTTATAAAGAGAGGTGTAATCCCTGAACTACCGAGAAAAGATCTTTCTGCCTTTTGTGAGATTTTTGCTTGGAATTCACAAGTTTTCACGCTTCTGATAAAAAAATTCAAAAATACTTTCATTTTATTTAGGCAAGATAGATCTGAACAGAATAAAAAAGTCAAGATTAAGGATTGTCTATTTCAATGCAGTGCACAAGGTGCACATTATTCAAGCAATTTATTTTTTGAAAAGAAGTAAGGCAGTGTTGATATTCCTGGACCCCAGCCCAGGAAGAAAGCCAAGTGTAATGAAATCCCTCTGGAAAGGATACTTTGTAGTATCCGACTTCTTGCTGTCATTTTGGATCCCTTTTCAAGAGAGGCTTAATTGGTTTTGCAGTTCAGGTTTGCTCTGCTATTCACCTTTTCACCTCTGTTATTTGGAGTAAAAACCTGGTGCAGATGCAGAATTCCATTGCCTGGCCTGACTTCTCTGCACAAAGTTGTTCAAAGTAGAAGCAGTCAGGATTATTCCAGTTTATATAAGGGAATGTTGTACAGTAAAAAGTGGGTTTTATTTTCTAGCACTCAGTTTTTCTCTCAATCTGAAGGTAGTTTGGAGTGAAAATTCTCCATTTCTTATATCTTATTGATGGTGTGTAGCATTATGTAGTGTAAGAGATTGTTGCATTGTATCAACATGTCATTTGGCATTTGAAAAATGAGGCATTTATCATGGCTTTGGATGAAAGTCTCTACTGCCAGGCTATGAAATACAATTTCTGAGCAGTTTTACCTTCCTTGTAGTCTGGAGAGCAGGCTGGTGGTGGGAGTGTGAAAGGAACTACTTTGTGGACCACTTGTTCTGGCCTTCCCAGTTAATTTCTGTAACTTTTCTTTTTCCTTGCATTTTACACTTCTCCATTGAACCAGATGAAACCAGCTTATACCTTTTCAGAAGTTTTACTCTTCACTTAAGAGAATATAGAAAAATTACAGCTCCTACATGACTTTCACTTCAAATTTTCTAAAGATATTTAAGCAGATGCTTTGGAGGTACCATGAAAACTCGGTGGCTCATTTCCCGGATTTAGTGATGGGACATGGTCTCTTCTCTACATTTTTTTTTTTACCAAATTTTCGTTCCTTGTGAAATGTATAGCACAGTGTCAGGGCTTGTCAGGGCCTTCTCTTTGTTTTTTCTCTGCTGAAATGGGTATTTTGGTGCGAGCCTTGTTCAATTTCTAACCTGACACTGAATATTCAGTATCTGACTCCTGCTTTAGTGCAGTTGAAGAACAGAGGAGTTATGTTTTAATATGTAATGTAGCTCTCCTTCTACAAGAACTATTAAATATCTGTAAAAACAAACAACAGCACAAAAACCTTAGGAAAAAATAGGATATATTATCTAGATGCCTACTAATTGTCAGGAGTAGCAAAGAAATAGATGCCCCTGTAGAGAGTGAAATATGGAGGAAAGGAGCAAACACAGATACACAGATATTAGTGGGTTTTTTTTCCTTCAGAAAGTACTTTTTTGACCACCAAATTTGTGTAGCATACGTTTTATTGGTTTTAGGTAAGAAAATAGACATTGTCCATTATCTCTTCAGTAGGACTACATTCATATTTAACTGAATGTAATGAGGGGTTAAGTTGCTGAAACTACAAGACTTACTACTTGAATTACCAAAGCTGTTCAGAGTTGAAGGAGCCTCTCAAAGCTTTATCTATAGAGGGAGCACTGGGCATCAGTTAGAAATAACGGTGGTGGGAGTCTGCTTCCCTTTCCCATTCTTTTTCCAGAGAGTTTTTTAATGATGCACAGTTTTCCCAGTGCTTTATATTTTCTTTTAAATCCAAAATTACCACATTTTCTCAGAATCCTTAGAGGCTGGAGCAGCATGAGGTGACAGGGTTTGGGTTTGCTGTTGGAGCTCAGCTAAGAGAGAGCCCTGTTTTCCTCCTTGTTGGATTTGAGGGAGTGTGGGTGGTCTGCTGTCCCCAGTGGGGTGTTTGCTGGAGCTTGCAGGGCTGGTAGAGCTGGAGAAAACATGAGTCCCTGTGCAGTGCAGTAGGCAGTGTGTCCTGCACTGGCAATGGACTGTGCCTGGCACAGGGTGAGAGGCAGAGCTGTGGAGATGGAAAGAGGAAGCAGATTAAGTGGAGCTTGCTCTTCAAGAGTAATGCTTGCTGTCTTCCCCAGTGCCTCTCTGCCTCCTGGAGCATTTCTGTGGTCTCTGTAGCCACAGCAAGGTTCTCACTGCTCAAAGCTGAGTTCTTTCCCCTGCTCTTTGCAGGGGAGTGGTAACTCCTCACTGAGGTTATGGTGGATCCTGTTTTCTTAGGCTCTGACATTTATATTCCTGTGTGAGTCCCATCTTCCACTCCTAAGCCATACACTGTCCCACGTAGAAACTCTCACCTCTTCTGAGCACCTTTCATTGTTCTTTTTTTCACCATCTCATGAATAAATGGTTAATTATTAATTATGGTGTTCTTCAGAGTCTGGGTGTCTCAGATGCAAACTTAAGGGACTACAGAGAATACAAGCAGTTGTTTTGAGGCTGCATAGCAGTGTAGAGAAAAATTTTCTAAATCACCCTGTTACATTCATGTGCCATCACTGAACAGAAAGGCTCTGAAAATGCTCCGTGGTTTTCCCACTTGTCTTCCTCACATGCTTTGGAGCCGCTCTGGGAGCTCCTGCAGAGGAGCCTCCTCTGCCCAGGGCATCTTGATGTGAGATACCCTGTGCTTTGTTTCACACACAGGAGGAAGGACCACAGATGCCATAAGGCTTGGTTTCAAACACTCCAGTATTTGAGAGATGACACAGGAATAGAAAGGGGTCTGCTAATAGAGACATGACAAAACAGGTGTTTCTGTAGGCAGTATTCCTAACCTTGGGTGTATTCAAGATGTGTAATAAAACATCAAAGCAATGATGTGCTTAGAAAAGCAAAGATCTTAGTAATAAAATTGTTGGCATTTCTTGCCAGTGTGAAAATTCCAGATTGTCTGCTTGGAGAAAGTCCTGGGGAACCAAGGAGGAGCTTGATGTTGTCATGGGAAAGTTTTGAAGAGCTTCCTGTGACTTGATGCTGGTTTTATACAGTTATACCATGCTCAAAGTTCAGCAGATTAGCACTGCTTGGGCAGGAGTTTGGGTCATTGTGGGGTGTAATGATCCAGGTGCCTTGTAAATTATGTTGTGCCTTCATGCTGTATACATATTGCTAGTATCTGTGATTTTAACACACTGGAGACAAAGGTAAAACTTAGTAATGTGTCTTTTTGTTAAATGACTAACATGGTTTGGGTTTTTTTGCATTTAGATCTGGCAGTAGGAGGTGAGTGTAAGTCCCTAATAGAGAGTATGCTTGGACAGGAAGAAGCAGTCCTCACTTTGAATTGCTGTGAGCCAAGCAGACAGCACCAATATATTAAGTAACATTTTACCCCTGAGGCCTCTGGTCAAGCCAACATTAGAGATCAGCTCTTGTCCAGGGACTGTGGTCATCTCCTCCTTCTGTTGTCAAGTGGTGTTGGCCAGAAATCTCCAGCCTTTCACTGTCTTTGTCCAGACAGTGAAATGCAGGCCAGCAGTGTGCTGGCAGGGTGGCTTTAGGAGCTGCTAGACATGCCTGTTTTCTCCACACTGTACTGAGCATTGAGGAATACCTTTTTTATTTTGTTCAGTAGAGGAAGAGTGCATTGTGTGCCGAAGCTTGGGTGCCATAGCCTGACAGTGAGTGCAGGAACTTGGAGGAAGATATGAAAAGCTACAGTGAAAGTCCTCTTGTATTGTATTTTTCTCTTAAACTACTGTTCTAAACATTCACTTATTATCTAGTAGCTGCCATGGCTAAAGAAAGAAATATTTACTCTTCTAAGAGAGAAGAAATGCACAAGGTGCACGCTTGTTAATCTCAAGCAAACAGCATGTAATCACTCCTACTGCAATGCAGATATCTAAAGGAGGGTCACAGCTTGCTTGCACCCTAAAAATGATCAGGTTTTAAGCAGATCAGATTAGGATTGAACAAATGTACCGTTTTAGCAAAGTTTAACACGTTTTTGCTTTTCTGCCTCAATCAGTTTTCTCTTAATGATAGTTCTCTGTGAGTTCTCTCTGGGAAGTCTGCTAATTTTGGCACAAAGTCACCCGAAGCCCACAGGCAAGTTGGTCTGTCTCGCGCTGAGTCAAATCCTGTGTGTCAAACTATGTCACAAGGCAACTCAGTATCTTCTCTCCAGTTTTAGCCTCGAGTTTTATTTTTCCTCTGCTATACAGTGTAGCTGTTTACATACAAAAGTGGTTTTCCTAAAGACTGTTCAATAATTTCCCTGAACTTGCTGCTACTAATATAATACCTACTGCAAAGCTAAGATTAGCATGAATCTGTTATTTACACATTACACTATTGTTCTCTTCATCTGGCTTTATAATCTTTCATTCAGCTTTAGTTTTGAAGCAGAAGCCTGCAGAGATGCAGTAAAGCTGTAACCAAAGCACATTAAAAAGGAGCAAGTGCAGCACCAGGAAATGGTGCATTACCTTCCTGATGCTCAGCTGCACCAGCACAGCAATGCCCTCCCTCACACACCTCCACCACAGTACTCTGCTGGTCCTGCCTGCCTCTGCACATTCCCAGCATCTGGAAAACAACATAAAGCAAATTACAGCAAATTTTACTGATTGAAGTATTTGAAATAAAACAGGGAATGACTGTACAGTACAATGGATGATAGTGAAAAGAATCAAAAAGAAATATTGCTGAAATACACAAAGAAACATTATTTTCCATGTAACAATGCAGGAAGATATTTATTTACACTGTCATATATTGTAGAGTTAAAGAAGAACTAATCAGATATGAACTAATGTGCTTTGGAACAGAGATTTCCCTCCTCAAAATCCAGGACATGTTTCACTGGAGCTACTGCTAAGGAGAAAGCTTCTTACTCATTACATCTTAAGGGGACAAATCAAATTATTCTCCGAAAAGAGTCATTAATAGATCATTAAATCTGATAACAGATGTATTTCACATCAGTTTGAATGCTACAGTTCTTCAATTACTACCTTTCAAAAGGAGGCAAGCTTTTGGAAATTGCAGATTGCCAATCACTGTTTAATTTTTAGTCCTTTCTTTTTGTGTACATGCAGCTGCTGAGAATCAAAAGTTTTTTTAGAAAGCTCACAAATATAGCTGCTTATTTGGATTAGGGAGGGATGAGCAGCTGAGCTGCAAATTGGAAGCATTGTGCTAGTTTCACTGATTCAAAGTCAAATACAGCAGTTTTTTGTTTCTTTTCTTTCATTAGTTGTGTTCTTTATTAACTTCCTAGCAACTGCATTGTCTTGTCACACATCATGATGTTATAAATTATGTTTTGATATGAAATCAGTGATGCTGTGTCTTGACAGTGTCATGGTAATGCAGTAGTGCTGAATCCCAGGGACTAGTTAGGCAGGGCCCTTTTTTGATAGTTGCATAAAATTTACTCTGGCATACAGCTGAACAAAATTTAAGGAAACTTGCAGCTTTTGTTTACAATTTCTAGGTAAATATGTTTCACACATTCCATTGTTTCAGTGCATGGGTACAATGTTTCTCTGCATAATCCAGTTCTGCATTGCAAAAATCTTATTGTCTGTTTCAGATCTCTGTCAAGAAAAAAAACCCACAAAACAAAACAAACAAACAAACAAACAAAAAAACCCAACCAACCAACCAACCAAACAAACAAAAACAAACTGTGAAGGGAAACAGTTTATGGAGCTCTGGAAGTCTCTTTCTTCTCTGGAAATTCAAGGTCCATCAATATGGAAATTATCCTTGTGAAGGCTGGCTTGTGAATACTTCTCCATAGTGAACTGTGCCTGTGTGTGTGGCATATAGTCTAGTGACACACCTCCACACTGGGACAGGTTGGAAAGACACCACCTTATTTTCCAAATACATTATTGCCTGCAAAGAAAGCAAAACCTCGTTTTGAGCCTAATTAATAGGCACATTTGCCAAGGTAGACAAGCAGATACTACTTAACACACTCAGCTTTTCCTACACACAGTTCTTACTGTGAGCAGGTGTGTGGGCATCTTTGTTCCTGAAACCAGACTAAATGGAGAAGTTGCAGTTGAAGTCAAAGCGAATGAAATCCTTTACTCATCCCAGCCATTTGCTGCCTAAGAGCTGGGGGAGTGGAAATGACAGTAAGTCCTCACTGAGGAGAAATGCTCTTCTGCTCCAGAGCAGAGAGTTCTGCATCTGCCCCACATCTGGCACCACTGTGTGTGCTCCTCCTGATTATTCGACTTCATTTTTTATGGTACCTCAGCACTGCTGTGTTGCTCTAAAAAATACTTGTTAGCAAAGAATTTACTTTAAAATATATAAACTCAGCACACCCCTAGCGAATATTTCCAGACAAGCACTGCTGGTCGTTTACAGTTCATTAAGGAGTATTTTATTGTAGCAGTGAAGGTTAGTTTGGGGTATTTTTTGTTCTTTCAGCTCCATCAGTGGGCATGGGAGGGCTGTAGTAAGGCAGCCACGGGGTCACTGCGTATCCCCCTCTGCTCAGAGCTGGTCTGTCGAGCTTTGTAGGTCAGGGTAGGCAGGGATATATCTAAACTGCTGGGTGTTTCATCAGCACCCCTTTGCTTCCCAGCTGTTTCTGCCATGCAGAAAGTGGGTTGGGTCGCAGATTTAGAGAGCAGTGTGGTGGAGCCAGCTCTGCTTGCCAGGTGGTGACACCCCTGGCACCACACACATGGAGGCTCTGTGGGCATTTCTGCCCTGCACAGGGGCCCTCTGAGCTCTGACCTCTGCACTCTTGTGGGGAGGTGGGAGGTCAGAGGCTGCCTGCATAGCAGAGGGGACAGCTGCTCACCTCCCTTCCCAGGCAGGTGGGACAGCAATGAAGGCAGCAGTCATTCCCTCCCCTCCTCCAGACACTGCTCCGATGAGCAGAGTATGACCTGCGGGTTGAAGTCTGTTGCGGGGAAAAGCCTTACATGGCTTTTTTTCCCTAAAGGGAGGCAGGGATCAAGAGTCTGAGTCTGCTCACATTTCAGGTCCTTTTGTCCTCCTTGCAAAGTATGTCTGTGCTGTCTCTCTGTCAGAGTAGATTGAAAGGTACATATGCAGCCCTGTCTAGTACCTTTCTAATACAGTGAATTGTTGATTTAATAATACATCAGTGTAATGTGAGGAATCAGAGCTGTTTTAGGAGGAGCTCTGTGGACTTTCCTGAGTCCAGCTGAGAGCAGTGCATTCCTGTGCAGAGCACAGTGGCTCATATTCTAAAGCTGGCAGTTCAGGTTGAGAGGAACCCCTGTCATCATCACATACCCCAATCCCTGAGCTGTGGGAGGCAGGCTCTTGTTCATTAACTTTACATTTTGGCCTAACTATGGCCTAAAAATGTAAAGTGATGGAGAAGTTGTGAAATTATTGTATTCTAACTGCCATTGCCAGTTTAGCTTGAATTCAGGTCTGTGTTCTCAGCTGTATTACCTAGTTTGTTGCATAGTATAAATGTCAGATTCATCCCAGTGATATTTTTTGTATAGAGTAAGTTCTGTTTGTTTAAAGTAATACACAGTCTTTTATGCTCTTGCCTATTTTTCTTTCACTTAACATTGTAAGGTATAAACATCCACAGGTTTGTTACTGTCATCAACAAAGTCAGTTTATCCCCTTATGTTGTTCCAACTGGATATGTTTTACTGAATATTTTTTAAGCCTCATAAAATACCAGTACAAAGATACTGTATCAACATTTCTGTTAAGTCAAAAAAAAATATTTCTGTGCCCTTGATATCCTGCTAAAGGACATATATATAGACATATATATACATAAATATATATATATATATATATACATAAATAAATAAATATATATATATATGGATTCTTTGACAAATTGCAAAATTAGTCAATTTATTACATATTTACTTAGGGTGTGAAATCGTACAGGATTTCTTTATGCCACTTTGATTTTCATTAAATTTTATTTGTGTAAATTTCAGAAAAAAAGAAGTCATTGTTTGATCTTGTATTTGGCAGATGCCAATACACACTCAGACCCCTGCTATTTCCTGGGAGAAGCAAGTTGTCTGTTGGGCCTTTAACTCTGCTCCTTGCCTGTTCTGAATTGGGTGACAGACCTCCTACTTGTGCTAAAACTGTCACTTTGCTACTAAATTCCTTCTGGTATGACAGGGTGGAGCTCAAACAAGACAAAATCCAGCAGTCCATGTCCTGCCTTCTGCTCTTTTCATTGACACTGGCTAAAGAATTGTGACAGATACAGTATAAATGGAAATGTTTATTTGTTTTTAGAGACACACTGACAACAGGAAGTGCAATCAGAAACCAGTAGCTCTGTCCTGACAAGCAGCAGTATGTTTTTAAAAGGCAGATGTATAAAATGGGGTTAAATACTTCACATATTTTGGTGTAGAAAAATACATTGTGAATTCTGGAAGATTTATTAACTGTATGCTGTGAACATAGCTGGTGTAACAAAGCTGTTACTTTCTGTTGTTTAAAGGTTGATACAAAAGGACCTTTGTTTTGTAATGACATTAGTCTTGATTTTCCAGGGATTTCTGCCATTCAGTTCTAGCAGAAGCAAAAAAATCAAATCAAATGTGAGAAGCTGGACACATAGTCAAGCAAATCATACCATCCTTGGGAAATGGTTACATAGTCTTGCTGTTTAAAAGAGTACACTAGAAGTTGTGATAAATGTTGCAGTGGGCATTGCAGTAAATAGCATCCCTGGATTAACAATTTAATATGCACCATGATTGGAGCAGATGTAGGCTATGTACTGAGATGCTCCTAATTTCTTTGTATAGTGATATGTTGATAAATGCTCATTTCTTAAGTAAATTGTGGCAGTGAATGATTTTATTCTTACATTTGCCTTAAAATCCATTAAGAGGAAAGTTGCATTTTGAACCACGTGTTTATCCATAGAAATCTCTGTTAAATTTTCTGCTGAGAACCTTCAGAAGAAAGTCTTTGAGAGACACTCTCTCCAGAGAAAATTCTGTTGATTTACGTTAAGGGATTTTGAAAGAGGATGTGTCGCTATCAGTTTTGTTGTTTATTTGTTTTCAGCCTGGAGAAGGTAGCTAGAGATGAACAAAGGAGCCCTTCAAAGCCTTTCCTGCAGAAAACATGCCTTAACATCACTGGAAACACAGTAACAGGTTAAGACTCCAGAGCATTGGTCTTTCTTTAGCTGAAGCATCTATTAAAATAGCTGCTTCTTGTAATAAAGAGGGAGGTCTGGAGGGCTGTGAGCGGAGTGACGGAGAGGGAGGGGATTTAGGGCTAACAGGTGGTCCTGAGACGCGCTGGCTGACGCCGAGCTCAGAGCCAGCGCGCTCGCTGTGGGTGTCCGTGGGCTCTGCTCTCTCCTCTGCACACATGTGCCTCTTGCTCCTGGGGTAGCTGTGGAGCCCCTTCAGCAATGGCAGTGAGAAATGATCTGAACAAAACCATCAGGAGGATAGCACGGTTTTTTTACTGGTTTCCTAAATCATTGAGCAGTTCGAGGAGAAGGATGGTAAAACTTCTCTGGAAATCTTCTGGTAAGTTGGCTGCTATTTTTCCCCCAGATTTTTTTTTCCTTCTAAACAAAACAAAACAAAACAAAAAAAAAAAAAAAGGAAAAAGAAAGAAAAAAAGGAAAAAATCTGTTTCCATTGAACTGGTTAACTTTTCCAGTCCAGAATTGTTTGCATTTTTTCCTTCTTGGAGGCTCATTAGGGAAAACTGTCAAAATATTCTGGAAATGCAATAGAAGGTTCATCAGGCATGTTCTGACAAAGAGTTCCCTTACAGCTGCATAATTTATTCACATCGCTGATATTTGGCATCTTGTTTTTGCTGTGTTTCTCCCTTAGGTGTTTATATAGGAACTCTAATATGACTCAAATAATTGCCTGAAAGTTATTTGGAATTGCCTTGAGCTGTTAATTGATCTAGAAGGCCATGCAAAGACTGAACTGACTGAAGACTTTAACTCATTGTACCAGTGTTCACACACAGTGATGGGCAGCTTAGAGGGGTTTGTGTTCAGCAGTGATGCCCTTGCCTTCTCTTCTGTTTTATCAGCTGAAACGCAGTACGGCTCAGCTCACCACTTAGTAAAAGGCAGTGTTCCTCACAGCAACTCAGTGCTCTGATCCTTGCCCAGGCCTGGCAGAAAACTGTTTGCATCTCTCAGATTAACATTCTCATAGACACCCTTAAGGCCCAAACAGGATTTTGTCCCTTTAGCATGGTCTGTGAAGGCTGGGGCTGAGGCTTGTTCTCAGGGCTTGGAAGAACATGCGCTGCCATAGCGGGGGAAAGCCGAGTTCCTGCTGTTCTTCTTAAGGGACTAATGGTACAAGGTCAGTTTTCTTTTAGTTGGGACTCTTTGGAACAGGATGGTGAACTTTTCAATTCTGCAACATTAATAACAAGTTTGTATTTGCATGAGGTAGAATCTGGGTCAGTTCCGCAGCTGAGCAGTTTTGTGTTGTACTTCAGACAACAGATCTGTGACTCTTGAAAGGGGATGTGCCATCTGAAATCTGTCTCAGAAAGGTTGTTAGACCCCTGTCTAAATGACATACGACTTCTTCCCAAAGGAGTCCACAGATTTCAAATATTCAGAAGGAGATGCCAGGACATTGAAGTCTGTATGAATCTTTCCTTGATGAATCTAGAGTTTTGAACCTTTCTTGGAAGACTAGTAATCTCAGGTCCTCCTAACACATGAAAGCATCCTGAGTCCTCATAACACATCAGATCATTCCTGCATCTCTTTTATTACTGTAAAAACTATCAATAAATGTTATTGAAAGCTTTAATTGCCAGCTGGGTTACACACATGTGAAAATGTTTGCCTGCCAGTTATCTTTCCCCCCAGTATTGCAAAAAAATTATTGCATCCATGACTTGTAAAAAGAAATGAGGTGAACTCTGAGTGCTTTAAAAATAATGCTTTTGTAGATTTACCTTTTTTACTATAATTTTAGTGTATGTTTTAGCATCTCTTTTGAACTGAATTTGTAAATGGTGTCTGAAGTGCCCTAAAAGTCCTTTGCTACCTGTGCAATGAGATATTTGTCACAAAATTGTGGGTTTGATGGAAATGTGTCATTTTAGAAGGTTGAGTCCAAGCAGAAAAAAATCTCAGTGTGAAAATTCAACACAAATTTATTGTAAGTTTACAGAAGCCAATCTCATAAACTGGAAGCTGAAGTCCTGATGCTCCTCTCACAGGGGAGGAGACATAGCTCCTGATTGTTCTTTAGCCTGTATAAAGACAGCGAGTTACACTCTGGAGTTAAACCTTACCTACCCTGAAGTCCACGGACATTTCTGCCTTCTTCTTCAGCGTCCAGAATTTTCCTTTAGTTTTTGGTGAATTACAAAATTACCCACTTCCTCAACTTCCTTGATTCTGAAACACCACGTTTTGGTAATTCTTTACCAAGGTGCCCTCCTGTCCTTCTGAGAGAGTTATTCAACACAAAAGCCTACCCTGAGCAGTACTGACCATCTACCTTGAGCAGAATTGGCTACCATCCCTTGGTACACAGAGATTTACCCTTGCTTCCAGCATACTAGAATTCAACTTTTTGCTGTCTTTCTGATGGGTTTTACTCCAGGACTGGCAGTAATAGAATTTGTTATTCAGGATGACCCAGCAGAACAATTCTGTGTCGCTAGACTTGCCCCACAGATGAATAACCCAGCTGGCAATTAAAGCTTTCAGTAATACTTACCGATAATTTTTGGCCACTTGTGCTTTAATAGATAAAATAACATTTTAACAACAGCAAAAGAGAAAAATCCATTTTTTGGACATGTTAGGAAGATCAGAGATTATGTTCTCTGTTATGCTTTGTCATAGATTTTGGGTGATCTCATTCATCATGTGAACCAAGAGATGGGCACTGTGCCTCTGCATAGTACCCTCAGACTTGTTGGTTTTGTTCTGCTTCTATCACTCTGTGTCTCAGGATCCCTTGTTCTCTCTGCTTGACCCAGAAACAAAATCTGCCAAAGCACAAAACTAGTTTTTTAAGTATAACAATGAATTTAGTGCTGTTGTAGGTCACTGTGTTCAGAAAGGTGCATTTGACACAATTTAAGAAAGAGCTGTCAAAGCATAATTAGGTTGCTGTCCCTAAAAATTCTTAGCTTTTCAGCCTGTCCTTGGATGGGTACTTTGGGATTGTTGACCACAGACTTTGGCCTACAGCTAATGTGCTCCTTGCAAAGCTCTAAAAGAAGGAAGGAAATTTGTGGGTGCTCTTCAGTAGCTGATTTTGATTAAATTACTTACTGAAGGATTAAAAAAATGTCTTAGACATGGTTCAGAATATACTAAATATAGCTGATAATATTTTAACTGCATTTAGTTTGATCAAGCATACATAACATTTTATAAGAGGCTTAAACTGAGGGATATAGATTTTAGGGTTCTGGAGCCTTCATTTCTTTGAAATATGTTTGAATTTTTCCTACAACATCTTAGGAGAATTTATGCTGGCACAACATGTGACTAGAAATTTTATCATGATAAAGCACATACGTACAGGGAGAGATAGTGAAAGACAAAGGAATTAGAAAAAATATCATAATAAGACTATAGAATGATGCAAAAATTCAAAATAGACAAGTAACTCCTGTTTTCTCTGTCTCAGAGCAGAGGAATAAGGTGAGGGGTGACAAATATAAAGCAGATAAAAGGATTTTTCAAAATTATTTTTAATTCAGCATGTAATTAAATTGTAGAACTCATTACCAGAGGATGCTGCTGAGGTCAGGAATGTAACAAGATTTAAAGAGGGTCTGGAAAAATAAGAATATTCAATATTATGATAATTGAAGTACGATAAAAGCTTTGAAAGACACATAAATCTTCTTGCTTAAGGGTTTAAGATAATTTTTAACAATTAAGGATTAGTCTGAGATAATTTTGTGGCTCAGATCTCATAACTGTTACTGTTTCATGCAGTTTCTCCTTAAGCAACTAATGCACTCCCCTGGAAAAGATATTTTTTGCATTGATTTAAACCTTTATGATATTTTTAGGCTTATATAGAAAAAAACCCTAGATTTTAGACATGCTCAGAAGAGAATTCCATATTATGCTGTGGAAAACATAAAAGGCACAATGCTTGCTGACTTTTTTTTTTTAAACTTTGCAAAACTGCCCTGGGGCAAACCCTGCTTGTTCTGCAGCCATTAAAATAAATAAATAATTACAGAAATCAAGTCTGTCTGAGGTGGGTGATTTTGTGTCCTGTGTCTTGCCAAATTCTGCTCGGTCATGAAGACCTTTATTCTCAGCTCTCATCTGGTGAGAGTTCTCATAATTTTGAGCTGCTGTTTCTACTAGGTGCTTTGGAAGGTTCTTTCAGAGGGCAGAAAGTGAGAATTTATTGACAGAATTTTAAACTGACTGTATTTCAGGCAGCTGGAAATTGATTTTTACCCTTTGCTGTTAGTTAACATTTTTTGCAACTTTTGTGCTCTATTGAGTTACACATTTAGTCCTTCTCTAAGGTTGAAGTTAGAATATTTTTATTGGTTTCAAAGGACTTTTGGTCAGAATGACCAAGCATCTAATATAAAATTACATTTATCTAAGAATATGTGTTATGGAAAACAAGTGGAAATCTTTACATCAGTATGATGGTATGCTTTAAACTTGCTACCTCCTCAAAGAATTAACACATAAAGCTTCAAGTGATCATGCAGTACAAGAACTCAAACTTTCAGCTCTCTCTTCAAAATATATCCAGCTGACAAAATAGATCTATAACACACATGGGATGGGAGGACAATGTTAGCTCAGTTTGTCAACTTAGATTGTCTTAGGTTAAAATATTTGTAAATTAATTCTTTTGTTTTCACATTTGGCCAACTAATATATGATGGCTTATGCTGTAAGTGCCCATGTCCTTCTGTGACATCTTTAATTGGATTATTCTGGCAATAGCTTGGGTATGGAGAGGCAGCATACCTTCATTTGGGAAACTAGGTATCAGGGAAATTAATGAACACACAACGTCACTGTACTTCAGTGTTCTTGTCAAAAGCCAGCTGCTGAGAGCCATTGCCTCCCTGTCTCCCTGAGGCCAGGGGTGGGTGACACCTCTGCAGTCCCTGTGGTCAGGCCTGTGTCTCCTGCATGGATTCTCCTGGTCATGCCCACAGCTCACTGGAGCCCTTGCAGTCTCTGGGTCAGTGTGGCCCTTGCAGGCCCAGCATGCAGAGCTTGCAGAGGGGTACTGAGAAGGAGAGTGGCCACCTCTGGGAATGATGGAGAGAGCTTTGTCCTAACACAGATGATAGATAGAGTGTAGAGGCATTTGGGAACGACAACTCTGAAGCTCTACATCTCTTGTTGATGCTAGATTTCTTATCACTTTTGCCAATGTCAAGAAAAAGCAGTTGGAAGGTGCTGTTTCTCTCCACTGCACCTCTTTGCTGTCCTCAGCACTAGCAGGAGGATGGGTGGATGATGATGACCAACTGTTGTGCATTTAACTAATCACCTCTCCAGCACAGCTGCTTCAAGATTCCCTACCTGAGCTGGCATGATGACCCATAACACCTGAAATAAAAGCTGGGAATTGGTCATTTATGAAGAGTAACATTAATGAATTAGTAGTGTGGAGTTACCTGTTTTAAAGAGATAATGTAATGTTAGAGCTTGAGATGTAAACATAGACCAAGCTTGGATGCAGCATGCAAAAGCAGGTTTAGAATTGAGCTGTACCCAGCACGAGGGGTGATTTGCACAAGTGCAACTATTTTTGTATTAAACTTCATTTGATTTGATGGGTTTGAGTCAACTGTGTTCTGATCTCACATTTAAACAGAAGAGACTGCAGGTTTTGTTTGGCAAGCTTTTAAATTTCATGTGATCTGTCAGTTCAAGGTCTGGCTTCTGTCCTGGTAGGACAAAAACTGCTGTTTCACTCCTCTAATTAAGTGATCATTGATGCTGCAGCAGCCATTCAGAATTAACTCCCAATCCCAGTGTTGTGGCCAGGGAAAGCAGGGAGCCCTTCTGAGCTCTCAGGACTGTTTTTCTATGATCCATCTCCTCTGTGAACTTGAAACTCTTGTTTGTTACCAATTCCAGCAAGAAGAGGGAGTTTGTTAACTCAGGTCTGGTCAAGAACTCACAGTTCTGGGAGTGTACAGACGGAGAGACCTAAACTATACTTTTCTTTCCTGTTGTGTTTTCATTGTGTTTCTCCTAAAAGGAAAACAAAAGGAAGTGCTGCTTTGCAAGTATCCGTAATGCTGGCTATTTCGGGGATTCAGCAATAGGGGGCACTAGAGTAAATGCTTTATAAAAACAGTATTTTTATTGGATTTGCGTTAAAAAGTGAAAGCTCACTTCTGTTTTTTATGTGGAAGGGGTATTGTACCCATTTGTTTAGGTTTTTAATGTTGGAGAGAGGCTAACAGTCAAAGTAAGTGGAAGTCTCAAGATACCAGCATGGCACATAGTAGAACCACATAAATACTTTGGACAGATTTTTGACTTTTTAGACAGAAATTCTGCTACTTATTTCCTTTGCGTTTGCAATGCAGAACTGTATGCAGCAATGTGTTCCTGAGCCAGGTGTTTATTGAATGTAATATCTGATGCCTTTGATTCTGTCGAAGGTGGATTTCAAATGCATTTTACGAAGCCGCCACAAAAGGAAAACCAGGTGTGAGAATGTGTGTAGACCCACACCCCCATTCTTGTTCAGGCTCTGTTTCCTCAGAAGTTGGGAATTCAGCATGTGCTCTGAGCTGCTGCATTCTGTGGTCTTCATATGAAAAATTAATTTAATTTAAAGACAACCTGAGCTTCTTTTAGACTATTGGTAGAATTTACTGGGTCTGTTGGATTAGGTTGTTAGCTGGGATTCAAATGCCTGTGAACAGGTTTGTCAGAGGAAAGGGGCCATAGCTGCCATTTTACCTGCTAGGATTACCCACTGTGCTGCCACATTGTTGCTGCAAGTGTAGCTCAGTGCAATGCCAAGACACCCCTCTGGCGCTTTGCCTTATGGAGCAGGTGGTAAAAGTGGAGCAGCCAGAGCTCCCTGGGGAGCTGCTGGTGTCTGTCCCTCCAGCCTGGCTCTGGGGCTGTGTGTGGCACAGCACAGGGCTGTGAGCTGGATGCTGGCCAGGGGCTCAGCCCTCTGCTCTTCCCCTGTGCTGCTTCATGATGGGTAGAGAGATACCTGACAGCTACAGCAGGCTTGCACATGTAAGCATAAAATCAATGGTTCTGTAGGAAATCAAGTGTAAATGAATTATTGGAAGCTGGATTGGTAAGGATTTTACCTACAGAGCACTTCTGTGTGCGTGCGTCATAACTTCACTGCAGTTCAGAAACTAAGAATAAGATTTGTTTCCTGTTCCAGAAATGCAATCTCTTTGTTCTTGAGCTGAAGAAGAAATCCTGTGTGGTACCCTGGTTTTGTCACTGGTACCTGCAGCGGGGGAGCCCTTACAGGAAGGAGGCATTTCAGGCTTCCTGGGGAGGGAGAGCTCAGCCAGGTACCTCTCAGTCTGCCTCCCAGAAACTGGCATACTAAGAGCTCCCAATATCATGATAGCTATGGTATAGCCTGAGGAGGGGATGTGGTCCAGCTCTCCAGCTAGCTATGATGCTGAAACAGGTAAAGGAGATTCTGAGAAGTAAACATGACCTAAACTTGATTTTTCTTGTCTTAGGCTTTCATTTTTAAAGTATTTCCACTATTGCAACTTTATTGAATGAAGTGAATATTCTCAGCCTTCTTTGCAAACAGATTTTGTGATTATTTCAGGGTGGTCTGGCAATCACTGGGTGTTCTATTTCTGTGGGAGTGGTGACTGTAAACAGGACTGTATGCAGAGCAGTATCTGGCCAAAAGCGTAATAGATTTCAGGAGCAGAAGCCTGTTTATAGGCTAGTTATGTAGGATCCCACATTTGTGCAAGAGTCTCCTGTGACAAGTCTTCACTGGATAATTCTGGCAAGTGCTGGAAGGAGGGAGAATACTTGAATGTTGTCACGTTGATAAAAATACAAACAAGCTTTATCAACCAATTAGATTGATTTTAATTCTTTAATACTCCAGAGTAAATCAATGGGATTTACGCTCCTGTGTCATTTAGGGCCAGGTCACTTAGGGCTCAGAGACATTTAAGCATCTGACAACCAGTGCAGATTTCAGCAGCTGAATCCTTGACCCTTCTCATGGCACTGGTGCCAAGAGTGGGGAATCCTCCCTCAGTCAGGGACCTTCTCTGTGGCAGCTGCCAGCAACCTTACCTGGCTAACAGAGGTCTCTTAGAGATGCTGTATCCATGCTAACACCTAGACCCCAGTTTTAAAACGTGCAGCTAGATGGCAATGTCACCCTCCACTTCTCGGAGAGGCTGCTGAGCTGCCCTGAGATGCCATTCCTGGCCAGCCTGCCTCATCTCCTCCCCCCGGCCAAGGATAGTCATGACACAGAACACATGTGTCCTGGTGTTTACCAGTTATCTAGCAAACCATCTGGCACAAACCACGTTAACATTAGCTCATAAAAAAAAAAAGCATTTAAAGGCTCCAAGATAGATGACAGAATTTTGGATGTTTATAGAGGTACCAGCAGCAGAAACTGAAAAAAAAATCCGGTTCAGGCTGTTTACTCTAAAATACCTGTCATTTTTCCCCTGTTTTGCAGTTGGGAAGCTGAATTTAGGTATCAACCAATTATTTGCTATCTGGTGCATGAAATCAGAAATATGGTCCCTGAGTTCCCAGGCAGCAGGGACATCAAACAGTCCCAGGTTCATGCAGGCTGCTGATTTTTATACCTCCTTTTCTGCTTTGGGTCTCCCTTGGAATTCTCAGTTGTGATTCACTCAGGGAAGTGTTTTCTTCTTACCAAAAGGCTGATCACTCCCTCCTGCTTTGCAAATGTGATGTCCTTTGCATGTGGCAGAGTTGGGTTGTTGCCTGCCTAGATGATAGATAAACTGCTATCTAAAAACTCTGAATCCTAAACTGGTGAGTAATATGGAAAATTTTTTTGTGCAGTACCCAAACTCTATCTCAGTAAGACACTTGGCAAACAAAAACAACACAAGCATTTGTGTTGGAACCTAGACAGTTTGATTAAAGCACTTGTCTTCTGCTGAGGTCCAAATATATGCTCTTAATAGAGCATTAACAGTCTCTTAATAGAGACTGCTACAGGAGCTTATCCTGTTTCCAGGGCAGGGTTCCTGACCCTGAATTGGGCAGTGACACTTACAGATAGGGCTGCAGTCCAAGTGCTTCTTGGAGAATTTCCCCAGACAGCAAGTTAAGCCAGTTCTATGGTCTTTCTGTTCTTGGGAGAATGACAGAGGATCCTCTCTGTGGGAAGTGTGTATCCCAAAAAGGGCCTCAGCACCTGTGAATGGCCGTTGTACCTACTGAGAGCAGAGTGTACAGAGACACAGCAGAAGACCTGAAGGGGTACTTGTAGATAGTCACAGCTTTTTTAGGAGTTTAGAAATGTGACCTTTACTGGACTTCAATCTGATCTAAGCCTTGTGTAGCTTCTCAGTGGGGAAGGGGCACAAAATACACACAAAGGTCCCTCAGGGGAAAGGATGGCCATAAGGACCTCAGAAATCCTATCTTATTTATAATAATAGTGACCCCTTAAAAATCACTAATTGGGAAATATGGTTAAAACTTTATTTTAATCTCAGACTGATGTTAAGAGTGACTAACTGATAAAAAAACAAGCAGAAATAAAGAATATTTTATAGAGATAAAACAGATGTTACAGCAGATCTCCACTTCCTAGTAGCTGTGCTTAGAGCTTCCTGAAGGCTGTTTATTTCAAATAGACTTCTCATTCCATTACAGAATGGAGTGAAACAGTTAAAAAGATCTTTCTAGCAACTTTAGCATCAAACTAGAATGTATACATCTGGGCATCAGCAAAAAAAAAAAAAAAAAGACCAACACAACATATATTAAGCATTAACTAAAATGTGACTTGCTGATACCAATGTATTGTAGAAATAACACAGCTCAATTCTGTCTTGCTGAGAAATATAGAAAGAAATATAGCTGAACTTCATTCTCCTTCCTTTTGTTACCTGCTGGCTGAAAATGGATTAAAACTTATAGCACTAAACACCTTACATAGTTTGAATAATTTTTCCAAGGAGCTTTACAGGCATACTTTCCATAGAGCAAGAAAAACTCTCTTCTGATTTCTGGGAAGCCAAGGTTCTCATGTAAAGATGATTTTACTTGCTAACTTCCCAACACAGTAGCAGGACCAAGTAGTGTGTCCTGCTCACACTTTCTAATGAAGACTTTTTACTGTGGTTGATAAATAATGCAAAGGTAATACAAATTTGACTTTGAACTTTGCATGTGCTTCAGTTGTTTAGGCACAACATACATTTTGCATATCCATTTGGAAGTTAGATTTCTCTGGGCCATCACAGAAATGAAATCATACATTTCCTAGGCGGGGGAGACCACAGCAGGATAGAGAGGCTTTGCTATTGATCCTCTGCCTGCCCCTTAGTAATACTTAGTTACTAGGGTCTGATGCTGGAGTATCTGTGGGGTTCCTGCTTGTTCCTTTTTCTTGCTTTCTGCTGCACTGCCCTGGAGCAAATTGGTTGTAGGAACAGCTACTTACAAGCTATCAGGCAAAGTCAGTTTTGGGTGAAGAAAACCCAAACATCAGGTAGGGTCCATCCATGTAAAATGAACATGCTGAAGCCTTACAGTTCACCCCTACTAGGGCAGGATAGGAGTGGTGTTGATTTCTAGCAATAATATAAGTTATTTTTTTCTATGACTCTAGTAAAGCCGTTGTTGCAATAGAGTAATAATCATAAGGTGCTTCATTATGTCTCAGTAGTTGACAATGAAAGTTGCAAAGCATAATATTTATATGTTTAATAAATATATACTTTGCATTTCTTAATAATGCAGGACAATTTTCATACTTATAATGTATTGATGCATCATTTTCATACATAAATTCAGTGTACATAACAGTCTGAGCATCAGTAAAATAAAGCTTTCCTAGTTGTCAGCGAATGCTTTTATGAAATGTGCTAAGTCCCCAGAACTTGGATTTCAAAGAACAGGATTCATTTCAGACCACATCAGGAAAGAGCACCTGATTCTGATTGCTTTCCAAGCAGAAATGATATGGCAATCCATGATCTGATCACCATAACAATCTTTGCAGAATTATAGCTACTTTCTGATCTCACGGAAATTTTGGGAGTGCTCCAGTAAAAGTTTACCAGAAGAAGGCATTTTTTGAATTGGATGCTGTCTAAACCTTTGTGGAACATTGTATGCCACAATGCGAATGAAATAATGTATTTAAAGCTAAAACATGTATGAAGAAAAGATCATACATAGAGCCACTGTTTTAGGGAAAAAAACAACCTTTTTCTAATCTTGCTGATTAAACTTATAAACAGTATGTTAAAATCTAGCTTAAGATTGAAACAATTTTAGAGATGAAGCTTTTTTAGAGATGAAGCTTTCACATTTTTTGTAATTATGCCTATAATAGCCAGGTGGAAGTTATGGGCTTGTCTTGCAAATGACATTGTGGACTCACAAATTAAAATGAATATAAATGGCAAACAAAATAGCATTAAGAGTTAATGTTTCCTAACTGAATAAGTAATCCTGTTTCAGAACAGAGTTTAGCTAACAGATTTTCTCCTAATATTATTTGTGAATTGGTGCATGCTCAGTACATATCATTGTGCAGTCACAGGAAGTTGGGGAATTAGTGAACCCTGGTATCCTACAGATTTGTAGGACATTCTCCATAACCTCCTCACCATGCAGGTGATGTGTAGTAGCTGCTTGTCCAGACATGATCAGACAATGGCATAATGGCTGAATTTTGCCAGCTTTGCCCTGAGTGTGGGTGTTAGTTCGGGCCTCCCTCCTTTAGCCTAGAGATAATTTTCATGAAACATAACTAGCTTTTAGACCATTTGCAGTTGAAATTGTCAGCTCTGTCAGAACTACAGGGGGAGAATTGAAAGGTGGGCATACAGTGCAATCTTATAACCATTTTTTCTAAAGAAGGTAACTGGACTTGCAAAGTAAAAAACACAGAAGTTAAGGAAAAAAGAAGAAATTAAAATACTACTTTCCTTTGATCTTCTTTTGCTTATGCAGTGTAATGTAATTTTTATTTAAGTGCTCCCATCCTGGCTTTTTCATGGAGATGTCCTGTTCCTTTTCCTGATAAACAATGGCTCTGAATTTTATTTATTCCTCTTGGCTTTTCCAGTGTGTCTTATGGGGTCTCTTCCCAAAAACAAAATCCTTCTCTTCTCAAGGCGTCCATGAAAATGAGTGTTCTCTTTCCTCCAGAATTTCATGAGGTACATGAATTATCTGAAAAATAATCCCAGCTGCATAAGCATAAAACAGAGCCCTGGAAAAACCTCATTTGGGTCAAAAGCACAGCTCTCCCTGACTTCAGCTGCAGTTGGGAATACTCCATGTTTACTAAAAGTTGGATAAAGGAACTCAAATGCGGAACCCAGGAGAAATTAGGCAGCAACTGAAGCAAGCCTAACGTGGCTTGCCAGCATCACACAAGGATGTAGGGACAGCTGTCATTTCTCCTGGGCACCATACAGCTGCCTAACCATTCTTTTTATTTGTTTCTGTAGTCTTCTGGATTGCTTCACCCTTTTCAAATTCTGCGTTACATACAGTGACTGTTTTAGAGAGTTTGAGTCTTTTTCAGATTTATACTGCAACAGGGTCCTTTGTAACCCATAATTAGCTGGAAGCTATTTGCTGACGTCTCAAGAGGAGTGTGACTTGAGACAGTGATATTATTGTGATATGGTTGTTGTGATGAAGTCAGTTTGTTTTAAGATCAGAAACATCCCAGTTGTCTGCCTCAAGTGCTGATCCAGGATGGACTCATTATGCTGGGTTGCTGTGTTGAAAATAGTTTGACAGGCTGATTTTGTGCCAAATAAATGTAATTAATCTTGCCTTAATGCAAGTGTAACATAAATTCTGTATCAGGCACAGGAATGTGATTGCAGGTTTACACTTGATCCACATTATAATTTTTACTTTTGAATGGTCTGATGGTACAGGGGTCTTACATTAAAGATCTAATCCCTAGCCAAGAGGAACATAATTTTAGGGAACACTCTGCTGTCTTGCCCATAACACCACGATGAGTATGGATTGGAAATGTGAAGGTTCAAGAATTAATTTTTTACAATGAAAATCTAATTAAACATAAGGGAAAGTGAAATTTTTGAGAAGCTGATAAGGGAAAAAAGAGCCTGTTCAGAATTCGTCTTTTGCTATAAATCTTGAAAGTGTAAAGCTTTGTAACAACAGTGGGGGAAAAAAAAGTAAGCATAGTTTAATTAGAGAAAATTAAAGTATTTCCTCCAAAAGTCATTCTTGGAAATGGCTGAATTGTTTTAGCCGAAATGTTCTAAAACAAACAGCATGATGTTCCCCAGCATGGAAACTTGAAGTACAAGTGGTTGCTCTCTGGCAAAATTATAAGCAATTTAAAACCTAAAAATAGAAAGTGATATTCAGTCCTAGACAAAGATGGCATGGTGAACTCTGCCCAGCTTACACAGAAAACCAGCAAACACAACAGGGCTTCAAAGCAAATACAAGCTGGTTTTGCAAATACTCTAAAGTGATTCTTTCTTTGAGATTAGAGGGAGTATGAATCATCTATTTCTTACTAGAGATAGGGCCATCTGGCTGTTATAATGAATTTACATTTCTAATAGCCATCTTAGTTGACTTTGATAGCTAGCAAGTGCAATTTCTGAATTGTTACTGAAGGCAACTATTTGATTTATCAGCATAATTAAGCTTCAGATAAGCCCCTTATTCTGATTTCAATATTCATGTGCATATTCTTGTAAGTACCTAGAGCTTAAAACATGAAAAACCGTGTAGCAGTAATTCTGTGTGGGTAGAATTTTTTGTCTGTAAGTCAAAAATGTTGTGTCTTTTCTGAGAACTGCCCCTTTCATGCTTACACTGCAACAGCTAATACCTAGTTTGTGGCGTGGACCTTTTGCAACACCATCTCAGTGAGGCAGCCCTGATCTAACTAGAGATCTGCTTGACTGCAGGCCTGTCAGTGTGACACTGGGAGGGAGGTGTGCTGCACTGTCACCTTCGCTCCGGTGAATTTACATCTCCAGCCCTGTGTAGCTATTATTATCTTTGATACGGGTGGGGAAATTCACTTGAGAGCTGGTTATTTCTCTGAGGTCACGTAGCAAGTGAGGATGTGTCTCACTCCTATATTCTGCCTGCAAAAACCTAATTTCTAAATACCATTTAAATTTCTTTCTCTTTTTTTTTATTTTTTTCTTTTTTTTTCCCCTTTTTCTTTTTTTCCCCCCCTGGTGTCTGTGTGTGGGTTTTTAAGATTGCAGGTACACCTGCCATGCTCACTGCCGAGACCTGGTGCACCTGGGCTGCCGGCGGAATGGAAAATTAATGGACTGCCTTGCCCCACATGACACCTTATATTCATCCTACAGCAGCAGTCAGGTAAGAGATCTCCTGCTCATGTAATTACTGCTTTCTCTTGTCAGCTCTGTCCTGAAGTGTGGTCTGCCTGCCTCATCTGGCTGCTCGGGAAGAACATCTCACTTAGGCATGGATTTCCCACCCAGTGCTGTGATTTTGCAGCAGAGCTGGGTCGAGGTGGAACTGGCTGCTGCCAGCTGGGTCACTCCTGCCCCAGTTAGTTTTCAGCTAAATTGACTGAAAAGTAATCCCACAAAACAGTGTTTTTCCTGTTGGTTCTGGCCGCTGTGGGGTCATTTACACCTAATCAATAGAAACCTCTGAGATGTCACCTGTGACAACAACAGACACTCTCCTGTTTTTATTTTTAGTGGGGAGGGAGGATGAAGAATTGTGGCAAGTTTTTGTGTGAAAGTTCCTTTTTTTAAGGCTTTTATTTGAGCGTCAAAGAACCCCTTCATTAACGCAGGTCGGGTCTAGACTTAGAGTGTTGCTGTTTTAACTGAAAAGCGTTATTCAAAACATAATTAGTGAAGACAATTGGTATATGCATATCCACAGTGGTCAATTTAACCTTTTTTACTGTCTTTAGAACTCATATTGAAGAAACGTCCTTACTGGGGGAGAGGGTTAAAACCCAAACAATCCCAGACCCAGATATCACTGGTAATGCTTATTTTATTCACTGTAAGAATTTATGTTGCTCACTGTAAGAATCAAGAGAGATTCATAGAACAGCCTACCCTGACTTTTATTATCCACAGAACTGCCAAGCACAGGCTGCACCATGCTAAAAATGACCAGCTGTAAAATTTGTGCCCATCCAAAATACTTCTGTCTCCAAGAAGTCTCCTCTTCCCTTCCTGCTGCCCCACTGTAAGATGCATAACTTCATAAAACTAATGTTCTGACACACAACAGTGTTACACCCTGTGTCACTTTTCCTACCCAAGGGATATTTTTATAGCAGATTTGTGGGATGGGTTCTTTGGGTCCGGATTGGGGTTTTTTTTTCAATAATGTTGTACAGAAGAAACATTTTTAATTTAAGTTAAGTATATTTTGGTATCTTACCAATAGTTACACTAAGGTCTTAAAAGACAGTTTTGTATGCCAAGAGATTAGAATTCTTGTGTATTTTTTCTTGTGGTGTTGTCCATAATATATAGTGGAGGCAGTATAACTGCCCTCACAAGCTGCCCAATTATGTACATGAAAGATTTTCTCCACAAATATATTAAGCTACACTACAGCAGATACCCCTTGTAGACTTAAAGCAACTTCTGCTTTAAATTTTCCTTTCCTGAAATCAGTCTGGTCTAAGGAATCAAACAGATGCCACTTGTCTTCAAAGTCATTGCTATCTTCCTACTTTAATTTACCAATAGTGGGATATGCAGTCACAGGTGATTGTAGCCATAGCCCTATTTAAAGGCAGATACTAAACAATACTAAGTAGGGCAAGGGAATCCTCCTCGAGGATTGCAAAAATTTATTCTGAGTCAGCTCTGAAGCCCAGCAACACAATCATTAACTAAAGGTGATGCACTGCCTTTTCAGTAAAATAGTCTGAGGACACACAGAGCATAGCAAGCTTAACTTGGTGGAAAAAGCAGCAAGAAACATTAATGCACAGTTGAGAAAAAATCCAGTGCTTACATTCCTCTGTGATGATCACTTACTCACTGGTGAATCAACCAAAGAAGTATTTTCTCAGAGGATTCCAAATTAAAAAATAGTGCAGCACTTTTCCTTTCCAGACTCCTGTTAAGCAAAATTCTTATAGCATGTACAGAAGGCCTAAAATCCAGCTGGGAAACATTTGTGATGGACAAAGTTAGACTTTATCCTCAGCCCTTGCCATAGACATGTCAGACAGATTCCAGGAAGCATTTCTATAATTTTATTTTTTTAGCAGGAGAAAAAATGGAACTTGCTACAGACTTATGTCAAAACCAATTTTTATGAAATGATAATTCTACCAAAAAGTAAAACAGTCCAGCTAAGTAAAAACAATATTTGGTAACACAAAGATGTGTAAAGGCTTCTAGTGACTGGAGTGATTGTTCAGGATAGTCCTGGAACAGGCTGCCCAGGGAAGGGGCGAAGTCACCATCTGTGGAAGTGTTCAACAAATGAATAGACGTGGCACTTCACAATATGGCTTACTGGCTTTAGTAGTATTTGGTTGAACGTTGGCCTTGATGATCTTGGAGGACTTTTCCAACCTTAATGATTCTATGATTCTAAAACTTCTGAGCATTCTTACTGAACTTGGTGTGTGCCCTCCAGGTCATCACTGAATTTTCTCTGCAAGTGCAGCATTTTATTTTGTAGATGCTCCAACCACCACCCAACTGTCCAGCCACCCAAACTGTGAATGAGGACATGGTGTCTCTCTGTGAGCTCCATGTGTCTTGCTGTTAGGAAGACTGAAGGGGAATAACTCAGATGCTGAAAGGCAGAGCAGCAGCAATGGAGAGGAGGAAGTACATGGCAATACAGGTTTTGGAGGTGTGGGTGACTGTCAGCAAGAAAATATGATAGGAGCAGAGAGAGAAGGGCATTAAAAATAATTATTGCTCAATAAGACACATACAGCTTGCCTGTGAGAGATCTAAAAAAGAGCAAGTGCTGTCCTGGGTATGAATACTGAGCAAGGGAACTGTTTCTTGCTCTTTGAGCCTTACAGTACTTAGGGGAGCCAAATTTCATGTGCATTTGTTTGTGTGCAACAAGACGGCAATAAAGAAGTACTGTTTTTTCCTACTGATTTCCTTCCTCTTGGAAGAAGCCACACTTTGGCTGCCTGCAGTGGGTGACAGTTGTTGCAAATCTCTTTCCTCACTAGCTGTTTGGGTCAGTGTGTACCTGACAACTGATACACGAAAGATGAGGATTCAAGTGCTATTTTCAGCATCCATCATCCACTGGTTTTGAGGCAGCAACCATTTACATGCAGAAAACCTGGAATGTTTCCTGTTGGGTCATTTTCTTTATGCACGGCTGTCCCACATGCACAGAGCAGACGGAGCTACCACAGGAATCTGCAAGGTTTGAATTTGCTCCTTCCTCTGCTACTGACCTGCTCAGACCACTGTGTCTTTCTAGGACTTGTCTACTTCTCTTGTAGGTAAAAAGGAATTAGAATTTTTAAAAATAATTTTAATATCTCTGAATGGGAACATTGTTTCAAAAGCTGGCATTAGGTTACTATTTAATTAAACACAACTCTCAGCTCAGCTGCCTTCTCAAAATTGCTATTTTCTTCCATGCTAAAATTTCCTGGACTTTATCAGACTTAAAGCTGATTTTTAACTTTCTGTTTAATGTTTGAACCTGCATCTCATGTATAAAACTGAACAGGTGTTTAGTATAAGGTCGTGAAGGGGTCAGGGGATGGGAAAAAGATGATGGTAAAAAGACTGAACCTATCTTTACAAAATTATTCTTGCATTCTTACTCTGTGGATGGTGTCTAGTCTGCAAGGTTTTATTTAGATGCAGGACTGTGCTTTTGAATCTAATCTTCCAATTGTCTTTACTTTCCTTGTTTTGGTTGATATCAGGGAGTAGTCATAAGACAAGAATCAATTCCACTTCAGGTGAAAGCTAATCTGCTTCCAGAAGCCTGTGAGAAGGGGCACTCCAGGAGCCAACCTAACACACAGTCCACTGGATCAAAGCAGAGATTTTCCTAAGTAAACATTATGAAGGGTTTATATTGAGGACTTTGGATTCTCAGCATCATTTGTTGTCTTTTACAGAGCTGTGTGTTGCACTACATTATTTGCTAAAATAGGCATTAGGTTCTTGGCACAGAACTTTTCCCAGTGATGCCTGCTTTTGCTTTATCTATATCATGACTTTGACAATCACATGACATGCAAAACCAGTTAATTTTGCATGAACTACGCTAGTCAAATGCAGAGTTGCAAAGATCAGACATGTATTTGGGAATGCATCACCCATGCAGTGAACATCAATTTATACTGTGAAGGGATTTTGCAGGAATATTCAAATTTTTTAGTATTGCTAACAGACCATAGTCCTTGGATTCGTGCCTTTTCTTCCTGGGACAACTGCTTTGTTTTGAAGTGCATTTTTTTTAAACACTAAAGCACTAGTTTGAAGTCATTATATTGGCACTCTTGTGCTGGTACAGGTTAAAGAGTCATGGCACCTCTGTATTTGCATATACTCCTTCAAACACAGAGAATATTACTCTGTGATGATAGTAGGCAACGCTTTGAACTCTAACTCTCTTTGACCTAACACCATTTCAGATTGGGCAGGCAGTGTGAATTTATCTCCTGCTTGATGCAGGTGATACAAACTGCCCTTCACTCTGCTGCAGTGACCTGGTGGTGCCCTGAGTGCAGCAGAGCTTGGTGCCCAGCTGTAGCTCCTGGTCCTGAATGCTTGTTCATGCCTATACACTCTTCTGTGTTCCCCTTGCTCTTCCACTCCCAGTGGCACCAGGACTGCTGCTGGTTTTGGACAACGCTCTTTCAAAATGGGTCAGGAAAACGTTGTAGCTTCTAACCTTTGTCCTTGCAAAGCCCAATCAGCTCTTTAATTCTCAACACAGCCTGTGAACAGTGCTGTCAGCACAACAAGGGCTGGGTGTTATGATGTGGCTGGAACACCTTAAATTCCAAATAACCTTGAACAAATGTCATGTTGAGACACAGTTTGAGAATCTAGACTTAAGATTTCCCTTATGGGGAACAAGAATTTCTTACAGGCTCTTAACTGCTGATTTTGCAAAGAGAGTCTACAGATTTCCGGTGGATTTCCCTCCTGTGCAATTCTGCCAGCAACTGGAGCACTTGGGTGCACACGAGCGGTCAAACAGTCTCAGAATCTGGAATGGTTGTCACACAGCTTGACTCTGCTAACAAGTCGTTGGAGCTCAAAATACCTAATTTTTGAGCTTCTTTCTCTGAGTGTGTATATATACACACATAAATATTTCATTATAAAAAGGTCAAGGAAATTCCATGATGAAGCTGTTCTTACACATTGCTAAGGCAGCGGGGTTAAATACTTGAAAACGAAACTCACAAAGTCAAACATACTGCAAGTACCCAACGGCAGAAATATATGACTCAGGTGAAAATTGTGTGGCCCTAGATATTTCCCTCCTGAGCAGACTTCCTATAGAGATTAAAGAGGAAACAATGTATATAGGTTCTCTGTGGTCTTGTACAGAGCACTCAGAAAAAGCTGGGGAAAGAGTTGCCAATTTCTTCCACGAACAAGCAGAGTGCGATGAATAAAGCTCCTTTCCAGCAATCCTCTCTTGTGCTACCACATTGCCAGTTGCAGGCACCCCACCTCTGACTGATCATGCCAAGGCCTTCTCAAAAGTCTAAGTATCAAAGCCATTATATGGATTTTCATTTTTTCCTGTTTTTCTGTCACCCTAGATGAATCAAAAAGTGACAATTTTTTATGCATAAGTCACAGATAGAATTTCTTTTCTTCAAGTTGACAAGCCTTCCCAAAGAGGTCTCACTACACTCAAATTTTCGCAAAGACAAAGGGCATTCACAGTTGAAGTTTGTACAAGACCTGAGGCACTTGATAAAGTATAGAAAGAGATATAGGGTGTTGCAAATGACTTGGATAACAATGCCCCCAGATTGCTTCAAATTGCATGAATGCCATGGAGAAGAATGAGAGGATCTCACAGTGCTAATACAGAAACTTCTGGACATGGAAGGGCACTGAGGTTGTCAACTAAATGTACCTGAAACTGAAAGTGGTTTCAGTTCCTTCCCTTAAAAGACATGGTAGTTGAACATTTCTTCAAAAATAACCCATGGAGAAAAAAAACTGACAAAAGAGAGCAGATATAGGTGTGTGCAGATCTTTAATAATGTAAGCTACCTTTGAGCTATTGGTTGCTTTCCTCTACTAACTCTTGGTAATGGTGTGTACTCTGTGTGGGCATGGGGCTTATGGCTCATATATTTCAAATCTATGTTAAACCTGGTTATGCTTGGTAGTAGTTGAAAGGAAAAGAGGAAGAGTGAATTATGTTTGTTTTGGCGGCAAAATGAGGCAAATCTTAAATTTTGACAGTAACTGCGAAAGCTTTTAAACCAAAACTGAAGCTGATTTCAGTTCTAATTGTGTATATTGTTTAGGTTACTATTAGGGAAATATATTTGGCAAGAATAAAAGGCTTGATTAATTATATAAACTAGAAATTAGTTCCAAACTTTAAAAAAATAATTTGAGAGTTTCCACAACAGTTCCTGGGGCACTACCCTTTGCAACCCTCCCTCAAAGGAATATTATTAAAACGGGCTTTGCACAATGCTGACTTAAGGTCTTTAAAGCATAAATTAATTGTAATATTTTATAGAGTTGAATTTACTCTATCAGATATTTGGGCTTCTTCAGTATTCTCTGGTACAGGCATCATGGAATAGTCTGTTGGGTTTTCTTGAGCACACAGAACAAACACTTGGGTTGATGGGGACTGAGGCAGTAGTTGAATATTGCAAGTAGGATGAATCCAAAAGACACATTTAAACAAGGAGAGGATTTTAGAACTCCGAGTAGACCTCAAAGCCCAGTAAGTACAGACTGGATGGGGCATGTGGTGAGGGGACTTGTATCATGATACCACCAAACAGAGTTAATACTAGAATTGATATTATTAAAAGAATAAATTTCAGCTTCCTGGTGGAAGTTTTCAGCTCACAGAAGCAATCTAAATTGTGTTTGTATGCCTTTATGTTTTTTAAACTTTTTTTTTAAAAACACACATTTTTATCACTAAATCTGTCTTTAACCTTTTTTATCTTAAGTTGGGCTTGTTGGGGATTTCTTTCCATTTTAAGTACTTGGTTCATATTCAGGCCCAACCTTTGAAACAGAAAGATAACAAGCTCACTGCTTTAAGCACACATTACTGAAACCTAGAGAAGGTCAATTATCAGTTGTTTAGCAACCAGATCAATTGTAGTCAAACAGCTCTGATTTTCTAGTTCCATTGAAGAAGCAGACAAGGCTTCAAATTAGAGGAAAGTGTTCCTATTAGACATGGGGAATATTTAAAATGTGCTTTTGATTTTTTGTACAGTTAGGTGTTTTCATATTCAAGAGGTTTGTATTGTCTTCCTAGAAAATATGTTTCCCTAAAATGTAGCCAGCCTCAACCTGCCATTTTGTCAGCTGCCATTGTTAAGATCAATGTTCTTTTTCCACTATTTATTTCTAATACACATATTTTTTAACAATCCTTTCCACTGCTGTCAGAGTTGTGCCAGGTGTAGGATGTAAAATACGTAATGTATTTTTTATTGTGCCAATTTTCTTCCTAATTTAGTTATTAATATCTTCCCAGTATCTCAGCAGGCTCAGCAGAGCAGAGATGATAACGTTGCTTATTTAATACAGGTAATGCAGTCTTGCAGGTCCTGTATGTTCCAGGTGGTTCTCCAGTACTCAAATAGCATTGCTTAATCACATTGCAGAGGAAGTTCAAGGAGAACTGATCCTCTAAAATGTTAAGGTCTGTGTGGAGCCTGATGGTTGGGCTTGTGACTGTTTGCAGCAGAGGGAACAGAGATCATTTCTGTCTAACTTTCAAGGTAGATTTTTCAACATGCAGAGCAGGACAGCAGCCACGAGGACAGCTGGTTTTGATGTGGCACGTGAAGGCAAATGGATGTGGCATCTAAACTTGTGTACTTGAAGAAGTGTATTTTGGTGGTTTATGTTGTAGATTAGATGGTATGTGGAAGCTGCACAGTTGCTGGATGGTAGATCACTGACCATGATAGTGTCCTGAGTGCCTTACTGAACCCTTCAACACATGCAAAGAAAATGAGCACTGGTAGGGAAATTGTTAAATGGGGTGTAAATGCTGGGCCCTGCAAATCTCTGTCTCAGTGAAGTCCTAACACTGATTTTTCTCAGGAGTCCATATGCTGTAGATGACAGATGGAGTACTGAACTTTGCCTTTCAGTTAGAGACAGGCTGGCAAACAGAGTGACAGTGGCTTTCATTCCACTCTTCATGGTCTGATTATGTTTTTCATATCCATTAAACACCTCACTCTAAATAGAATTACCAGCAGCCATGTCAGATTTGTCCTAACCTATTAATCCACAGGGGTAAAGGGGTGACTGGTTGTGAAGTATAACAAGGGGCTGAAGAGATATTTATTATCAGGGCACTTACTACTTTCTAGGGCATTTACTCAAGAGGCTGATTTTATTTTGCTTTTGAATATTCAGGAAGGTAGCTGGGCTTGTGATATGATGCAGACTGCTTAATTCATCCCGCGTAGACCTGCCTTGAGCAAATAACAAGATGGCAGTGAGAACTGATTAGAAAAGAAAGTCAGAACTGTTGGGAAACTCACATCTCATGCTCTCAAATACTCTTCCAGCTTCACATTATCTGTCTTTTTTTTTTTTTTCATAGACTTTCAGCCTTTTCGTTTGACTTATGGCATTAGCAGCTGTTAGAAATATACACAGAAGAGATTGCTGCTGCCTTTTGACTCAGTGCAGGAAGGGCATGATGCAAAACCTTCCCTGGTGGGGAAGGAAGGTGGGGAGTGGTTTTTGATTATTTTTAATGATAACATTGCTGGGTGAAGATAGGAAAATAGTTGTTCCCAGTCTTTGATCTAAGTAGCATGCCAACCACCAGTAACAAAGACAGCTGTTAGGAAATCAGGTAGACAACAGAGCCCTATGTTGTTCTGTTTGTTTTTCTTACAGAAATGAAAAGTCTTGTTTCCCAGAGTGCAGGAATCAAATGACAGCAGGTAGCATTTCTCATACTGATTCATGGCTTCCTCTAACTAGTGGCACTGCCTAAAAGCTGCCCTCCAGACTCTTCCTCAGTTCAGAAAAGCCCACTTGTTCTCAGGAGCTCAGATTCTCCCCAGCTATATGCATGTGCTGCACACTAGGTTCCCCTTCTCCAAGGGATCTCATTCTACAGTGAAGCTCCATTCTTGTGTATGTTGCCTCATATCAGTGTGCTCCACAGGAATTGGGGATAGGAGCTTAAACCTTCCCCATTTACTCTGCAAATAGTGTGTCTAGGTGTGTAAAAATTCAGTGATGTAGTGCTAAAGCTTCAATATCCTTACTGGGAAAGGGGAAGCTGTCACCAGTCGCATGCCATTAAATGCAGGACAATGAAGTCCTGCTAGTTAAACTTCTGGGGAGTTCCTGCCCAAAGCATGAAGAAGTAGCTGGTTGCCTCAGATCAAAACATGCTGGGTTCTCTTAGCACTTGCAGGAGATCTTAAGCAATAGCTAGTTTGCCATGTTCCCTCCTCCCTTATAATTTCAGCTATGGTAAGCCTCCATTCCTGCAGCATAGGTCCACTGGGGATTCAGCACCCCTGCTTCCTGAGACCTTATGATACTTTACTGCCAAGTGAAAAAAGCTGCCTGGGTAGAAAGGCTGTTGTATAGTATCTTGGGAACACAGAGATACAAAATGTTTACTCCTACAAGCTTTTTGGATCTGGTTTATTCTACAAATAATACGCTGATAATCAGTTGTCATTGGTTTTTTGTTGGGTTGCTTTGTTGGCTTGTTTTTTGTTTGGTTGGTTGGTTTTTTTCTGAATGCTTATTTCACAAATAATGTAACTGACCCAGAAAGAAAGACTCCAGTCTTCAGGTAGATCAAAAGGCTAACTTTAATGAAAGTAGTGAGTCTTTTATAATGTGACTTGCTAAGGTGATACTTGATTGGTCTCCAAGTAGAAACATCTCACAGTATTGGTGACTATGAATAGCACACTGTGAAGAACCACAACTATAAACAATGATTACAGAAAGAGAGATAATGATTGTTTTAATTCTTTCCTCTAAGATTCCCAGGCTCAGCCTGGGAGAAATTATCTCTGTTCTTTCTTCGACTGAACTGAGAATCTCCACATGTAACAAACCTTTCAAAAATTAGATAAAGTCCCTTTACCACTTCTTTCAAGATACACACCTTACATTATGGTTTTGATGTCCCAATTGAGATTTTCGATCCAACAGTAGTTTTGCATCCTGATCACCTTTCATCTGTGACCTCCATGTTACTTATGACTTATGCCTTGATTCCTAATCAAGAGGCCCCTCCTATGGATGAATTTTGGATCAGCTCCTGGCTCAGATGATGCTGGAGCCATGATGCTTGGACATTGGACAGTTTCCTGAGAAAATAAACCTGGCTGGTCTCTGCATACCTGCCCTATTTGGATAACCCCTAGAGAAAAATGGAAAAATTACCTCTTCTTTGCATTTGAGAAGAAAACTTTCATCACGGGATCCCAAGAGATCTTCAGAAACATGTATTTCAATTAGTCTTGTGAACCCATGGAAAGCTGCTCATGCCTGCTTCAGCTACTTTGCCTGCTGATATGTTGCAGTAAGATGGATAACTGGATGCGATTACTTGATTTGCCTAAATCATACTTTATACTTCTCCATATTTTCTCTGCTGATGCTTGCAAGTGTCTACTGTAGCCATGGTAAATCCCCTTTTAAGGCTTTGTTTTTTCTGACAGTGTTTGTTTACAGGAAGATAAATACTATAATTGATTATTTTGCTTTACAATCCTAGGTGAGAACAAAGCAGTGATGATGGTTACCATGGGGCAGCAGGATGAAGTCAATACCATGCATCCTGCCTGAGGCTGACCTCATTTAGTTGACTTCAGGATAAAAATTACATTGTCTTAATTTCACTAGGCTTTTCTATCACAATTTCTTATCAGAAAATTCTGCAGCATTATTCTCTGGGGAAGGAAGGCCAGTGTATCACAAGGCTGAACATTACTTTTATATTTCCCAGTACTCCTGAACTTTGGTTTAAAGGAACACTGCTTCCCAGTATTTTTCTGTTTTCCATTTGCATTGTTCTCTTCCTTTGACCTTCCTTTTGCCATCCTGAGTAACATTTCCCTTTACAGTAACCTTGAAGAGAGATCTCCTTATCTGCATATATGACTAATCAGTAAGGTCTTATGATTATTATAAAGCAGTTTGTTGGAGGTGGGAATTAGAGCATGAAACAGGGACTGAGGAAGCCAGATTTGCAGTCCTTGCTCTACTAGTGACTGACTAGATATGGCCTTCAGGAAGAAAATTTGGCCTTAGTTTTCAGATGTGCTGATTTAATTTTTAGTCTTTTGCCTCTGGTTTTCTTTTCTTCATTGTTTTGGGGGAAAAGAGTTGCCCATGGCATGCAAACCTGCTATTTTGTTTTACCTCAAAATATGTCTCAGTCTGGGCACTCAGAAGTACAAGCTGATTTTAGAAATGGTTACGAGTAGTGTTCATTACCTATTACCACAATGAGGATGAACTCTTTCTTGCAAAATGTTATGGGTGAATGAATGCACTAGGTGGCACAGAGTTATGAGTTCTGAGAACTTGATTATTTCTTCTTTATGTTTTACCTGTAACTTCTGTGAATATCCCTGAATTTGTTAAAGAATTCATCATCAGGGGAAAGAAAGCAAGGTTGATTTCTTAAAGCTGAGGATTACAGATGAAGGTAAATTTAGAGTTAACTCAGTATGAGAGAGTGGAAGGAATAAAATCTCTGGCACTTGCATTTATGAACTATGATTTTACTGAGTTCTTCATATTATTTTCCCCACAATCAGCAGATATAACTAAAGACAGGAACAATATATTAGAGTGAATGAAGAGGAAAAAAGTGTTTTGAAAATACCTAGGATCCACACTTTCAGTTGTCATTTGGCAGGTGCTGTCTGTCTGAGAAGTGTCCTTAACATGACCCTTTGTGGGTAGGTCAGGAGCCCTCTCCTTTGGCTGAACCATCTTTCTGAGATCCCATGCTCCATCTCCCAGCAGGAACTTGCCAAGCTGTGCTGGGCTGCACAGCTCCCACAACTTTCCCTGCCTCAACCACATCCCAGGCTGCTGCCAGGTCCTTCCACTCAGGGCAGGAGCAGCCTGTCAGATGTGTACATCCCCCATGTGGGGCCAGAGAGAGGACTCTTGCCAGGGAAAGAGAGAGACAGAAAAGGGACAAGAGAGGCTGACATGAGCCATCTGGATTTTTTATTCTTGTATCCTTCTGTATTCCATCAAGCTGTCTAGGCCTCCCAGAGCAGCCCCACTCTTAGGGATTCTTGAGAATCATGGCATTAGGTTAGACAGTGAAAAGGGAGATGTAGGGTCTAGCAGAGTCAGTAAGAGTAAAGTAAAAGTCAGTAAAAGCAGAATTTTGCTGCAACAGATCCAGCTTCACTAACACTTCGTAAATATCCATTTTCTTTTTTTCTTTAAAGTATCCTCAACTTGCAGTTTTGAGCCTTCTTTGGACTGAGATTGCCTGGTGGGGAGTCAGTACATGTCCCTGAGCCATGGGGCCTCTGATGTGAGGGAAATATGTGTGCCTCCATCCCACCCACCCTCAGGCTATCTGAATTTTAAGATGAGTTGGCCATAATCCAACGGTGGCAGGATTTCATAGACAACTCCTCTAGACTGTGCTAAAGCGCTGTGTGTAAGAGTAGTCTTATTTTACACTCTTCTCCACAGTTTTGTTTCTTATAAGTCACCTGTGTGTTTTGGCATCAGTTAAGAAGGAAAAAAATCTGGCAGTTCTGCTGTAGTCAGATTTGGCAGTCTCACTGGTTACTTCCAGTAATTATCTCCATGTCACAGATATGCTCTTGGTGCCAGTTTTAGGACAACCTTCCACCTTTTTGATGTTAAGGAAATGGATTCTTTAGGAAACTGTTTTTGTCCGAGAACCACCCCTTCTTTAAAAATGCTCTCACTGTGATCTTTCACAAAGACTGCATTCAAAATTTGAAATATGCTGATGTGCAAATAATTTCAATAGCTGACCTGCAGAATCTGTTGGCAGGGCTGCAAGAGGCAGTTTGCTCTGATTCCAGCTGCCTGCTTCATTTTGGCAGCTGCACGCTTTCTGGCTCAGGCGCCTGCAGTCTCTTGTCCAAGTTAGGAGCTAGACAAACTCTATTCACTGTCCTGTAAGTGCACCTCAGCTTATCATCTACGTGAAGAATTAGACCTAAAGCTTGGGCTGCCTTCTGCCTCCCAAAGTTATTTTAAATGGACCCAGGAAAGCTGGATCAAGGATGTGCAGTGGTGGCTGTGGCTGCCGGAGCCCCGCTGCGGAGGGGGCGATCGCTGCCTTGCCTTGTAAGGGTATCTGTGGCTGCAGAGTGCTGCCAGCCACCCTGAGCAACAGCAGGAGGCCTTTGAAAGCAGCCCAGCACACAGGGACAGGTCCTCTGACAGAGCAGATGCTGAAGCAGATGTTAAGGCCACACTGAGGACCACTGAGTTCAGCATGGCAGGGTTGTGGCAGGAGATTGCTTTCAGGAGATAGATGTGAAATTCTTAGGTATGGCTTGCAGTGTTGGTGTGCCTCTCTGTTTAAAATCCTCACACCTCTGCCACAAAAATATTTTTAAAAGTTTTGCAGACTTTTTGTAAGTTAGTTTAAAAACAGGTCTTTGAAACAAAGGGTTTTTATAAAGACTTTCAGACCCAAAGAAAATGAAGGTAGATACCCTAATGCATACAGCACAGAGCATGAGCTTTTTAACATTGTTCTGCTGCTATCATAAATGATGTTTCTGACATGTTTTGAGGTCTGCATGTAAGACTGCATGTTCACTTACCACTTACTGACTTTGAGGTCCAACCCATCTTCCAATTATCCTGTGATTCTGCAAATGTGGTCACATGTCAGAGGAGGGGAGGAGCACCCATAGTGTTAAGTTACCTGCACATATGGACATACATCTGTACATCTGTTGAGCCACATGAACATAACCTCTCTTTGGCAATGTGTTGCTGCAGTTTGCTCTCCAGGTCTGGCACTCCTGACACTGAGGGCAGGCATGGAGATGTGGTGCTGCCCATGATGATGGGGGTGTCTGGCACTGCTCCTGCGGGACAAGAGGTAGGGGCTGAATGATGGAGATAACATATGGCTGACAAGAATAAGCACTGACCAGCAGAACTCAAGGACAAGATATGAGGAACAAAGAAATTCCTTTTTAAAACAAAAGTCATGCACTGTTCATGCCAGATGCAGTTTTTTCACAGTTGGCATTGGTGGCATTGTCTTTGTAATGGTAGCTAGCCAGACAAATCTGGGATCCAGTTGATAAATGGCATAAAAGGAAGTGCTTGTGGCTTATGCAGTCTGGTGCTTTGTGCCCCAGTGTATTTTATGCTCCACTCCTACATAGAGCTTTCCAAGCTCTGACCAGTGACATTTTACCTCGGTATTGCTATGGTAGTCCCCTGCTGCCTCAGTACCCAGCTTGTTTTCCTCTTGGAAAGCTCAGTTTTGCCTGGAGGGATGGCTCAGCTGATGAGGCAGCTGTTCTATTGTGGCAGATTTCAGCCTGGTGCTATTAAGAAAAAAAAAAAAAAAAAAAAATTGGTTCCAGTTTATCCTAACCATCTAAGCCCTAAATTGAGGTGGTTCAGCAGCTGCCTCAGGAACAGCTGAGCTGCCTGTGCAGAAGGAACATAAACTTCCCAGAGAGGGGCAGCTCAGACTGATAGTTAAGGGCAGGAGTAACTACTTGTGTCAGTTTCTAGGTGCACAGGTTGTGTGGCACATCTCAATATAGCAAAGGAAATTGGAGTTGTGGGAGATGTCTTTGTGAGCCTGTAACAGAGCATTTCTATGTCAGTGACAGAGAAGAGTACGTGATGAAACATTGTGCAAATGTTGTAGGAAAAAAGCTATATTTAGCTGCTCTAAAAATTGCTAAGCATCAGACATGAGGGAAATGGCTGTGGCAACCTACGCTATTCCAGTTTCACCTGTTGCAGTGTTTTTTAAGTCTAGAAATATCTATAAAATGAGTTACATAGCAGTTAAAACTTTCCCAGAAGAGGTGTAAACAAACTAAATTCACTTGCTGAAACAGCTATTACTGAACTATGAAGTGACCTTGTGCTGTGTGGATTCGCTGTAATGCAAACCATCTGCACGCTGAAACAATTAAAGCCTTCACATCTCCTAGGAGTTTCCTTCCTCCGATTATAACTTATGTGCTGTGGTAGAAGCACAGAGGTAAACAGCTAGTTAGAGTGGCCCTCTGTGTCTGTGTGTCTGTGTAATTTTATGGTGCAGCACACACAAAACTATTTTCATTTGAAGTGGCAGCCAGCTTTCAAGTAGAAAATATAGCATAGGCTTGGTACCAAATGCTGGAGCCATAGCTTGTAAGACAGCCTAAGTTAGACACATCTGCTCTGCTCCTCTGCTTCCCTTCCCCCAGCCTCCTCTTTGGATGTACCAAGTTTTCACGAAGCACAGGTCATGCTGGAGAGGCAGCACTTGAATACAGCCTGCTCCTGTGTAAGGGTCCTCTGCATGTGCTAAACTGAAACCCCTGCCTTCTGTAAGAGCAGAACCTGAGTGTGCTGAGCCTGGGCTGTGTCTGAACTGAAAGCCTTGGATAGCAATTACACATGATTTTATAAAAAATTTATTTAATTTACAACTACTTCAGTTTCCAGAAGTTAAGAGTTTACACTCTTTAAAACCATAAAAAATCAATCTACAGCCGTGGCATTAGAGTTTGGATGTTGCTGTGGTGGGAAAATACCAGAGATGTTGCTTCTGTAGGATTGCTGTACAATTTGCTGTGTCCCACAACTGGCAAAGTTTCATATTCAAATCTCTGCACTATAAAACCTCTTTTAAACACATTCTTCCACCATTTATGTCCATACAGACAACAACAGCACTAAAACCTCAGATCCTCCCTCTTCAGATCACAGGAAAGAGTAACCATGGAAGCTCAGTAAAATGAAAAAATAAATTTATTTCATAGGAATAGGGGTTTTTCCTGGAAAAAAGTTTTAGACACTAATTTTTAGAAAACATTCATTTAGATTAACATTCTAGACAATGTAAACATAAGTCATGTAAACATAAGACTGTAAAATTAAAATAATTAAATATTTCTCTTTTAAAGTTAAGTCTGAAAAGTAATGAGTAGTTGCAGCATGGTTTCTGAGCCAGCTATGATTATTTGTGGGCAAAGGCTTCCATCCCAGGGAGTGACCCCTGGCATCTGGCCAGGTCCCATAAAGCACCTCAGGCCCACATTTCTCAGAGCAGGCTGCATCCTACATGCCTATATGTGTGGATTCCGGATATGGCATGCATGTTTTATCTGTTCAAAGTGCCTGGAAAATGGGGGGGAGGGGCTGAGTGAGTGACACTGGCTGGGATAGTGTAAGAGAGTGGTGAAATGCAGAAAAAGACTGGGGGGCTCCACACTGCCATGATGATGTGATTTCTGGTGCTGACTACCCTTGGAAGAACCTTGTGGGAATTTATAAAATTAGAGGGCTTTAGGAAACTGCAGAAGACAGGCCTCAGACACAGCAGAATTGTGAACAGTGCTAAAGCAGCAGAAAAAATTATTTAAGCTGTAGAGAAGACATGGGAATAAGAACAACAGAGCTGTGTACAAACCTCTGGGGTTTGTTTTGAAGGAAATGTAGTGATTTGCTGTAAAGAGGGCTCACAAATGAACTAACACGTGAAATAAGATTTTTCAGAACACCAGACCCTGGGGCTGAGCTGGGAAAGGGAATTATTTGGCAATGTTGGTTCAAGTCTGCTAAATTGTAGTTCATTTATATGTTATGCATAAAAGACTACCTATAGCAAATAGACAAAATCTATCAATTGCTAGATTTATAGTTTCCTCTGTGACCTGAGTACTGACCCATGTATGACCTCTGCTGCAGGCTAGAGAAGTAACGAGGGTCTTGGTCATGCCCTGCATGAAGGGTTTGCAGGAATATGTTAAGCTTGAGGCAGTCAGTCATGAAAGAGGCATTTCCCACCTTACAAGTACATGCCTTTGAGACCCAAATAGATCCCCTTTGTGTTTATTTTTATAACATCATGGGGGTTTTGTTAATGAAACAGATGAAAAAAAGTAATGTCAGCTTCCCTGCATCAGCCCAGGGCTCAGGCTCTGACTTCCTCACCCACTGCAGGGTGAGACGTGGCAGTCTGTAGGGGCATAAATGGCTTCTTTCCCTCGGGGTGGGAATGGTCTCCTACTGCATTTAAGTGCATATATTGTTTTTTCCCCTCTGGTCACCTCTTTTTTCCCCCCAAAGTGCTGCCTGATTGATAAAATGTAGGCAGAGGAGAGCAAGAGCCATACTGAACTAGGATGCCTCTGGCAAGGCTACAGCCCCTTGTGCTCTGCAGCTGTCCTGGACTTCCCATTGATGTAGAGCATCCACTTCCTCCCTTTCTCTTCCCTCCATATGTTAAATCTCCTAAACTGAGGATTTGCAATGCTGTGTGCACATCATTCCATAATTTTGAAAGAAATTAAAAGCACCACATTTTCCTTTTTTTTTCTCTTTCCTAGTTCTCCAGTATCTTCTCAGCCCTAATACATATGCTTTCCTTAGCTGTGTTTTCACATAGATTACTTTTTAAATTATGTGGAAACCCAGAGCACCAGAAATATTTCTCTGTCTGCTCTGGGGTGCCCTGACCCCCAGGGGAGCACTGACTTTGACCCTCATACATGCAGAAAATTTCCTAGACTTCAAGACAGACTAGAATCCACAGAAGTGTGAAATAGATTATAGAGAGTAGTGTATCACTTGGTGAGAAATTTAGGTTTTAGGATTTTTCGTATGTTGTGGATGGAAGCAAGATGGAGGGCACAGGGTGTTGTCCTGGGTTTCTTGTTCATGCTGCTTCCTTCTTCTTCATGGGTTTGGGTGGCATTTTGTGATTGGGCAGAAAAGTCTGCATTGTGAGCTCTTTGGGATCAGTTATTGGGTTAAAAGGGAAAATAATCTAGGTGTCAGTTCTTAATTGGATAGTTTAGCCTTAAAAGACCTTGTAACAAGAGATTGTGAGCCATTTTGTGCCTTCTAACGAAAAACTGCCAAACTCACAATAGTGAGACTGCTTTACTGATAAGAAACAATAAACACCTGAGTCCAAACATGAACTACTGTCTCAAGTGCCTTCAATCCAGACCCAGAGAAACCAATAAAATTATTTTAGTTTCTAATTTTTCAGTATGTTTTTTCTCTAAATCTTCCTTCAAAATTAGAAACTTACATCTCAGCTTTCCTAAACATGTGCTGTTTTTTTCATCCAGAAATCTCCATAGACATTTGTTTTGGAATTTTATGGAATTCTGGTGAGGAAAAATTAGTTCTATTCTAAAATATTACCTTTTTAATTTGGGTTTTACTTTCCCGACTTGACTATTTCTCACTTCCAACTTTTTCCTCTTCCTGCTGTCCTGTCTCTTCTTCAAACTGTCTTACTGTTTTCTCCCCTTGCAGCAGTGCTTTCTCAGTGAGGGAGGGAGAGTGTGATAGCAAAGATGGGAATCAGGAAGGTCTTGGGTCAGTGAATGGGACACAAACCAAATATGAAAGGAGTTAGTGAGATTTAGCTAAGAGAAAGCTCGATTCAGGGCAGAACTTTCAAAGGTGGTCACACCCTGCTGAAAATGTGAAAAATGTTGATCTTGGGCAGCACTGCAGAAGTACAGAGGCCAAAGCCCAATTACCTTGCACTGGCAGCTGGCAGCTCCTCCATGGCCCGCTGGGCTAGGGAGCTGGGGAGGGAGTAGGCAGAGTAGGCAGGTGGGGCTGCCCTGCTGCAGCCCCCAGCACTTCAGCAGGCTGGGCTGGCTCCACAGGCACAGGGCACTGTACTTCAAGGAGACTTTTTCCAGATTTTTCCAGCTAAGGGTGGACTGGATGGATTAGGCAGGCATTTCAGCAAACAAGTTGTCAGATCTGTTGTCCTGTCAAACAGCATTGTTTTTCTGGGACAGTTGTCTTCATGGTCTGCTCTTGAGATGATTTACTAGGAAGTCCTAAACTTATGTGGGCAGCTTCTAGGGAATTTCTATGATCTACTGCAGTCAGACTTACTAAACAGAGCAGAATGTCATCTCATACACAGTATGACAAGACAATTTCTAGTTCTTTGTCTAGGAAATGACAATTGGGATGTGATTCCCAGACCAGAAGGCCCCTTCCCCCACCAATTCACCAGTTTGAGGACAGATGCTGGGAATCAGATTGCAGCTACAGCACATTAAGGCTCACATTTTCCTGGTATCCACAAAGCATGCTGAGCTTCCACAGTTGTGGTTTCTATACTTAAAACAGAAGGTCCTAGTTAATTTTACTGCCCTGAGTATTTTCATACACTGTTAGCAATTAGGAACTGAATTAAAAGTAGGAGAATGTCTGTTTTCTGTACACTTTGTTATAGAATATTTCCTTGACATTATATTCTCTCGTGCAGTAGCTCTACCGCTTACCCTGGCAAGGCATGGGTGCTTGCAGAGAATTGGACAACAGCACTCCCAAGCCTCTGAGCTTCCTTTGTGCCAACTTTTGCTTATGCTTAGGTCTGACTATTCACATCAGTGGGACTGTGTGAGTAAGGATGTTTATTTACCTGTTTATTGAATTGGAGTTTCTGGGCTACATCTGGGTCCTGACAGACTTTATCTGACATTGCTGGGGCTGGCTATAGCATAAGCTAAAAAGGCTATTGCTGCAGGGAATGGATTGCCAGATGGAACATGGCTCTCACCTTTGAATTCCCACTAGTACTGACATATCCCTGATCCAGCCTTGGAAATGAGAGTGAAGGGCAGGGCAATTCTTCAGTACATTTGAACAGCTCTCTTGAGCCCCCTGATTAAACATATTTCAGACATATTAAATATTTTTTCATAATTTGTATTATAAAATCTACTTTTTTGGATTTTTGACAAGAAAGTACCTGTTTTATAATGCTGTCTATAATCAACAGGAGAGGAAGAAAGGAAAATTACTAACAAGCCTATCTGTTTTGGAGTGCACTTCTGCCTAACTGGGATGCAAAAATACTGATAGGAAAATGCACACCAGTACAGCAAAGGACTGTTTTATCAGCCTTATCAAGATCCTTTCAAAGGCAATGGGAGTCTTTCCCATTGGGTTGGTCCCAGTGGGTTTTGGGGCAGGGCAGGATGTGGGAAGGTGAGTGCTGATACCATATGATGAGGCCAGACTCCATGTCAGTATCTTCAAACTGCAGAAACAGTCCCTTGGGGAAGGGTGTACTTGTGGTCTTATCCTGGCTAACACTGAGTCATCTTGCTAAGCAGAATTGATGACATATCTGTGTGACATAAAAAGGTGTAGAATATTCTGGAAAGCTGTCAGACTCTAACACAAGGGTGTTGGTAATTCCAAAACTGTTAGAAATGTACAATTTTTTCTTTATAGCTTTAGGTAGCAACAAGATAAAGAATCCTCCAAACTATGTGCATGTTTGAAATTATGAATAGCTCTATTGATTTCAGTCAAACTGTGCATTTAGGTAGGTGGCCATATGTTTGTAGCATCACAAGAAAGGAGATAAGCACAAATCTTGTTCCATCCACTTTCTCTCCCCCTTCAAACTAATGGAGGTCTGACTGGTCTGAGCACAAAGCTTGGGATGGGAAAGGTGAACTTACTCTTATTTCTGTTATCATCTGACCAGTCCAAGTATGGTAGATGGAGAACAGAGATCTGGTGAGGGACAATGTGCACACATATAAGAAAGTGATTACACAGGTTATTTTTAATTTCCAGCTATGTCCCATTATTTCTGAGGATTTTGGATGAAAATGTTGCGCCAAAGGAGCTTAAGGTCTGGGCAGAATCAAGAATTTGAAGAGCCGGAAAAGGATTCCTGACAATGCTGTCTAAGGTTGTGACTGCCATAACAAGTACCTGTCCCCATGGCATTTCTTCACCACGGGTTGGGGAAAGGCTGTTTACCTGGCTCCTGTTTGTTTTCAGTCTGCACTCATGTGCCTGTGCGGCTGGAATGACCTTGTTTGAATTAACAAGTTGCTGGGGTATGAATCAAAGGATAATTGTCACTGCTGCCAGTGGTACTAAACAGACCTGAGCCATTAATTCAAGACAAATGAGAGAAATGAGTAAACAGAAAGTTTACTGGTGTAAGGAAACTGCAGGCCTGAGTGGATGGTCTGTGTGGGTTGTATTTCAAATTTATTGCTTTCCTTTGATCATTTGAAATTACTACTGTTTTCAGCTGGAATGTAGAAAAAACTAAGCCCACACAATTAATTTTTTATTCTGATTTTAAAGGGACAGTCTGTCACAAGCTTTCTTCCTCTGCAACTTGTTTTTAGGACATGATTTTGTCATATGGGCATAATTTAAACAACTAACATAATGGAATAATTATATTTCCCAGTTAAATGTGTTACACAGAAGCCAAATCCAATGTGCTATTTGGTAGGAACCCCTTTGGATTTCACTCCTAAGCATATCCCAAGATTTAGTATGTCCCATAGGGACTAATCATCAATAAGACTACTGGGGTTGGGGACAGGGTTTGCAAAGACATATGAAGACAGAAAATGGGAAGAGGAGAGAGACTCATAGCACCCCAGAAATTACCAAAAGGGTTCCTGAAACAGCCAGGGGCTAGGGGCATCTGGCAAATTCATAGCAGCTAGAATAAAATACTGCAAGGGTTGTTAATGAGACTCTTCCTGAAAAGCACTGGTGAAACTGGAGGGATACTAAAGCAGACTTAGAAGGTGTAAGGAAGTTTAGTTCCTGTGATGACCTTTCCTTCCCTCAGCCCATGTCCTGCTTCCCTTCACTTTTCCCACCCTACGGGAGGTTGCTGCCCACAGCTGTGGGGCCACCACAGGTCCTGCTTGCCAGTGTGTCCAAGCACCCTTGCAGGATTTCAGCCAGGGGAGACCGAAAAGGGGAGATAGAAAGGGAGGAATTATTCTCTTGAGGAGAAGAATTCTTCTTCTCCCCCTCTTGAGGGAGGAATTCTTCTCTTTACTTTTTAAATTATAATAGAAATGTAGTCTTAAATGCCATAGGACCCTCCGACCCATGCCATACCTTTTTCCTTTCCTGCTCCTTTGACCCAATGACTTTCGATGTGGCCTGACACAAGCCTGGAGAGAAGACCAAAGCTTGTGTGCAGAAGTGACCATCTTGGTCCCGAGCCTCAAAGCAGAATTACTGGCCAAGTCAATGTTTTGTAGCTTTCGCATTTCAATGAGTCCTCCCAGTTTCTCTGTCAGAGGGCTGAGAGGATGTTTTAGAAACATGTAAACATCATGCAGTTCGTAATGGAGTTAATGTAAACTCCATAGGATGTTTTATCAGTTGTCCCTTTGTTTAGTCTGGGAAGCAGAAGAATGGGAGGAACAAAAAGAGCCCTCAAATACCCAAAAGGTTTCCCTAAAAAGCCAGCAATGAACTGTTCTACCTCTGTTTTGTTTGTTAAGAAACAAATGGGCAGCGTTAAGGATTCAAAATGAGATGTTAATAAAAGCTTTCTAACTCAATAAATAACTTAAACACTGGAAGGGATGGCCTATAGTGGAGGTGCTACAGCACCGTACTGTGTTTCAAGAATGGTTTAGCTAAAGGGCTGTTAGGGATGGTGTAAAGTACTTGGTTATTCTTCAGAGCAGGATATTAATTGACTGAACTAACAGTCTGTGTAATCCTGTTCAACCATACTTTCCTGAGGTTTTTGATTACTTCAATAGAGTGACATTTTGATACAAATAAAGCAATAAAGCTGCAGGACCTTGTGAAGCAATCCACCTCTGTGCAATTTGATATCTGGTTCTAAGGGTTATTTCAGTTAGGGTAGTTCAAAGTCCTAATTCTTGCCTGATTCATAAAGTTATTCACAGCTGTTTTGCCATTTAGGAAGTCCTAAGCTTCTCTGGAAGTTATGTTTGATACTTCATTTCTCTCAGTTGACTCTCCAAAACCACAAAATGCTTTAAAACTGAATTTTATCCTAGAAAGGAACAGTCATTTAAATTATTGTTCCTCCTACACAACAAATCAGTGTATGTCACACAGGTTATCTTTGTGATTGCTTTTTATTCATATTTTATTCATGAGATTCTTGCTTTGAAATAAAGTGCCTATTACTATTTTAGGTTGTGTTACTTGAGCCACCACTTTTAACTGGCTACAGTCTAAAAATACTATGAAATTCTATCTATGTCATCAAGCTTTAATTAAAAAAATGTTCATTCTCCTTTTCTTCATGGGTGCCTTTGTAGCACTACTTGCTACTTGAACATAATGATTCATCTCAAAAAAGCATCTCCCTCTTCTCTTCTGGCTAACTGCCTGTGTGATCCTATGATAACTGATTGACAGCTTATTTTCTTGTGGGATGGGATTATTTCTCAGAAGGACTGATGGGGATCCTTGTAATGTTCTGTGTTTCAGATCTCACTCCTGTGCCATACTCCTTGGCCTTTAATTTTTTTTACTTAATCATTAATCCATAATTCTCCCTAAGAACAAGTATGCTTTCAGAAAGCTTATTACTATCCTGACACATGGCTATTTTTATTTTCATTATGAAGTGCTGTTTGCATTTTCTTTGTTGACTATTTAAGAGGCCTGTCAGAATAAACCAAGAGTAGTGCAAGTGGTGTAGATGTTTCAGTGCAGCACCTAACAAAGAGCCTTCAGTCAATCTTGCCTAGGTAAGATTAAAAAGTAAATTTGAGAATGTGGAAGAGTAATCATCAGGGGATAGGAACCTTAAAAATATGGGCAGAGAGTAGCCAGGGGACAGTGAAATCCACAGGGGTACCAATTGATCTTTAAGTATCTCCCTTGAAAAATACTTGGTTTTGGGTATGTTACTTTCAAGCACCAAACAAATCAACACTGAAAGGCATCACATCTGTTTGTACCTTGATGTGAATTGTTTGGCTCAGTGCCACATCTGAAAAAAAATTAAAGTAAAAAATCAAAATTAGTAGGCTTAAAAACTGAGCTACAGTGGAGGATTGAACTCATACTGGAAGATATATCACAATAAACTTAGACATGTTGACTTCATTGTTTTTTGTTGCAGCTAGAGAAAATGATTATGTGAATTTGGTGCTATCAATATAAATGATGCTTTATAGATGAGGCGAATGCCATGCCTTGCTGCTAGGGAATATATAAACTTGAGCCCAGGACTTGTAACTGATCTTGCACAGATGAACTTGAGCTCTGTTGCAGCAGCTTATTGTCTCAATGATCCTCTTTGCCAGCCTCAAGTTACACCCACACACTATCAGGTTTGAGACTGCAGCCAAGCAAACAAGTTATACACACAGCTATGCCTCTTGCTCCTGGGGAGTCCATCAAGTGTGCCAGCAGATAATATATAAAAATACCTTTGTAGTTTGAAAACACAAATACCATTTTTAATCACACCTGAGCCACTTAAAATCCTTCACCTTAACTGTGATCATGGACATGGGTGTTTTCCCCAAAGGTTTTGTAAACTGGAGTTGCTGGGTCTTGGACAGGTTCAGAGGCATGCCCAGCAGATCTCTGGGGTGACTTCCTCTTGGCATGGGTCTGTGCTCAGCGAGCCAGGTAACACAGAGCTTGTTTGTTCACAGCGAGCATTTTAATATGTTTTAGTCGCATTCAAGTAACTTGGCATTCAACTTAAAGCTATCTTGCATACCACAGGGCTTTACAGAGCCAACAAGTAGGCTCAAGAGCTAACACATCTGCATTTACACTGTTAGACTCAATTATTTGTTTTAAAAAGCTATGATACCTTCTAATCTGCCAGATGCCAAAGTCCATGTGAAAATCTGAAATAATCAGAGTTGACGGGAAACTAAGGATTTAACACCTCCCAACTGACTGGTTTTAGTTCTCAGTGTGAGTTGTTTTGCCAGTTTTGAGGTGACTTTATCAATATGTAAGGCACACCCTGTCCAGGAAGAGCACCTACTGGCAGAAACAGACCCAGTCCCCGCTTGGGATAGGAACAGCCATGCACAGCAGATGAGGAGTGTGCAAGGGACCAGCGAAATGGGGATCAGGAAGAGAGAAAGGAGATGTTAGCTAATGGTGTCCCAGATTACATGTGTATCTGAGTACCGAGACCACGGGAACTGATGTGTAAACGTGCAACATCAAATACGTTTAATCTGAGGCTGTGCTGTTGTGGAAAGGTATCGCCTTTCTGACCCCCATGTCTCAGGGGTTTGTTCCGGCAGCAAGTGGCTGATGTGAGTCACTTCCCCCCGTGGGACCAGCGCTGTGGCACAGGGCACAGTAGGAACACCGGGCTAAGGACGTGCAGGAAAGGCAAATCTGTTTTTACGGCCAGCTGCACAGCTTTAGGAAGCCGTACCTTAAACCCAGTATCCTGTCGGTGACAGTGACCAGCCTTAGATAAATTTAGGGAAGACATGAGACTCTGAGGCAGGTAATTACGGAGTGATCTGGCCTTCGGGCATTGTCTGTTATTTCCCCCAGTAGTGATGAGTCTGATGTTTCCCCTGTGTCTTATCAGGACTTTTGTGCTTTAAATACGTTTTCCAGTTGCAGATCTGGATATTCTTGCTATCTGCACACATATCTAATCCCTGGTGAGTCTTCACAAGCCTTCCTCCTCGCTACATCCTGGGGCGATGAATTCCATTGACTTAATAGTCCGTGTGCTGATGGTGCGCGGGGCGGCCCCGGCCGGGCACCGCGGCGGCTGCGGAACTGGAGGCTGTGACTGCTCAGCCGGAATTCATGGACTGCTGGAAGAAGTGTAGGGGAAAAGCTCTCCCCAGTACTTTGCCGTCAGTCATTTTAAAAATGACTACTTTTACAGGGCATAGAAACGTGAAATTGAGTAATTATTAGGGAAAGGTTTGGGAACTTCTTACTTCAGCAAGGTCCGCCTCAGCTGCCTCGCTGCTGGTAATGAGCATGGAGGTGCGGAGGCGCCGGCCCGAGATGGGGAGGGGGCCAAGACGCGGCGGGGCGCGGGGTCGGGAAGGAGCCTCCCACACCCCTCACCTGCTGCCCGGGCGGGCGGGGGCGGCGCTGCCCGGCAACTCGCGCGGCAGGAAGGGAGCGGAGCGAGGGCGGGAGCGGGGCCGCCGGAGCCGCGGCTCCTCCTCCTCCTCCCGGACCCCGCGGGCTGGGCGAGGAGCGGCAGCGGCGGGGCCCCGTGCGGCGGCCGGGACGGCGCTCTCCGCCGCCCGGCCCCAGCACCATCAGCAGCCCCCGCCGCCGCCGATGACCTGGACCAGCAGCATGAGCAGCGGGTACAGCAGCCTGGAGGAGGAAGAGTCCGAGGAGTTCTTCTTCACCGCGCGCACCTCCTTCTTCAGGAGGCCGCCGGGCAAGAGCCGCGCCGCCCCACAAGTGAGTGCCGTGCGCCGGGCGGGGGGGCAGCTGCTGCCGGCCGGGCCGGGTCGGGCTCCCTCCGGCTGGGCTCCCTCCGGCTGGGCTCCCTCCGGCTGGGCTCCCTCCGGCTCGGCCTCCACGTGTCCGCCGCCCCCTCCCCCACGGGGAAGGACCCGCGGAGCCGCCCGGGCGGCGGGACGGAGCGGGGAGGAGGCGGCCGGGAAGGGCTTCCCTCGGCAGGCTTCCAGCGGGGCTCCCGTGCCACCGGGGGTCTCTGGAGCGGCCCCGCCGGCGTGCCCCTCTCGGCAGCCGGGTTGAGGGACCCTCACTGCCCGGCGGGCAGGGTTTTGAGCAGAAATCCCTGTTTGTGCGGTGACTGAACGCGCTGTCGGCCCCGCTGCCGCCTCTGCCTCCTCGCTCTTTCGGAGCTCATTCCGAGGTGAATGACAGCCTCTTCAGCTGGTTTGTTGGCAGCGAAAGGCCCTCTGAAGTGTTTAAGTGGCTTGGTTTAAGCATTCAGGCTCAGGCAAGTGGGGCTTTGAGGTGAAGAACTAATTAAATACAAAGCAAAAACTCTGAACCAACCCCTTGTGTGGGCAGCGTTGAAGTTCAGTGGAGGACCTGTCCGACCCAGAGCAGGCATTAAACCATACAGGGTAAACGTCAGACTTTTTTAGCTAAGCAGTCTATCTCCCCTCATTTCTCTCTTTCCAAAGCACAGGATCTCATTGTAGACATGGCTAGTGTCTTTGGAAACCATAGGCTAGCGAGCCTGTTTTGTTTATGCTATTTCCTCATCTGCTCCCACCAGCATCAGTGCCTTCTTTCTGTTCAGTGTGTGTTTCTTTCTACAAACTCTTAGTAGTTTTCCCTACTGCATTTTAGTGTTAGTATTACTGCTGCTGTGGGGACCTGGTTATAAACTTGCTTTTGAAAGCCTGGATATGTCAGCTGCCCTCTGGTCCACCTGTGGCACTTGTCAGAAAACATCATTTGTTGCTCACAGCCATTCCTGTAGGCTGCATTCTGCTGCAGAAAGCCAATCTTGGTTACTGTTTCTCTGAGGTTATTTGTGATTTGCTTAAACTGAAACCCTCTAGCTGCCCCTCAGGAAACTCCTGCTCCCGTTTGAGGAAGTGCAAGAGCTCTCTTGAACTTCAATTTCCTTTGCAAACTCTGGCAGGGAGCCTGAGCACACCCTCTTCCTACACCTGAGCTTGGGCACTTGGAGCAAATAGGTTGGGACCAGCTATGTGTCGGCTCATGGCTGCTTCTCCAGGGTACTTCTCTTGACACCTCTCCTCAGTGTTTGTTTTTGTCTCATCCATTTTGAGTTTCAGCCTCCCACTAACCTCAGGTGTTCTCTAGAAACTACTGAGTGCTGTGGAGTGTCCCTGAACTTCATCTGGTAACCTATTTGGCCAGCACTGGCTGCCACCTGGCCCTTAGAGAGGAGGATCCTGTTGTGACAGTACTGTGGGAATAAATACCTAACTGCTGTCTGCCTCAGTGTAGTTACTGTATTGTGACATGGGAGAGGGTCCATGTCTTAATTCAGATCCTAAAAACATACACATCTTTCTAATGCTATTGTATGAATTGTTTTGCTAAATATTAGCTGTATAAGTAGTAAGTTGTGCAAATGCATTAATTGTTGTCTGTGGTGTTAACATTTCCTAGCAAGAGGGACTGGGAAAAAACCAAAAAAACCCCTCCCCATAACTAAAATTTTATATTCTGCTCTAGTATTGCTTCCCAAAAGAATACTGCAATGAGGTGTTGCCGGGTACATATCTAAGTATGTATTTACTAGGCTGGAACAAATTCATCTGTATTGCTGACTCTGCAGCATCAGAAGTACTCAGCTAGTATTTCTAGTCATGAAGTTACTACCAGTTGCTCTCAGCTGATGATTTATAGAGAGAAGAAAAAACCCCCCTCCAAACAATGCTGAATGCAGATTTCAACAGTCATGTGGCCAGTAAGAGTGAGTTTCCCCTTCCAGCAATAACAGTCATAATAAGCCTCTTTGTAGGGATCAGGATGTTACTTTTGGTTTGTATTTGAGGTTTAGTTAAAAAATGCATACTATGTCCCCTTGAGCAAAGAGAAAAGAGGGGAGCTGATAGTTATTGTTTCTGTGTCTTTCTCAACTACACAAATATTAAGTTCTCCAGTGTGTGTTTCTCTTCTTGCAGAAGACCTTTAAGTGCTGGCAGTTACATTTATCCTTCTGTCTTAGCTCCCTGTGTCTCCTTTCTTGCAGGGAAGAAATGGTTTAGAGCATTTGGTTTGCAGCTGTGCCTGCAGAAAAACTGAGAAAAACTCAGTACTAGTGTTTAGCCTTGTTATGGATGGATTTCCAAAGAGAAGAAAGAGAAAACAAAATTAACTTGCTTAAGTAGTGAATTTTTGTCTTCATCTAATTGGGCAAGGATGGGCTTAAATACATAAAATTCTGCTAATGGGACAGGATTAATGAATTGACTGCGGTTCTGGTGTAAAAATTTTGTGATAGTACCTTTGGTCTTTGCTTAGGATCTGTAGAGTGATTAAAGATCTAGACAACTCTTCCCATTTCTATACCACTTCTAAAAGAAAATTGCAGCATAAAACCTCTGCAGTAGATAATAGGCAGTATGGTGTTTTAGGGTTCAGCAGTAGTCCCCAAGTTATTTCTTAAGCAAGAAATACTTCAGTCTGAGGGCAGTGGGAATAAAAATGCACATTGCCTTTTGCTGTCTTACTGCTCCTGAAAGTTTAGCTTTATTTAAGGTTTCTTATCAGCCGTGTCTCTTGTAAAATCAGAGACTAGATTAGGCTCAGTGTGGCCCTGTTTCATGTTTGCAATGAGTCATTTAATAAATGAAAAAGGCAGAACTGTAAATATTTTTGTCCTGCCAGTCTGACTCCTCAGGTGAGGTAAAGTTATCCATGTATGTAGGCTTTTGCAAGATCAGACCAGTGCTTCTGTATGATCAAGCCTTTGGAAATTGTCCATTCCCTGTAGAGAAAATACCAAAATAAGATGTTAGGCAAACTTCTGAAAACTGACCCCTTTCTCTCCCTGTTTCCACCCACCCACCCCCATCCTTCAGGAAAATTGAAAACAGTCATGCCTGCTGCTGCAAGCCCCACCATATGCTGGAGGGATGTGCATCTTCCTGTGTACGTTTTCTGCACTTTCCTTCCACATGCCAGTTCCCTGAATTATCCCACTTTGAGCAGGGTCGATGTAAATCCTTGCAATACATTTCCTTTCCCAGGGGTCTCAATGGACAGTGGCCTTTCAAGCATTGGAGGTGGCTAGTTCCAAGCCATGCTGAGCTCATGTTTTCTATCTGGATGACTGCAAAAACCCGAGGACATCCCTGTTCTTGGTTCTGCCTGCTCTATGTTTGAGGGCGCCTTCCCCTGTAACTGTAAAGGTTTGAAATATGAGAAGAGGCTGTAGTCAAGCTCTCTCTCTCTGCCCTTACGTGTGAGGAATCTCTGAGACAGGAGGACATCACTGTACTTTGGGAAACCTTGCTTTGGAAGCTGGCAGTGCTATGAAGGTCGTGGATCCCAGCTGAAAGAGGGCCATTCCTGCAGGTTCTGTTCAGCATCTGAATTGTGAATACTTCGCACACAAAATGTGAGAGAGCTCTGGTTGATGTCTCATGCAAAATGGCTTGGATATAGGAAGTTTGACACTTGGATGCTGCTTTGTTCTTTGGAATAGAAACCCAAAACGCTGCTGTGTGCTCTGTTTTTCTACCATTTCATACAGGGCTCTGTAAAAGTTTTTGCAAGAAAAATGCAGTCTCTTCTGTTGGCAGCTTCCAAAAATGCACATGTTCCTTCTGCACCCAAGAATGTCCCCATTGCCTCACTGTCAGCACTGGTCCTTCCCTCTCTGGGGTCTGATTTCTGCCTCTCTCTTCCCCTTACTGGTCTTGGTCTTCACGGCTTCCAGACCCGCTAAGTTCCTTCCCCTGCACCCTCACCCAGTGCACTCTGCCATGACATTGGCTTTGTGGCTGTCCTTTCTGCATGCCAGTGGGATTTGCAGCTGTGGTAATGGTGGTGGGAAAGGAAATTCATAGAAAAGCTGGAAATGGAAAGCAGATAGGTAAGAACAGAGGAGGTGTAAAGGGGAATGGCAAAAGGCAGAGGGTGACAGTCTCATCCCTAGCTAGTCCTGACAAGGTAATCAGCTATCTCTCATTTCACAGTTGGAGAAGGAGGTTTGAAGGGAAAGGTGTAGCATTTTTTTTAATAGGTGAGCTGGTGAAAATGGGAAGAAGTTGGACAAACTTCTGGGCACAGATATCTTTTTTTAGGTTTCTTCCACATGAATTTGCACAGTAGGTCGAGGCATGTGATTGAGAGGAAGAGAAATCATTAAAAAAACCCATTTGAATTGGGAAGAAAAGTTTTTAGTAGTAAAATGCAATTTGTAGCTGCTCAAGCCTGGTTAGGAGGTCTCTGTGTTACCAGTGTCCGTTATTAATGTTTCACGTTGTTTGGCCATTGCGACTCTTCCTGGGTTTCCTTTTAGTAACATTCCCTAGGGAAAACGGCTCTCCTGACTACCAGAAAAAATGAGGTTTCTAATTATAGGCTTGCTTTGGAGCCAAAAAGTTTAGGTTTGTGCTTGACATGTAGTCGTGAAACTTATTTTTAAAAAGGCAACTAAAAATATCCAGTAATATTTTGTTCTTTTTTTTTTTAATCCATTTGGCAGTCAGTGAATATTATGGGATAAACATTGTCGCAACAGAAATACTTGAAAGTTAAGGGCTGAAGGAATGGCTAGGGTAGAGATTGTGTCTATTTTAAGCCCACATCACTGTGATGTTAAACTAGCAGTCCTTATTTTGTGTTTTTGCCTTACACTTCTCTTGGAGGATTGTGATGTGGCATGTGTGTGTCAGTAACTTGGAGGGGCTTGATGGCCATTTTGTGATGAACTCTCAGTCCCCTGCTGGTGTCTGACAGCCTCTGGAAATGAGATGAGATTTATGCTGTATGCTGATTACTATACTCTGGTTTATCATCACAGTTGGTTCTTGGAATCATTGGTTTAAATTTTGAGGACTTAACTATATGAAATAGTAACTACTAGCACACACAAAAATTTAAGAAACAGATTTAGGAGAGATGGATTAACATACTGTCCTAGTCAGAGTTCAAGTTACTAAAACATGTGATGGGTGCTGTTAGATTCAGCAATTTAAGGGTCACGAGTGCAGCACCAGCAGCAGGTAGTATTCAGACTAGATGAGTAACTCTTAACCTTTCCACTGTTTTCTTTAGACTATTGTATTAATACTATATTAAGTGCATCTCAGGCAGTTACTTATCTATAAACTTTGGGAGCACAAACAATGTATTATTAACTTTTTTATTGACATTTATTTAAATACCACCAGAGAAACACTGATTATTTATTTTTCCTTTTGTTGGAGAAAAAAAGGCTTTGATTCACTTACAGTCTTGGGCTATAGTAGCTAGGCTTCACATTAGTTAGATGAGGAGCACTTAGTGTGGGTGTTTTGTGAACTCAGTGATGTAATCGAGTTGGGATAATTGTGAAGGTTTAAGTGCAAAGCAGAAGGGCAGAGTTGTGGAATTTTGCTGAAGTCAGAAAGTATTGGCCACCTATAACTTTATGGTTCAAAATGTTTAGAATTAGGCTTCTTCAGACACATGTGAACAGACATGCAGACACAAGGAGTTTTGTTTTAACTGAAGAGTCTGGTGAATCCAGGAAAGTGCTCTGCAGAGCAGCAGAGCTCAAGGTCATTTGAATACACTGAAGAGATTGAAAAAAAACCCAATAAAAAGTTACTTAAAGAGAAAATTTGATACCTCCTTTTCATTATCTGTTATTTCAGCTGTAGATCAGTGTGTAAGAATAATACCAGAATGACAATTTTGGAAGAGGATCCTGCTGATTAACATCTAGCTACGCCAACAGCAAAATTATGAAGAAAAACAGAAGTAGAAACTGATGATATTGTTTGTGTCTTCTGTAAAAAGTCAGTGGCACCAGTGCTGAATTAACAGTTGCAAACACTGCTGGCTCACGGGTTGCTCACAGAGGGTCAAAGTGAATCATCACAGACTGTCAGCTGGCCTCTCATGGAGTTCTGCAGGGCTCCATCCTCAGCCCAGAGCTTGTCCACATCTTCATTAATGACTTGGATGCAGGACTAGAAGGAATACGAAATAAATTTGCTGATGACACTAAACTGAGAGGAGCTGTTGAGTCCCTCAAAGGCAGAGACACATTGATAAATTAGAGAGATGGGCAATCACCAACTGTATGAAGTTTAACAAGGGCAAGTGACATATTCTGCCCCTGGGATGGGGCAACCCTGGATGTATGGACAGAGTGGGGAATGAGAGGCTGGAGGGCAGCACTGCGGAAAGGGACCTGGGGGTCCTGGTCAAGGGAAAGGTGGTCAAGGGCAGTGCCTTGGCAGCTAGGAGGGCCGAGTGTCCTGGGAGGCATCAGGCACAGCATGGCCAGCTGGGCAAGGCAGCAGGGGATTGTCCCACTCTGCTCTACCCTGGGGCAGCCTCACCTGAGTGCTGTGTGTGGTCTTGGGCAGTGTAAGGAAGATATTGCCCAAAACTGTGAGGAATGGGCGCGGTGTAAGGAAGATATTAAGCTATTGGGGAGTGTCCAAAGGGGGGCAATGAAGGTGTTGAAAGGTCTTGAGGGGAAGCTGTATGAGAAGTGCCTGAGGTCATTTGGTCTGTTCACCCTGGAAAACAGGAGACTAAGGGGAGAGCTCATTGCCTTCTGCAGCTTCCTCGTGAGGGGAAATGGAGGGGCAGATACTGATCTCTCCACTCTTGTAACCAGTGACAGAATTCAAGGGTATGGCCTGAAAGTGCGTCAGGGGGAGGTTCAGGCTATGTATCAGTAAAAGGTTCTTCACCCAGAGGGTGATCAGGCCCAGGAACAGGCTCCCCAAGGAACTGGTTACAGTACCAGCCTGACAGAGTTCAAGAAACGTTTGGACAATGCTCTCAGGCACATGGTGTGATTCTTGGGGTGCCCTGTGTAGGGTCAAGAGTTGGACTTTGGCAATCCTTGTGGGTCCCTTTCAACTGAGGATATTCTGTGATTCTGAATAAACTTTAACAGAGAGTTTTGGATTTAGTGCTTGGTACGTAATGCAGCATTTTACCTGTGACATTATACTAGTGAGTCAAGACAGGCAGTGTAAGCTTCATGAAGAGAGACGTGGGAGTGACAGGTCTCTTGTTCAGCTCTCCTCATGGACAGGCAGATAAGGCCAATGTGCAGGCAGCACATTGGGCCAGGCTATTCAGTATATCCTGCACTTCATTCTTAGGTAGAAGTAGTAGGGCTCTTACAGATGCATGCTCACATTTTAAAAAAATAATTAGATGTTAGCTATATATATATATATATATATATACACATACACACACACAAAATATTTAGATTTATGTATATAAATCTGACACACACGCACATATGGATTTGTGCCTTTTGAGACCAACATTCAGGAAAGGTCTTAAAGCCAGCAGTCTCACAGATGGTAGAGGTGTGCACTGATGGGACTGAAGCTAGCCCAGCATGCTGTCATGCCCCTGATTTCAGTGCAGCACTTACCTGACTGCTGCATTGTCAGGCTTTTGTATGGGTTCAGGTGCCTGTATCAAAGCCTGCACGTTTCTGTAGACAGGTATGAATTGACTTGGGGTGAGTAATTGCTGCTTTCCTGTTGGGTGCTTGCTGTTCTCTGAGGTTGATGAAGTACTGCAGACAGTTTTGCAGAGAGTGCTTCCTATGCAGACGTGTATTTGGCTGTGCTAAGTAGCCACATGTGATTTAGGCAGCAATTAAGAATGCTTTTTACTTACTCATCTGTGTGTGTGCTGGAGAGGAATTTATGTTCCTGTATGCAGAGGAATCTGTGCTGTGCTGAAAATAATAGTAAAAGCAGCAGTGGTTCATCTGCCTCTGAGGATGCATCAAGTGTTGATGTTGGGTGTGTAGGAGTACTTGATGTGCCAGTTGCCAGCTTCTCTGTCTCACTCTTTACCCGCTCAGTAATTGTGGAAAATGCTGTTTGCAAGTGTGTTTATTTTATAAATTACATAAAATAATATACTAGGGGCAAATTACAAAGGCAGTTGTCTCTAATCTTTTATAGATATCCCTGTTGTCCATAATTAGGACTGCTTGTATTGTGATCTGTCTCCTCAGTGATCCAAAGTGTGGTCAAGTGCATGGATGCACAGTCCAACCATGCTGTAGTTTTCCTCATAGTGCACAGTCCTTGTGTCTTGTGTTTGCACTACACAATCAATATAGTCTCTCTAAAGCCTGGTTGGTAATAATAAAAACTGAATATCAAGTTCTTCTCTGGCTGAACATGATAGTTTGCCAAATAGTTAAGTGCTTAATTTTATTTCTGCTGAAGCAGGAATCCCATGTTTTGACTTGTCCCCCTTGAAGTAAAGTTTGTAATAGAACAGATTTTTTAATACTTCGCTAGTATTTTAACACCTTTATTGATGGCTGATAACCTCTGTTGTATAGCACTTCCTCTCAGTGACTTCTTACGTACAGTTGTGCCTAGGTCACACTAGCCAGTAAACTGGAAAGAGTTTAGTTCAGATGTTTCATTTAGAGCATTTTTTTTCTCTTAGAGGGTTCCTCTCTTCTGAACAATTTGATGCCTCAAGATCAAAGCCTGCTTGTCTTGCTGTTCAGTCCAACGGGAACTTGATTTGGTGTGTTCACCTAGATACATAAGCTGAGATTGTGGAAGTCTTTTTGTTCAGATCTGTTAATCTAATTTTAAAATATTCTCATAGTTCATATGAGGAGCACTTGGTAGAGCCATATAAACTCCAGCAACTGCTCTAGGGCTTTCAGCATGACCCATTGTGATTGTGTGTACAGAAACTGGCATATTCTTTGGCACTGCCTGAAAGACTTAAAAATTTGGTGGTTGTGTATTGCATAATGGGAGAATTGGTCTGCATTGTTTGTCCTCATGTTTTAAATGAGTAAGTTCAAGAATCAGTATTATTGAGATTAGCATAAGAGTCAGTGCAAATTTTCAAAACAGATGCAATCTGAACTACTGTATTACATTTTTTTATTATATTATTGATGTGTGGAAAAGTTATGTAATATAGGCATAGACAGGTATCTTATGTTGCCATTTATGATAAAACATGTAAAAAAACCCCCAACCCTGTGTTTTTGCATCTCTGATTAGCTTGCAAGTAGTAGAAAGGTTGATGTGTGGCAAATGACCTAGGCTGTGCCTAAAATGCACAGCAGGTACATGCTATAGCCAGCTGCAGGAACTGATTCCCCAGCCTTCCAGACTGGTGACTTAGAGAATGGTCAGCCCCTTTTTTGTTACCATGCACGTGTGTTTAAATTTGAAAAGCAGCGAAGAGCAAGGGTTTCTGCAGAAGTGTTTCTGGATCTGTCAGGTTAGATTGTTGAACCTAAATGTTGAAGACCAAGGAACAGAAATATGAGCAGGAGGAGAGTTCATTTTATTCCTGTCATACATAAAGGTTCCCATTTCCATCACCAGGAGTACTTTGATGCAGAAATTAGACCCATGTGATGGCTGTGATATAGCCAGGGGTAAATGCTGCTATAAGGGGATGCTCCTGAAAGCTGCTGAAATAAATCCCTAACTCTCCATGTGGCATGGACTTGGCAGCTGAAAGCTAGAAATAGGTGTAACTTTTATATCTGACAGTAAAGGATGAGGAGAAGGAAGGAATCTTTGTGTACATGACTTGCTCCATCTCTTGAAGGATAATGTGAACACTTACCAGCTGCTGAGAGCAAACTGGAGTAAATTGCCCTGCATACATGTGAGGCATGGTAAAAGAGAGGGGAAGTTGTTTGAGATGGGGAGTTGATTTGTGACTGTTGTCTTTTAGGAGCTCTGCTGGAAAGAAGGAAGAGAAAGTATTTTATCTGTCCTGCTGTAAGTCAAGGCTGAAAAACTGCCTGTTCATATTTCTGCACATATAATCGATGTCTTATGTCCTGGGGAAAAATACACAGCTTAAGCAAAAATTCATGCTTGAGGCAGTTGTTCCATTAGGTACCCAAATACAAGTGCTGGCAGTGTAAGAACAGCAGAGTCAGGGGAACATTAGTTGTGCAGGCAACCTGATGCAAGCAGTAACCAGACTCCCATGTAATCTGTGCAAGAGAAATCTGCTTTATTGAGGGGAACTTGATCTTTCATTAAAGAAATCTTCTGGTCATGATAGTCACAGCTTTCATGGAGCTTAATTTACCACAGTGTTGCTTTTCTACTGCACTGTCTACATAAATTTGTAACTCTAAAGTCTGATTTTCTATGTTTATAAATTTATCCAGATCTGTGGGTTAATTTTGATGTAAAATCTAATATTAGGGAGAGTTTGCAGTTTTTCCATGAGTTAGCAGGTCAGCTTAAGATGAATTGAGAATATTTAACTTGACATTCAGGGGCGCTTTATTTGTTGAATTAATGGAATGCCTTTTTTCCCTTACAAGAATATAGGATACAGGGAGTTAACTAATGTCAGGAGCCTTAATCAATTCTTTCTATTGTGAAAATAATTTAGCTATTTTTAGAGAGCCCAGTAAGGGGATCTCAGGATCTAAGTAAATGGTTTCACAGTGGCTAGTTATGATAGTCTTGTTGGAGTGGGGCTATTGTAGAGTTCAAAGACTGAAATATCTTTTGTTGTATTTGATAATATAATTTAGTTAATTAGTTACGTAATATATTTTAGTTATTTTAGAAGTGACTCTTAAAATACTGAATTACTTTTAGTTACCTTTTAGTCACTGTAGTGGTAAGAGACTACTGTGTATGCATACAAATGTCAGAGAAGACAGCAAGACAGACTTCTGGACATGAGTCAGATAAACCTCTGAATCAGATAATCACATTATTCTAAATTTCATTTTTCTGTTCTCATTGAATATAAAGTTGAATTAATTTATATGATTAGTTGCCTTTCTTTGAGCTCTATGACTGTGTCAAAAATCATTCCTGAACAATTTCCTACACTCCCCCCTGCTCTCCCTTATTTTTTCTTCAAGGTCCTAGCAAAGCAAGAGCTTGTTTTATTCTTTGGGTGCTAATTACTTTCTCTTCTTCTTTTAAGCCTGAGACTGACTCACACTGCTGTTGCTTATAACAATTATAACAAGAATTGCTGATAAATCTAAATGCTTTCTTGAAACATTCTCTATATCAACTGCATGGTATTGCTTTGGGGTCTGATTTGGGCTTCATGGGAGCAAGTTTGTTTTCACAGAAATTGAAAAATGGTATTAGTGTTCAGCTGACCATGTGATCTCTTACTCTGAACTTTTGTTGGTCCCTTGCTTGCCTAGGAGGTATTTTTACTGCTTTAAAAATGTTAATAAAATAAAATTCAGCTTAACTAAAACCACCATGTTTTAATTAAAGTATGGTAAAGAAAATATGTTCTATAAAACTTTTAATTCTGTGCTGTAAATTACAAATTTTTTCTTAAGTATATATTCAGTAGACTGTGTTGTCAAACAGTATAATAATTGGGAGAATGTTCTTATTGCTAACTCAAACCTGTGAGCAACAGGACTTCATTAAGTAGATTGTGGGTTTCTGGCTTTTTGTTGCTCTGGTCAGAATTCTTGTTCTGTAAAATGAAGCAGACACTTCCTGTGCTTAGTGTGGTGAGGTTTTTATATTCTGGATTAGGCTGGGTACCAATTAGCCAGCCACCGTCTACCCTTCACAGTGTAGACAGTTCTTATATCTTAGACCTGATCACAGCCTATGTAACATTATCCCAAATAAATGCCAAGTATTTTGGCAAGATGGAGAACCAGTGAACCAGTGATGCTTTCTAAATCAGAGTGGTTCTGTTGCTAGCAGGGCGTGTTCTACCAGGGTTTCTTTTTTGGTTTGCTAAACCATAGGGCACTTGTGATTGCTTTGATACTGTGATAGGAGGTTTGTTATAAAATACAGAGGTGATTGCTGATATATACCTTTCTCAAATTCTGAATAAGAATGGAACTGTCTCTAAAACTCTAAAGAAATGTTCAGCTATCAGAAGATCAAGTAAGTTGGTTTGAAACATGGCAGGCTGTGTAATGCAAAATTGTTTGACTTCTTAATGATCACCAAATCATAGTGAGGTTCCTGGGAGTTTAATTCTGTGTTCACCAAAAGCTGCTTTGTGTGCACCTGTGCCTGAGATGAACTTGTGAAGGATGTCAGGCAGCAAAGTTATTGGCAACACCCCCTTGGTTTGGCTCACTCCTGTTGGGTGTCCTTGGTTTTCCAGTTGCTGTTTTGCTGTCCCCCACTGGCAGCAGTGGGCATGGGAGCTTTTGGGAGGAGTCTTATACCTGCTGAGCTAAATCCTATGGAAGAACGAATTTTTTTCTCTTACTATGCTCCCCTGGAAGGGGTCATCACACTTGCAAGGAGAGCTTTAGGTACTCTTAGAATGGAAATCTCTGCTTTGATGGTCATAGCAGTTGTGGATTCGAAAATCCAAACTGTTCGGTCGTTCCACATGTTCCTGTGACTGAGGGGTGATAAGATATGCCTTAATGCAAATCTTGGAGGATTTAAATAACTTACAGGTTATTCCAGTAGAACAGAAGTTACATATTTAGAAATATCTTTCTAAAGATCTTCTGTGTTTGTCCAGTCATGGGCAAGATTGATTAATAGAGTTATATCACAGGCTTTGTTTTATGGCTAGAATTTGTGGGTTTGTCTACACTGACAGATGCTTTTGAATTCATGTGAATGTGTTCACATGGTGGGAAGCTTATCTCAGAATGGGGGAACATGACTGTTTATATTTTGCTAAAAGGTTGATACGTGAAGTGAAACATCAAAGCAGTTTCTAATGCTCTGAAGTTTAAAGCTCACAGTTAATTTAATTAAAAAATAATTAAAGGCATATATTTCCCCACCCCTGAATGCAGACCCCAAATATTCTTCAAAGCATATTTGATTTTAATGATTTGGTGATTTCCTCCTTGAGGCTTTTTTTAATTTGCCACTGGCATATAAAGATGTAGCTTTGAGTCGCAATGATAATAGACTATTAGTGCAGTAGGTGTTTGCCTCCTAAGACAGTAAAATGGCATGTTCTGTGGAAACAGCCTCATATTTAAAAAAAAATTCCTAAACATAGTGATTTTTTCTCTAGCAGTCTAAGTTCATGATACACTTCTTTTTTAGTGATTTATAGCTTAAACTAGCTCCTGAAGCAGCTTGGTTAAGTGCATGGTATAGAATGCTAGCATACCACCCTTGTTTCTTCACTTTTTTCTTCTTTTGTCTCCTCCCCTTTGAATTCTAATGAAAGGTCCTGTTTTAAAATGAGTTTGATTTTAAATCAGCCTTTATGGACAACACTGGAAAAAATAATGTATTATGTAATACAGATATACTGCACTAAATAGTTGTGAAGATGTTATGTGGAGGATATAGGATTGGAGTTCCATGCTACCTATCTGGATTTAACAAGTAGTAACCTGTATGTTTTCATCTTCAGAGATCTATCTGGAAGATAGAGTGGAAAAGAACACCTTTCAGAAGGCATTTGACATTTGGTAGTAATTGCGTCAGAAACGAAAGGCAGCAGGGAGGAGTATTTTTTACTATAAGTTTTACTTAGTAAAAGTAGCGTTGGTATTTCTTTATGTTGTAGGTATGGGCATTACAGTGCATTAAGGGTAGTGTCTTGGTCTTGTCACCCCAAGACAGGCAATCATTAGAAATGTGGTGCCATTCCCTGGATATGGGAAGGAGCCGTGTTTTTTAGGTACTTGCAGAGATCCTTTCTCATTCTGCACACACTCCTTAGTAATGTGCCCTGGGAGACCCTGCTTGAATGGGGAGGTTGGGCTGGTTAATCTCCAGTGGTCCCTCCCAACGTTACCCATTCTGTGATTCTTCCCTGTCTCCTTGCTCTATGTTTCCAAAGGAACCTCAATACTGCCCTTCCAGAGAAATCCAAACTTTGTTCTGACTATTCCAAACAGACAAGTGAAAAAGTCTGAAATATGGTGGGGATGCCATGCTGAAACTGAGCTGGAATTGGATCCCATTCTCTTTTAGATGTGTAATACCAGAACATAACTTTGCTGGTCAGTGCTTTCTCTGTTCCCACTTTGTTGTTCTCGTGCTTCCTGTGCATTTCCATGGCTGCAGGCTCACAAAGGAGATCTTCCAACCTGCAGCAGTAATTGGATTGCTAATCTGCACAGGTAAATAGGTGGTGGGGTTTTTTTTCTTGGGCTCATAACTTCATCATACTTCTCTTTTGGTGAAGCAAAACATCTTGGTGAAAACACAATAAACTAAATGTTAAAGGTAAGTTGTTTTAAAATGTAAAAGGTCAAACCACAGGCCTGGTGGAACTCACAGCACTCGTTTTTTTTGGGTGTTTCGTAGAAGGGGGTGCCAAGTACTGCCAGGTTTCCAGTCTCCTAGATTTATCCTATGAAGCACAGGGAACAAGTGATATTTCACAAGGTAGAACACAAATGGATCATCTCAGAGCAGTTAATCCTACCTCTGTTGTTCATTCCCTATCTCAGCCACATGCCTGCAAGGTTGATGCTGCAGGTTGAAGGCTGTTTCCGTGTGGCTGCCATTGCTTGAGCAGAGGGTGTGGTTCCACTAAAGCTTCGGTTTAATTAAGGTAGGCTTTTGTTCAGATGTCTTCCTTCAATCAGATCTCTCTGTGGTTGCAAGAGGAGCAGCTCTGGTGCTAGAGCAGATGGAGGAATGTGCAGATGAGGAAACGGACTGAGAGGGTGGGACCACAAGAGGCTGGGCTTAGCTGGCGGAGCTGCACTTTGGGAGAGAAAGCCCCAGCTGATGGTACAGTGAAGATGTGCTTTAGAGTGTCTGGACAAATTTCTTAACTGGATAGACATGATACAGGTAGGCAGAAGGTGGAGAAGTCTGGGCATTTTGGTTTTGTGTGGTTTTGGTTTGGCTTTTTTTTGTGTTTGTTTTTATTCCTTTAATGAATAATGGTTTGGAAAGGAAGAAAGCAGTAGAACTTCTTGAATGGGAAATATGGCTTATGCTTTGGTATCTGACAGAAAGTAGTACAGCAAATAGGATTGCAATGTAAACCTTGGATTTACTTGCAGGTTCTTGATTTTCAAAATACATGCATTTGTGTATTTCTAGCTCTTTGTATTTTCTATGGCTTTAGAATTCTCCCTTAATTGTTCCCTGTAACAGGTTTAACAGGCCAGCTCATCCATTTGGAGAATAAACTTAAGGGCGCTGTTTTAAACATACTGAAATGTATTTTGAATATTATGCCATACCAAAAGGTAGCTGCACTCTTTCCTGTGCCTTGACCAACTTCAGTCTCCAGCTGTTGTAAGATTTTTCCACTGTAAGTGTGAGCCTGTTGATGGAAATTGGGTGTTAATGTTTTGTTTGTTGCCTTGCTTGCCAGTTTTGAGGGAAGGTTGGAAGGGATTTATTAATGTTTGACAAATGTATCATCAGTATCTATTTTCATGCCACTTCATAAAAAGTTTCACTGCTGAAACTGTCTGCCTGTGGTAATGATTGCTGTAATCAACCTTTTGCCATGATTTTGTTTTGTTATTTTGGGCTTTACTGGTTATGGTATGAACTCCGCTTACTGCTGTTTTGACAAGTGTAAATATGGGCAGCTGTTTGAATGTAACTGCTGGAGAGGAAGAAAGTTCCTTTTGCTGAATGGAAGACAGAAGAATATAGGTGAAGAAGCTACAGCAAGGGAGGAGGCAGCTGCTCTTGGTAGGAGGTCTTGCTCTGCCGGTGGATCACTGGAAGAGGAGAAGGCAGGCCTGTGTGCTCCTTCTGCCTTTCTTTAATCACAGAATGGGGACTGTTTAATAATTTTATTTGCTAGTTTTAAAGAGGGAGAACATTACCTGATTAGCATCTGGACATACTGGAAGGCTACATCATGATTCTTTTTCTCTTTTTTTTTCCTCCTTCTTTTTTCCTTCTGCCCCACAAGACTGAAAATAACAAATAGGACAGAGCTCAGATGAGTAAGGCACTAGTGTTGTCAGGAATGTAAAGGTAAACAGCAGAGCTGTGTATGCTATTAATGTAAGGAAAGTATGAAGTTTAAAAAGCACATAAAATCATCCCGCATTACTTGGCAGATTAGATCGATTTTTTTACCTTAGTTGTTTTTATTGTACGAGACACAAGATGTTCCCTCCCTTCCTTGTTCCCTTAGATCTTTCTCTTACGGATGTGTGAATCTGCTTCAGGTACTTTGTCAAAACAAGGAACAAGTACAGACGGCTTTCAGGAGACTGGGGAGCACCAGCAGGAGCAGAAGGACCAAAACCTGACTGATGTTGTCAAGACCTGAAAGCATTTGATGCTTTTTTGAAGGCAGTCTCATTTTGTAGTAGTCTCTGAACTCAGCACTTAGATGAATACAGTGCACTGGGGCACTGAGAAATCTGTCTAAATCCTTAGATTTGTGCATAATCAGTTTTGGTTCTGCCAGTTAATAATATTTCTTAGGAAGTAATTGCAAAGTCTGTTTTATTTTATTGAGAGCTGAAAAAGGGAGCCGTGTGTGTGTTTAGCCCTCAGGAGAAATGAAGTGTCCTAGTCAGGGACCAGGTGACAGTGCATGGCCTCTGTCTCTTCCTTCTTCCCTGGCTCAAAGGTTCCCTGTGTGTAGCACCTGTGTGAAGAATTAGATCTCTGGGCAAAGGGCTGATATGGGCAGGCGTAAGAACCCCTGTGAGTGCTCCAGCTCACCGGTGTGGCTGTGGCTGAGTCTCCACTCCCAACAGGCATTTCACTCCTGTCAGCACATTGCGCTGGCTTTGATAGGGGTTTCCTGCCATGGCCTTGGAGAATAGGCCCTTCTGCTCTCCAGAGAGCTCTTCCATGATCTGGGTAGAGGATAAGGCGTCTGGGTGACCAAGCTGCCTGGAAGGAAAGGGAGAGCTCTGGGTCAGCTTCTGTGCAGGTGAAGGATGCTGGAGTTGGGAGGAGGCTGTGAGCACTGTAGTTTGAGTGTTCAGTTCATTCCAGTTAGCAGTGCAGGAGGCTGGAGAGCCAGCATGCTGAGCCCCTTATCCCAAGAGAGAGGAGTCCAGAGAGCTGAAGAGCAAGGAGGATGTCTCAGGGAGCCCCTGCTGGCAACTGGAGCTGAGGTTTGCACATATGCTGGGTGCTGTGGGTGACCTCAGCCCCACCTGGGGCTGGTGGCCAGGTGGAGGTGATGGTGTGTGTTGCAGCAGTGCAGCTGCACTGGTTAGTGGAAGCTCTGAAGATGGTGACCTGATCTGAAAGGAATGATGAGTCTGATCTGTGCTATACAGACAGTGATGTTTATGAGAGCAGCTTAAGTATGAGGAAAGGTGTGCAGGGTGTTTTTGTCATCTTTTCTTCCAGTGTCTGTTTTGTTGTGTGTCAGAACTGGCTGGACTAGCTTTATGCTGATACAATCAACTTTACTTTTGTGTTTTCTTTTAAACCTCTTCCTTGGTGGCTGTGATGCCTGAAGAGGTCGTAAAACAATACCTGGCTGTATGCAAATGCTTTTCAGATGATTTTTATCACTACCACTTACCAGACATCTCTTAAGCAAGCCTATTTATAAGCATTAGTATGTTGGGTAATTATTAACTGTAAATCCCTCCTGTTTGCTGCTTGGAGACTTGAGGATAGTTGCTGATGGTAGACAGGTCGTTAAATGTCCATGCAGAAGTCCAGAAACCACAGCCTAATACTAGTCCATTGACTTCTTTTGCAGTATTAGGTGGATATCCTTAAGAGTTTAGATGTTGTTTACAAGTGAAAATCCTTTTTGTCAGAGTGTGACTGTGCTAAAATTGAAAGGACGTTCTCCAACAGCCTTCAGGATGCTTTGGCTGTTCTTCAGAGAACATGTTTGGAAGTAAATGTAGAAAGTACAATTTTTTTTCTCCTGAGTTAACACAACAGATAAATGAATTATGTAGTAAATATTACAGTATTTAAAATTTGGGTATTGACAGAAATTGAAGGTGGGTGAAAGACTGAAATTTGTAAAGCTGCTGTCCACTAATTGCACTTTTGTATCGCATATTTGCCAGTAAAAAGAAAAAACTGGATCATTTAATTTTGGGCTAGACAGGCAAATGCTGACCAGTTGCATGGAAGTGTTTGCTCTGGCACTCTTCATTGCTTATGAGAGTCTTTGCTTATGACCTGAATTCTGGGAAGGTATCCAAGGCCTATGCAGGCTGAAGTGCTTATCTCTTGAGTGTTTTCTTTTCCTTTGCACAACAGAATACTCAGACCTGCTTAGCAAATGCAGACCTACTTAGCAAATGCCCATGCAATTATAGCTCTGTGTCCCATTTTAAATTCTCCTCCCACCCCACCAGGGCTATGCATTTAAAGATCTTGTTCTTCAGTTGCACTTTGTTCTTTTCTCTTGGTGGTCTCTTTTATTCTTCTAGTTTGAAAATATTCTTAGTTAATCTTATGGCTTATTTTCAAGGTGACCTGTCATCTTGCATTCATCTCTGGAGGAAAAATTAATTTTCTGAGCAAAACAAGTTGTATTCTGTTTTTATTTGAACAGTTACACAATTAACAGAAGTGCATGAAGAATTTTTGCTTTTGCATCCATGTTACTGATGTAACAGTAGCCTCATGCAAAAAGCTGCTGTGAGAATGGTGTTTCTGTAACTCTTGAACTTGCTTTTTTATTGCTGCTAGAGAGTTGTGTTGGCATAAAAGATGTGTGGTGTTCATGGAGAGCCCCTTGTCTGGTGCCTGGGAAGGCTGAAAGCTCTTTGTGCATGGCACAAGTAGAAACACGAGTGGCAGAAGTATGAGTGACTTTGTGCTGTGTCTCAATGTAGTATGTTGGCTGTTTCAAAATCAATTGTTGCTGTGGAGGAGGTATAGCTTAACACAAAACCGTTCCTAACTGGCTGCTTGAGGTAGGATCTCAAAACTGTCCTGGTTATCTATTTTTGGCTGTTTCCTGCAGGAGTGACACTTCCATTCCCTCTCCAAAGCTTAGATAATGTGTTGACTAGAACTCACAAAGGTCTGGAAACACACAGGTATTGAAGGTTCTACAGATCTTTAGCTAACCTGTAAGAAGGATTTGTGGAGGAACAAACGCTGCTGGTGCTCCAGCCAGCAGGTCGGCAAATGCCATTTGAGACATTGGGGCAATAGCTCAAAAGACAAGCTGTACAATTCATGCAAGGGAGAACAGCTTGAATCACAACTTGCCTCTTTAGAGGCATCCATGTGGAAGTGTCATGTAATTCAGTTCACAAGTAAGGTGTATGCAAGATCAAGGCAAATGGGGCTTTATTAGTTTCTTTGCATTCAAACAACTTAGGGGTTTCTTGTTGCCTTTTCAGAGGCTACTGGAAGAATTTTCAGTATTGAGTGGAGCTGATGCTGTCCCTGACCTTGGGTCATTTGAATCAGAAAATGTTTTTAGAACAGCCTTGCTTTTTTAGAACAAAGAGGACTGGGAAGTTTTGAAAAGTTGGATAAATAACAATGTGTTTGTATGGCCTGTAGCAGCCTGGACTCTTTATGGCAGGGAGTATAGCACGAGCTTTGTTCCACATTGCTGCCCTGGCTCTCCCTCTGGCATTGAAGGCACTCTGTGAGCGCTCAGTGTAGGGAAGGAAAATGGGTTGTGTCCACTGCTGCTGACTGTGGCTGTGTTGACAGTTCTATGTGTTTATCTAGAGAAGAGTCAGCATCTTAAGTGTGTTTACTCCCTTACCCGGTGTTTGGCATAGTTCAGTTCGTGCCTAGACAGCCCAGGGATGCTTAGAGAAGGCAATCTGCTTTTGTCTCAAAACAGTGGAGAGCTGTGAATGCTCCCAATGAAAGAGGCTTGGTATTACCTTTTCCCTGCACTTTTGTGTATTTGTTGCACTACAGAGTTTATCACATTATCCCCTTGCCCTTCGGAGTTGTGGATACTCTAGCATCCTTCCCATGCCCCAGATGTGCCTCTCAGTGCTTCCTCTTCTGGGATAAAGTGCTGCAGGACTTCCTTCAAAGGGCTTTTTTAGCTGGGAAGTTCCTGAGGTAGCTGTGCTCAGCAGCAGGCCTGTTCTGGATTCTGGAAGGATTCTGGCATGCTTTCCCCTAACCATTCTTATCATGAGACACAGAGGAAAATGGGCAGATGCATCTTTAATGCGTTTATAAACCTCAAAGGATTTGGCTTTCTTTTAAAGCAGGCATCTGGCTTTGCATTTCATACTTTGTTTTTCCTTGATTACGTGAAAATCCCCATGTGGTCCATCCCGACTCTCACCTTTGGAAGATATTTATTGGAGATGATTTCCAATGATGAGTGGGATTTAGGAATGATTTTTAGAAGTGATATGTTTTATTTCTGCAGAACTAGTTTTCTGGAATAGCTTAAATCTGTCATTGGTACTGTAAACAACTCAAGACGCCTTGTGTGAAAAATCTGCTTCTAGATTCATTCTGTGTTGTATGGCAGAGACTGAAAGGCTCCTCAACAGTCTCGTTCCCTCCAGATGAGGCAAAAACTGGAAAATCTTTTATTAGGAAAACCAGATCAAATATGTCTTCATACTAATAATACCTGTGTTTTCTAGAATTAAGCAAAGGGAATGGTGTGTTTTGGTCATTGCAGTTCTCTGATCTGAATAAGTTTGTTTGTGGTGTTTTGGGTTTGTTTTTTTTTCCTTAACCAACAATTGATATAAGAGGGACGGGGTTGAGAACTTCCTGGTCTCTAAATAAAATACCCTTCCATTTGTATGTATATCCAGGATACAATCTTTTGTATTTTGACAGGGAAAAAATGTTTTCATTTTGCAATTCATGTAGGATTTAGTCATATATGATAGGTGCTATATGCCAGAACAGAGGCTGCTGTTTCCTTCATCTCTTTGCTGCTTTTACCACTCCCATCTTTGGAAAACAGGATTCCTTTGGAGTTCTTCATCATTGTAAGCAGCTAAGTACATGTCTTAGCTGGAACACGCAAATGACTCTTTCCCTAGAAGCAAGTTAAATTGATTGGAAGCATGTTAAATTCTTACCTTACTCTTACTTGTACTCTGGGATGTCAGGAAACTGATAGGCTGTCGAGGAAAGCTGGAGTATTTGTAGTGTCACTTAAAACACCTTAAAGCAGGAAAACAGTATTGAATAAAATAACAGAATATTCAAGTTTGTAATCTGGCTAAATTTCAGTATCTTTTGCGTGTCTGCCTTTTATAGAGATGCTTCCTTTTCTACTAAGGATGTCTTGCTTCCTTGCCCCATCTCAGTAACTGCATAACATGACTTTGATGGTTTGAAGAAAGATGGTTCATTCTGCAGGGTGGATTATAAGCAAATGATTTATAAGGAAATCATGAAGCACAGTAGGAAATATTTTAAACATTAGGACTGATTAGAAATATTAATAGAGGAAACACTTCTTCTGAATGTGGAAGTGACACCTAGAGAAGGGCAGTGTGACATTTGAGTAGTGTAATTTTAAAATAGTTTCTGGATAAACTTTGCCCATTATTTGTTTCCAGTAGCCATTGTTTTTATTGTTAATAGTCAGCTACTGGACATAAGAGATTAATATTTAAGTTAATTAAATGTATATCTTTCTAAGTGAGTGTGTGAAAATTCCAGCATGCATGAAACTTATTTCAGTGACCCTGTAATATCATAAAGGTCACATGGTGATTTGTATCATTCCAAGTAGCATTTTCCCATACTAATTCTCGTCACTACAGGCCCTAAGTCAAAATTTGAATGGTGCTTTATCTAGTAAACCTCGCAGGTGTCCCTTGCTTTAGAGCTGACAGTTCATTCAGGGTGCAGAGGAAATGCATCATCTGACTGAAGAAGTATTGCATACAATATTACAGTCTAGTGTGGGCAAACCCACACAGGCTTGACTCTGCTCTGGCACAGAGGTAACTTCTGAGGTTGTCCATTAGCTCCCAGGGAAAAAAATTAACTGGAAATGGGGGGCTTGCCGACTTCAAAGGCACATGGTGAATTTCTAAGGCTGGCTGTCAGTTGTCTGCTTAGGTGTGTCTGATGGCTCTGGCATCAATATTACAAGTTCTGCAGTTTTATAATTCTGGACAAGGATTGCCCGTGCACAGTGACTGTTGCAGTCAATGTACTTTTACATTATTATTGGGACTCTTGGGCTGTTTTCCCGAGGCAAGCATCTACAGTCTTGGTGCCATACTTTCATGCTAGATCTGCTCTTTTAAGGCATTCAGTCTCCCCAAAATGAGGAATACAATTAGAATAGGAAGGAAAAAAAATTGCGTGTGTGGTTAATTTGATGCATTTTTTCAAATAGCTTCACTGGTGGTGAAAAGATCTTACTTCAAAACCCATGTTAGTACTCCTGAAGTCTGGATTTCTTCTAGATCTGATGGGTCGAGAGCCTTCGATTTGAGCTTGTACATATTGAGTTTTTGCCTATACTCTTTACTCGGCATTTTGAAGGCTTCACCAGTGGGAGAGGGAAGAGTCTTTTAAGGGTAAAGCAATGTCAAGGAATTCAGCAAAGACTAGGGCATGTCATCTGCAAGTTTGCATAGAAATGCCTTTAATTTCTTGCATTTAAGAAGGAACCAACCCAAACCCTAGAATACTTGTTAATAGAGCATTTGGCACACATGCTGTGGGTGGGTCAGGAAGTTGTTGACTGAGTGGAGCAGGTTGAAGCTGCTGAAGAAAAGTCTTAAGGAACTCTGTATATTGTCTCCTGTACTGCATGCACCTTGTTTTGCTAGCTTAGTTTTTCTTCTAGAGTTAGTTTCCTGACACATGATTGAGCTGACTTTCATTCACCAAGGGTTTGATGAAATGCTGTGAGCCAGGGAAGGAGGTGAGACCTCATAGATAGAGGGAAGTGAAATACTCCTTACATCTTTGGGAGCAACAAGTTGCTGGGTTGTGTCACACCTAGACAAACCTAACACTCATGTTTGACCAGGTCTGGGTGATAACGCTGTGGTGTTTGCTCCCTAGAGCAAATGAAAGCTATTAGGACTCTTGTGTGACATGAATTGATGGCTGTGTTGCCCAGTGTTGGTTCCATCTATCCCTTCCTTAAGCTGATATAGCCTTTGGTGGGGCTGTGGTGTGTGAGATCAGGGAACTCCAGTCCCATGACTCATCTAGGAAAAAAGGCAGTGAGGCTGTTTGAGTATGTGTGCCAGCAAAAAAGAATCTATCTCTATTTGGAGCTTTAAGCTTGCCAGTCAAGATGCCTAGGAGGTGAGAAGGCTGATTGGGGTGTGGAGAGTTTTGCAGTGCAAGGACTGGGTCCTGCACTGTATCTCTTGGCAGTGACGTGTGCTGCAGGGATGCCTTGGTGTTTCAGAGGAGCTGCTTGAGGCTGAGCAGCATTTGTAGGCAGTAGCTTGGTACCAGCCACGTCAGAACACAGAGAACTTGTATGGGGGTTTTCTGCATCATACCGTTCACTGCTTGTGCTTGCCTCTCTTCTTGTTATTTTCCCAGCTCTCCACAGTAGATGATTGGCTAGACAATGTTGGGTTTTTTAAAATAAATGCTTTTTTTTAATGGTGATTTAACGTGACACACAACACCATGCAGTGCCACCTACTCATAAGTCTTGAACATTAAGAAAATACATGGTAGCTACAATTCTAAATTACTTGCTATTGGGAAATCTAAAATTGGATGCATAGGCTTTAAGATGTTATCTGTTTTTCAGAGAGATCTAATGAAGAGTGTCTTTTTTCCAGAGCTACCTTTCATTGTTAGTCTGAATTGATATTATAGTGCATAATAGGTTCTTTGAAGCATTTTGTCATCTCATAAACAACTCTTGTAAGTGCTCTCCATCTTTTATCTTGGTTAGCTCTTCCTTCAGCTTTGTTAAAATGGCAATAAATGACATGTCAAAAAATGGCAGAAAAATTTTTCTTATTTTAAACAAAAAAATCTGAGGTGAAACTACCATGTAATCTTTTTCCATATATTCATATTTCACTTTTGCTGCTGCTAATGGAAACTAATTTTCATTGAAGTCTAACCATTTATTGCTTAGTACTTAGAAAATACTTAGGCAGGTCATCTGCTCTATTCAGAAGTAATTTGTAAACATACTGAATCTGTCTGCCAAAGTTAGCTTAAATGCCATTTGAGAAAGACCAAATATGCAGTGATACCAAGCTTGCAGAGAGTGATTAGGGATGTTTTGTTTTCTGTGTTATTGCAGGCATACCATGGTATTAAATGTAAAGACAAGATTAAGCATTAAGTTTTAAATTCATAGTTCTTTTGAACTTTACTGTGCAAATAAGTTTTGTTGTTACAGGTTTGATATGGCAAGAATTAAAGGATTTTTTTTCTTCAATGCGACTGACAGCTCTTTTCCCTACACCTTCAAAATAGTTGATGACAACTTCAAGGACTTGACACCTGTGAAAATCAGACTTCAAACTCTTGAAGTTTGGAAAAGCCTTTCAATCTCCTGACCTGTTAAATGTGATACTGAAATTAAAGGTAATTTGGAAAAAAGACTCGGGGTCTGTAAGCCTCAAATGTAGCACTACATTTAGCTTTCTCTTATAAACACTCCCTAAAATGGCTTAACTGTTGTGACAGGTACTTTTACGTAAAAAAGAAACCCAGTTTTTTTTTGACAGCAGTGCTTTCTTAGAAGCTTGCTTTACATGTAACAATAGGTGTGCCCTTGCCTTTTGCTTCAGCTTTAATTTGAAGTTAGTCAGTGGCACCCAGCAGCTTCCTTTGAGATATGCAGTGGGTGCAGTGATGGCTGCCCCCAGATACATGAGGACATTTGGTGAATTAAAGTGCACCTCTGAGGAAAAGAGCTGTCTTTCCCTTTCTTTTTTAACATGCATTTTAAATATCGTTAGCTTTTTTAACTGTCGAAAAGTGAAATGCTGCGTCCTTTTTCCTTGGCTTTCACAGTGAGTAGAGACAGACTGATCTCGATTATTAATTAGCAGCAACCAACTCTTTTTGGTGCCTCTAGATCACCAAACTGTACTGCCTCCACTGCTTTTTCTTATTTACTTTATTGTATGACCAAGGAAGCTGTATTTAAGTCACAAATCTGCTGACTAGTTGCAGTTGGCTCTTTATCTTCATTTCCTTTTTTGTTTGCTATGTAGTGTGAGTAGTATCTTTAGGGAAAGGAGGAAATTGCAGTGATGTTTGTGCAGGCCAGACTGCTATAACTTACCTTCATCTGTGTCCTCTGAGACTGGCCCAGGAAAGGCAGGAAGACAGCACCTGCTGCAGGGAGATCAAATCATGTTTGTTGTACTAAACCAGAAGGGTAAACTGTAAACTAAGGCGGAGCCTTCCTGGGCATGGTATTGACCTCTGGAGAGCTAGAAGTCAGAAGTGTAGCAGTCTGTTTCCTGGCCGCCTAAAGCAGATCCTTAACTGGAACTGAGGAGTATCTGTATGTCCTGGACCACTGAACATTTCTGCTGGAATACAATATAAATGGCTTCCCAACTGCTTCTCCAAAGTGTTTCCTCCCTAGGCATGGAGGCTGTGGTGGTGTGACTTTACTAGAAGACAGTTTTGTGTGTCATGGTGAACCATTGCCATGTCCAAAGAGCACCCTGATTCTGAGGCATTTGCGGTGCAGGGAAGTGCTCATGATGATGGAGCAGTGACTGTGTTTGCCTTCCACTAGTGGCCTGCATCTATTTTTGATTCCTCTTCCCCAACCCTACCTTAGCTGGTTTTGTGGGTTTTTTTGCTCCCTGTGAGGACTTCTGTTTGCACATCTCCTGGGTGCAGCAGGATTGCCTTTTCCACCATGGTTTGAGTACTCACTACCATGTCTTTTCCAAGCTGTTACATGGACTCAGCCTGGGTTGGGTGAGTGTCTGCAGCTTGAGCCTTTAATCTCCTCCCTGCACTACTACTTAGTTTTCTTTGATCTCTGGTTCCTCTTAGAGCCATTTCTTTCCTTTGTCAGATACCACAGCTACTAACCTGCTCTCCATGCAGGTACTTGTAGCCCTCAGTATTTACTCTCTGTAGCTGTTTCCTTCCCCAAATGCCAGTGTTTGTTTTAATCCCTGTGGGATAGGTCAGATGATCATCTGCACTTTCTTCCTGACCCACTGTAGTTTGGTCCAACCAGCTAATTTACATTCATCATGTCTGTGCCTTTCAGAAGCTCTGTGTAGGAGGCCACGGTGTTTTTCCAACCAGATGAAATTGCAGGAGCCTGCACCCCCTGTGTCAGTGCAGCCACATCACAGGCTGAGACACCCACGCTTGGCCTTCCCCAGATGTGCTCAGAGCAGGTGGGCACTAAGCCAGTTGCTCTCTGGGTGGCTGTGAGCTGTCCTTCAGAGGTCTGCTGGGAAAAAACAAGATGGAGCATGAGAAGTCTTTTGTGCAGGGAGGCTGTTAAAGAGACTTCCCTACTCCCTTCCTGCCGTGGGAGTGAAGGGGTGTTCTGTATTCCTCATCCTTTTCTTTCTGCAGATGCCCTCACTGGGGTGCTGACCTGCTGGCAGCTGCTTGCAGCAGCCCTATCCTGATATGTAACCTGCTCTTTACTTTGCAAAAAGTTAATGTTCCATTATATCTCCATGCATGCCTCCTGAGCCCAAGGGGTTTCAGAGGGAAAGTTGTAACATCAGGGCTGTAGCAGAATTTTACAGTGTTGAGAGAAACTTGCTGATAAAGTAGATGCTCTAGTTAAAATAGAAGATACTTGTCTTTATCTTCTAATTCCCCGGGCTGTAGCTGTGTGTTGGTGCTACTCAGGACAGAATTCTCTGAATTGTTCAATAGAGGCCAGTGTGAGGAGCAGCATTGCCTCAGGGGATTGTGTGGTTTAAAATACACCCCTGCTATAACTGGCAACAGATGGTGGTGGGATTCTTTGAGGTGGACTTTTATTCAAACATGACTTTCAAACAGCTATCCCACCACCCCCTCCCCACCACCCCCTCCCATCCCTTCTCAGTGCAAGTTTTTTGGAAAAGGTGTCAAAATGAACAAGGGAAGGTTGACTTTGGTTTTTGTTTTGCATCTGCAAGGAAAACACTCTAAGACCTTGAGTTTCCTTTTTCTGTGATGGCAGACATGGCTCTTTGGTCTCTACCAGTGCCATTCTGCCTGTTACTCAGATTAGGGAAATGTAAACAAGTGTGCAAGTGGGGTTTTACAGTGTCTCTGTGTATTTTTAATGCAGACCATATTTGTTGAAGTGTTGCCTGGCATGCTGGGTTTGGTCCCCCAGTACCCTGGAACACAGGAGCTGTTCTATTAGTTTCCAGCTGATAATTTTTCATTTGCTCAGGGAGGGCATCCTGTTACGTTGGCTTCTACACTGTATCTGATTACCCCCTGAAACATGAATGTGGTCTTGAGCACTTAGCCAGATACCCTATCTGCTCACACTTTTCTTTATTATCCTTTTAAGTGGTTTTGTTGTTGTTGTTCAAGGGGTTTTTTTAAATTTTAGTTTTATTTAATATCCTTTGCAGCAAGATGGATGGTAGTTCAACTGATTTTTCTTTTAATTATTCTTTACTGGGTATCCCTGCTTAGATTAGGCCATCTCTATTATGGGCTTTACTTCCCATTTCTCCTTATTTCTTTGTCTGCTTATATTCAGGCAGAAATTGTGCCCTTTTTGTAGCTTTTGTTTGTTTGTTTGTTTTAAAATTTCGTCCTTTATAGCAGGCTGTTAATGCTTGCTGCAATTCAGGGGCAGATATTACAAAATATGAGTCTCTGTCCTCAAAGGTTGTAAACAGAAGGAGTAATTCTTGCTTTTTGTTTTGCCCTAGCCAGATAGATTAGCTCTCGTATGTTTTAAGTATGTAGGATTTGCAGATCACTCTTGACCTGTCAAAATGAAAGCCAGCTGTAACAATTTGATACCTGTCCTGTGGGTTGAAACAAGAGCTGTGTTTTCTAAAGCTTGGCCTGCTATTTGGAACGCCGGGCTTTCTTTGAGAGGGTGGAAGTTTCTTTGGCAGATTTTTTTTTCCTTTAGTAGAGACCCTGAACAGCCACTGTCTGCAGTGTCTTCTGTATGTGTGGTGGGCTGACCATACTTCCTCCAGGGCAGCAGAAAACTTGTACTGCCACTTTCTCTGTGGGCTTCAAACGGAGCTCTGAAATAAGCTGAGGGTGTTTTTAATACTAAAACACTGACTTCAGATTCAATACCTCTGCTTGAAGGCTGTGACTTGAGAGGAGTGCTATGGTCTTGCTAAACTTGAGGTTAGCTCCCATCTTGTCAGATGCCTGGACAATGCACTAACATGGTGCTGAGATAGAACAGAGGAGAGCATTAGTAACCAGGAGAAAGCAATTACTATCTTTCAACTGGGAGCAGCAATGGAAGTGATAACTGCATCTTAAAAAAAACATCTAAAGCAAGACAATGTTTTAAAGACCATTTGTACAAAAAGCTAAAGTAGTTCTTCCCCCAAGAGATGAGAGCTCTTGAAAAAAAGTCTTTTTAAGAGTTACCTATGCTACCATCAATTTTAATAAGTGAGAAAGCATGATTCCTTTTTGCAGTGTTTCATCTGTTCATGAGCTTATTTTTCCATTCAAGTTCAACTTCCACATCTTCTAGTTTATCATAGATCTTGTAAAAATGAATAGTTGTTTAGCAGAATTCTTGTTGAGGTATGAGTATGTGTATATATATATATATATATATATATATATAAAATATATATATATAAAAATGCATGCCAAGGCTTAATATTGTAAAGTTAACTGTAACTGTTTCATCTGAAAACATCTCACTGTCCTTAAGTGTAAAGTCTTGTCATAGTCTTCATAGATATTTAATGAATCCTAGCTCTGTGGTACTCTAATTTTATATTGTGCTTTCTAGCTAATAAAGTAATTATTTTATAAATGACCACATTAAAGTGTTTTTGTGTTTATTTTAAAAAGCACTTCATAGCTAAGTTTGGAAAAGCCATCGTTATTGTTCCTCCTTGTCTCTCTGGGTTAAGCTACAACTTTTCATTATATTATCACTTGCCAGCATCCCTCCCACAGACTCTTTGCTTCATCCAGCACACAGAATATATGCTGCTAATCTTGATGAGTCTTTCCCCTTCTCCTTATTCTAGAGTATGTGGCATAAAGCCATAAATTCCCTGCATGGTACTCAAAGTTTGCTTTAAAAGAAGAATTAATCATTTCAGCAGGATTTTTTTTTCCTATGATATTTCACAAATGTTTGTGAATGTGCCTTCCAATAATAACATATTAACAACAGCTTCTTCCCTTCTGCAAGTTCACCACTGCTCATGTTTCTGGCTTTAAGTCAAAGTGTGTTTTGTGTTGTGGTTGAATTGAGTGATCCCTAGCTGCTTCACCTCAGGCTCTGTGCATGCCTCATCTGACAGTCATCTTGGTTGGCCAGCCCCATTTTGGGACCTGCTGTTTCTCTCTTGCACATTGCCAATGATATTCCCATTTAATACGGAAGCTGAAACATAAGAAACATGTGGATACCCATATGAAGTCAAAAGCCAGATCTGTCTTAGAGGAGTGTTTGGCGATTACTAATGGTACGTGCTGGGGAAGAGTAAGAGGAACGGGGCAATTATGCAGTGATGTCCTGACAGAACACTCGTAGCCTCTTCGATTTGCAGGCTGGGATGCTTTTTCCTGGGAGTTATCTGGTTGCTTTTGCACCCATGTAGATTTGTAGCATCCCTAGAGTGCTGTGACATGGAATTCCACAGATCCACTTGCAAAAATCACACTTTCTATATTTTTGAAGTCTGCCTCTTGTGGATGTGACTGGAGTAGGATTCAGCTCTGGATTGAACACTCATATGCAGGTGTGAGAATGCAAGTGTCTCACTGATGATGTTGGCAGCACAACTAAGAGCCATTCAGCTCACCACCAAGTCAGTGGGTTGGGATTCAGGACTTCTTAAACCAGAGTTATCCAATATTGTCTGGGGTACTGCTAGATGTGTATCCTGCCCAATCTCCTGTTGCCACTTGATAGGTTGCAGGCATCCAGCTAAACCTCTGACATATCTGCCTGCTGTGTGCAGATATCTTGGATGTGCTAGGATTTCTCACATATGGCACTTGTGTTTATCTTGTGGAATTGGCTCCTCTGTCTTATTGCATCACCTGGCATGGGAATTAAACTGTTCAGGTGTTCTGATCAGATCAGATTTGATCAGTGTCTTGTGTCCTGTCCTGTCCCCCGCTTTGCTCCCTCCTCTGTGTAGTAAGAGTTGTCCTCTGCTTCTGATCTGGTTAGATCTACTGCTGTGACAGATTTCCACATGTATCTCACATTGCGGAGAACTTGTCTGGCTTGTGCTTGCTTTGCTTGCAGATGTGAATGTTCATTACTCAGCAAATCCTAATAATTCTCAGGTCTCAAGTCAGCTCCCCTAAAAGGAGAGAACCTGCCATTAGCGATCATCTGTGGATATTTTTGTGCTTTAAACTCCTTTTCAGGGCAGGGGTAGAACCTGTTCCCGCCAAGCCAAATTCATTTGAGAGGTTCCTCTCGCTGTTCCTTTCTTCTTTGCTGGGCTTCTTCCAGTTTCTGCAGCAAGGGATCTTACAGACCCAGCCTCACAGTTGCAGCTGCTTGATGAAAGTATCCCCACAGAACACCTAAAAAGGCTTGTGTTTGAAGTATGTGAGGAAGACAGTGCTATGTGTAGTGTGGAGAATAGTACACTGATGGTAATGCATAAATGAATTCATTTGTTCTGTAGTTCTGTTGATGAGAGTATGTCTAACAATGCTGCTTAAAAAGATGGATGCATTTATTTACAGTGAAGGTGGACCTTGAATTGAGCAGCAATTCCAAAACAGCGCTAAACACATCTCTTTCAGCACATGGTCCTGACCTACTGTGCCTGTGCCAGCTTTCCCCACTGGTTCCCTGCCATCCTCATGGACTCCACAGCTTTTCCTTTGCAGTTGCAGCTGCTGCAGGGACACTCAGAGGAATTTCTGTCATGGACAAAGCCATTTCCCTGCAGCTTCTCCCTCTGCTCCAGTGGAGCTGTTTGGCTGGAGTTTTGAGAGAGGGGAAAAATGTCTTCTTGATACGTAATGTTGTGAACCTTGGCTCAACCTTTTTAACATTAGTTGCAGTTGTGATCAACTAAAAAATGGCTGTTGCCATCTGTGCAATTTCAGTCAATACATGCTCATGTACCCATGGAGGTAATGGTTTGTGTTCTTTTAAAATAATCTGTTTGCAAATTATTGTTGCAAATTTGACTCCTGAGTGTTTGCTGTATTTATCTTCTGAAAGCATTTTTAGTCCTTTTCCTTAGCTTTATTTTCAGTGAGATATACTTAAACCCATTACTTAGTGGTTGTGTTCAAGTTCATAGTAAAGCTTATAGCCTACACTTGCTGAGTGCTTCACTTCCAAAGGGCACACAATTAAAAACTCACAGATTAAACCTCATCTTAAACCTACATGTGTATTCATGGCAAAATCAGAACTGGCTCTTCATTCCTGGTTCAAGTTCTGGAGTGAAAAATACAGACTTTCCCCATTATCCAGCTGCAGAGACAGTAAATTGGAGGCCTCTTAAGGGGCCAGGTGTCCCTTGGCAGCATTTTGATGTCTCTAGTTTCTAATAAACAAGCTGAATATTGGGAGTTTCTAAGTCAGTCTGGGTATGGGGAGTGTTGCATTCTGTTATTAATAAATCTAAATAAGCGTTGCTGTTCTCCTTTGCCTGCTCTTTCTTCTGTTAATCCTTAGTTTTTCATCTTCAACTGGATTTGTTCACTGCTTTTTTAACTTCAAAACTATGCAGTCACTTAAACAGCTTGAGTCAAGACAGCAAATATCAGCGAGGGCTTGGACAGAAACTAAGATCATGTTCTGCAAACAGCTGTTGTGGTGGAGGGTGGTGGTAGCCCTTTCAGTGGGAGTATTCTGTGAGCTGGAGCAGTCAGATCTGGAAGCTCTTGTAATGTTAGAAAAGTTAATGTGAGAATCAGTATTCTAGTGCCAGCATTCCTGATAACTTGGTATTTCAAAACATCCCATTAAATGGATGTATGGGACTCAGTGTAAACTGGAACACGAGTGCTGAGGTTATGGGTGCAGGGATAATGTTTGCTTGGTCTGTGTAATGTTTAGAAAAGTTTTGTTAAGCCTACTGTTTACAACTGATTTGCAGAATATTCCCAGGAATGTACAGTTGCACTGGCAAATTATTCTCTTAACCAGTAGTGGTTTGCAAAGAGATCCCAGAGGGAGTAGGAGTGTAGTTGTGACCAGTTCTAATACACAGGAGCGTGTCTGATGCTCCCAGTTAATGGGCAAGTCACTGCAAAGGGCGTGCCTACCAGCTGTAGCAGTCAGTTGGTCATCTACCTAATATCTATTATTAATTTATAAAAGAATCTGCTTCTGCAGTGAAACTTACTCTGTTATGTGATTCATTGACAACACCTGAACTAGCTAAAACAAGGGCATGACCCCCTGGTGATACTACATCTGCCAGTTTACATGCACATGAATCTCTTCAAAGCATTTAGAGATCAGGTTGGGCCCAGGTGTTCTGGTAGGAAAACCAGATAGTGGTGGCTGGTGGTCTCCTGAGCTGTGCCAAGCAGGAGAGGAGGGGCACTGGGGTTAGTTCTGTTGGAAAAAGTAGGTTATTTCCTGCCCAGCTTCACCCTTTATGTCTTGGAGCATGGAGTTGGGACTCTGGTGGCAGCAGGAGAGCACAATGCAGAGTCTGCACAGTGTCTGCTCTCCTGTCAGATGCAGAGGATGCTTGGCAAAGCCTCAGCCCAGAGCAGGCTTTTTGGCTAGCCTGTGTATGGGCTGGGTTACTGCTGTATATCTGTGTGGGAGAGTGGCTGGAAGCAGGTGAGCTTCATTTCTAACATAATTAGGTGGCCATGTAAAACTGCTTAAGAGTACAAAAAGCAGAGAGCATTTTCTCCTTATGTTACCAGTAACAGCAAGATGTTGCTGGTTTTGATCACTCTTTCCTCAGGGTACAACTTGACTTCTTCTGACTCACTAGAAATGTGGTATTTCCTAATCTGGTTAAGCCTATAAATGTTTGAGAGTCTTGTTAATTTTTCAATAATGTGAATTAGTTAGATGTATGAGATTGAGAAATTGCAAACAAAATGTGCCTTTACTGAAGCAAAACTGGAAGGTGTGGTGGCACCTCAAGTTGTATACCCCGCAGCTTTATCTTTCTTAGGATCACATACCTCCTTTGTAGTTTCCTTGTTTAGATTGCCTGTGCTCTTTCTCTGAAATGCTGAAAAGCTGTAGCTAGCTTCTTCCCACTTTGCATCATAAAAACTATTTGCTTAAAAGTGTGTAGTAAGCTCCCTTTGTTCCTTGTTCATGTTTCCACACTTTGATGTTGCCATGCCATTTTTTTCTGAAAAGTTACCATTCCTTGCATGTGCATTTGTTGCCATCAGTGTGTGTCACCTTAGTCAGCCTACGTAAGTAATTACTTTGATTTTTTTTCATTTTTACTAATTAAGAAATGAAGAATCCTGATGATTTCATTAGGATTTCCTAATGAATGGTCCTAAGAGTCAAGGACTGTGCTCTGCCATTTTGAGAGAACTTTCTTATACTCGGGGTGCCGTTTAGTTTTTGTGTAATAGTGATGCTTATTATTATGCTTCTGTAACTTTCAACATTCATAATGTGGGACAGAAGTGATCAGATGCTAAATTAACACCTCTTAAACACCCTCTGCATTGTTCTCTTGTCTGTAGCTTCCAGTTCTTCTCCTTGTGTTATAATATGGTGGTGTTGCATAGGGGAAACACCCATGTGTTCCTTTCCCCATTCCCTACCCCTTGCAACCAGGCATTACAGAATAACTTTTTATGTGAACCCACAATGTTTGTTGATTTGAAAAGTTTTTGCTAGCACATTATGCAAAGGACATGCTGGTAGAAATTTGGCTGAATTTCATGTTCTGACAAAATTGCCTGTACAGGTTTGGAGCAGAAGAAATACCAGTACTTTAATTAATTACACAGTTTGATTGAGGTAAAAGCTGAGGCCCTTCACATGTAGCAATTAGAGAGGTTTTGTTAATGGACCTGTATTATATATGCTCAGTGGAAGAGTGGATGTGAACTGACTGGCCTGATTACAGGCTAATGCTTTTGTCCGTTTCAGAGGTTCCAGATATATTCTTAATTTTTCCAGCTCTCAAAAAGACTCCCCTTTACTTTACAGTTTCAAATGTGCATGTGTATATTTGTAAGTTAAGAAAGGCTCCTGTGATCTATAAACTTCTAATAAGATAAGATAGAGGTATAACTTAGTACCTTAACAACTGTAAGTTTAAAGACATAGGCAAATGCGGTATTCCCAGTTGAGTGATGGCTTGTTTTTAGTTTTTTTTAACTTTTATTTTGATCTCCTTTTAAAATAGTGTTGATGTCTGGTTGCATGCTTCATTTTATTGGCTAAAACCATGAGTTCTCAGTATTTTCTGTTAAAGTACATTTCTTTGTTAAAGAAATGTTAACAAAATATTTCCGATACTTTTATTAAAAGGCAGTTGTGATTTTGCTTTGCAGAATTTATTGTTTATTTCAGGAAATTCTGATTGTACTGGTTTCATCTTATCTGATGCTTGTCCATAAGGTGACCCATCCTTTTCAATGTGTTCTGTCTTGTGAGTGTTTTCTCAGAGGGTGTGGTGGTACTGATTATCCTTATTACTTCTAACAAGGATTTTTTTTTAAATGAAAAAGTCTGCTAGACTCTTTTGCTTCTACCTGAAATGCCTATCAGCTCTAGCAGATCTCATACCTTCATATGCTTCGTGATTACATTTCCTGAAGCAGAAGTCAGGCTTAAGGAAAGGTGGAGTAGCAGCAGCGCTTCCTTGTGCCTGTAACATCCTGCCCATAAAAGCAGGGAAATAGCTGTTTGGAAAGGAAAAAAGAACAACTTTTTGAACTTTATGTTGTAAAGTCAACACATTCTCCCATTTGCTCCTTAAGAACAAAGCATGTAATCATTTTCCCCCTTCTCTGGTTTCCTGGTGGCCATTCTCCAGCATGGCAAAATAACTTGTGGTTGGAGTCAGGCCATGGCATCAGGTTGTAAGCAAGCAAGCCCTGTTCTCCAGTGCAGCCTAATTGCTGTTCTCCTGACCTTTCCTCAGATGGAGAGTTTGTTTATCCAGCTTTTCCTGTGGGATATTCATTAACCATGTTCTGAAGTCTTCTGTTCACACCTCCCTTGAATGCCTACTGGTTGTGGCCTCCTACTCTCTCCACTCTGTCCTGCCAGTATTGATCTAAATAGCACTGCTATCACTTTTGTTCATGCTATTAAAAAAGAAATGTCTGAGTGTAACAACTGTCCTGTAGTTCTGAAGTGATTCACTACTGCATAATGGTCTACCCAGATGCAGAAACTGTGAGTTGATGAGAAGGGAGCAGCGTGCTCACATGGGCACTGGAGATGTTAGTGGTGTAAACTGTCTGCTGATACATGGCACCAGGCTAGCACAGTGTTTGGGTAAGTTGGGACTTGTGCCATGAGGTGTTTATTGCCCTGTAGTTCTCTCATGCTGCAGACTTGGTTGATGCTTGTTTATATTATCTGTGGGGTTTTTTTTAACCTGTGCAAAAATAAAACAAAACCCTGGCTTTCCCTTGCTAGTTCTTCTGTTTTCAGTTTGTTTATTCTGTTCTTTTTCAACTGTAAAAAGAAAAAAATACATTACTCGACCTATTTAAGAAAGGAGCCTCCTGGATTTGTGGAAGCAGTCTGCTGGATGGTAGTGATTCTGTTACTGGATGAGGACTGTGACAGCTGACACTGGTTTCTCAGACAGTGGTAGCATCTAGCAGAGAAGCAGGCATATGGCTAAAAGAGCTGTCTTTTAAATTGTCTCAGCATTGGAGGCACCTGAATTCATTTGTAAGAAATTAATGTGTTGTGTGTGTATTCTGGAAAACAAATTCAAACTGAAACTGGGCTGCAAGTGTATTTTTGCAAAAAGGGTTGAAACACAAGTTGGTGGCAGTTTTCAATTTTTGCAATGGTAATAGTATGGTTTGTCTTTCTTTTTAGAAAATGTAGAGGTTTTGAAGAGACTTGTCCTTTTGTCAGTCTCACTCTGCTTGCAATTGAATTGCTTGGTAGCCTTAAATATGTGTGTGATAGGTGGTAGAAAAACAAGAGATTGAAACCCCTGAGAAGCAGGTTATCATTACCATGCTGATGAGTTTATTCAAGGCATAATCTTGTTGACTCGGTTGGTTTTCTCACAATGCAGAGATCTGAGGATTGAGTACCATCTTACCAGTGTGATCTTGAGGTCACTAGGACATGGGCTTTGGTGGGTGGTGGCATGGGGCTGGAGGGCTGAGGTCCAGCAGCCAACTGCCTTTGCCAGTTTGTTCTCAGCTGGGCCATGAATGCTCTACTGCATCCCTCATCCACAAGATGAGAGGAATAACTTAAAATGGGGAGTTGCAGCAAAGAGTCCAAGAGCGGTCCAAGCTGTTTATTTTCCTTCTTACCGGAACAGCAATCAAATCTGAGCTCTGAAGTCTAGATAAGTTCAAACTGCAATTCCAGTCAAATTGAATGAAGGTGGAGAAAGAACTGAAAAGTTCCTGTTTGCTGCAGCTTTGAGATAATTGCCTAAGGGGTTCTATTTTTTTTTGTTTCAACATTTGACTTCTTAAGGCTGAGGTTACAAAATAGAGGTAAAGTCCTATCATTAAGGTCAATGTAAGTTTACACTACAGTATTACATGGTCGCCTAGTTTGCCCCCATGCTTTTTTATTTCTTGAATTTTTGCCAGATCAGTTCAAGCAGTAGTAGGTAAAGCTAATGATTATAGTATGCTGGTTTAGAAATGTTTTTTGGCTACTATCTGATTTTTAATAACATGTGGTAATTAAAAGGCTGTAGCAAAGGGTACAGTCATTACAGTTTTAATTGTTAATGAAATGTGCCAGGTGATTTAAATTTTCTAGAATGTGAAAGAAGGAGGAAGTTTTTCATGCAGGCCAGGCTGCAGGGGTTCATCCTTTTGTCTGCACCTTGAAGTATCTAATTTGAATGCCTCTTCGAAGAGACTGGTATTAAATATTTCTTTGGAAGTTCTGTAGAGAATTAATTGCACAAATTGCAGTGAGAGAGATCATGTTGGTGTAAAAATATTTCCTATGGACTTATTTCATGAAAACCTAAACTTGTTTTAAAGTAGACCCCCAGTCAGTGTAGACTGTTAGATTTTGGATGTAGTTTTTAGCTCTGTTTGTTTTGCATATACATAAAGCAGCAGTTACATATGTGATGGCTTTATTGTGATCATATTTAACATACTAAGAAGATACTTCCGTACTTTGGTTTAGAGGTTGGGTATATTACTGAAGATACCAGTGACTGCTTACAAGTTTGAGCATTCTCTGAGTCTGCCAGTTATTGTTACAAGCTTTTGAGGCCTTGCAAAAGCAGACTTCCATTTGAAAAATAGATAGTTGTACTTCCTTAATTTTGTGGGGGTTTGATGTACATGTGCGGTAGAGGAGGGCATTTTCCCTTCAGAAAAGTTTCAAATGTGAGATCAGCACCAGCATGATAAAGACAGTAACAGTAACTTTTTGAATTTGAAAAACTGTGTGTTCTTCAAAGTAGTACATCCTCCCCACAACCCTGGCATTTCTTTGAGAAGACTGTTCATCTTTCTGAACATTTTTTCACTGTAGTGTCTATGATAAGGGAAAACTGTCAGGGTTGTTCTGTATCTGAAGAGCCAATGTGTGATATTTCCTAGGTGAGAATTGTTAGTGTGTATTTTTGAGATTTGTGTTTTTTCTTTTAAGTGGAACAAATCCAAACAAAAATTACTTGGTTGGTGGGACTGTTGTGATCATGTGCAGGCTCACCATTTCTGTCTAACGCCAGCCCTAAGACTTGGCCTGGTTATGAAGTTCTTGTCTTTCCTTGGTTCAGACAGGTTTTAAAAGTAATTTGGTGACACAGTCTTAGAACTACCCTACCAAACCCAGGAAGGGAATGTTGCTCTAAAGATGAAATGGTGTTTAACACACTTGGCAAAAGCTGGCACATCACCCAGCTTCTGCTGAGACAAGGCCCACAGCTGAGCTTGCTTCAGACTGGAAAGTCTGGCAGTAAGCACAGGAAGAACACTATGCCTTGGCCTGGCATGGGGCTTGCTTCCCCAGGAATGGCTGGTTGGTTTCCAATGTCAGCTTTAAAATAAAATTTAGATCGTTGCATTTGAAGACCTGGGCGGTTGTAATTGTAAACAACCTCTTCCTACCTTCTGTTGTATGGAATGTCTTGGATTCTTGCATTGTAGGGTCATATGCAAATACTGTGGTTTAATAACCCAGAGCCCTAATGTTACTTAGTTGTTTGATCTCTACTTGTATTAGTACCCTGGGCTTCAGACCATTCTTAGCTTTCAAGATACGCTAAGTAGTTTTCAGTACAATATCCTGTATAAGCTTGTTTCCTAATAGTCTTTTAAAAGCTTGATTTTGTTGTACAGGTCACAGAGGCTGGTAATCCATTTTAGTTCATTAAAACCTTATGTGCTTAAATAGCCAGCAGTTAAAACTCACACTTTCTGAAGAGGAAACCTGAAGGAAATGATTTATTGTCTGTGATACTTCTTATATCTAGTTTTACTGAAATTTGCAAAACTTAAACAGCTGTTAAATGTTATTTAAATCATGGAATATATTTCTTTAAAAACATGACATAGTCTGGAGAGAGGAAAATGTACAAATCTGTGTAAAATCTGTTGTGTCTTTAGGGACCAAATCTAATGCTAAGCCTGAGTTGCTATTATTTGTACAGTTGGTTTTCACTTTAAACAGATGACTGCTTTTTTGAAACTGGGTTGCATGCCAGTAGTTAAAGTACAACCATGTAGGGTACAACAGGATTTGTAACTAGGGGTTTTCAGAGGTGATGTCATGATGAACTCAAATGAAACTTTAGCAACAATGTTAATGTCACCAACAAATATATTCAGTTTTCTAGCCTTCCTTTCACAATGCCTGAATATGAACTGTGTTTATATTGCTTCTGTTTGAAGGAAAATAATTTGTTAAAAAGAATAAGGGGAAGTTACAACTTTTGTTTTGTTTCTCTTCTACTTCAAAATATTTACCATATAAACATTTGAGTGTTTACATCAGAGGGGGCAGATGGAGCCATAATGTTTTACTTTGTCATTCATTGCTTTCATTTGCATGCCAAACCACATGGTGATACTTGGTAAAAACTGAAAATAGTCAGAAAGTAACAAGCATTTATTAACTGTAATGCTTATACCTTGTAAAATTATGATAAAATTATAAACTGTGGTGTTGCATGGGGATTTCTGTAACCACCATGGAAGGGAGACCACATTGCATCATGGATAAAAGAAAAGATATTTTGTAGACCTATAGCCTACAGATTTATAAACAAAGAGCATCTAAGCTCTGGTGCACCTATGTCACAAGTTCTGGTACAGGTCTGGTCCCCACATCCCATTTTTGTGGTTAGTCTCCCTGCTGTAAAATGATTGAGAGGATGGAGCAACTACCTTAGGAAAGACTAAAGAGTTCAAGGCTCCTCACTTTGGAGAGGAAAAAGAAGTGTGTGTGATGTGGTTTACAAAATCACAAAGGTGATAGAAAAGCTGAAGGTGAAACTTGAGTTTACCAGGTTTTGCCATATTAGGATTAAAGAGCATTCAATGTTTTTAACAGAAGTTATCTTCTATCTTAATAGAAGATCAGCTTAAAGCAGATGGCAGTACCTGTTCACACTGCAGGCATGAATCTGTGGAACTTGCTGCCACAGGAGCTGCAGAGACAGGCAGTGTTGGCAGGTTCAAAAAGGGTTTATGTGCCTGCATAGGCACCAAGGCCATAAATGGACACTGAACAGACTGGGAAGGGAGGTGCCCTCTGAATTCCTGCTTCCACACTTGTGGATGCCAGCAGAGAGGCTGCAGAAAAGGCTCACGTGCTTGCTCAAAATAGCCTTTGCTTTGCTGTGTTGAAGGCAGACTGTCAGGCTGGATGCCCTGTACACCTGACCTGGGAGGGTGCCGCTTCTCTTGCTCTGTCAGGGGGACATGTTGTGGGCTGTTCTTGAACTCTCTCTTAATGTCAGGATAATTGTTCAAACTCATGTCAGCCAAACCTGCTTAGAAAAACAAAATCTTTTCCTGAAAAAGAGACTGCTTCCTTGCCCTGTGTGCCACTGTGGAAATTAGATCTCCCTGACTGCAAAAAGCAAAAGGTATTACAGGAAGATACAGAGATTATTCTGCCCACATCCATCCTGTCAGAAAAATTCCTCTTTTCCTGACCCAAAGAGCAACCTCATCTTGTTCAGGAGGATACAAACATTTCAAGATTCAGCTATGTGATAAGGCCACTGCTTGGAGACACTTGGATGTTAACATTTCTTCTTGGCCACCCTGCCTCCAGTTGGTCTTCACACCTTTTTGGCTACTGGTGTCTGTGACTGGCTGTGACCAGTGTCCCTGCTTGGTGAGTCTCAGGGTTCCAGATGAAGGAGGAGCACGTATCTGGAGCTCAGGCTTGCCCCAGGATAGAAGGAGAAATTACTGTCACTGGCAAAGCTGCTGTGCTCTCGGGAGAGTTAGGATGAGAGAGAAGTAAAATGCTTGTTTCAGAATAGTTTAATTGCAAGGTTTCAGTTTCTTTCTTTCCTGTAGGAGTACTGCCAGGCTGTAGGAAGGAGTGTTCTTTCTTGTAGGAGTAACAACTGAGATCAGAATTCCATTAATTTTGTTTCCTGTATGCTCTGCTGGACTTTTTTTGTTGTACGATAGCACTGTTACTTAAATCCTTTCTTTAATGCAAATGTGATGCAAGTAGGATTGCACTACTGGTAATTTTTGTGACTAAACAAGACTTTTTTTTTTTTAACATAGTTTAGGCTGAATTTCTCATTTTCAAACCTTCAGTGTTTTATTTCAAAAAATATTTCTGGCCACAATTTACAGCAAGATCGTGACATCTTCATTCATCTGACTGAATCGTGGTCACAGTACGTGTGGGATTAATGTGAAACATGAAAGCTCAGCTAGGGACTGATGTGTCTTAGAAGATTGCTTGAGTTCCCACAGGTCTCTTTGGTTCTTCAGATTTCTCATAAAAGTGCTTTATGTATGTTCCTGGGATAGGTTTAACCTTTTGTCCATTATATTTTCCTCTGTCTTTCAAGCTGAAATAGTAAGAGGAGCTTGGTTCTTCATTCCTCAAGAGATCCTAATTTCTCAAAGTTTTGTGAAAATAGCAGGCTGGATGGAAGAGAGAGACCTTGTATCTCTCCATACACAGAAGGCTGCAGTAGCAGTTTGGGGAAGCCAGGCATTTGACTCAAGGCAGGGATCCTGAGGATGCAGGCTTCATGGTTTTGGAGATTCCTTTCTTTGTGAAACTTTTTCTCAGCCTCATCCCATAGCAGCCTGTAGCTGTTGAGTTTATTAGTGCTTTATTACTGCATGCAGGACTAGGATTTGGCAGCAGCCGTGAGACTTAGACTTCCGTAAAGCCACTGATGTGATGTGAGTTTTCTTTTTTGGGACCACAAGTTGATTTGCAGTTGACTTTAATTGTAATTTGTGCAGTTTTAGTTGTGTTTCTTGAGGATTCATGCTGAGCTAGCCTCATCTAGGGCTTTGCACTCAGCATAAATGATACAAAGAGAGTGCTGCTTCTCTAAACATCTGTGCTACAATAAATGAGATGAGCATGGGGGGTGCAGGCGATAAAGAAAAAACATTTTCTGCTCTTTTTCTTGTGAGGAAGCTCAACTTTGAAGAGGCATTGCATCATGAGCTCTGATGAAAGACCAGCTATTCCCCTTGGGAAAATGAAAGCACTTGCCTCATTTCCCTCTTACTGGCAGCTGTTGCTTAGGAATTCTGTTTGAGAATGAAATGCTGCTTTGGTTGATCAGAGGAATGGCTTTAATACAAATGGATGCCAGTGGTGTGCACTGTAAGTGTTGTGAAGGACAGAAAAAAATTCTTAAAAATTAATAGCTCAGACTAGAAAATTAGTGGTTTAGACCCAAATATATAATTTGTGTGAGTTCTGATGTATTCCACTGTGTCCTTGAGACCAGTTTTTGTTTTTCCCATCTGTGCTGGTCTGAGGAAGTGACAAGAACACATTAGCATCAGGGAGTGAAAGGAGACCAGGAGCTCTGATGAGGAAAACATTTAATTGGGCTGGGAGGAGAAATGGGTGTTGATGTGGCAGACATTACTGAGAATTACTGATGGAAGAGAACCTAGCTCAGGTTCTATTCTATATATTTTTTTTAATTTTTACTAAAACCAGCATGGAAATGTTTGTGCATTGTTTTATAGAGAAAGTTCATTTTTTGAGCACCAGCACTCAGAAGTGATATTGTTAAGCCTGGCAACATCTAGGTCTTGGCTGATGGAAGAAGACACAGTGTGAACTGCTCTGGTGGTTGTGCTCATACTTCACTCTCCTGCTGTGACATGTACAAGGATCTGTGGTTAGGAAACTCATCACCAGGCCTGACTTTTGAAGAAAGGCAGTTTCCCAATTCCCTGCACTGTTGTGGTATGTGTGGTGGGTGTTTTGTAGGGAGCCAGAGATGAATCAGCCTGGAGATGAATCACACTCCCCTTGTGCCTGAGCAGTGCACTGGCTTTGAGAAGCTGTGCCAAATTTCACCTCCAAAATGCTCTTGCTCCTTTGTTTAAAACAGCTGCCTTTGGAGCAATTGCTTTCCCTGAGCAGGTGTGGCTTCAACCACTTGGTGGCCATTTCAAGAGCAGGATGTCAGAAGCACATTGTACGGCATGGTAGAGATGAATGAAGTATTGATGTTGTATTGGATGACTCAAGGTCATCACAGGTAATAAATTTACCTGCTGAGATAACCAGGTGGAATTTGATCTGTTAGAAGCAGAGTTAGCAGGGGTCAGCTTTCCTTTTAGTGGATCCTGTTATAAAGGACCTGCTATTTCCTGTGGGAAATGAGTCTGTCAAGTTTTCCTCAACCGACCTAAGTATGCTGGTCAAAGAAGACTTACTTACTTTCATTTCTAACGTGGCTAGCAAAGCTGTATGGCAAAATTCAGGTACCAATGTATACTGAGAGCAATTCAGCCCCAGGAAAGCTGAGGAGAAAAGCCAGGAAAAAACCACCTGTATAACATCTTATTAGCTTCTCTTTGCATGTTGCCTAAGTATAATTAGGAAAATTAAAAGACACAGGTGCCTAAAATTTGTGTATTCTGCTTAATGACATTCAGTGAGAGCAGCTGACCCAGTGAATCATGGTGGGCTGAGGTTTTCTTGTTCATAATAAACCCAGTGAGTTGTTCTTTGTTGGCTTTCTGTTGGCAGCAGTCATGTGGGATTTACTGTCTCTGCAGTTTGTGTGACAGCAATGTGATTCTCTCTAAGTCCTGGTGTGTAGCTAGTGAGGAGGTTTTGTTTGTTTGGTTGAAGTTGTACCCTGATGAATGAGTAGTTGGAGTGTTCTGAGCTTTTTGTTTGGGTGCAGGATGGTATCACCAGATTAATTCATCAAGATCTTGGTCTTAGGTTTCCAGTGGCATCAAGTTACTTCCCCTCCTGGGACACATCTTCACTTTTCACTGTCTGCGGTCTTGATAGTGAAAGATGGAGGAGAAGGGTGAAAATGATGACTGTAAACAGCTTTTCTGCCTATGATGTATTGTATTTTTATTGAATGATTTTTGGGTCCGTTTGTCTGATTTAATCCCAGTAGTCCTCTTTGTATTCAGTTCAGAGATTTGCTATGAACTACATGTTGTTGAAATTAGTTAAGGCCTAGGCTTTGGTTGTTTAGGAAATGAGTTAGAGGTACATTTGTTGGCAGAGTGCTCACTACAAAAGGAGGTAATCCTCGCTTTTGCGTAAACACACAGATGTGTTTTTGTGGGCTTAATTAAGCTTTGCCAAAATTGTCTGGCCTCTGGTGCTAGTGCAAAAAGGGAAAAATTCCTGTGGCATGTTCAAGTATGGAATCGTGTCTAACTCACTTGATGGATGACAGCTGTCCCAGTGATGCCTTGTGGCCTACTCTGTAGTGGAGCTACACCTGGGAAGGCTGACTACAAGAGCATCACCAGGGCAAATGTTGTGGTAAATCAACTGGCTTGGCTGCTGGGCTTCGATGCTGGGCTTGGATTTTGCTTGTCATGCCTGCTGTCATGGCAATCCCTAGGATCAGAGTGATCTCGTGGGGTGGTGTCTTTTCTAACCAGATCAAACTTCTGTCATTTTGGGAGAGCAGTATGAAAACTCTCCTATGGGAAAATAGAAGAAAGTTTCTTGCTGTCTGTTCATACCCACCAATTCACCAAGGTTTTTTTTCCTTGTCCTTTTTTTTCTTAATGCATGCAGGTAATTTCCTAGATGTCAGCCTTGTGAACTTTACCCTGTGCCATTGCCATTAAAGGCAATAGGTTCTTTTTGTCATCTACAGTTATTAAAGGTCTTTTTTGTGGAATTAAACTTTGAGGTGCACAGAAGTTAATGTGGAGTGGTTGTTTATTTGTTTATTGTTTTTTTTAAACAAAGGTTGATATTTCAACATAGGAAAGGTGAGTTTTTTTTCCTCTTTCCTAGTTAGTGTTTTTTGCTTAATATTGTGTGATGTTGTGGGTGACTTCAGTAATTGTGGTGAGAGTTCCAACAGGGTAGGTACCAGCTTGAACAATCAGAAATGAATTAATAATAAGCATTAAAGCTGAGGTATCTGCTATTGGAATTTTAGTATCAATATTGTTAGTAGGCTGAAGAGGTATGAATGCTTGTCTCTGAGGTGAGTCTTGGCTGGTATCCATGTGAAGGAGTTTGTCTGCACTTACACTGACAGGGAATGTTGTAAGTTAAAGCTTGGGTTCCTGAAATGTGCCACATAGATGTCAGACAGAAGCTTGCAGACTGTTTCCTGTCCCTTTAGTATCCACTTCTTTTCCTTTGTGCCCCTTTGTTTGCCCCCAGATTGAACACTATAAAGCTGAAAAAGCCTTTGGGGAGATGAAGTGGGCAGTTTAAATTAAGCTGTCTTTCTTTATAGTTTGGGGCAGATGGAAAACAGAAGGGCAAGAAGGCTTCATTTCTCTTGGGAGAATAGAGATTTGAATTCTGAAAACGTTCAGTAATTGGGTATCTGTAATGTAGTAGGTGGGGTCTGGCAGCTGTGCAAAATGCTACACAATCTTAGAATTGTGCTTAAGGAGCTAATGGCAGAGTTGTCTTTCACTGGTGTTCCTTTTTGCCTCAGTTTTCTGATCTTGAAATAAAGGTATGTTCTCAGTGTTATGCAGGAAATCAGTATCTGAGCTCAGATCAGAATTCAAGGTTTCTGGCTTCAAGTTCTCCATTCAGACCACACCTTTCTTTTTATAGCCATGGGAAAAAAGTCTGCTCCAGCATGTCATTTAGTGAAATGCCATATAGAAAAAGCAAAACTAAGCCTAGAAGAGCTAAAAATAGTTGATTTTAAATTAGGAGACAGAAAAAGTTCAGCAGATTCTTTCTGGCAAGTGGAACCTTACAATGCCACAGCAAATGCGCTCATCTTTGGGGTAGTGTCTGGCAAACTGAAGTGCCTGCAAAGATGTGTGCTGAGTTGTGCTGAGTGGTGTCCAATAGAGTGGGATACAAAACAGGCCACTGAAGTCAGGGAAGCCCTTCGTCAGGATACATTACACTGGAATGTGTTTGGGAGGACAGATGGAACTGTGACTTGGTTTGTCTGTAGGGTGAATGTGCTCAGGTGTTCTCTGAAAGCATCGAGGCTCTTCAAAGCTTCTTTCTCCCTTTTCTAATTGAAGCCTTAAATCATCAAAGCTGAGAGCTGAAACTCTTTCATACTATATATGGCATTTGTGCTAGCGGTAGAAACTGGAGTGTATTTATAACACTGGTTTGCTGCTGCGGGAATACAGATTGGGAACAAATGTTTGTTTGGAAAAAATCCAATTCCAGGGTCTTCTTTTACTGCTGCACGTGAAATCCACAGCAACCTTGTAAAAGCAACAATAGAAAAATCTTAATAGGGCCTTCCCCATGGAAAAAAACGTGCAATTGGTGTAACATTATGTATCTGGAGAGTTTACTTCTGATGGTTTATGCAGTGGGCAGTGACCCTGTATGTAACATCCTGTCTGTCACATTGGAATGCAGGCATGCTGCCGTGTTGTGGGCACACACTGGGATTGTTGGGGTTACTTGCTAGGATGTGCTGCTATTTTCAGATGTATTCCTTGTTTGTTCAGAAATACCTATTTGTGCCTCAAGTGATACTTAACGAAAATTTTAAGTGTTCTTTACAGGATGGCATAGCATTGACATGAGAAAATCAAGCCATAAGCTGAACCGAGCTGTCTTGCATACTGCTGCAAAATATTTGAGGGAAAACAGTTGGCAACAAAAGGGCACAGGTGTCTTTGGGTGTGTTGATTAAACTGTCTCCCTGCCATCTCCCTTCAGTCCCAGTGTTCTGTTTGATTTGCTTAATGTGTTAATCCTTTCTGTTGCTGCACAGCTATTACTGTTATGTTGAGCCTCTGTGGAATAATTACCCTTTGGACTAAGAATGTTTGTATCCAGTATCACAAAATAATTTCTTTTATATTGTGTGTTTTAAAACTGCTGTCTTGTTTTTGAAGGATGTTCAGAAGGAGAGAGAACCTCATGTTTATCTCAGTAAAGAAGAAGTTAAAGAGAAGATACAAAGCTATAATTCATCCGTCACTGATAAATTAAAGATGACCTTGGTAAGTTTTGCATAGAATTTCTGTAATTTTTGATGTTGAGTTGTAGCTTTGTAGTGCGTTGTGAATTATTTTATTCTCAGCATCTTACATATTAAACTCTGTTTAAATGGTTTTCTAAGAGACTTTTCTTTAGACTGGCAAATTAAATCTCATGTCTGAAATGCTTTTTATCCCTGTAACTCTTTTACATGGGTCAAAACAAAATGTTGTAAAAACAAACTGATAAAATTTGTAATGTGTTTAAGGTAAACTGTAAGTTGACTCTAAGGTGTACGTTTTTCAGAATTTTCTTACAAATTCTGAAAATGCTCAGATGGTAAAAATGAAGGTATATTTTTCTTGTTTCTGCAGATAAATTTTTGTCAGATTTCTTTGATAAGGATGCTCAAGCAGTGATAAAAGTTAAAACATGCAATATTTATTATAGGATACTTTCAGAGTATTCATACAGGTTTTCAGCATAAAAAGAGACTTTCTTCCCCCAGAAACCATAGAAATGACAAACTGGAATGCATAAGGCTTCACATTTCCAAGGATTGTGAACCAGGTTTAATATTCAGTTCAGTCTACTCAAGACTGTACTAACAAAATTCACATCTGTCTGCTTAGCAAGCTGTTATTCAGTTGTTAGTCTGTCCAGATTTTCTAATACATGGCATATTCCTGTGGGTGTGTATATGTAAATTTTGAAATTCCATTATATCCTAAACCATATAAGTATGACTGTGTACTAAAAAGATCTTTGTTATGTGTTTGCATGTGGATCAGGACTTATTATGCCTAAAACCAGATTGTCAAAATTGTTCTAGCTCAGTAAGGTTTGATTTGCTATTTTGTCTTTCAAGAGCAACTGAAATAAACAATCTAAATGCCTCAGACTAAGTTGACAGCTAAAATGTGGGAGAGAATTTCTGTATTTCCACATTTAATCTGTCACTAAAGATGAGTATTAGGGATCTTTTTCACTTCATAGTCCTCTCCTAAAGTGAAAACTTATCTCTGGTATGTTGTACCTTTTGCTTGATGAGGGGCTAATATACTTAGAATTCAACAGTTATTATTAAGAAAAAATTAATACTCAGTAGTTATTAATAAGAAAAATTTCTATTCAGAAGGTATACCAGAAAGAATAACTGTCTGAATTACGAGAACAATGCCTTTCCTGTGAGATGTCATGTATTGCAGTGGTATTTAAATAGTGCTCACTGTGAGCATTTTCATGTGCCTGCTGCACTGCTGTGTCACACATGGTCACTGCTGATGATTTTAACAGTCCAGGCCTTTCCTTCGTTGCAGAACGCCAATGGGATTTACACTGGCTTCATCAAGGTGCAGATGGAGCTATGCAGACCCATCACTGTGCAGTCCTCCCAGAGCCAGGGCAGGTGTGCTCCCAGCAGCCAGGAAACTGCTTTCTACCTGCCAGATGGCTGTGTGAACACCCTCCACATCAGCAGCACCAACACTGTGCGGGAAGTTATCGAGGCCTTGCTCAAGAAGTTCTTTGTCGCTGACAACCCTGCCAAGTTTGCACTTTATAAACGCTGTCACAAGGAAGATCAAGGTATAAACTGAGCTTGTGGTATTTTGGTAGTGGAAAGGTTTGGGGAGGGAGTTGTGCTATAGTAATACTTGAAATAAGCAAGGTGGAAGAAATCAGATAAATGGAGGTAACAGTTTTCCTACCTTGTCTTTTTTTCCATATGTAAAGTAGCATGGTAAGACAGTAAAAGACTGGGGCATTTTCAGGGTAATTCATCCAAGACAAAGTCACCTGCTAAAATATTACACAGATCTCCTGTGCTTTGCAGTCCATTTTATTTTATGCCCTTATCAGGTCCTAAATTTCAGCTGGCCTGATAACACTGCAGAGTTGTGAGATGAAGTTACAGGCCAGGTTTTCAAACAGATAAGCCATGGTGTCTGTGATGCATGAGTTACTGGCACTGGCAGACTGCTCTGGAGGTGACAACCATGGGCACGTGTGTTGTGCTCATGTGTTAGTGCTCACGTGGCTGTCCCTGGGCACTGGCTGCTGTTAGGAGTTTGTTGTAAATTGAGATGGAAATACCATAAGATGGAAAAGGGGTTTTTTAGGGAAAGGTGCATTTTGCCAGTGCTGTGTTCTTGCACTTAAAATCTGCCTTCCTTCCATGGACATTGAGAGCAGTTTCAGTAGTTCAGGTGTTTCTGGCTGTCAGGCAATCAGACATGTCTTTTAGACTTCATGTGTGAAATTCTAAGTGGAAAACTTAAGTCAGAACAGTGATACACAGCTCTGATCTCATAAATGCTTAGATAGAGCACCAGATCTGTGTGTTGTATTTTTTTCTTGTGGGTTATTTTTCCCCCCTGCCCTGCATGTACTGTGTTGACTGGAGGCTGTTTCATTCCTGTGCAAAAGCAGTGTTGCACTGTCACCATCAGTCACCTGCTCAGCTCCTCCCTAAAACTCACTGCTCAAAACCAGTACGTATTTTGGTTACACATGCATCTTTCTGAAATTTTTGTAGCATTAGCTAGTGTTAGTCATTCCAAGTGTTGGAATTGTTGTTGGTAAAGATGATAATGACTGTGGTTTCCTTCTCCTGCAGTTTATACCTGCAAGCTGTCAGACAGAGAACATCCCCTCTACCTGCGCTTGGTGGCAGGCCCCAAAACAGAAATGCTCAGCTTTGTTCTGCGCGAGCATGAAACTGGAGAAGTCATGGTAGGTCACACCCTCCTGGGTCAGTGTTTGTGTAACCTCGTGGATGAGTGGGCTTCTGTTTGAGCTGTGCTGACCGGGCAGATCATTTTCTGGAAGCAGACTTTTTTCCCCTGTTAATTTCCTTTGCGCCTTTTGTAAACATTTCATTTGTGGTTAGGTTGACTTGTTGTTACTTGCAGAAGAAAAAAACTAATTGAAAGAGTAAAATATTTTCAGATGCCCTAAGATTTGCGAGGAAGGTGCCGGATACTGTTTCACTTGGAAATTGTCTACAGTGTCTGAGGTTGTTTGGAAATACTGCGTATATAAAAGGTTTATGAATTTTCTGTTGATCTCATCCATTCTTTGCTCTCTTTGTCTTTGCAGTGGGAAGCTTTTAGTATTCCTGAACTGCAAAACTTCTTGCGCATACTGGACAAAGAGGAAAGTGACCAACTGCAGCTCTTGAAGAACCGCTATGCAGCTTACAGGGGCAAGCTTGAAGAAGCCCTTCGCGGGGTGCTGAAGCCTGGCTAAAAAGGGGCCAAAGGACACTCAGGAAAACGCGCTACCAAACGTCAGTAGAACATGCCAAACCCAACTACAAAGAGCAGCAGAGAGTAGTTCTCTTTATTCAGAAGACTGTTTTGTGATGCCAGGATAGACTTAGGTTCCATAAGCCAGGTCACTTAGCATCTTGCACCCACAAGTAAGGGATTCTGCATGTTTGTACATCAGTTTGCAACCCTCTGTGTGCCTAGAGAGTTTCCCAAGTTATCTTGGTGCAAGCTGTGAAACTGTAAGCAATTTCCTAGGATGCTATGAAATAATACCTTTTTTTTCTTCTTTGCTTAATGGTATCTTTACAAGTAAGGATGTGCAAATTGATGGGTTAAAAATATTATTAAAGCCATTTGGATGAGAATTAGAGCACTATCTTAGAGATGAAATTGATTTGCACTACCTTTCTGTTTTTGAATAGTTACTGTATAATTTGTGAGAGAACTGTTATAGGTGGAAAGCTTATGAAATCCTGTGGTTTGTACTGTGAAATTGTGGAAAACTTTTAAGTGGTCTTTGTGAAGAAAGTAAAGAGAAGGTTGAAAAGAAGGTAAGAGTTGGGGGAGAAGAACTCTAATAGCTGACAGGAGGTTTTAAATGAAAATAGTATTTACACAGAGGAAAGTTGAAATACTAATTCTACAAGGTTAAAGTTTTAGTATGTTTTAATATTGTGAATAAGTTTTATGGTTTTTAACTGTGTAAATCCACACTGGAAAAGAAATAAAGATAATAGAAATAGTGAGAAGGAACGAGAAGCAAAAGCTAAGTAAGAATGGAAATGGAGCTGCACATACAGGTCCCTTTTGGAGAAGCTGATTCCATAAAGGCATAGCCAGGGTTTGAAAAGTGTGGCAAACCTAAAAAGCTGCTTACTTGAATTCTGAAAAGTGGTCCATGTCTCAGATAACTCTGTGAGAAATACCTGTCTAGCGAGGGTGCAGACATAAGCTACAACTACGGATGCATTTGATTTTTATTGTAAGTCAGGTCTTTCCTCTGGCCCAGTGATCCATTTTTAGGCTGGATAATCTTGAATTACCATATCTGAAAGACAGAAATAGCTTCCTCTGCTTCTTTCTTTGTTAAAAGCTCAGTCAGGCAAAGAAAGTAGAATTTCTTATTCACATTTCCAGACCAGCAGAACGTTAACATTTATTACCTGTTTTGGTGACTGAGCTTAGTAACTCCTGCTTTTAATAAGTCAAAACTTTTTTTCCTTATGGTTTTTAAACTCTTAATTGAAAAACTGATTACCAAAATCTGCAGACTGCTGATTTACTTGATTTAAAAGTAGGAAAAATGTAGCAAGAAAACTTTTTACTTTAGTGTAAATATAGTTGTTCTTTCAGAGTTATTTATCTAAAAAAAAAAAGCATGTTCAAAAGAAACCAAAGAAGTGGGTGTGCAATAGAAGCATGGAAGCATGAGGCAGATTTGAGTGACTGATATTGTAGTCATTGTCATGCCAGAGAGGAAATGAGTTATGTACTGGGGGGTGGGGGAGTGGAGGAGTGCTAAGGATTGAAGAGCAGCAGAAGTTGTGGTGGGGTTTTTTTCCCCTCTGTTCTTAATGTGTTCATTTTAAATTCCCAAGGAATTGTTAAAACTTTGGTGACATCTAATGGATACTGTGTGAAACTCCAAGATGCTTCTGTTCTTCCCCTTAATTTTATGTAATTGTGCCTTTGTTTCCTTTACTTAGTAAGATTCTTTTTAAAACTCTTCACAAGGTTTTTAGGTAAAAAGAATTTGTGAGCTTATGAGACAATCATAATGTTTTAAAGAGTTAAGAGAAATTAAGAGTAGGACTAACTATAAAATGTATCTAAGGCATATCTTGTTTGTTTTTTTAATTTCACATGTAACATTGTAGTGCATGTGTGAGTTAGTAACATTATCCTCAAGTGAGACACTTTATAATGGTTCAGGGAATGCTTTTGTGTTGTTACAATTTGTTTTTCTAGGAATGCAGCAGTGTGTTGGTGGGTATTCTGTTAACATCTTAATTTATGTTTCTGCCCATAGCTGTGTAATCATTGCATAACCGCTGTCAATATTGAACCATTTGTTGCTCAGATTTAAACACTGTTTGAGTTTTAAAGTTGAGTATAGAAATATGTGAATTTTGGTTTTACTTGAACTAAACTATCAGTCTTTTTAAGTAGGCACATCTTCATTTACTTTAGCCAAAAACCTCAATCAGTGTTGTATGCACTATGAGTCTTGATTTGGGGGGAAGGGGAAGGGGGTGGGGGACCAAAATAAACTTTTATTTTAATTTTGTCTTAGTCCACAGTTAATTATTGTAAGATGTCATGTGTGGAGTTAATTTTCTTCTTTTTTGTTCTACACACTGGCAGTTACAGCAGCTTTAATTTAAAAGAAATGGTCATGCCTGGTCAGTTTTATCTTTTTTTAATTTTAGCATCAAATTGAACTGTCAGAGATTTTGTTGCAAAACTGTTTTCTTGTCATTGTATGATGGTACCAGAATGACTAAATGATGAGGGAGGGGGAATGCAGGGAAACATTAAAATATATGTCTTTAAATACAAACATTTAAACTATTTATAATTTTAACAAGCTTAGTTTTATTTTTGTAGGGAAGTTTTTATTCCCCTTAAAGTTATTACTGAAATGGCAAAAAAGTGATGGTTCCATTATTAAAGCTGAAGTTGGCAATACTTGGTTATGTGACGTGTGTTTGGCTTTTCCTTTCCCTGGTGATGTGTTGTGATCCTTTTGAGGCCAAGTGGATTTCTGTGAGTCCTGTGGGCAGACACAGCTGGCCTTTAGCATAAAGTAAGGTTTGCCTGGGAGAGAGGGAGGGAGCAGAGCTGGGGGCTGTGGGGCTCAGGGAACTGAGCCCTCCGTAGGGGGAGTGCAGTGGTGCTGGGTGGGACAGCCCACGGGTGAGTGGTTTCCTTTCTGTTAAAAAACACCTTGCAGAAACGAGGCCAATACACCAAAACTGGAGGTGATACTCCAGCCCTCTCTCCCCAGGAACTGCTTTTTACTCCTTTCTATCTTTAATGGCTTTTTAGTGGTTTTCTTTGGTAACATCCATGTTTAATTTTCTGTTTACTTACTCTGTGTTTCATAGAAGTGGTTTGTTCCTCCCTGATTTGATTGGTAGAAGGGAGCTGCTGAGCTGTTTGCTTTGGTCTCTGGCACTTCCTGGGCACCCTGGCCCCGCAGCAGAGGAGATGGCAGTGGCTCAGGCAGTGCCTTGAAGGCTGGTTTATGTGAGATCTCATCAAGGGTTGGTGTGTGCAACAACCTCATTACAATTGTGTGTGCTTGGCAAGGCCTGCAAATGGCAAGTGCTTCAGCACTCAGCCAGGGTGGGATGGATAAAAGCCTTAGAGATACTGGAGTCAGCAAAGCTGCTGACCACACAAGTCACTGGGCTCTGCCTGTGGCAGAGTGAGCTACTACCAGCAATACAACTCAGCAAAAGAAATCTTGTGTGCTTTGGCTGGATCAGGGGCAGAATCATCCATCTGGAGACTGATGAGTTCAGTGTGGAGGCAGAGCAGGAGAGCAGGACTGTCTGTGGAAGCAGCTGGGCCACTCCTCTCCATGGCAGGGATCAGCAGGTTGTCAGTCTGCTCTGGCTTCCTGCAGGCTGAAGTTTTAGCACTGACATTTTTGAACATCTGCAACAAACGCCACCAGACTCCATTCCCTTCCTCCCCTCTTCCTGTATGTGCATGAGTATAGAGCAGTTTTCTTTCCTTCCCAGGTTCCCAGCATGGGGATTTCCAGCTGCAGTCCTTGCAAATTTTGTCAGCATTCACTTTTTACCATCTCCCATTGATCTAGAACCATTCAGGTATGTTTTCCTCCTTCATTTTAATGTTCAATGCTGTGCTTGTGTTTGTTGGGAAAGAACTGTTATTTCAACACTTCCCCTACGCTTTTCATCTTGCAGGAGCATATAAATTACACTATTTAAGTTCATATGCAGAAAAAATAGTATCTCCTGTAAAACTGCAAAATAGAAACACTTTTTTTTAATAAGTGAGTTTTGAGCAAAACAATGCTGACTAGTGCGGTATTCATACATTCCCAGAGGGAGATTTGTTAGTATACCTCAGACTAATGATATGGAATAAAACTGTCAAGGATTATGGCAATTTTGTGTTTGTATTTGTCTCAGAAAATAAATATTCATAGAAGTCTATATACTTTTAGCTTGGAGCTGAAAGCTCCACAGAATCCTTAATTTAGTCTGAAGTACCAGTTTTAACAAATTGTTTTAAAAAAAAAGGTAATACCTTGTTACTAGTATCTGGAATAAAGTGCTAACTTTCTAGTCCAATGTTGTTGTCTTGTTTCTTACATATACTTCATAATTAATTTAGTGCCATTCTGAGACTTCACCTCTTGCCTTAGTTAGATCAAGTGAATGAAAAGCTGCAGATCATCCTTATAGGACAACTGAAAGGTTCAGTGTCTCTTACTCTTGATGATGAAAGCAAGCGGATGACTTCCAGAAGGGTAAAGTTATGCATCTGCTACATCTGCTCGGTCAAGAAGCGAGGACTGTGTTGAAAATTCAAGCCAGGTAAGAGGAGACACATTGTGATCTCCTGTTTAGAACACGGGTTTAGTGCTGTGACCTGAGGACTTACCTGTTCTGGGGGAATTCTTTTCCTCTGGATGTGTGAGTGGGTAAAAGAGATTGCTGCAGTGCCAGTGTGGAGAAGCAGGCAATGCCCAGTTTAGAGCAGTTTGAGCCAAGCACTTCAGACATGGAGCCTGGCTGCTGGCACTTGTTCTGTGGTATTTTTCAAGGAAATACTGCAAAGGCCAGGACATGTTTGTCTGAAAAGCACCTTCCTGTGCTATGTGCTAGCAAGGTGAGAGGTAATTCCAGCCCTTGTTTGCCCTTGTGCAAGCTGAAATTAGAAGTGTTTTCAGCTGCAGCAGCGTAGGCCTGAAAGGGACCCAGCCCAACACCCTGCACTGAGGCACCCAGTACTAGCAAATGGTTTCTCAAGCAGTTTGCTTCCTGCTTTCCTCAAAGGTGGTTTTTAAAAATTGTCTTTTTATTGCACTTTCTGTTCTCTACCTCTCCCTCTACAACTTTTGGAAAGGGCAGTGTTCACAACTGGAATTTTGAACGTTTTTTTTAATACAAGGATTATTCTTGCAATTGCCAAATCTAACATTTTATGATGCTGTGTAAAGTACTAACTTGGTGCTGTCTTTCTTGTGTGCATTTTCCATATGAATAAGGGTATTACAGATAAAGTAGTTCTGTTTTGCCTTCACTTTACCATGAATACCAATGAGAGAAGTAGAGTGCAAAACTCCCTTCACTAACTCTGTAAACCTAAATATAGCATTTTGGCCTTGCACATAGCATGAGAGAAAATAGCAGTGCAAGTCTAAGATTTCTCTCTTTAAATACAGAATCTGGAATGTGATCAGAAATTTCAGCTGTTTCCAGCATGTCTCAGGAGGAATTAGAATGCCAGTAGATTTTATGACAGTGAAGTTCAGCCTCTTGGTGTTTTCCCAGGCAAAGTTGTATTAGAACACTGGCTCTGAAGCTCTCCCTTCAGATAAACAGGTGCTTTCTGTATGCCAGTAATCCTAGACAGTTCTTTTAATCTAGACTTGTCAGATGATACTTTCAGAATCTGCCCTCTTTGCTTCTAATATTTTTCCATAGATGTGAGTGAGCAGATGTTAGACACTTCTGTATTTTTATCTGCTCTGGATTGTCCAATAAGCACTCAGTCAGAACGTGTGGGTTTTTAGTAATACTGGTGCAGTATAACTTGTACAGAGTATCTTCTAACACCTGTTGCCAAGTGCCAGCACTCATTTTTTAATGTAAACTAGGCTGAGTGAAAATGCAGGTCACATGGAAAGAACACAACATCTACCTTAGTTCAATCTATGTAAATAAAAGATGTATCAGAGGAGCATTTCCAGGAAGTTAACAGACTTTACACTACAAGTGTGTTTTGTTGAACAGTAGGTCCAGGATTTGTCATGTGCATTGTGCTGCTTCAGAGCCTGGAGCAGCCCAAAGGCAGGAGGACACTCTTTTCTAAAGGTGGGGCTTAATTGCTGCTGGTGTTTTTTCTTTAATACTCTGCAGAGAAGCTTTTCAAGTTACTATACCATTTCAAAAGACCTGAAATACTTTTGTGAGGTTTTTGCCTTGTTAATTTGAACGCTTCAAAAGCAGAGGAGAAAAACTACTAAGCAGGTAAAAAATGTAGTTAGCCCTGTAGTGTCAGACTTACATGTTTTTGGTATTATTTTAAAACATCACAGCTAAGCAAAACCACAACACACGGGTTTTTTTGCTTAGGATTTTCATGTTGTAACAGAAGATCTCTATGTTCTTGATTTGGATCAGTCATTGTAATGTTTTCCTTTCATCTACTGCCCATTTTAGTTAGCTGGTAACAGAAGCTAACTTCTGTCCTGACAGAAGCCTCAGGACAAAGGTAGATCACGTGAGCTTTGCTGATGCTTTCACTGACTTTCATCAACAGCATGAGAATATCCCCATGAATCTTCAGTCTCATCCTTGATGCCTTTGCTCAACCCATAGGAATCTACAAAGTTATTCTTGCCAAGCAAGAGTCATGCAGCTGGCTTCTCCCTAGAACTTGCACAGGAAAAATGAGGAAGTGGGTGATTCAGTTGAGTTCTATCAAGTCCCTCTTATTCCTGTTTTTAGAAAATGGGTGGATTTTGGCAGCTGGAGTAAGTTCAACACCTTGAGAAAGCAGCTTACTCTGAGATTTGTGAGCAATTACTGGACCACAGCTCTAAACACAGTTCAGTAGATACTATCAAAATACTGACAGCTGAATCTGACTAGAGCAACATCTGGAAAGCAATAGATTAGCACTGCCCTTTCTTTCTAATAATGGAATTCCCCTGCTCCATCCCTTGAATGAAATATTAAGGCTGTGTATTTCTTTTTCTAAAGCAGGTGATTCCTTTAGCCTTGTAACAGCAATTTTCTTCACAAATGTGGCTTGTTCTTAGAAATTAATGACAAGGAGATGTAGCAAGCTTCCATGACCCTGATGGTAGTGTCACTTGGGCTGTCAGTGATGGGAATGTCTAAGTAATACAGAGTGGCCCTTTCTTGTGGTGTTACAGTAAACTTTATAGTTTTCATAAGCTGGAACATCAAAAGAAAGCAAGCAATGTGCAGGCAGCCATTAAATATTTTTGTCTACTTAATGGAATACTGCTACCTCCCTGCTGAAGGAGATAAGAAACTGATACCACATGATTAAGCAGAAATACAAATAAAATGCAGAAATTCATGTTTTAGCAGCTTGTGAAAGCCTCAGACTTAAACAGCTTAAAGGTGTACCAAGTCACCACCTTCCACAGTTCAGGAAATGTATGTAGTATTTTTAAACAGAATCATCCAACAAATTCAGTTCTGTAACAGGGATTAAGGTGAAGTAGCATGTATCTTATTGTTGGTCAGAGTTTCCATTTGGGAAAAAGTCTTCCTCTTTCCTGGTGCAGAAGATATTACTCCTAAATATGAACAGCAGTTTCCCCATTGTGCTTTCTGTTTTCCATCTATTCAACTACACCAGTTTCCAAGGAAATGCAAGCAAGTACAGGTTGTGTTTCACTTTGTTCCCTCACCTCAGGGTTTCTTCCTGGTGCAAAGTAGTCAGGTGGTGTCCTGCTAGACACTAATAAGATTCCCTGTGGCCATATGAAGTAGCCCATTATAGGCAGGAGGGCAGTAAAGCAGAGGCTTTTAAGGGCTTATAAAATAGGAATTCAGCCATTACACACATGACACAGCTTATTCCTATAGGGAAGTTTAACTCAAGCTCAGTAACAAAGATAGGAAGTTTGATAGGCAGTTTATTTTTTCTTTCTTCAAAAGTGCAGCAGTGAACAGGGTCCTCTGGAAGGGCACTTTCTAAACAGATGTTCAAAACAGCAGAAATATACTCACAACATGCTACAGCAAAGTATGCTCACATACAGAGAGACACACAAAGATAATTCATTGTAATTGAATCACAATAAATGACAGCTGTTTCATTATGTTCATATACTGCAATCAGCTTGATGAATCAGTCTCAAATTTAACTTGATTGAAAAGGTATTATACCTGCTTTGGGTGTGTGTTTCCATGTACGTGTTCCTGCTACAGCTTCATTCCCCAAAATGAAGAAGCCCAGTTTTCTGGGCCCACGCTGGGTAAGCAGGTACTGGCTGTATTCACTTATGCTGAAGTGATGATAATGAATGTTGGTTTGATTTATGGTAACATAAAGAAGTTATTAATTGATTAATTGTATTTCTCCCTGTATAGTATCTACTTTACCAGATCGGATAATTTAAAAAATCACAGCTCTGCTTTTGATAATAATGATTTTTTAAAAAAGTAAAAAACATGATCACATTTTATTTAAACTCAACTCTGTAACAGTAAGGCCCTTTATTTAAAACTGTGTATGTTTAACATGAATGCCTTCCATAACCAGGTATAGATGCAGCTGTGGTCAAATAACAGATGAAAGGGAATATCCAGAAAGACCATTTAGTTTTAAAATAACTTAGTTGGGAATTAGATCTGGATAAGAGTCAAAGATCCTTCATAGTGTTTTTTTAATTATCAAGGATAAGAATTAACACTGTTCATTTGTGGCTGTAAAAATACTCAGAATTAACTGCTTTATGGCAAAAGACACAAGTGACAAACTGCTCTAAAAGCAATGGAAGGCAGGCAGCTCTTGGTTCCTGTTCTTCCTTTAACTACATGCTTAAATTAACAATTTTCAAGTCTTTATCAGAAGTGGGAGTGAATCAAATATTCTTCTAACCCACTAAGTAAGGACTGATTAATTTAATTCTGAATTTCAGTTTAATAGAACATTTACTACCTATGCCAGATTTCAGGTATAGTGTGGTTCTCTGACAGTGAGTGTGTTAAATTACTGAGCCTTGCAATGAAATGCTTTACAGGTATGTGCAGACAGCAAGAGTATTAATTTGGGTAAAACATCTGGTCACTCATACTGAATAATCTGCATCAATTCTGTCAACTTTCATATTACTAATTAGGCAAAAAATAAATTAATTCAAAAGAACATGTCCTTGTTAGGGCTTAAAATCACTTTAAGAAAAGACTGTATTAGAGTTACATTTCTGTACTCATAACAAAGTTTTTTCTAATAAGGAGCAACAGAATGCACATTACTTGCACTGAAACTTAAGCAGAAACTTGATGTAGGACCCAGATTTGATAGGACTGATGAGGGTTTAATGTGCAGCAGTCAATGGATTTCACACTAGTCTCCACACAGCTACCAAAATGAAGTTTAAACAAAGAACAGGTCTGAATTGCTAGAATTCTCCAAGCAAAACACTACCTACACTACACATGAGCTCAGTAAGAAAACCCTTGGGAGCATGAAGACAACTTTGGTTTGGTTTCTAGAGACAAAACAGTGCATAAAGGATACTGATGGCCAATACTAAAGCTTGAGAAACAAAAAGCAGGATAAAGCTACAGTTGTAGTTGAGAAAAAAAAAAGTCCTGAGTTTTTGAAAGCATGTAAGGAGTCTGACTATCCAAAACCCTCTGCATTTATACAGATGCCTCAGCTGAAACATTACCTTTCAAGCTTTTTTTTCTTCCAAATATTTGGTCACTTCTGAGAGATCTGAAACAAAAGTTCTATAAAAATCAAACCTGTAGACCACCGCAGAAGTTTGCACCTCTTAAGCTACATTAAGGACTTCTGTGCCTCAGAACTAAAAGCCAAGAAAATTCAACTTATTTTATTGTAACATTGCTTGTATCCAGTTGGTGGATCTGCACACTGGGGTATGCATCTTCACAGTTTTGAGTCATACTTTGTTGCCTACTTAATGATTAGTTAAAATAATCATGCTCTCTACGGGGGTAAGAGATGTGAAATAACTGAACACTAAATAGTTTTGCTACAGTTTGTTTGACAAGGGAATGATTATCATGCCTGAAAATAGAGTTGATTTGCCCACAAGCAACACAACTTGTCTTGCAGAAGATCCGTAATTCAGTGTTTCCAGATGGTGTTTTGCCAGTGAATCTATACAGAAGTTACATGGTAATGCAATTTTGTGTGTTTTTCAAGATTTAGAAAGATACTCAAGTTTGGGTGCACATGATGGCTGCATTTCAGATAAGCCTAATGAGAAGGCTGAAAAGACATCACCCTTTTGGAGGGAAACCAAGTGACTTCTGCCATGCAGACCTTTGGTGTGAAGGCCACTTTTTGAAGGTTCCAAGTAGTTAGGTCTCAATCAAAAAGCAACACTCTATGAAGCATTTAAACTGCCTAAAATAGCTCTTAGCTTAATGTCTAGTGAGCCATGATTCTATGATTTATTTTTACCTAGTTGCTTTCAAAATAATTTACCTTCAAGAATCTAATCAACATAAGAAGTTAGACAATTCAAGACATTTGGAGGTTAGAAACAGATCACCTCTACTGTGGTACCCTGGTTGTTGGATTTTGTTTATTTTAGTATTACTTCTGTTTGTGTATTAAAACAGACTGAAGAGTTAGCTCAAAGCACAGGCACACTTACTTGAATTCTTGTTAGTATCAACAGTCTCTTAACTCACTAGGACGTCAGTCTAAAACCCTAAAAGGTTTTCCAGTAGTACACAGTAACCCAGCCTAGTATTTAAAACCAGGAGGCTGAAAGTACATTCTTGTTTGCAAGCTACCAAAGCTGTCCTACAAAACTCATTGGTCTCATCTCAAAGTGGTTGCATTGAAAGAAACTAGTAGGTGGATTTTAATTCTGTACAAGACGCTTGCTACTCAGATCCTACACTTTTGACTAATGCCCTCCTACTCTCTTCTGGCCTAGGGGTTGCTATTGTCCTTAACAGCCTGGAGCTCAATACAGGAAACCTATAATTAAGCATAGATTTTAAGGTCTGTGACACTGAATATGGGTGAGCATTACTGTGCAATAGCACCTGCCTATCTAACCTGACTCAAATACACACTTATTTTTTAGAACAAAATAAACTGTTCAGATTCATAGACATAGGTTCACCTCTGTGCCTGTGATATGGAAAGGTAATTGAAAGACAAAGGTGGTAATCAATGATCTGAGCAAGACAGATTAGCTGTGTCTAACAATTTACAGTTAGAGTTCAGCTGTAAAATATATATATTGCACAAGGCAACCAGCTAAAGACAAGGGATTTCCTTCCAAACAAGGTTTGAAAAGCCCATTAAAAGTCTTCCAGCTGTAATCAGCGAAAGTTAACAGAGACAGACCTGCTGCAGTCACTGGAGGAACTGGTTGGTGGGAGCCCATTGCAAGAGGCCCTTCAGGGTCTTACAAGAACTGTGCAGAAAACCTCCGAGCCCGCACGCCGTGATTGCTGAACATGAGCCGTGGGTCAAACCTGTACCTGCAGAGAGGAGCAAACAGAGTCAGTGTCAGCTGCTCGGCTTGCAGGGACCAGCACTTCCACAGAGCTTTGTGCTGGAAGAGCTCTGGTACGAGGCTGTGTGAGAAGCTGCTTCCTCAGCAGTACATAGCAGTGCTATTACAACAGATAAACTGTAACAACATGCAGCCAAAAAGCTGAGTCTCCAAAGAAATAAATCCTGGCTACAATGTACAGGCAGCATAGGGGCATGTATAGAACAAAGCATTCAGGAGCTACATTCTAACAGAAAGCTTTGCTGTCCCAAATGACAAACTTACGTAGCACTTTAATGACACTATAAGGACATTTTAAATACTGCTTAAAAAGCTTTGGTGCAAATGATCAGTGACTGAGTTTTGAGGCATAAAGTGCTATTTACTTCCAACAGGTAATACAGGCAGCTCAGGAAACGTTCTTGCAAACAGCATTTACAGGAACAATCAGAGCTAGTACTTGGGAAATAACTGCCTGTAGAAACCAGCAGAACTTTTCTAGGTTTGTAGGCAAACCTGAGGTCAGTCTCTTGACTACTCAGAACAGCTAAAGTGTACAGTTGTGCTAAGTTAACAATATCTGACATTAAAGCACTAGTATCATATCATCAAAGTTATACACGGTAAGTTAAAATATAGATTAACCATTAAAAAATAGCAGCATCAAGAAACCATCTCTATTAAAAAAACAGTATGTACATCATAAAAACCCTCTATAAAAGCTGAATTTAAAACCTACATAGTTATATTTAGTAATGAAGTGTTCCAGTGTTTACCCGGGATCGAAGACACCTGGCGTACGGCATGTTGCTCCTGAGCAGGACTGCAGCATCATTAGTCGATAGTTCATCTTCTCTAGAATTTCTTGATCAATTGTTTTAGCAATGTTATTGATCTGGTGTGGATCTGCAGTCAAGTTATACACTTCCACAAACACCTGTAGAAGAAAGTTCCTGCACTGTATTAAGTCTTGAATGCTAATTAATAGTCATATTATTTGGGAAGAATGCTTTTTGGGAGCACACAGTCTCAGATGTTAGTTTGAACTCTGCTGCAGCAGCCCCACACATAAGCTCTGTTCAGCCATGCAGCTGCCTGGTCAAAGACAGGACAGTGTGCAAGCAAAGTTTTGCAGTAGCACAGTTTTGTTGGAAAAGTTTTTACTTTCACCTGAAGTATTCACCTGCCACAGCAGATTCTTTTCCAACACTTGTCTTATGACTGTAAGACTATAGTAAGAGGCCTTGCCTAAGCTGGCAGTCTTTTCACTAATGGATCTTAAAATAACTTAATTTCATGACCATTACATCAACATTCTATACTCATTAGCTACTTAGAGCTATCATACCGAGACAGGTGTCTTAACTTCTTCATGTTCAAAACAGCTGAATACAAGAATGCTACAGCCTCAAACAGAAAAAGCTTATTCTGTGTGCATGTACTTTGAGTTTTGTCTGGAGGATTTTAGGGCAGACTTGTTTTTTTGTACATTAAATCTCTAGACAATTCTGTGGGACAAATACTGGTCAATAGTATCTCAAGAATTTAGCTGTGGTTTTGTCTGTGCTAGAGTAGGAGGCCTGACTGCAGATGATACTGATAAAAACTGGCTGAGTTGTGTCTAACTTTGATAAAGACATATCTGGACAGACTTTGGCCTTTTTCTTACAAGGTTCACAGCAAGGTTGTGGAAGCCACATTGTTGCACCATTCCCATACTGTTGGTTTTATTCCATCTAGCTCAGGTATGCAGAGTGACCCAAAAATGCCACAGCTATACCTTCTTAGTAGAAAAATCCCAAAGTGACATGAAGAGTATTATTCAGTCAACTTTGGAGACTACTTTTACAAAGAAATCAACAAGACTTGTTTAACTTGATCATCATTTGTCAGAAAGGGGAAAATCGAAGTCCAGGGTCTGCTAATTGGTATTTTGGTTTCCTGTATAGCTTTTCACACTATCTAACTGCAAAAACATCTTGTGGGATTTCCTCCCCTGGCTTAAGCTGCTCATCGTAGACTATCATACAACATAGAGTGTGGTACATATTACTGGGCATACCTGCTGCTCATGCAGCGCCTGCACAGCTGCTGACAGCACAGTTTGTTAGATCTGTGACCCAGCTGCCTCAAACCATGCTTGTTGGAGCAGCTGTGTGCAAACAAGCACAACTCAAGATCAGCCCCGTGACACACCACCTTTTGTACATACAGCATGCGCTCCCGTAGAGAAACCTGAGCAACCTCTGAAGGGGGGACGTTATGTCCCTTATACCCAAACTGCTCAAGATAAGGTCAGAGACCTTTCTCACACTTGTAACTTCACCACTATTTATGCCAGACAAACAAGGAAATAATAGATGAGAAATTATTAACCTGGAATTTCAGGTCTGTCCAAGTAAAAGAGTGGAACACTGTACCTCTGCTGGGTTTATGGTATCAGAAAATATTCGTTGCTTAAAAGAGACTGCTACATGGAGCTAGGCTAAGAGAGAGACCTGAAACCAGTCCAGCACAGCTCCTTGTGAGGCTGTTAGGTGATACCAGAAGGTAATAATCATAGTTTAGGCCTCACTCCCCTCCCACACCTTTTTGCCCCCCCTTCTTCCCAGAACCCTGCAGTTCAACTACAGTTTTGGTCAAACATTCACAATAGGAGATAAGTCCTTGAGTGTTTATCCTGCAAGCAATGCCAGTCTGCCTTTCAGAGTACTTCATGGAAACCTTGAGAGCTGATAAGAGTGCAGACAGACACAGGTTGTGCACAGTTGACATCTGCTAGTCAGACAGACTTACCTCCCGGTCATCAAACTCACAGTACTGCAGGTCCCAGGCAGCTGACAGGGTCCTTACACAAGCATACGTGTTGTTATAGGAATCTTCACACACACAGTCTGGGAAGCAATGCTGTGAGGCAAGCAGCAAACAAAAACTTCAGGGCAGAAGATGAACTTTTCCTAGAGTCTGTACCAGCTCATGTTAACTGCAGCTAACAAATAAACACCCAGATCTTAATTTAACACATGCAAATTTCCACTGGGGATTTTAAGCAAAAACTCAGTGTTATTAAACTCACCATGACTAAGTGCATTTTGTCTGGGAAACAAATGTACATACACAAGAGAACAGCACGACACACTACTGAAGACAGCACGAATGGGATGCTTTACTTTAGTAAAGCAAAGCAAACCTGCTTCAATTTAGAGAGTAACTAGTGACTTAAATAATAATCACAAACAAGAATTGTGCAATTGTGCAGGTTACTAAAGTTTAGAAAGAACATTATGTCATTGCCACACGCTTGACTTAAGCCCACACCTTCCTGCATCAGTCTCCAGCCCTGAGGCTCCATAGATTCCCACTGAAAGGGTTTTTGTGATCTCTCTGGTCATATGGACATGTCAGTTCCACATGGCTGGACATCTCCTTCCAACTGTCAAATGCTGCACAGGAGCTACAGAGCTGGCTCCTACTTGCCAACACACTGGGAGCTTACAGAACCAGGTTAGCCCACACAAACAGGTTTAATTCAGCAGCTAGTCCCTAATATTAACAGATCTTGTCTTACTTACTGTGACTCCAGGTCCTAGGCCAGGACAGGTAGGATCACTGCCATTGTATCCTTCTCCTTGGTACTCCACCAAGAAGTCTGACCTCCACGTGACATTTTTGTCTCCTCTCTACAAGAGGTTAACATAACTTAGTATCTACTGTAATGTAAAATAGAAAAAATTCTCCCTGCTTGGAATAACACTAACACTATCCACTGCTTACTAGGCAGTATCAGTGTTAAATAATTAGCTTTAGGTTAGAAGGTCTTGTGTAACTGGAAGACAAGGATTAAACCAAAAATATTAGTACACCTTCCTGTAAGGGTTTAAAATACTGTCTTCAACTTCAAAAGATCATGCAGTAACACCAAGTAGGAGGCACACGACCAAATACTACTATCCTACAGACAAGATCCCTGCAACAAGGCTGTTCCCCTTTGATTTGTATCACATTACCACAACAGATGGAAAAAAGATGCCCTTGGCAAAAAACCAACCAAGCAAAAAAAGAAACAGCTTTAAGAAACAACTAGGTTTTAACCTGGTCTATTTGTAGCTGCATTTTAAAAGAAAGAGGAAGATGAAAGTTTACAGTTAATATACAGCACCACCACAGGCATATGCAGCAAAACAATGAGTTTCAAATTTGATTCCACCAGAGTTTAGAACAGGTGCCTCTTACCTGCTTCTGTCTAAAGAACAGCTTAAGGTTTGGATACAAGGTTTAAAGAGCAAAGCACCATTTGAAGTCTGGATGATCTTTCCAAGCTTACTTTCCAAGTAAGCTGCCTTCAATTTATAGACTAAATTTAATTAAAACTAAACAGATCACCTGCAAGCAGCTTTATTTAAATAGGCTTCTGCTCACCTATTAGAAAGGTCAAGTTTACTTTATAAAACCACATGCACTCTTCTACAGTTTGGCAGGAAACACCAGTTCTACTGAAAATGGAGTCAAACCAAAGATTTAATAAGAACAATCTCCTTTTCTCCTATTCCTATGTTGAGAAACGCTAAGGAAAAGGGGAAGGAGAATGCAAGATGGAAACAAAATACAGGCTTCAAAACAGGAATTATTACAAATGTGAGGATTATTCAAAGATGACACAGCTTTCTATTATAGTATGACCACAAAGTTGTAGTGCTTATGAAAATACATCAGCATTGAAACATACCTACTTTTTTCACTCAGCTATGAGCATCCCACTTGAAAACAACATCAAAGGAAGAATCTGGGTTATGAGTCAACCTAATCTATCATAGGAAGTAACACTGACTTTGAAGAATTACCCCTGCAAGAACCATTGGTTACTATCCCTGTCCCTACTTACCAGCAGTGGCAACAGTGACATCCCATCCATCTGGGTCTTATTCAAGTCATATCCCGCAATATCCAGAATAGTGGGACCCAAATCAATATTTGCAACAAGCATCTGCAGGATGAGAAGAACTTAACTTCAGAAGTTCAGAACCTATTTTAACGCTACCTAATTTCATTTTTATGGGCTAATTAACCCTGAAACATTGAAAAGCAGTGGTAGGGAATTTGGAAAGTGAGTTCAAAATTAAATTGCTTTTGTGGCCTGCAATGGCTTAATTTGATTCAAGCAGGAACAGACAGCTTTTTTATGAGGAGGCCTTTGCACTTTCTTCCACTCTGTGAACTTCATTTTCTGGATACATATATATATATATGCAGGGCAACAAATTAGCAGCTAAAGTGGTAACTGTGAAACAACATTAAAAATAAATCTGTACTGGGATTTCACGTCTTTCTTACCTTGTTTGTCTGATTTGGTTTTATCCCTGGTCCTCGAACTAGCAATGGAACTTTGATATCAAACTCATAGAGCTGCCGTTTGTCTATTGGCAAAGAAAACTGGCCTAAACGAGAGAAGATGGAAAAGTGAAATGGCTTCTGGTTTACATTATCAGCCTAGTGTTACCATAGAGTGGCTTGGGTTGGAAGGGGCCTTACAAAGATCATCTAGTTCCACCCCATCTGTTATGGGCACGTTATTACCACCAGCCCATTTTTAAAGAAGAGTGGTTGTTAACCTGAACTATATTAACAAATTGGAGGACAGCAAAGAATTTCAAAGTATGAGCCATATCTTACAAAGCTTAACAGCTTAGATACTGCACTTTTAGTTGTACAACATGATACAAACAAGTCTTTGACATATTTTTACTGGATAACCCTCTTATACCAACTCTTCCTACAGGACACAGAGACCCTTCCTTTATTTCTGTCCCAATTTTATGCAGACCAGGATACACTGGTAGAAATTAATGCTGAAAACCATAACCAAATATAACAATAAAATATAAATAACAATAAAAAATAACAATAAAATCCCAAACACCCCACACTGCAACTCCAGATTGTTTCAGAATTTAAATTAGTACTTCTGACATCTATAGTTTTCCACAGCTGCTGTTCCCATTTTCTGGAGCGGTCATGAGGGTGAAAGGTTATGCAATTCCTGGATCCTCTGCAAATAAGCAATAAGCAGTGAGAATGTTACCAGTGTGGAAGCCATTGTCTGATGTGTAAAAGATGTATGTGTTGTCTAACTCTCCATTCACTTCCAATTTCTTCACGAGTTTCTCTACCAGGTCATCCACCGACAGCAGAGTTTGCCACCTATACAGAAACAAAGTACTTCACATTTGACAGTGAAAAATTTGGAATAACCCTGACTGCAAGTAGGGCACTTATACCTTGCTTCCAGTCAGCAGCATATGCACTGTAGGTGAATTATTTTGCTTACAAATTCTGAAAACAAACTTCATAGACTACTACACTATTTTAAAGGCTGCAATTAAAGATAGAAATACATTGTTTGTATTCAGTTCTTGTTGATTTCTGTAGTGTCTGTGAAAGACATCAAAATGCTGATTACTTACTACCTGGACACAGTGAAGACCAACATTGAAGTGTCACAGTGACAAAGAGTCAGTTATCTCCTGCAAGGTCACTTGTTATTAGTTCTTTATATGTAGTTTAAAATGCAAAACAACCGTGAATTTAATTGTCTTTATGGGATCCTTTCTGCTTGAAAACCTAGAGCTCTTTTGTATTACTCATGTAATGTTAGGGTCCATTATTTCAGTGTCTCTAAAGCCTTTGACAGCTACAAGTTTTTCTCTGTCATGGGCTGCTGAGAAAAGTGATTGCTTCCACTACCCTCTACAGACTAGTATCATGCTAAATTAACTACAGCTATTCAATTCTTAGATTCTGCTGTCTCTCAGTTTAAAATTTTGTTGCATAATTTTTACCTTCATGTTTTATAAAGCAAAAGTCTGAAAAATCTTGGGTTTCCATCTCCAAAGTGACCAGATAATGCCTGGTAACAGCTCAAAATGAAGATCAACGCTTTAGGTAATGTTTGTTTCAAAACTTTTAAAGAAAGCATCTGTGGTGCAAACAAATACCCTTGCTCTTTATTAAAAAAGGGAACAAGTCATGTCTGCACATTATTCACCACATCCCCTTTATATAAAGAACTCTAGCACTTGCCCTGGCCTGTACATTCCCATGTACAGACAGAGACAAGATTAATAAATCAGATTAGCTGGCAGACAGATCAACTACATTTGATGTACTTCATGTAAGAAACTGGAATAAAGTGAAGTAGAAGGTAAGGCCATTTTAAAATAAAACCCTGTGGTGGACTGAAAGAAAAGCAATAGAGAGATCAGTTGCAATTGGTCTTTTTTGTGACAAATAATGGCAGCATTGGTGAATACAGTATTTCTGAAGCCAAAGTTTACTTGCAAAATGTAAACAAAGTCAGGAGGTCTTCTGAGACAAGTGCCAGAGAACTATCAGGGGTAATCTGATATCAATTGTCAGACTTACTACAACTTTTTAAAAAAATCCACACCTTTTAAATTCTGATTAGAAACCTTAAGCAACGGGTAAGAAAAATTCTTACCGCTTTCTGTAAGCATCATCAAGAAACTGTATTGAAGAGTTGCTCATTGGAGTCTTTGCTTGTCGAATTAACCAGTGCTTGTTCTAAAGAAAAAAAGACAACAAAGATTAGAGTATGGGAGAAGTATCAGGTTTTAAGCCTTTCTTAGAGCAATTACAAAAACAATTCCTGTGAAAAAGTCAGGCAATGCTATCAAACTGACCTGACTTTGGTTTTCCCTGTTGGTTTATGTAAAATCTAAGCTTCAAGATTAAGATACAGTACAGCTCCATTACACTCAGCCCTTGATGAGAAGAAAAAAGATGTGGATCTTTTCAAAGCAGTTCAGGGAAGAAAACTGTGAAAGGATCTAGGGAAGGCTCTCTCAGAGGTAAAAGTGATAGTGTAAGACAGATCTGAGGAAAACAATGTGAAGCATTGAGCATCACTGTAAGACTGGACTTGGCTGTCAGAAGTGAGGAACTTTTGGGACTAATATTGGCGAGCATCTCAACAGGTAGCAAGGTGGGCAAAAGCTCCTGCACCCAAAGCAATTAGAATTACTTAAGTTATAAACAGGTGAGTTCAAATATCTGTAACAGTGCCACTATCAGATTCTTGGCAGTCTAAGAAATCAGGGCTGGTGACTACTGAATGGAACAGAACACCATTATTTTATTTAGATTTTGAATCCAAAACAAGAGCATTTCTTTAGCTGCAGCATCGTGGATTCTTCTAGATGTATTCCCAACTTTCAGAAACAGCCCCTTTCTTTCTTTCCTCACCTACACCCCCAAAGTAACAGAGATGATATAATTCATATAGAAAGTGATACTCCCATATTGAAGGGCCAGTCTGAGCTGGGTCACCTGCTGTACAAATACATGGGAAGGTCTGTTGTGAACAACCTGGAAGTTAGTATTAGTGGGGATCAGAACAAAGAGAACAGTCATGTCAGGGCAGCTTTACATTTTTCATTTAGTAGGTCAGAGATGACCCACTCATCACCCTCAGCTGAAGGCTGTATTTAGGTGGTCACCCCTCTGTGTAGAGCCTCTTGTTATGCAATTTCCCTCCTGTCACAAGCAAATGACTGAAGGGCTCAGGCTTTAGGGACTCACAACAAAGTGACTCATATCTCAGTTCCCCTGTTTTCTGCTCTTGACTACCGAAGGAAAGATTTTTGGCATGAAGACTTAATACTGTGTCCAGTTTACTTCAATTCTGTTGCATTCAGCTGTTTCTTTTATAGGAGTTGTAAAACAATTCTCTGGAGAGACACAGTCTCTCATCTGAGAGAGGAAAAAGTAAGGAAATACAGCACAAATCCTGCCTTCAGCTGAGCACAAATTCTTCAGAGAACAAAGGAGCTGGCAACATCACCAGTGCACCAGCTCCTTTCACAAGGGCTGTGCTTAGGAGAGGAGCTTCATAAAGCACAAGCACACTGGGTAACTCAGGCAGGTAAGCAACCTAGTGCAGCAGAATCCTCCTCTTTGAGTATTTTATTCTTCTTACCTTTCTCTGAAGTTTCAAAAACTTCACACAGCACTCAAACACCTTTGTGGATTTCAATAAACTTCACACTCAGAGCTCCCAAATCTGCTTCCCTGTCATATCTCTTTCAGCACTTATACAGAAAGCAATCCACCAATCCTGCTGTCTCCCTAAGCTCCATTCTTGGAGAAATTTTAGGAGACTGAGACAATATACAGTGTGTTGCAAGAATCAGAACACAACTGAGCTTTGATGCAGGAAAACAAGGTCTGCAAGGGAAATACCCAACACATACCTTAAACAACTTCTCTTTTAGAACAGCTTAGATAAATCTCATCTGATCTATTAATAAATCTGCTTGGGAATCCAAGCTGCTGATCATTTCACACCACTTCTAGCTGAGGATCCAAAGGAGAAGTTAAACTCAGACTCTGATCAGTGACATATACAAGAGTTTAATTCCTATTTTCCATGCTGAGATTCTGCCTAAATGGTTCCTCTTAGTAGTTCTTGCCCACATCCAGTACAAGGAAGTGAGGCAACATTTCTTTAGGAGTCAAGACTGTACAATCCAAGACTGTCAAGCAAGCATTACAACATCAGTGAGGGTCTTAGCCTATTTACATGTTTCCTGCTACTGTAGGAATCACGTTTGCCCTAGAGAACAGTGAAGCTCTAGAAAACACTGAAGTTCCAAGAAGACTTTGGCTTCAAGACCACAACACTGCCAGCTGCAGAAACACACATTAGCTGTGTCTAGGAAGGAAGGTAATGCTAGTCTGTTCCTCTAGTAAAACTGCTGTATCCACAGATACTAATTGTCAAACATGAAGTCCAGCATTTTGTTCTGTATTATACAGGCACAGGCAGAGCTCTTATACCACATAAGGGAACTCCACAGTGCATATTTTGCTAGCTGCTGACTTCACTGGTCAAGTTACTTCTAAATCACTATTTTAAAAACACTTTATTACAGTAATGGAGTCTTAAGACAAAATCTGGAATCCCTTTATGGAAGAAAAAACCTCGATCTGATTCCCACTCTCTAGTTTGAAACTTAAAAAGATTGGGCTAAAATATTTGTTACAGCCTGCAGCCCTTTTCTGTCTTTTCATTCATATTTTTCTATCACACTGATGAGCACATGTCATTTTGCAAGCTAAGTCCTCAGCTAAAAACAAGTCTCATTCTGTACTACAGGAGTCACAGTGACCTGAGGTATGACTGGGCTCCTGATAGGCATTTAGGCAACATTATCTCAGTCTTAAGATTAGAAGCAAATGAACACTGAACAGCAATGCATTCTATATTTTAAATTACTTGAATCAAAAATACAAAACTTCTGTAAGTTTTCACCAAATTAACTGCTTGAGAAGTTCACACACTGGCAGAGTAAATTGCAGCAGATTAGTCTGAACTAGACCATATCTGGCCATATTTGCTGGCAGTGGAAGATACTGCCCTGTCACAAGGATGTCTGAATTTGTAACACTAGGTTATTTTAGCAAACAAGTTTTCTAAGCACTCACTAACCCTGGGCCCTATGGTTCATGATTCCAGAGTCCTCTGATTAACCTGACATGCTTTCACCTTGGGGAAGCTTTGCCATGAGCTCAAGGAATGGACTGCCCCCATCCACAAGCAGATGTGTGAAGAGAAAGGGCTCTTGCCATTCTTCACCCAAGCCTTTGAGTAGCACATTACCTATGCCTTCCCCTGAATATACCAAGAGCAATCATAATCAATTTTTAAGAGCTTCAAAAGAGTCTACAAACAGGACACAGAATTCACTTTTTGTCTTTATCAATCATAATTCCATTGTACTACCATATCACTCTTGCCACTATGTTGTTTTTTTACAAGACATTAGCGTGCAAATATCTCAAAGTCACAACAAACTTATCTGACCCTGACACACACCCATTTAACATGGCTGAACAACCAGTAAGTAGTCATAGTACTCGCCTATTCTATCTAACATGCAAGCCAGGGCCACTGCCTTCTGCTCTCACAAACTAGAATAACCTACACAGGTTCTTGCTAGTTAGCTTACCTTGCCATGAATATTAAAATTGCTGTTTCTTGGTGCACTGACATTCTGAAAGCTCTTTGTATACTGTGGAGCAGGTGTCCAAGGGGAGTGTGGTGCTGGCGTTGCGATCATCATAAAGAAGGGCTCAAAATTAGATTTGTACTCCAAGAAGTCCAATGACATGTTGGCCTGTGAACAGTGTTGTTGGAGAAAAGTCATGCCTCAAAGGAAAACAGCAACTATTTGACAAACCCAAACTAGACATTCATGACTTATTTAGAGCTTGGTAATACTGCAAACATTTAAACTATTTCAAAAGCTTACTGCTTGCTCATCTACAAATGTCTAGAACAGCAGTTCATAATAAAAATAACCCCAAGTAGCTCATGTTAAACAAATCATTTTTCTCACATCTTCAAACAACTTTCTACTTCAGACCCTTACATTAATTAGGCCTGGAAAGCTCATCAGAAGTTTGGGCCTATTCCAAGTACAATAAAATCTACCTATACTCCAGCTTAATCAAGTAAAAACAGAGCTTTCTTCAACATAGTCCAAGTCTGAGACTAAGATGCCATCTCCCGTCTGACAGATCCCATTTTAAGAGCTTCAGCTTTCTTCAGAAATAGCAATAGTTCTGAAAAAAATATTAAGCCCCACTGTTTATAGCCTATGCTCATTCTGCTGCAAGATTACAAGGGTTGAAAACAGAAGGTCTGGTGAAGAACAGCGTCCAAATGCACACACTCACACCACTGCACTTTCATTTTTGTTTCAGCCTATACACAATTTCAAGGAGCAAGTTAGAAGAAATTGTGAGTTCCATTTTCACTTCCTCTAGGTCAGCTTTTAAAATTAAAGCTTCAAAGGTATTACTTGTAGATGAGTTCTTCAGCATTCAAATCTTGCAACATTTTCTCCTGCCTGATTAGTATACCCCATTTTGGATATCCTTCTCTAGGGAAAAAGCAATACACCAGGAATTCCCCCTTCCTTCCTTCTAAATTTAGCATCTAAGCAACAAGGGCTCAACTTCAGTTATACGTCAGCAGAGTCAAGAAAGGATAAGAACCATTCAGAAACTCATAGCATGGCCAACTTTGATTTCATTAGGAGCTTAAACTGCGACATGTGAGAAGCGCAGTAAAAAGATTCAGGTGTCTGGATGCTTAATACCAGACTCAAGTACCCAGGTGCCCTTACACAAGAAAGCTTGAGCATCACCTCATGCAACACAGGAACTTTGCATAAGCAATTTATTCCTGTGCACTGCCCAGCAAATGAATTGAACACTGTCTCTGAAATGCTGGATACATGTTTGGTAAGTACAGGAAGAAAGTAGAAGGCAACACACTGAAAATTGTGATGCACTGCTGTATCAATAGGTAACATATCACAAATAAGCAGTTTATGCAACAATGACCTGTCGGACAAAATGCTTACGAGCTGCTGAAGGATCAAAAAATCCCAGTACAATGCCAGTAATAGGATAGTCTCACTTCTGGCTTATCAATTCCAATCTAGCTTTAGACAATGTAAATCTAAATTTAATCAGACAGCTGTTCAGTACCCTAAGAAACATCAATCTGTGCTGTTGCTAGTGAGCAGCTGTCTGTATTCGAGCCCCCAGTGGAATTAAACTCCTCAGGGTCTCAATGAAACACACAAGACTGGATGAGGAAACATTTCTAGAGAAGAGTTTTAGTGAGTGCTAACCCATACCCTGTAACCCAGTACCAACCTACACACTGTAACAGCACAAGACATTATGACTCCAGCTTGGCAGATGGGGGGGGACAATCCCCCCTCCCCAGCCCCTTGCCAAACAGGGCTTAAGAGAGCTAAAGTACCTCTTCCATCCTTCCTTACAGGATCTGACATCCTTGTTACCTGTCTTTATTTTATGCAGACAAAGAGGCTAAAACCTCCCCTGATCAGCTACACATTGCCCTCGTATACTATGAAGGATTGATTAGGCTTTAATATTTACAAGTTATCAGACTGATGGACTTGGAGACTACAAGATACTAACACATCATAATCCCTAAGAAACACAACCCTGCATGAAGTTTATTTTTACATGCTTAGAAATGAAATCCTGGCCCAGTTAATCTTTTACAGAAGTTGCATATTATAATGAAACATATCCTTGTATAAAGTAATTTAAATCTCTGCCTACCTGTTTCTTCTGCAGCACAGCAGTCAATATTAACTTCTCAGTGAGGCTACTGGCTAGCAAATGGCTGGAACCCCTTTCCTCTCCACAGCTCAAACATAAGCCTGTCATTTCTAAATATACTCGGTCGTGCTTTGCTGATAAATGCCACACACCCTCATGACAGTACAATTGTCCATTTGTGAATTAATACAGCCTAATAAATTATCTCAGCCTTTCCCAAGTCCCCAGCACAAGGCATTACCTGGTCATAAGCAGTTTCTGTACCACACATTGCAAAGTTTCTTACCAGTACATCTGTCAGATAATCTACACTGTAGTTCTCGCCATGCCTTCGTGCTTTGCCATTTACTGAGAGAGTATAGTTGTAATACTTTGAATTTTTCTCCTGTGAAAAAGAAAAGTGACACAGATACTTATTCAAAGCAACATGCACATTGATTACTTGAAATAACCCAAATTAATTGCCCCCGAGCATTTGTCAAATTGATTACGAGCATTTGCCATAAGGATACTGCAAAAATTCTCAGAAGTGGTCTCCATCAACAAAACTGGTTTTAGTGCTATCTCACACTGCTCTGGCTTTACAAATGGCTTTTTTTTCTCTAGGCACTCAATAGGAGTACCCCTTGTAAAAGCCACAGATCCAATGTACAAGTAAGGAAAAAGGGGAAGAAAATTTGCATTAAATCATTAGATGTTCTTTTTCTGCTCTTTCATGACCAGCAAAGATAGAACATGAGTTGGATTATAAAGCAACCAAAATTAAGTTGTTAAAAAAAAGTCACATACCAAAGCATACCAAAAACTCCATCCAGGAGGGACATGACCTACTCCTCCTGCATCCTCTGCTCCATACTGAAAAAAGAGAGATCGTGACTCACAGTTTCAATTATGATGAATCAAATCTAGACATTATGTTTCATATTCATGTGCTTTATTCAACACCATGTCAAGCTGAATTCAATTTCAGAATGTGGAAAACCATATATATACGCATATAAAAACACACAGAGGACCTATTAAACAAACCAGGGTTCAATAACTAGACAGTAACTGAAAGCTTAGCAATCATAATTAAAATTTAAATATTACTCCCTGCTCCATTCTGCAAGTGAAAATATGCAGGGATCCTGGAGAACATAGTGTACATATCAAATAATGAGCAGTGATCAAAACATCCATGTGGCAAGATGCCTGCAGCCTTCGTGATAACAGTTCACAAGATACTGAAGAGAATTCCACACAGACCAACAGCTTCCCTCATCCTCCCCCAAGAGGGGTAGGAACTTCAAGTAATGCCAGCCTCTTGCCGCCTCAGTGCCAAATAATCTACAACAACTCGCCTTTAAGACAGCAAAATAGGGAAAGTAGCTGCTGAGTCAGTGCCAAACTCAAAACAGAGGGTGTTTTAGAGCAACACAACGGGTTTTCTCAGGGCAGCCCTCTCCAATCTACGTGGCTTGCCTAACTGCAGGCATGAGAGACTCTGCTGAGTCAAGGGATGCTCAGAGGAAGCCAGCTGAGTTTCCCTTCCCCTTGCTGCCTCAGGAACATCAGCAGACACAAATCTGTGCCTGGCTATGAAGATTCACCTTCCATTGCTTTATTATACCACCATTTTCCAGCATGAAATGCAAAGAAAACATGCTGTTAAGAATCCTGTAGCTCATACAGCTCCTAATCCAATTCTATCACACGAGAGAAACACACAGCCTTATAGCTTTCAGTGCTGAATGTTACATCTTATTACAAACTACTAGAAACTATATCCTAGTTAAAAAGACAAAAAACTTAAAGCACACATATACAAGTGACTCAATAATAAAGTGTTGGGTAACTACTGTAAAAGAGCTCTGAAAATACCTGCTCTCCCACAAATTTGCCTCAGTAAACACTTGACTTTTACAACAAACCATAAAAAAAAACCCCCAAAACCCCAAAATACCTCATTTAAATACTTTCCAGCAAAGAATGTTTGATAACCACACATAGCTTTGAGCAGTGCTGGGAAGGTGTATGGTTCTTGAATCTTCTGCCACAACTTGCTGCTACAGTTCCCTTCCAGAGTGTTATTGACGACATGATGATTATGTGGATATTTTCCTGTTAAAATGCTAGCTCGACTGGGACAGCAAAGTGCACTGGGGACATACTAAAAAAACAGAATGAGAAGATTTAAGACTGGAATAGTAAAATAATTTTATGTCAAACTTTATAGTTTTCAAGTATCAGCTAACAGGTTGACTAATATATTAAACAGTCAAACCTACTTCTTTCTGGATACCCAGAATTATATCCTAAGTATTTTCACTAGTAAAATACTGCACATGAAACCAGCTTCAGGCCTCTGCAGCACATGCCCTTCCACTTCTCACCACCAGACTGGACATGGTTTTTAGACGGGACAAGAACCCACTTAAATCATGTCTGGTTGTTGACTTACTCCATTATTTTAGCCATAGAGGTATTACACTAGAATATGAAAAGAGTGAAGTGACTTTTCATTGTGCATGAAGCTGATGAAAGTATTAAGCAGCTTCTTTTAATATTCAGACTACGCAGTTTTACTTTACAGATTAAGGAAGTGAGCACAAGGGCTTTCAGAAAGTGAAACTACAGATTTTGAACATCCCCTTAAGTTATATTCATTTTGAGACCTAAAAGTAGGTAGCAATTGAGTTTTAAAAACCTCACATCCATATCTACAGGTTTCATAAGCTGATAGCATTTTTTGAGACCTCAGATGACCTAAAATACAAAATACGTAAACGCACATGCCTCAGAAGTTCAGAGCGTTAATGCAAACACTTACTGCATTTACAAAGGTTATTCCCATCTGGGCAATAAGAGCGTTAGTCTTCTTTAGTGGGGTCTGAAAGGAAAGCACCAAAAAGGTATCAGCTAAAAATGCAAGGATGCCAGGTGAAGCCAGGGACTTGAAGCAGGCGGCCTGGAAAAAGGCCCAACACCACAGGTTTTAGGAACAACCCCGGCAAGACACTAAGAGTGCCCTTTCGTTCTCGCTAGGGCCTGGCGTGGCCACAGCGATTGCACAAGCGGGCCCAAGGGAGCCCAAGTGTGGAGTGTTTACAGGGATATCCACCTGCAGCGGCTGTTCTAGAGAGGCCCCAGCCCCGGCCCCCCGAGCCCCGGCGGCCTCGCAGAGCGGCTCATGCCACCCGGGGCAGCCCCCCCGTGACGCTCCTTCCGCGGGGCTGCTCGGCCTGAGGCCGCAGCGAACCCCTGCCGGCTCCGGGCTGGGCCCAGCGCGACCCCGAGCGACCCTCGCCCCACACGGCGCCCGCCGATCTCGGTCTCGCCGTCCGGTAGCCCGGTACGCGACCCGGGCGGGCGGCGAGCCCCCCTCGCCACACTGCCGCCAGCCCCGCGCCCTCCGCCGCAGGGTTACCATGCCGCCCAGGCAGACATCCTGGTCGTCAGTGAGGATAAGCACCACGTTGGGCCTCCGCGCCTGCCGGACTGCCCGCGCCGGGCCGAGTAGCAGCAGCGCGAGTAGCAGCAGCGCGGCCAGCGGCAGCGCCCGGAGCAGCGCGGCGGGGGACATGGCGGGGCCGCCACAGGCGCGGAGCGGCCGCGGAGCCGGAGCAGCAGCAGCGCGCGGGCCCGCCCCGCCCCCGGCATATGACCCGGGAGCGCGGGGGGCGGAGTCACGTGGCCCGGGCGGCCGCCGCGGCCCCGCCCCAAGCCCCGCCCCCGCCAGCTCGCTGGGGCGCTTCCCAGGCGAGAGCTCCGCGCTGCGCCGCCGGGGGCTGGGGAAACACCTACGGGAGGCGTGCCGGCAGGATATAGGCAGCTCTTCTGGGCAGGAGAATGGCCATCTCCGCCAAGCCATAGGGCAGGAGGCAACGGGCTGAGACTGATGTACAGGAAGTTCCACCTGAACATGAGGAAGAACTTTTTTACTGCGCCGGTGACTGTGATCTGGAACAGGTTGCCCAGGGAGGTTGTGGAGTCTTCCTCACTGCAGATATTCAAGAAATGGCTGGATGCAGTCCTGTGCAATGTGCTCTGGGATGACCCTGCCTGAGCAGGGGGGTTGGAGCACTCAACCTTACCCATTTTGTGATTCTACCCGTTCCTGACCAGAATTACTCGCGGCTGTTACGCGTGTGGCCGGGCCTCCCTGCACCGCCATCGGGGCCGCAGCCAGAGCCCGGCTCTGGTGGCCGTGCGGACCCCGCCATCCCCTCCGTTGCAGGCGGTGTCGCAGGGACCGGCCACAGCACAGGTACTGAACTGCTGCCAAAACCGGGCCGCCCCTCCAGCGGGGGAACAGGAGCGGGACGGCCGGCAGGACGGCGGTGAGCTCCGTGGCAGCCGCGCGGTGCACGGGTACCGTGCCTGGTGCCACCGAGCCCAGGGTCACCGCCCCGAGGCGGAGCGCGGTCCCCGCCCCTCGGCAGGTGCAGCGCCCCCGCCCCGGCCGCTACCACGGCGCGCGGGGAGGGAGCGGAGCTGGGCGCGGCGCTCCTGCCTGGGCTCTCCGGGCCGCTTCCCTTTCCCCTGCCCGCCCCTCCCCGGCGTGTGACCGTGGGACGCGCCGAGCCCGGAGCCCGGCGGCGGCGGCGCGGAAGATGGATGCGGTGGAGGCCGGCGCGGGCGGCAGGGCGGGCAGCAGCGCCGACAGCCTGGCCGAGGAAGAGGAGGAGGAGGACGAGGCGGGTCCCGGCAGCGGCCGGTCCAGCCGCACCTCGTCGCTGGTGAGCGGGCTGCTCACCGAGCTGTACAGCGCCGCCGAGGCGGCCGTGCCCTCGGGCAGCGCCCGCTCCCGCGCCCTCCGGGAGCTGCAGCAGCGGCAGAGCCAGGTCAAGTACCTGCGGCTGAAAGGTACAGCCCGCCCCGCCCGCCTGCCCCTGCCGGGGCCGGGAGCTGCCCCTGCCGCCTCGCTTTTCCTCTGCCTGCGAGGCAGTCCTGCCCGAAGATGCCCTCCGTGCCTGCGCGCACGTGTCTATGTGTGTGTATATGTCCATTTCCAGGCTTTCTGCATGGCCGTGGCTACCAGAAGCTTCCCACGTGCTGTTAGCTGAGAGCTCCTTTAGACTAGGGCCTCCTGTGCTGTTCGCCCCTCTTTTGTTTCAGGTGCCCTAGGAGCCGAATTAGGATCGTCTGCTACTAATTTCTGTGACAGACTGCCTAAGCTTTTGCGTTTCTGCGAGTTTGGTGCTTTTCCTCACTTACAGTAATGAATAAATGTCCAGTTCCTTTCCTTTTCCTTTCCTTTTCCTTTCCTTTTCCTTTCCTTTTCCTTTCCTTTTCCTTTCCTTTTCCTTTCCTTTTCCTTTCCTTTTCCTTTCCTTTTCCTTTCCTTTTCCTTTCCTTTTCCTTTCCTTTTCCTTTCCTTTTCCTTTCCTTTTCCTTTCCTTTTTCTTTCCTTTCCTATTTTCTGAATCTAGAAGAGATGATACACCTACAGTATCATAAGAGTTTTTCTCAGAGCGTTTTAGTTCTACTGGACAACTGTAAAGCTTATATGAAGGTCCGCATGTCTTCTGAAAAAAAAAAAAGTGTAACGGAGAATGTAAATGCTGGAGTCAATCAGAATCTAAATGAGATTTTCAAAGAATTCTTATAAAGGTTAGGTAGCCTCAACAGTGCCTGTCTGTGAAAGACTGAGACGTGCAACTCCAAGTTGATCCAATGAAGAGGAAAAGAGAACAAAGGCCTCTTGTCTCCTGGTGCTTAATCACTTTTGCTTTTTTTGAGCAAAAAAACCCTAGAGGTGACTAAATATGCCTGTTTTTCAGAGCTGTTATCTGCTTCCGTGTTTGGCTTCTTAATGAGATGACACGCCTTCTGATGTTACTAGGATGTAGCTCAAGTTCTGTGTGTCCTTTGGCAACCTGCAACTCAACAGGAAGTTTTCTTGTTCAGAAATATATTTTGTGGTGTTTCAACTCATTTGTTTTGCTGCCAAGTTACTGTTTTTTTAGAGGCACAGCAAAGCAGCACAAGAAAAGAGTAAAACTCACCAGACAACTCTGGTGGTGGCTGTATAAATTAGTACAAATGCAACCTTTTTTTTCTGGTTTTTTTTTTGAGTTTGTTTGGTTTTGGTTTTTTGTTTTTTTCTTTCAAATCCATAGATCTAGTTTTAAATTACCTTGCCTGGCACAGGTGGTTGGGAGTTGCATCTGAGCAGCAGGTGCTGAAACAGTGTAGTGGCTATAAAATACGGTATTGTTTTTTCAGTGGCTCCCCCATCCTTGCAATCATACTTTTCACTAGCCCATGGTTGATGGTCATTTCAGCCTAATTTGTCCTTTTCTTGAAGCTCTCCAGAATTATTGAAAAAGCTTTGCCACATGAGCTGAGCTGTTTACCATCACACTGATAGTAGCTTTTCCTGCATGGGCATTTATTTTTCTCATTAGATCAGGTTACTGAAGAATGGATTTTTGGATTGATTTTCTTTCCAGCGTCAGGGGACAGGGGTTGCACTGAAAGTGATATTTTGAAAGTTAGCTGCAGGGAGCAGGCAGCTGTGTAGATGCTGGTGGTAAGCTGTACCAGGCTGTTGCAGGGAGGAGCTGAAGAGGTCAGCATGTGATAGGCAAGACCCAGGATTTCACTGGTGGGGGGAGCATCTGAGAACAGAGCAGAGGACTCAGAAAAATTAATGGACTTAAGACCTCTCCCCAACAACTCCCTTTTCTGATCCTGAAGCTCACCTCATGGGGGGACAACAGGAATATTAGAACTAAGCTGGGACATTTTGATGAACTGAAGGGGTCTGGTGGCACTATAACTGGCTGGTGGAGATAACTGAGGCCATGACAGAAGTCATCTAGTTGCATCTTAGTGGAAAGAATTTCCCACTTAGAGCTTATGCTGGAGTTGCATTTGTAGCTCTGCAGGCAGCTTCCTGAACATGTTCACTTGTCTGTTACAAATGTATATCTTGTCCAGGCAGCTTCTGGAAGATACTGTATTTAAAATGTATCCCCTGGTTGCACTCTTATTGATATATTCTGTCTGTATCTGTCACGTTCCTAGGAGTCTATAACAGTATAGTTGTTAAGATTCATACTCTGTGCAATAAATTGAAGTACTTTTGTTTAAAAGAAAATTAAAGACTTTGGCTCAGATTCTGAAAGTGTTTATAACTGGGAATTACCCCAGTCAATAGAACTTGTCATTTATAGAAAGCTTGTATTTGTAAATGTCTGTGGGGCAAGCGCCTTTGCGTGTCAACTACAATAAGCTATTTGTGAATCTTTTGGCGTGTACTGAAGTTGTTTTCTCTGCTTGTTGGCAGATGTTGATGAGTTAACAACTATAAAACGAGAACTGAATTACAGAATTTCTGTTCAATCGGCAAAGTTGCTCCGTCTTCTGAAGCAGAAAGACAGGCTTGTACAAAAAGTCCAGAAGAACTGCGACATTGTCACAGCTTGTTTACAGGCAGTTTCCCAGAAACGCTGTAAGTACTCTCTGTGTACTTGTGTAAATAGTTTGTTTCATTAATGTGGGCAGTGTTTCATTTAAGCCCCCACACTTAATTTAAAGTCAAGGGGCCCAGCTATGCTATTCCTTAGTTACGACTGGCTCCTAATGATGTCAGTTTTACCTGCAAACAGACAAAGTTCAAGTAGCTCAGCTGGGTAAGCTGCTGTAACCTCAGCTGTTAATTCTGTGTAACTCCTTTCTACAAGTTGATCCAAGGTGAAGAGTATTAGTAAAAACAAACCTACTTCCTTCAAAGCCCTTTGTCAGCATCAGTGTTTTGGGGGTTTCTGAGAGATTGTGTGGGAAAGAGTAGAAATGTTGTTATTTAATTTTTTAGCCTTTTTTTTCCTGCACAGTAAAACCTTTTTATTTGACTTGGCAAAGTTGTCATCTTAAGATAGACTGAAGTGCTTTTTGGTAGCTCTTCTAAAGTAAAACTTCATGTAACGTCATATGTTAGAATAAGTAGAAATTATGCCTTTGGAAAGGATGTGTGAAAATAACCTAATGTTCCATCTTATTTTTTCATTAACATGCAGCGTGACAGGTACAGAAATGTTCAGGTACAGTAAATAAAGCATGGTCTTTTCATAAAAATGTCTGTAGGAACTTTGAGGTGCATGTAAAGACTTTATTGAAATAATTTTACTGTAGTGGCATGTGCTAATGTAGTCAAGGTAAGAGCTTGTGTATTAATGTGGGACTTAATTTTTAAGCATTTAAAAGCATTCCTTTGTTTTAATTAAACCTGGCATGAAAGTTCTTGGCTGTCATCTACCGTGTAGGCATATTTCTTCTCAAAAACTCCTTTCTTAACGTCAGTTTGATAACCAAGGCCTCCATGCCACCAGTATGGAAGCATATACTATAGTCTCCTTTTAAATGAGACTACTTGAATCCTCTACATATTTAGAGGCTTTGACTGTAGATTCTGAATGATTTTTTCCCCCACATAGTGGAATCTCTGTGTAGAGATAGAACTGTAGTTTTTAATTAACCTTAAGTTCACATTCAGCTGTTTGAATGCTACCATTAAGCAATCTATACAGACCAATTGCCAACAAGTACTGTTTCATGAAAAGATGGAAATTCTGTCTAACCCTTTTTGATTACTGCTTGACAAATTAACTCCTAGTGCTAATTTCAGTTAGTTCAGAAATTACAGGGCTGATAAATTTGATCTTTTGTTTTCTGGCATAATTTTTATGATGTTCTAATCTGATTCTACAGCTAGAAAAAAACTATTTAAAAAACTCTATGCTCAAAACTGTGTTCAGTGTCTGAAAGTTCAGGATCTGTGGGTTTTGCAGCTCACACAGGGAGCCATCAACTCCTCAGTCTTAGACCTGTGCTGGCTCTTGGTCTCTGCTGGGTGCACAGAAGAGGCCTGGCCCCTGACAGCTTTGGGAGCCCACATCTGACTTGCTTGTGCTTCAGGGCCACCAATACAATAGCCAGCACAGCGCCTGCAGCACTAGAACCCTGGAGTGGGTAGAGTAAATGTGGGGGAACAGTAGCCAGGGACAACTTCATAGCTTACTCTGTTTCTCATTATGCTGCCGACCCTTGTCCTTAGCAGGTGATGCTTGTCTTGCATTCAAAAAGGTATTACCATAGAAAATAAAATTCACTGCAGAGTGAAATGCATTTTGGTTGGACACATGAATGTTCATGGCTCTGTTAAAGGAAAGATAAATTGTTCTATAGAATATATGGTAAAATCAGTACACTGTGCAGTACTTCTGGTTTGTAAGATATATGAATGAAGAGTGTCATTTTCATAATGCTTTTTTAACCTAAATTTAAATAAATTCTCCAATGAAGAAAATTTGTAAGAAAGAAATCACAGTGATGGCCTCATGGCAGACATGACATTTCTTTCTCTTACTCTTGTGATTTTGACTTATTTAGGGTAAGAAAAGATATATGTTTGTTCAGAAGCACTATGAAATATTTCAAGTCCATATTAGAAACAAGCAGAGTGCTTTATACACTTAATCATTTGAGAAAAGCAGAATTCAGTTAAAAACAACAAGGTTTTGCAGCTGTCATCTAAAGAATATGTGAAAGACATCTCTTGTATTTTATATAGTGACAGCTTGCTTTCATTACTAAGTATATTTTGACTGATCAAATTGCAAATCAGAATTTCCTTGAATCACAAATTGTGATTGGTTTTAATCAAAACAAACCCAAAAGTCAACCAACAAACAACCCAAACCAAAACCATGTGTTATCTATAATTTATTTCGGAATAAAAGGATCCAGCTTAATTGTAAGTCAGTCTGGCTGGAAGCAAGCAGGAATTAAATCTGATTCAATATAAAATAAGCTGAAGTTACAGAAACAGAAAGTTCATTAATATTCTCTTGTATTTTTAATGAAGAAATAGTTTTAGTAGAAAATTTCCCAAAGATATAAATAATTTCTCTGTCATTGCTGTGTTGCTGTGGTGGTGCTATGTATATAGTAACTATAATAATTTTAAATGGGCCTCATGCTGTGTTCAGAAAGACCCTTAGTATTCTTTTTTGTAATACTTGTTTAGAAGCTATGATTAAAGTATTAAAGTTCTGTTATTTGAGCATTGCTTCTGTATAGAATTTTCTAAGATGACAATTAACATCTGCTTTCTAGTTTTTCTTTTCCTTTTTCTGGTTTGATTTAATGCAGTACCAGTAGAGGGAGACAGAATGTTTTATTTTGTGCAGAACTAGAGGTGTATCTCCGGTTTTGATAAAGATACAAAAGCTATCAACCTTCCTTAAACATAAAGGGAAGTGCTTTACAAATGTGATCAGGCAAGAATTGGATGAAAAGGTTTAGCATAAGGTTGTCAAATAAATGGTGCTTACAAAGGAAATATAAGTGTTCTTACATGAAATAGAGGGAAAACAGTGACAAATAGCTTTTTAGTTATAACTGAGGTCATTAATTCCCACATGGTTGTCAAAGCTATTCAGAAGCTCCTGACTAAATGAACTGAATGCTTTGGAATCCAGCTAGAGAAATTCAGAGGGTTATGCCTCAGAGTGTTAACTGGACAGAAAGGCAGCATGAACTGGCATCATCTGGGCACAGATTTGTCCCCTGCCTGTCTCCTGAGCACGAACAGTTTCCTGGTGGAAGGCTGGGCTGTGAAGTCTACTCAGTTTCTGAGAACAAGTTACTGTCTCTATAGCTTCAACTTTTCTCACAGGGTATGGAACTCAGAGGAAACTGGGAAAGCATTGCCTGATGTTATTTGCATGATGCATGACTAGGAGAGAACTGAGCAAGATCCCATTACCATGTGTAGCTGGAAAAGTGCAACTTAGACATGCAAAAGTAGTCATACATCTAGATTAGATTTCTGGGTTTTGTCTCCTCATTCCCTTCTCTCAGTCTTACTGCAGCTCTGTGTCCTGTCCCATCTTATTTTTTTTCAGTGCAAAATGCTTTATTAGCTTTTCTTACATGAAACAATCTTTAAATATTGAATTTTTCAGCTCTGTTCCATTTCCCCATCCCTGCATCCTGTCTATCCTGCAGTTTCTACCCAGACTACTCCCTGTCCTTGAGTTTTCTTCACAGTATTCCTTGGTCCCCTTCAACTGTTCTTCCTCATCTTTTTCCTGTATGTACTAATTATCTACTTGCCCATTTTCTCTATCCCTCCTCTTCCCTCAACATGGTTACAAAACCAAACCACAAATTGACAATTTTTAGTTCATAGGATAAAAGTTTGGTTAAAGGTGTAAGAACAACTTTAACACAATATATGATGGACACAGCTAATATTGCTTTGATTGAACTTGAATTTGATAAAGTTCTTGGAGGAGAGGAAAATTTTTCATAATGAAAACAATCAGCCACTGAAATAATCTCCCCAGGAAAATAGTAGATTCCTCCATGTTGGATGCTTTTAAGATTTGGCTGGACAGGATGCTGGGCCATTTTATCTAGACTATGCTTTTGTTGAGAAAATTTGATGATCCCTGAGGTCCCTTCCAACCTGATATTCTGGGATTTGGCGATTGATTTCATTCTTTCTCAGATATCTTGCAACATGGGGCAAGTACTGATGTACATATGTAATAATTCATGCATATCAAATTTTGCCTGTGGCTCATTGTCTCTTCCCACTCACTTCCCTGTAGTTTGATGTAGTGTTGCAGTTGTATAAATGTGCTTTAACCTGGAACACCCCAATTGCTCTGGTTTATTTTTTTTATTTCTTAGGAAGACTTGAATTGCTCAGTGAATATTGCTGCTGTGGCAGTTTAGTGGAGGTGGGCTGGGCACTGGTTAGCAAGGATTTTCTGATCCATTCTGTGTCGTGTGCTGGTTTGCCAAGAGTGAGGTAATGGAGCAGTTAGGAAAGGAGATAACCTGTATTTAGTGATGCTGGAGCTTGGCTCAGTGGGGATGGTAGGTGTGTGCTTACTCCATCAGCTGCACTGGGCCACAGGGAAGCAGTTCTTTTGATCTGGATGGTGAAGTTCACCTGCTGGTCCCTTGGGATGGGCATGCACAAGGCAAAATGGCTTTAGATCCAAGTGTGCTCGTAACTGACTTGTTCACTGTTACCCAAAATTATTAATAAATTGTGTAATTTTTGAAAATATTGTAAAAGAGCCCTTCAAAAGAGCCACCTATAGGGATGAATATAATATTAAGTGCTATTTGACATACTTAATTCAGCTTCAGCCAGCAGAGATTCTGGAAAATCTGAAAGCTTATTCAATTGCAATTGGAGCCTGGGCTGAGAAGGATTACTTTTCTTTTAACATTAGGCTTGGAGGAGAAGAACTACAAATTTTCTGCAACCTTCATTACTGTTCATCAGGGCATTAAGAAATGTTTCAATAAGTAGGTGTGTGTCATGCTAATATAAATTAGATTGTGTGTTTTGAGTATCTGTTAGTTAGACTAGGAGAGAGTTTGAGTGTTGTCAAACATAATAACAGCCGTGTGGAGCACAGACTGACAACTAACGACTAACAGAATAACCCTGAGGAGTTTTTAGGCAGTGAATTCCATGGTTACTTTCTTTTGATGAGAATATCATGGTTGAACTGGTGTTTGAGCAGCACAGTTGGGATGCTGGGATTTGGGGAGTACTTTAACAGAGGAGCAAGTCAGTCAAGTTCTGGTGTAGCACTGTGTCCCATCCCTCTCACAGGATATTCTTCTAGAGAGCTATCAATGTAGTGCCTAGATTTAAGGTGTAATTGTGCTGCTGATGGGATGTGAACACAGAGTATAATCTTGCAAATAATGAATTTTGGTGTCTTTGATCACTTGACGTTCAGTAGCACTGGTAAGCCCTAGGGGGAGAGATCACCCCACAGCAGTGTCTCCAGGCACCTCTTCAGGATGATCTGTGCTAGCCCCAGAATGCTGACTGGTGTGTGAGTCAACAGAAACCCTTGTCAGGCTAATTAAAAATACTTAAACTGACTGCCATCTTCTCTTGCTGTAAAAACAAAGCTGTAATGTCAATTCTAAATTGGCAAACTGTGCAGTCAGTTTCCTTATAAACCTGGCAAATTGTGCGATCGTGCAGATTTGATACTTCTCAGAGGCCACTTTGAGGCTAATTTCAGTTTCTTAACTCCTAAGGTGAAGTAAAGTTTCTTTACTTTTCTGGTGTTGAAGAGATAATTTTTTCTTTCGTTTTTCCTTGAAAGAAAGAGGCTGGGTTTGCTGTCTAATTTGGTCATATATCAGCTGAGAAGTTCTTGTGGTCTGTGTCACTGCAGAACATCAGATTCAAAAGGTGGCAAGAACTAAATGCTTGGACTGCTACAGAACATGGAATCCACACTTTTGAGGGAAATTCTACTTTAAGGATACAGCAACTAAAATATCTTGTTCCAGCATGAAATAAAACACCCACTCACAAGAGTCAATTGCTTATGAAGCAAAATTCCGAAAGTTTGCATTTCAAACTAAAATGCTTTGTTCAGATGCCTTTTTCATTTCATATTATGTAACGAGCTATTTTTAAATAAGATGATAAGATGTTTAATCCTAAAAAGAGTAAAAATCATGCTTTTAGCATTTGGAAATCTATTTTTGTCAAAGATGACATTTTGCTGTGAAGGACTTTGCTTTCCACAAACTGATATTTTATGTGAGACCTTTCCATTAAAGTGGTTTCAACCAACTATATTACAGAGATCCTCCTGGGAGCATTCTGCAGCTCACTCCCTGGCTGCTCAGCATAGGGATTGCCAGGCTGCTTAGGGAGCTGAGGAGCCCACATGCATTCCTAAGCCATATGTTTTCCTTCTGAGTCTGTAGGGGAAATTATATGAATCTTTACTTTTCTGTGTCACATACTTTCCTAACTACTTTGTCCCTAACTCTCACCACTGAAGTGTCTTATGTCTACTAAAAGGACCTCCCAGCTTCCTCAGAACAAATACCATCTCATAATTGGCTAAAATTTGAGCAATTCTTGAAAATGGCTTTTATCATGGGCTCCTTCAGCTATATTCTTCAGGATTTAACTAAGCAAACTCTCCTGGTGGCTGCTTTGACTAGTGTCAGGAGACAGAGGTAAGACTGCCTTTGTTAAAAGCCCTGGGAGTCTGTTTCAAGTGACTCTGGGCTGTGCTCAGTATCCACACAGGGGATAAGACTGCACCTGACTGGCACTTTTTTCTTTTAATCGTCATTCTAGTGCTACTGTTATTAGGGAATTGGCTGCATTCAGGGCTGGGGTCTCTGCTGCTGGGAAATTCTTGGGGACAGTGTGGAGCCTGCTGACTAAGAGATCATTATGTCCTTGAGGAAGGTGCTGCCTTCTGGCTCACTGCTGCCAGTCATTTTCCAGTTCAGTGAGCTGCTGTGTCTGGAGGGGTGAGATTTTCCTTAGAAAGGGAGATGCCAGGGGTTCAGGACTAAGTGGAAGCTGAGCAAAATGAGCAGCTGACCTCAGGGCAATTGTCTCTGAGAGGAGAGAGCCTTCAGTTGCATGTTCACTTCTGCCTGTTGAGCATCAAACTTGGCCCCAGATGTGCTTCACACAGAAACAGGTGGCTGCTCTGAAACATACCCTTCACCCACAGCAGTGTGGTGAGTCCTGGGAGACCCTGATCAACCAGCTGTGCTGTCCCACTTCTGTACAAGCTGTGGGCCCTGTGAGATGAACAGCCATCCTCCTGCAGCCTTCCATCTCAGCCCGCTTTGAGTGCTTGCCCTGGGAGATGGCAGACATCTGGGGTGAAGGTGTTGTGGGGCCAAACTGGCCCGTCTGAAGTGTGTTGTGTACGTGTGTCCTGTAATTGGCCTCTAAAATGAAAGATGCACCCTGCAATGGCCACCTGAGATGGTGAGAGAATCAGCCACTGATTATCTAACTACAAATAGTTCTCTTTCTTTCCTCCCCCCCTTTATCCCTTCCTCCCTAATAAATAGTTCAGCAGTATTTTTTTAATGATGTAGAAACTTGATGGGATAGTAACAGCTGGATGTGGTTACAACATAGAAAAATGTTTTGCAGAATAAATATTTCATTGTTTATCATGGAACTGAACAGTAAATTCAGTAAATCATTCTGTAAGCAATAGTCTGGCTGCTTAATCTAGGCCCAGTTTGCAATAGAAAATGCAGATTGTTCAGTATAGGGATGTACAGATCAGAGTCACAATCAAATTCTTGTCCTGCAGCATTTGGTGTAGGATGTTGTAACTGTCCTTTGTCAGTGTCCTAGCAGCTGTGACAGCAATGAAATTGGTTGAGTTAGTGCTACACCAGAGGTTGTGTTTATTTTGGGTATGCATACAACTTGGAGGCTGACAGTTTAGCTGCTTCTCCATATTTTTCTGTATAACAGTAATCCTGTTGCTGTTGCAAAGTCACAGCTAACCTCACAGGATTAGCTTTGCGATGCATGTAGAATTTTGACTCCACTGAATTTCACTTTTCATAACAGCTGTGCCATGAGAAGTTGATGTATTAGAGAGTGCTTGTTATATAAAATACTTCCTGAGTATTAGAAATAGGGATTAATGCAACAGATTATTGTGTGTGGAGCTTTTTGGATTGCTTATCAAGCGATACTTGTAGTATTTCTATACTAATTTGCCTGGAAAAAGTGGTTCTCAAACCAGTGATCTCTTATTTCTCTGGTACTGCAGTGACTGGGAGGTGGGATTTGATTAGTTCAAATTGAGGAGGCATGCTGGAGGAAGGATTCTGCTGCTTGGAGACAATGAAGTCAGAACAGCCTGTTCTCTGTCTACAGTCCCTGTCAGTCAGTCATGGCAGGAGAAATAACTGGCAGCCACTGCTCTTCCCTCTGCTTATTTGCAGCTATTCAGATAGATACTTGATCAATGGTAAAGTTTTGTTAGTCTAAGAGTTCCCTGAAAAACTGGAAAAGCTTTTATTCAATCACCCCGGGATTGTTGTGATTAAATGAGATGAAGTGCCAGTTTCCACGTAGGTTCAGGAAGAGTGTGAAGCAGCTCATGCTGCTGCAGCCCAGAGGCTGCATGTCTGCCCTGGGGCAGGGCAAGTGTTGGCCACGGGGGCAGGAGTGGCCCAGGGCCCAGCTGAGCAAAGGGTTCAGCCTGCCTGTCTGTGTGCTAAAGTGTTTGTGTGCTTTGCTGTGAGGCATTATTAGCATCCAGGCTGTAACCTAGCAGTTCATTGCACTAACTGACAATTTGCAAGGAAGCTGCTCCACAGCCTGTGGTGCCAAAGGCCACATGGGAAGCAGTCATGTGTGAGAAATGCACCTGGGTACATTCATATTTCACAAATCTTTACAGTTCTCAACTGATGGTAGATCTGCTCTGATACCTGCAGGTAGTGAGCCGCAGCATCTGTGGCAAATGTTGGACAATCAAGATATAAGAGTGTGTATAAGCTCACAGCAGGGGTGGCTGTGTGAGCTGCATAACTGTAATATCATGTCATTTCAGTCTTTAATCTTTTTCTGACAAGCTTTTGGATGTGGAAGCAGCCTGAGAGCAAAAGTTCTCTTAGATTGTATGCATAGTCTTTCACACATGTCTAGCTGAGCACTTTTATTCTGCTGGGGGTTACAGTTCTGTAAAAGAAACTGTTCTGGTTTTTTTTTCTTACTGAAATGCTCTTTTCTTAAAATAAAAAACCAAAAAACCAAAAAAACCCAAAAAACCAACCCCAAACATTGTGAACTTATAGGAGGGTTAATGGGGCTTTAATGGGGCTTCAGTGAAAATAACCACCAGGGTCTATGGCCTTTAAGTAACACAGATGCATTTTATCTCCAAGCACAATATGCAGAACATTCTTTGGTCACATTAGCCTTTGAAGAAAAGATTTCCTGGATACTAAAGATCAAATGGAGTATAACAGCTGCTTGGGATAATTAGTGCTAGGAACAGACTGATTTATGGAGCATCAGGCAGTGCCAGCAGCTATGTTTCTGCAGCTTTGAGATAGCTTGGTGTTTAAAAACAAGATGATAGAAAAGTGGGCTGTGGCACTTAGTCTGTTTGGATCAATAGTCCTGCTTATAATTCTGCACTGGAGCAGCTCTGAAGGAAGAGTTAAATGTGAATCTCAGATTTTTAAAATGTTTTTCTCCTTGAAGCTGTTAATAACCTGAATCTGATTTACTGAGCAGTAAATGAGTGCTCCTCACATACCCTTGAAATTTGCCAGAGAAATCAAATCTATGTTCCATCTCCACATTAGATCATCTTACTTACAAACCTATCATTTATCTTTTTCTTAGTAAAATTTGGAACCTTCTTGCTATGTTTTGTCGGCAGTGAAACATCTAAATTTAGTTCCCTATAAATTGTTGGTAACTTCCTAAAAATCACAGAACCTAGTTCTGATCAACCTGTTTTCTTTGCCATCCATACAATACATGTGGCCAAATATAGACCATGAACAGTTTTTGGTTCTTGGGCTAGATTAGGTATCATTAATAGCTAGCATTTTATTTTTGTGTGTGTGATTGTGTGGTTTTTATTGTTTGTTTGGGTTTTGGGGTTTTTTCCCAACATGTTATTACTAATTTTTAGTCTTATCCAATGGTCATTGGCAGAAATAGCTATTGGACCTTAGATCCTGGGGGAAAATAATTATACAGTGAAACTAAAGGAAGTCAGAATGGGGAGGTAATCAATGTACGATATTTTTTTAAATGTATAATAATCTGAAGAGCTAAATGTCTATAGTATTATCTAGAGAGGTCTAGAACTCAGGTACCTATTGAGCTGGACAAACTAGATATCACTGGACAGATAGATGGTATGACACTCTTTGAAAAACAAACTTAATGAGACAAGACTACTTGAAGGCTGGCAGAAAAAGCACATGTTTAAAGAAATGATGTGGGTTGTCCTGAGCTATGCAGTAGTAAGTAAATAGTCAGAGCTTTGCTGTTAGCCAAAAACTTGTGCTTATGTGGTGGTGAACATGCTCAAAATCAAATTTAATGGCTCTAGGCTTCAGTACTAAATGAGCCTTTGGTTAAGCCTAAACACATCAAATTCAATAAATTTGCCCTGTAAGAGTAAGTTATGAACTGAAGTTTTGTCATTTAGCTGTTGAGTCTAAAACCTTTGAGTAGTAATGTTGTTGGAACTGATAACTATTTTTTCCTCTTGATCTCAAAACTTCATTAAAGAAACTCTGTGTCAAACTTGCTTAAATGGCTAATGTGTGTATTTTTTTCAGAAAGTGGAGGTGCTGGCTTGAGGTTCCTTTGCTTTGCTAGCTGCTTTGTTTCCAGAACTTGGGAGAGTATGCTCTGTGAAGCTACAGCCCACTTGGGAGATGAAGAGAATTGGTGGTCTGGAGGACTTGGGGTTGCAATAGCTTCACATACATGCAAAATTTTCTTTATGAAACTAGTGGCATCTACAAATGGGAACCACTGCATACATGATCAAAAAACTGGAGTGGTGGTGCAGGCCTTGCTATTGCTGATCAAGGTTTGTGGTTCCAAGAGCTCTATGGTGCTTTTATGACTTTCCCCAGTAGTCAGCACCATTCCCCTCTCCAACTCCAGAAAGGATCATGTTCCTGTGGAGGCCATGTGTACTGGGAGAGAGGACCCATGCTGGAAGCTGGACTCTTACCCTTGGGCAGTGCAGGACAGCCTGGCTCTTTGCTGCATGTCTAATGAAAGCTTTCCATGGGCTGAACCTAGTCTTTGCTGCATGTCCTTTGCATTACTGCAAATGAGTCAATGTATAAAACCTTTATGTATAAGTCTGGTCCATTTCTATAGTAATTCCTGGCCCAAAGAGATTTCACCATTAATAATTATTTTAACTTTGGCAATTAATTTTTAATCTAAAATCTTTCCAAGTGTTCTATTTGTGGATAAATCTTGTCATGGGGATATAGGATCGTTTTGCTTTTTTTCATTATGTTGGGCAGATAAAAATCCTGCTGTTTCTGAAATAGCAGTTCAGATCAATGAGACTGGTGATTCACACTATAAAATTCAATTTGTATGCTAGGTGCTAAGCAAATAATCAGATTCTAATAAAGGAAGAGAAGTTCAGTTTTAGATCTGGGACCTGCTATGACCTCCATTTTTCTGCAGTATTATCTTAAGCATAACTACAAATCATACCTGTCAGAATTCTTTTTTTCATGTATTGCATTAGTTTTTCTACTGAGTTAATCTTATTTTTTGAAATTACCATGTAGCATTTAAGCAGGATTCTGGAGTGTTAGTACTGGCCAAGATATGCATTTGCTTCATATTGTTTAGCAAGGTTAGGAAACATTTCTTGACTTTTATAATCATACTTTTCAGCAGTATTTTTTATTATTACATAGGCCTCTTCAACAATTTTACTTCTTAATATAAGCCTTACCAAAATAATGTTTTGAATTTCTTTTGTAGATACAAATAATTTCTCTGACAAAAAGGTCATTTTTTCTCTGAAACCTCACTTCCATTCATTACTTCATATTCAATTAAAAGGCACTTTCTCTATATTTTATCGACCATGTCAGCATTGCTATGACTTTTATTCCAGTTGTTAACTCTAGACTTTATGTTGCTGGTTACTGCAGCAGTTAAAATATATTGTTACTTAAACAGTGCTTGCAAGACACATCTTTTAGCTTGCTCATGAAATGCAACTATCTACTATAGCTTTACTGCTATAGTTGGCACGTGAAGGCAATAAGTAAAATAAATTGCTTCTCCCTCTTCTTTTATTTTCTTCATCACTGTTCCTCAAGCGGCAATTATAACTTCTGTGTTTATTTATACATTTGAACCAAATTTAAAAAAATGTAATAAGAAACATAGATGCTGTTGTAGAATTACAGACACACAGCCAATTTTACAACATGGAGATATCAATCCACTTATCTATCATTTTTCTCTGATTAAGAGCTTGTTAGAAGCATGTGGAACATAGCATTTGGAAGCTTCTGCAAGCTCCTTTTTTTGTTGGGTGTGCTTTTCTCCTTTTGGAAGGCAACATATATATAAACAAAGAATTAAACATAAAGTGGACTTCAGCACTGGATTAATCACCTGTTTCAGTGTTTGTACATATGTTTTCATGAATGCTAATGTGTGTGCTTTCCTCATGGTCACTGTAGATCTAGTCTGTCTTCCTCCTGTTACTTTCATATCCAAAACTCTTCGCAACCTACTTTTCTCTCTGTTTCTCTTTTTTCTCTGTCCCATCATTATAACTTACTCAGTATACAAGCTTGGCTCCTGCCTCCTACCTCCATCCCACATGTGTTTTAAAACAAGTACATTTTCAATTTCCCCTCATGCTGACATTTTCTTATAGATGTTTCACCATATTGAACATGTTGAGGATTAAAATCTGATCTCTTAGCACTCTCATTGACCTTATGCATTCATGGTGCATCCCCTTGGAGCCCATCTCTGCCATGAAGGCCATAGAAACAATAGCAGCTCTTATGTTAAGAATATTGTGGACTATGCTTTTCAATCTCACCTTGTCACCTGGTTGTTGCCCTGTACTTCTCTGTCTGCTAATGTGTTTGCTAATGTGTTTTCTCTTCTTTCTTTTTTTTTTTTTTTAAGCAGGCAGTCTGAGGTTTTGCTGTACTTGTGCAGTACCTGTAGCAACAGTGCTGGAGCCCAGAACTGGGATTTGGGATTTACAGGCATTGCAGCAAATACAGATCGCTTTAGTAGTATATCAGGCATACTCAGTTGTGTAAGTTTGTTGTCCTCTATTATTGGCATAAGAAGGTAAACTAACTGCTGTCTTGTGATCAAGCAAAATTAGTCTAAGCTCCTTTTTGTTTCCCACATAGATAGTTCCGAGTTAAATCTGTGCCTTGTTCTTTCAGTGTAGCTGTTGAACCATATGTTAAAAGTTTCCACATTGCATCCGTTTTGTAATGTCAGTAAGGTTTTAGGGGTTTTTCTGAAATATTTGAGGTGCCTATGATCTGTGCTGCATGATGTTTAAAAAACATGAGTCAGTTTCTACTTTTTTGGAATTCTTTCAATTCTCTCCTTTTAAGCTCTGGGAACAGTCCATTCCCAGCGATGGGCCTTGAGTGAAATAAGCTACCATTTATACCCAGCCCTGGAGTGAAATAAATCACCCTTTGTACCCAGCCCATTGGCATTAGTTGCTGTCACTTGTGTGCTCAGGATTGCTGAATTATCAGCAAACTTAAATTCTATTCTCAAAACTAGTTTGACCTAGGAACTCCAGGCACTACAGAATACAAGCTTATCAGTGGTGTGGTGGTAAGAGATGGTGACATAGGAGAGATAATAATTTGTGAAGTAAAGCATTTGAATATTAATGTATTCAGTGTTAGCTTGATGTGATTATGTTGTAGACAGGTTTAAGAAAATCTTCTGGCTTATTGCTGAGGGGTTTTTTGAAGAACTCAGGGAAAACAGGAGCTTTTTGCTCTACTGGATCAAGTACAGATCTGGGAGATGGGTTTGTGCAGTTCTGCTGTTGCTGCCTGTAACTCTGGTACTATACAGATGTTAAGTCTTTCTGCATGTCACTCATTCATTTGCAGTTATGTATTTACAAATGGAAAGAGGTTTATGAGCAGGTTCAGGGGGATTACAGGCACACCTGTATGTCTGAGTAACCTGCAATGCTTTTGAAGGCTTTCATATACTCACCTACATGATCCAATTGCATAAGCATCTTGTGCTACTCTATGAACAACCAAGGGATTGAGGGACTGCAATCAGCCTTACCTGGACTGATTCACTGCCTTGGAATGTGGCGCCTTCCTAGATGGGAAACTGGTCATTGCAGCTCCATGCCATTGTGCTGTAAACTGCTTTCACAATTGATTTGCAGGTGTATTACATATTCAAGTGCTTTCACTAATGCTGGAAAACTCTGGCATACTTTTCAGGGTGTATCTGCCAGAAATTTCAAGAAGCAATATGACTATGAACATTATTAAACTTGAAAGTACACTTACTAGATGTAACTGTCCATCATTCCCAAAGAATAAATTATAACCTATACTTGTGGCAGGGGATGCTAGCTCTATTGAGAGGACCTTCTCTGCTCTCATCAATCCTGTCTTACTGTATGCAAGTGCGTAGCACAGGAGGGAGGAGTGGATAATGTGTATGGGAAGAAAAGGGAGAATTAGGTAAAAAACCCCCAAATCACACAACTAAAGATCATAACAAAGAATCTTGAGTCTGAAGTTCTGAATCCTAATTGTGATGGCTGAAGGATCATGTATTGCTCATGCAGTTGTGACCATCTTACACGAGTTACAGACTTGGAGATTAATTTACTGTTGAAAGATAGGCACCGTACTAAGCAGTACTATTTAAATTATTGTCTCTAGAATAGTCCTCAATAGATATGGCTAAACAATATGCAAGCAATATTCTTTTTCAGCTATCTTACCTATAAACAAGAGAATTCCCTAGCTCCTCTGTCATAAGACCACCAAGAACAAGTGTGCTGTTTTAGGGCTTCCTTAAAAAGAAGGCTGTATTAAAGTGTAATTACCATGCTCTCGGTTTTGGAAGGGGGAAATAAGTAATAAGATTATGTGCCTGAAGTCTAAAGGAAGAGGAAATATTTGACTAGCTGCATGCTTCCTTAGACTAAATCATATAAATTTTGTTCTCTGTTCCTGGAAATCATAGATGTTATTTCCTGTCCATTGTGTAGTTTATATTTGTGCTGAATACCTTTGTGGACGAAGATTGGGTCTGCAGCTTTTGTCTGATATTTAATATAGGACACAGCAAGGTCTTCACCTTTTTTGTGACATTTGTGTACAAAGTCATACAAATGATGACTAATGCAATGAAAAGGTTTAAAATATTACAGCTGTATTGATGAGACTGTGGTATGTGAACATACTTCACCATTTTCCTGAGCCATTTTTCCTGCTTTCAACAAGTTATTATACAAATTATAAAAGTTATTATACAAATTAACCTCCTCTAGGCACAAATACAGTAGCAAAAATTTGTTTTTGTATTTTTTCCGGAACCATCCTTTGTGCAGTAAAGACAACCCTGGATTATCTGTCTGGCAACAGAACAACAGAAACCAGCTTGAATACAGAACTGAATCTGCTAGTCCATAATCATGTTTCTCCTTTTGCATAACACAAATCTCTCCATAGGCAGGTGCTCCCGCAGCAGTGATGCAAACAGATACACCAAACAGTGCCACAGGCTCTATGCTTGGTGATCCACAGGGTAGTTGCAGGGAGCTGGAGGATCCCAGCACACACTCCCTGCACTCTGAGGTAGCACATTGGTACCAGGGGCTGTGGGCAGAGCAGTGTGGGCCATGCAGGAGGGGATGCTCCTCTTGCAGGCTCAGGTGGGAGGAATGCAGGGCTCTGCCACCTCACAGGCTTTTGTGTTCAAGGGAACTTTTGTGTTCATGCTGTAGCATTGCTGTAGCATCTGTGCCCTTGTGGTGACAAGGACCCAACAAGCCAGAGACCTCTTTGCAAGCTGTCAGAGGTGGCTCCATCTTGTGTGTTGGAGGAGTGTGAAACTCCAGGTGGGTTGTGCTTGTTTTTAGGCTTTTAGGATCAAGCAGAAGGAATCAGGGCTGTTTTTTCAGAGGGGATGTTTGATAATAGAACATGCATAGAACTGGGTAGGATAGGAATTTTGTGCCCCAGTGGTGGAGATGGTTTAATGGGCTAAATGTATTTAAAATAGTTTTGCCTTCTGGGATAATCTCAGACTGGCTTACCTTTTTTTGTCTCTAATGTGGATATATTTCATTCCACTTGTTTTCTCTTGTATACTGTCATTTGCAAGTGAAATATTTTTTTCTTTTGAGCCTCATGGTGAACTACAATACATGTCAAAACATATGTTGGTTTATTTGCTAGCTTCTGTCGAGCTATTCGAAACCCTGTGATAATAGATTTACATTTTCTGGATACAATTTTTGGGCTCTTTAAAGTAGTATATTGAGCTTTGGGACTTAGCAGACAGTGACTCTATGATTTGATATAACAGGTTTTCCCTTGTGGTTGCAATACATTTTCCCCCCTCATCCTATTGGTATATATTTCTTTCTGATATTTCCTCTATCATCAGCTGCTGTAGTGCTGCTGTTTAAGTGTAATTTCCAAAATCCTCTTGGACGAATCATATTACAGTATTATCGTACAATATATTTACTCTATTTTTTCATGGGTACATGTCATTTTAAGTATTTTTGCTGACATTAGCATTGAGAATTATGGCAAATAAGCTTTATTCCCAGACCTTGACTGTTTTGCTGGGATGTTATGATGCAAATCAGAATTAAGAGAGGTCTCTACAATTTTCTGTGAAATAAAGGGGAGGATGTGGAGTTCATGAAATACAGTGACCCAGCTGAAGATATTTTACCATTTTTAGTCTTTTAATTACATTCAGTCTTCTTAGCACCCATCAGAAGAGAAGTGGTGAATTGTGTCTTCTAGTAATCCTGGGCTTGGGCAGTTAAAGCTCCATGCAAACAAATAGATTCTTTAAAAGTAGATTGCCCTGTGGCCCCATTTCTGCTGGCTGTCCTTCTGTTTCTGTGGCTGCCCCATCTGTTTGTACTCATTGTCCCTTTCTGGCAGCCTGTGTTTTACCTCATTGTCCCAGTGCAGACACAAGTGGGCTAAAGAATGGAGAGGTTTAAGGTAAATGGAGTTGGTCAAAACCTGGTGTTGACCTTGGGACTGATCACCCTAAGTTTGATTGCAACAAAGGAACAAGAATACACATAGTATTCTTCATTCTGGCCTTAAAATGGCATGTGTGGCAGATGCTGGTAAGATTGTAAAGAGGTACCAAATGAGGAGGTAAGGTTTTTCTGTAAGTGACTGGTGTCAGAGGGAATACACAAACTACAGAGGGAGGAAAAAAAGCAAAGTCTCATGTTGATTATTACAAAATACTGGAGATGAAATATCTTGCCTAGCCAAACGTTTTGATTTTTTTCCCTCCAAATCCTTTCTGAATGTCCTCTGTCTTGTCAGTAAATGCAGATGAGGGCTTGTGGACATGACCAGACTTCCATGCACTGGTGGATCAAACTAGATTCATGATGGTTGACATGTCCTGCCACAGGCAGATTAGAGGCTTCGCCTGATCGGTGATTAAAACCCAGTGCCATCCACTTTTCTAGAGGCTAGGTTCTAGCCCTGAAGATATGTATATGTGTGCTTAATGGGAGGCTTATCCCCCTGCATCTGAATCCATTTGTACTAATGATCCAGTGAGTCATCAAACCTATTAGTATGGCTTGGCTTCTTCATTTTGTCTCCTGAAGTTCGATTTTTGCACTTTTTCCTTCAGAATAACATTGTATTAATTGGTTGGCATGCGGGAAAGCTCTTTAATGGTGTGCTTGGAAGTATCTGTGTGCCCAGTCACAGTATGATTATCCTGATTGTTTCCAGTTTTCTTGTAGAGGCAAGATGACAAGTAGGAGAAATAGCAATGATGGGAATACTGAATTCTCATTTTGACAGCTGGTTATCTTCATCAGCTAAATATTTATATCTTTCTTAGACCTGATTTCTAATTGTTTAAAAATTGGAAGTAACACAGTTTAGTACAATGTCTGATTCTCACTGTCTGGATAATGAGTGGTTTCTGAAACTTTGGTTATGGCTTCTGAGACTTTGGGCAGCAGCGTGTGGTGTTGGATTAGTCAGTCTTGAAATGATCCAAGAACGATGTGGTGCTATTTGCAAAAGGTGCTCAAGCAAGAGGAGAATAATATTACAGAGATAATATGGCTATTTCTGTATTTAAATGTTGCTGTTATAGTCCCATTGGTACAATCTGTACACCTAGGGAGACTAATTGATTTCAAATTTGATGCTTTAACCACTAAATCATCATCTCCAGCTGGCACTGAAATAAAGTGATTTGCATCATCTACATCAGCAGGGAAGTGTCACCTTTGTTAAAAAAAGAACCACCGACACACAGACTTAATTATCTATTCAGAGTGCAAGCTAACAGCTCAAATGTAGTGACTTTTCTCCAAAACCCAAGCAGATATTTAAAGAGGCATGATCAAAATCACACTTCTCTGAAAGCTTAACAGCGACTTCTAAAAATAGTTATAACTGATTTTAAAAAGAGGCTTGATTCTGTGTTTTATATTGTGTGTCTTTTATATAATTAGCTTTACTAAGATAAACTGGCAATGGATAAGCATGCGTTGCCAGTTTTCTCTCTTCATAATGTAACTGAGGAATGTAAATTTTTAATAAAGGAGCAAAATGTTTCAGAGCTACAGTTGTTGGCAGGTAGACTGAGACTTCTGGTAGTTTGGCCTTTGAGCCTGACTAATGTGGTGTCATAAATCTGCTCTCCTTCCACAAAAATGCTGAGTGGTTTAGCTTATAAAAGCTACCATTATTTCAAATGCTTTTCCTTCTTGTCAATCAAACCACGAGTTTGAGAATCTCTGAAACCCTTTTAAGATGCTCTTGGGCCAAATAGCACTGGAAAATGCATCTAATAAAGTGCTTTTGAATAGCTTCGCTTAACTACTTAGTGCCTGGCATGTTACTTGTAAGTGCAGTTGCAATGTAGATTCATAGAAAAGGCTGCTATTTTAGCTGAGGATTGTTGTGGTTCGTGCAGAGGATGTTCAGGCTCTCTTTGCTGGAGAGAGAAAAACAGAAACTGTGCAGCATGCTTGCTTGTGCTGCTGCTGGGGCTGTCGCTGAGCAGGACCCCAGCCTGCCCTGGCACTGACATGCTGTTAAACTCTTTGCTCTCCCTGCTCCGTGGTCTGATAGTGCTGGTCAGACTCCTTCCCAGGGCAGCTTTTTGAAAAAGGCAGCAGGATTATCTGTGTTTGTCCAACTGTAGGCCCGAGTACCAGGTGAGAAGACCCTTTGGTGGATATTTAGCTCGTTTCATTCTCGGCAGAAAAGTCAGTATTGCCGCCGGTTAGCAGGCGTCAAGCGCGCCGTGTCCGCATTGCCCGTGTCGGGCGGTCTCCGCGCAGCCCGGGGCTTGTGCAGCTGTCCTGAGGCCCTTTGGCGCAGCCAAGCCCCACCACTGCCACCGGGGCCCCCTTTATTTCTAACCAGAGCTGCTGCTCCCCTCGCCCGCTGCATTCCAGGTGGTGCTGGAGGAGGAGGAGGAGGAGAGGCTGCTGGTTTATTCAGGCAGTGATGCTAGGGTTGTGGGCGGGAACAGATTTTTTTTTTCCTTTCCCCTTTTTGTCTTTCTCCTCTCCTTGTCCTCCCTCTTCTCTCCGGCACTGGGACTTGGCAGTCTGCAGTGCGGGTCCCCGCACGCCATGCCCCCCAGCCCGCCGCCCTAGGGCTTGCCCCGGGCACCATGCGGCAGGACAGGCTCACGGGCTCGCTGCGGCGCGGGGGGCGATGCCTGAAGCGGCAGAGCTCGGGCGGCGGCGTGGGCACCATCCTCAGCAATGTGCTCAAGAAGCGCAGCTGCATCTCCCGGACCGCGCCGCGCCTGCTGTGCACCTTGGAGCCAGGTACCCGCGCCGGCCGGCCGGGCGAGGCTGCGGCTGCCGCCCCGTAAGCGGCTTAGCGGGGCGGGGGGAGCTGCCGAGGCCTCGGGGTCGGCTCGGAGGAGGAGGCGGCCGGCGGGCGATGAGGGCCGCGGGTAGGCGCGGGGGGCAGCGCCCGGGGGGCGGCCCGGCCCGCGGCAGATGCGCCTCCCCGGCCGCGGCAGCGGCGCAGCCCCGGCGGGGCCCGGCCGGCGCGGGGCGCCGCGGTCGCGGCCTGGGGCCCGCGGCGGGTCCGGAGCGCGGGCTCCCGCCCGGGCTGCGCTGGCCTGGGGCTCGGAGCGGGGCCTGCGAGGTGGCCCCGGGCTGCGGAGCGGCCGAGGTACCGCGGCGGGTGCGAGGCGGCCCCGGCGGGGAACGGGGCCGGGCCCCGGCGGGAGGCCGGGAGCCGCGGGGCCCTGCGGGGAGGCAGCGCGCTGCCCCTGCCCCGGGGGACTGCTCCTGCTCGTGTCCCGCCTGGCCCGTGATCCCAGCTCCGCTCTCCCGATCTCCTGGTCCTCTCCTTGCTCCTCCCGCCCGGCGTCGCCGCCTCGCAGCGCTTTTGTGTCGTCTGTCCCCGGTGCCTTTCTCCCTCCGTCTCCTCTCCCCCGGGCTCGGCGACTCAGCTTTGTGCCAGTCCCTCCCCGAAGTCTCCTCGCAGCCTCCCCAGACCTTTCCTGATAAACCTGCTACCTCTTGACCTGCCGGAGACCCCTCCTCCCTCCCAGCCTTTGTCTGCGGTAGGGTGTTGTCTAAATTTGCAACCATGCCTTTTCCAAGGGGAAGGCATCAGCTCTGCAGCTATGTTTTCTAGATCCTGCTTCAGTATCAAAATTTTTTAAGAACTGGATGGTCAGCAAACGACGTGTGTTTACTCCAGGGAGGGGGGCTCTCAACAGAAGCACAGATGGGTGATCATGACTGAGCGCTAGATTCTAGTTGCCAGTTGCCTGCCATCAAAATTTTGTTTGGTTTTTTTTTTTAATGAAATATCAAGATATTTAAATTCAAGTTACCGTGTTAGAACTGTCACTTTTAGCTAAAATGTTGTGGATCTGTTGCCTAATTTTAGGCATTTACAAAGCATGCAAGCCAGAGATCCACTGAAACATAGAGCAATACATGGAAATAAATAAAGATCAGTTTCCCATTGTACTAGGTGTGTGTGCATCAAACACACAATGCTCACTGCCTCTGTGTTTGAGATGGGTTTCAGAAACTGTTATTAATAAGGTCTCAGATACATTTTGGTAGATTTATGGGGTTGCTGTTTTCAAGGAGATTTCCTGAATTGTAATTGTCAAAGACCCCTGCTCCAACAGTAGCCTGCCATTATCCCAGGTAATGACGTTGTCTGGATAATGACATTCATGTATTTACACTCACACAAAGACCAGGGGATGTGATTGGGTGTAACTATGAATGCCACAGTCCTAAAAATCCCCCTGGTTTGGGGTTTCCATATTGTTCACATGTAGGTAAAGACAATACCACTGTTCAGGATACATGCTTTCATAGAGTGGTGGAGATGGGACAGCTAATGAACCCTTTAAAAATAAGCTGGATGAAATATTCTTCAGATTTACTTAGTGTCTTTGTTCGCTGTCTGTATTGTGAAGTTTTTCTAGACTGGAGGTTTTAGATGTGCTTTGATACATCTCAGTGAGCTCTGGCTCCTGGTAGAAGTGGTTTCATACAGACTTAATCAGAATGTTACTTTTAGAGATAAATTGCAAGGCTAAGAATCTTCCTGAAACATCAAGCAGCATAGGGTGATAGTTTATGTTGACAGTTCTCTTTCCTTCAGCATGGGCTCCTGCTGCACACAAATCTCCTTTAGGCCTTTTTCCTTGTTTATGTTTGATAAAATATTTATTTGCATTCTATGGGAGAGGTTTCAACAGCTGTGAAGTGCAGCTGAGAACCTATAGTGCTACTTTGCAAGTTTAAAGCTACGTCTGTATAGCTCACAAATGTGCATCAAAACATATAATCTTCCTACACTTTCCTCTGGTTTGATATTTCTGAAAAAAATCCCAGATTTTGCCCTATCCTTTTGTTTAACGTTGCTGGGGGTGCACTGGGAATTTGATTCTGTCACCCAGGTACTTGGCTGCCAGTATTTTTCTCCCTTCTTGTGGCTCTTTATGTGGTTCTGTGCTATATTTTGGTTATGCAGAGGAAGACTGCTAGGGTTTGGGAATCCTAGGGATATAATCTTCCCTCTTACAGCCTTTTCTTGTCAGGAGTTATTGTGTATTTTACACAGAAAAGGACTGTGGTTGGGGGGGGGATTATATTTTCCTTATTTTAAATTCTTTAATTTTTTTTATAACTTTTCTGCAGTGGTTTCTGGTGACAGGGTTGGAAGGGCATTGAACAGAGCTTATTTTGGCATTCCCCTACCTTTCAGAAATTTGTTGTCAAGTATGTACCTTTCTGTGTCCTTGTATTCATGGAGCTAATAATTCCAGAGTATTCCCAGCATATTCCTGCTGTTATGAGTTTATATGCTTCTCATACATGAAGAATAAGTTGAAAATGTATGAACTGGAGGTGATATTTAATATGTCAAATGACACTATAGCCTGGCTGATTTGATGTGAAAGGGCTGAGTTGTACTGACAACACCTAAAGTAGGAACTACTTCTCTGTGTGTGATGTATCTATGCCAGGCTGTCCCTGCCGAGGAGCTGGGAAGAAAAGTTCTCTTAAGGCCTGAAGGGGTATTTTTTTGCAAAAAGCAGGTGTTTATGTAAGGGAGAGGAATGTGACCCAAAGATGGAGGATTGTTAGAAATGGGAAAATCCAGTGAAAGTAGGTGCAGACATGCAGTAGGGTTGTATGGGTGGGGTACTGAGGGGTGAAGAAACTATTGGGGAATCTAAGTTAGTTTGTGGAGAGAAGACAACCGAATAGAAAAAGGGGAATGATGGAGAAAGGAAGGATTAGGAAACCAAGAGAGGCTGAGTTAGGGATAGGCATTGGTTTCCTTGAAGCTCCAAAGCTCAGGGAGAAATTCCTTGAGCAGAGTGCAGAAACTGCCATGTAGCAAGATGATTCTTGTGCCAGAAGTAAGTGACAAGCAATGAGATGCTGCTCCCATTTTGCTGGTTACCTTCTTTGCTCTGTCTGTATGGTTGCAGCTTTTTTAAACATGCTTACTTGCTGTATTTTTTATTAAGCAATGTTGTAATTTTTTTATTTTAGGAAATATAAATTCTTTAAAATGGATGGGAACGAGGAACAATTCATATATGCTCTGGGGTTCATTCCCCATGGTTCTTCCCTTCCCCTCCCACAAAACCCACATAATTTGATTTGGAAAGTACTTCTAATGGAGAACAAATAAAGGGACACAGATTCCATAGCATTTACAAGAGATTGTCATGCATGGCCTGACCAAGCAGTTCCTCACCATGCTGAAGAGAGTGTGCTGCATAGTCTGGTGTTACCATGTCATGTAATTCTCATTTACAGTAATTTTCACACCCGTCTTAATTGTTTGCTGTGATTTAATTAACTTTTGTAGATGGATGATCTCGTTTCAGTCTCATTTAATCAAGGGTCTCATTTGAAGGGTCTCATTTCAGTCTCAGGAGGGACATGTACTTTGACTGTAGTGTGAGCTCCCTGTACATGATGCTCATGTAACTATAGATAGATATTTCCTTGCTCTGAGCTTTTATCTTGCTGTACTTGATCTTTTGAAGAACTGGAAGTATCTGCTTGTGTCTTTCTTAGGAAGATTCTAAAACAGACAGAAAAGTTGTTACTGGGGTCTTTTAAGTCTTAGAAAACTGTGAAGTAATTAATATTTGGCTACTGGGTTGGAAATGAATACATGGTTATTTTGGAAGGCTATTGGTTCTTTGCTGCAAGGTAGTATCAGATAATGTGTCAGCATCTGTTACTTTAACAAAAGGAGTTCTCAGTCATGATGTATTTTTGTATGTATTAGGGTTTTACAGTACTTACTTTTTTTTGCTTGAGAATGAAGTTCGCGATTTCCAGTTTCATCAAATGTGCTACAATTTAGTCTTAGGTTGCTGCTATTGTTACATTGCTTTGAATTATTATGAAAAGATTTACCTATTAGGAGCCCCTGCCGAGTGCCATTTCGCCATGGGAAGGAATACTAATAAACAGTTACTTCCAGGAATAGCTATTAATCCTTCCACGTTTTTTCAAGACATATCTATTATGGTTTGAAGTCTTTCTTTTTCTAGGTCTGACAAGCATGTCTTTTAGATCTGAAGCAGGGAAACGAAGGCACTAATCCCCAGGTCTCAGTGATGCAATTCTAAAACCCTAAAATTCTAAACAGTGCTGGGGTTTGTGTGATTATTTTCTTTGTTTCTATTCACTCAACCACAACAAAGAAAAAAAAGGCATGGAGAAAAAGGTTTTGTCTTTAAGTATATAATTATCAGGTAGTAAGGCTTTAAAACTACTTGCCACTTCAGTATGCAAATGCTCAGAGGTATCTTACATTCCATAAATAGCAAATGCCACTACAGTTGGGTTTTCTGTCACACTTGTAGGTTTAGACCTCCAAAAAACTGGGTATTACTGGTGAGTTGATTAGCATGGATATTACATACTTAAAACCTTGCAGGACTATAATCTGTTTGGGTTTTCTGTGTGTGTGTATATGTGTGTGTATGTATATATATATTTCTTTATTAAAACTGTTTGGCTTTGTATTCTGGAAAGATGAGAAGCTATGCATAACATAATTGTAAATATGGAACAATTGCATTGTATTAAATTGTGGAGGGAAAATAAAGGAGAGCTTAATTCTGTGTGCCAGCCGATGGGAGGGAGGGGATGTGATCTGTGCTCTGTTCAGCACCTGAGGTCTGGACAGCGGCATTTGAAGGATCAAGGAATTGTACGTTCAAACTGTGGGATGGAAAGCAAATTAAACATTTTACTGTTGATCATGTTCTGGCATACTCCAGTGCCATGTTGGGATCCACTTGAGATTCTGGTATTTTATGCAATATTGTATGAACAATTACTAGGCCTGCTTCATAACAAGTAAAATAGTTTGATCATATGGCCAAAATAAAATCTAAGCTTAAATAACAGTACTACCAACTGTGTGTTATGGTCTGAGGAATTTGAAAAAAATATATTCTTGACAGTAAAATAATTTTCACACACCAAACTTATAAATTAGTTTTGATTGACTTAATGTCAAGAAGCTGGCATAGATGAAAAGAAACTGCCTGTGCATGTGTATTTTTCTGTGGATGCATATGACAGTTTGCAGTTTACTAGTATAGTTTGTAGACCAGTGAACTATATGAATATTAGTGAAATGAGTTGTGCCAGACTACATCATTAAAGAGAACATTACTGCATTTTAAAACATTTTGTCCGTGTACTTCCTAACACGTTCCTGGAATCCACTGTGAAGACAAAATTCACCAAAACAGGTTGAAATGTAGTTATTAAAATAGGAAGATAAAATTATGTGTTCTTGTTTCAACTGTGGGATTTTTGTGTTTGGGGTTTTTTGGCTTCTTTTTGTCTTCTGAGCTAAATGAAATAATGAGCTTTTTTTTTTTCCTAGGGGTTGATACAAAATTGAAATTCACTCTTGAGCCATCTTTAGGTCAAAATGGGTTTCAGCAGGTAATTTGATTTATTTATTTCTTGAGTTTGTGAAGGAGTGGGTTCTCTGCAATCAAGGTGCTTGCCCTAGTTCAGAACTGCATTTGTCATCATAATATCAGCCTATTATTTGCAATTGCATCAAGAGCTGTTTCATTCGTATTCAGAAAATGGAATAGGCTTTCACTGTTTGCTCAGATATTTCCTAAATCCTTGTCCTAGAATATTATACTTTAGTCAAATTGTCAAGTAATTAATCTGTAACTTCCCTGTGAGTGGATTAAGCAGTTAAATTCTGACATGTGTGCAGTAAAATGAAATGAATGTGCATGTCTGCAAGGTAGCAAATGTTGCTATGCTGTAGCATTAAACTAATGATGGATATTTTACATTTTTGGATGTTTTTTCTTTTAGTGGCATGATGCCCTCAAAGCAGTGGCCAGGCTGCCGACAGGCATCCCAAAGGAATGGAGGAGAAAGGTAGGTAGACCTCCGTGCCTTGTGGGCCAGGTTTCTCAGGAGAGTTGAATTACATCAATATTATCCATTAGTGGGTTTTGTAATAAATATTTGGACCTTTTAAGTTGTACTGGGGATTTTTCCTTGTTTTCGCTTATTCAGTGACAGCCTCACAGGGCAGATGGAAAGGCTGAAGAGACAGGTAAAGATGATGTTTTCAATAGTTGGGTTCTTTCTGCTTGAGGCTTAGGTAACTTATTCTGGTGCAGATGTTATTGCCTCATACTGTCAGTCTCAAGAAATTGCACTGGTGAAATTGCCCCCACAGCTGAAGATAACTGAAAGGAGAACATATCTGCAGTGTAGGCTGTCACACTTAGGAAGGTGAAGTTGATAGATGCTTAATGCTGACAAGAATGCTTATAGAAACAGTTGTTGGGGAAAAGACAGATTACCAAAATTAGGGAAGTTCAGAGTCAGGAGTGATGTAGAATGGCAGAGGGCAGCATTAATGGGAAATTGCACTGAGTGTTGTAGAAAAGGGTCCATTGGGATTTTGCCAGACTTACTTTATTGCATTCTTCAACATTTGAAGTCCCCTAGTATAAAAAGAGGCATGTCTATTAATTTTTTCTTAAAAACTGAGTCACACAATCTCAGCTTTTAAAACACAGTTTTAATAAAAATAATATTTTTTAAGATTTATAAAATATGTAGTTCCATGTATAATATATAATAATACTATTATATATGATTTATAAATTATAAATTATAATTATACAATTTTAATGATAAATTATACCTTTATATATGATATAAATTATATATAAATAATATAGTTCCACATATTTCTGATGTATCAGCTTAATTTCTTTTTCCTGTTTTTGCTGTCTTTCCAAACTGAACTGTACCTCTTTACAAATCAGGGGAGAAGGAAGAGAAGACTTTGTGGCATTGTTTTCCTCACACCACAGTGAATTTATTTTTAATCTACAACTTCAATGAATCCTTACACTCATCTAACAGCCTTTTTTCTTTCATGAAATATTCTTTTCCCACACTCCGGAAAGTGTCTCAGGCACTTTCCTGTGGTACATGAGTGGCAGAGGTCACAGAATCTCAGAAGGGCTGAGTTTGGATGGGACCTCTGGAGGTCATGTGGTCCAACCCCTCTGCCCAAGCAGGGCCACCTACAGGTGGTTGCCAAGGACTGTGTCCTGGTGACTTTGAATATCTCCAAGGACAGAGATTCCACAACCTCTCTGGGAAATCTGTGGCAGGGCTCAGTTGCCCTCACAGTGAAAATGCGTTTCTTGTTGTTTGAGGAGAACCTTCTGTGTTTCTGTTTGTGCCCATTATCTGCAGTCCAGTCACTGGTACAGATGACAAGAGCCTGGCTTCATCCTCCTTGCGCCCTCCTTTCAGGTGTTTATACACACTGGTAGGATTTCCCCAAACCTGCCTTCTCTCCATTCTGAATGGTCCCAGCTCTCTCAGCCCTCCTGCATAGCAGAAATACTTTGCAACCGGGTGTCCCCAGCATATACTGGTGCTTGGGATTGTTTCTCACCAGAGGCAGGATTTTGCCTCTTCTCCTTTTTGAGCTTCATGGGGTTCTTGTCAGACCATTTTTCCATCCTGTCAAGGTGTCCTTGGGCTTATCAGCCACTCCTCCAAGTTCTGTGTAATCAGCAGACTTGCGTGTGCTCTGCCACATCATCCAGCTCAGATCTGTCTTTCCTTTTCACTCTGCCCATCTCTGTGTTTGCTCACATGCTCACATGATGCTAACCAAAGAAATAGTGATGAAAAGAGATGTCTTTTTACTGCCATTCTCTGGTTTCACTATGATTTTAAGGTAGGTACCAACACAGAGGAAGTATTTTGTGGTGGCAGCATGCTGATTGCCTCCTTTGCTGTCAACAAAAGGAGCAGGTTGACATCTGCATTACTGTTGTGGCATGTGACATCTGGTTTCTGGGGCTGACAGAGATAAAGAATCGAGTCAAACAGCATCAGTAGGGTGTCAGCAGTGCTGAGGCTGTTGGGAGGCAGAACAGTGGCATTCCTCCACATGGGTGGCTTCACAAAAGTGGAGGAAGCAACATTTAAATGCAGAAAATATGAGATTCTGCGAGCTGTCTATAAATTCCTTCATCATGCAGCTATCTCAATGTGGGAAGTGTCTAAATTTCTTTTCTCACTTGAGTGAATTAATGGCTGATATAAAACTTGACCAGTTTGCTTTCATGATTTCTTTCAGTTTCCTGAAAAAAAGGTCCTTTATTGTTACTTGTTGTCATTGTATGATCTGTCATGTGCCTTTCATGGTTCAGGCAGTTTTCAAATTTTTAATAAAGGTCCAGCCTTTGTCTTGGATACACATGCATAAATCTGTTCTGGCAATTATTAGGCTTTAAAAGTCGTGAAACTCCCTGTAGCACCAAGAGTTTAGGAAGCCCTCTTGTAAGAGTAAGTTGTTTTGATCCAAGTCATGCTTTCAGATCAATCCCAGATGGTCAATACTAGATGCTATTTGTTCTGCAAAGTCATCAGAAGAGACTTCTGATAAAGAGAAGCACCAACACTGCTAGATTTCTTTTGGGAGTTTCCAGGAGATGTATCCATGGTTGAGTTTGAGGAAAGCCAGCAGCAGTGTTATCCTTTTATCAAACTCTTTGCTGGTTATGAGGATAGAATGTCTGAACTGACAGAGGGTCCTTGACTTGTGTTTTCATTTTGGAGGGCTCCTGTGAATTCACTGACAGATGACTTGCATCTTTGTAAGCAGCCCGCAGATCTGGATGCTTAATGCTGACCATTTCCTTCTTTTCTGTTTTAGGGAGCAAGGTATTAATTTAATTGTGCAAAAACTGTTGTGGCTAAAATCCTCTTCTGCATATTTCAAATCTAACAGCAGATCACATATGGGTGAATCTGATAATATATATTGGTACTTTATATTTTATCAGAGAAATAATTAATTTTGCCATATGTGTTTCTAGGTTTGGTTGACCCTGGCTGATCAGTACTTACACAGTATAGCCATTGACTGGGACAAAACCATGCGTTTCACATTCAATGAAAGAAGTAATCCTGATGATGACTCTATGGGCATCCAGATAGTAAAGGTAGCCAGCTAATTTGTTATTTCTTTTCTAACTTTTTATGAAAAGTTGACATTTGAATTTGGATTTATTTTCATCTCTGCAACTGCTTTGGCAAAAAATGTAAATTCCCTTTTTTTTTTGGCTGCTTTGTCCTTTTGCACTAGTCTGGTTAGTGTTAGCTGGGAAAAAGATGCTATTTCTGGGTTTTTTTCCTTTCATTTTTACTTTCTTTTGATTTCGAAAAAGTGCTGGAGTTAATGAAGACAAAGGAACATAAGCGGGTTTTTTCCTTCTCTGCAAATAAACACAAATGTTTTCTGAGAGTAAAAGCATATTTTAAAATACAGCAAATGAGCGTTCTTCAGTTGTTTTACAGGAGTGAAACACATTTGCCTATTTGTATTTCTCAGCTGATTAATGTTTAATATTTAAAGCAGTCAGCCATTTTGTACATTTTGCCTTTCACTTACAAATCATTTAAATTTCAAGGACAGTTTCTGGCTTGTGTGCTTGGAAAAGTCACTTATCTACTGGTTCTTTTATACTTAAAAAAATATACTTTTATACTTTAAAAAAACAGGTGCTCTTTTTTGTTCAAGTAAGCAGCTGTTGTGCTTTGCCTGTTTGAAGCCCAGAGATCAGTTAGCGTCTTCTGTGGCCTTATAAACGTCTTTTAGGGGACTTGTTTACTTAAGAGCTTGCTGAAACTATTTCTTTTGGCTAAGGTAAAGGTTTAACAGACTAAAAAAGAAACATTTCCATCAACTTTGGGAGGGTGGAGATGGAAGGAAAACTGGGACAGGAAAGAGAACTAATGGGGGATGGAAAATCTTTTCTCTGCTTGTCTTGTCATTTTTATTTTTATTTCTTTTTCCTTTAAAGGACCTTCACCGAACTGGCTGCAGTTCTTACTGCGGCCAGGAGGCAGAGCAAGATCGAGTGGTATTAAAACGTGTTTTGCTGGCTTATGCCAGGTGGAATAAATCTGTTGGCTATTGCCAAGGATTTAACATACTAGCTGCACTTATTCTGGAAGTAATGGAGGGCAATGAAGGGGATGCCTTGAAAGTGAGTAAAATTTTGTTTTCAGTGTCAAAGATTGCTTTTACTTAGTGAACTTTAGAATAAACCAATGTGTGAATTTTGGAGACAGACTAAAAGAGCACAACTCAAAAGAGTTATCTGATTTATATTGGTGAACTTTTAATTTTATCCCGTCTCAGCTAAAATGAATAGCTTGAATGTTATCAGTGTTACATTTTTTTTGGAAAAACAAATGGGACTTCTGCTACTTACTGTAGGATATCTTATCCCATAATCCCAAATCTCCTTGCAAACACTATAGGTAGCTGAAATATTAAAATTTCATGATCAGCATTTTATGTGGCAGCTTCATGTGGGGCAGTTGATAAATCGGCTACATTTCAAAGCAAATCCTAGGGAAACATTAAATATTAAAAATGAAAGTAAGTCACTTTGAAGCTAATTTCTGGACTAGGTTAGTCTTCCTGTGTTTTGTTTTCTTAGATGGTTTTTATTGTAAATAAAACAAAGCTTCATGAAATTTATAATGTATCAGAAAATGGAATAACAGTTTACTACAGGACATGGTTTAAGGTTTGGCAAGATCATGTGCAATTTCCTTAAATAAATTTGCTCATATGTGTGAGTTGGGGTCAAATTAGTAAAAGATGACTGTGACTCTTCAGATACTGAGCTGTTTGTTTTGCCTTAGACAATGATTTAAATATGGTAAATATTTAAATTCACTTAGAGCTCCTAAAATATAGAGCTTGTGGCAGTAGAGTCCAGCTAGCTGGTATTTAATCCTTCATTCTAGACAACTCCTGTAGTAGGAAGAAAATACCATAATATACCGGCTTTATATCAGAAAGTAATATTTATTTTCAATAATTCTTGCTTAAGATTTCCTCAATATTTTAACTGTAATTTATCACGTTATCCTATAGGAAATAGGATTGCCCAAGGTTTATGAAGTCCAAGTTAATGAAAAGAACTGTGTGCATCCTTGTGGTGTCTTATTGTGAGTTGTGTCAGGCTCCTTGTGTGGAGGAGACAATAAATGGAGCCAGACTGCCCCAGTGAGGTAAAACACTGAAAGCTGTTTGCACCAAAACTGGTCTTACCTGGCAAAAATAAGAATGGAAAATAAAGTGATTTCTTTTCCAAGCTTAGTGTGTGGGCTTCGCAGGGTTGGAATTTTCCCAGAAGACAGAGGGAATAGGGGAAGGGCAAGGAAAGTAGCAGGGTGGGTGGGAGGAAATAAGAATTTGGAATTAGTATGTGATGGTTTTGCTGTAGTCACTGGCACCTAAAGCAAGCAGTGAGTGAACAGCTACAGAGGCCTGTAGCACCCCTGTGCTGGGGTTATTGTAGAATCTGGGAGTTAAGGAAGCAAGGGTATCCTTAGGTCTTGCCAGTCAGGTCCCATTTCTGGGGAGGACATTATAAACAAAAGCTCTGTGTCTGGGAAGCATCTCCCAGGGACTAGGAAACAGCAGATATTACTGATGCCAAGGGGCTTTAACAGCACAGGACCCAACATGGTAGCTTCAGTGAATGCCCAGCCAGTGATACTTGAATGTTCATTAGTTAAGGCAAGCATTAAATCCCTGGAGTTGCCTCAAAGTTAGCCTACAGAAATTATGGTAAGCAAGAAAATCCCATCTTGCATGAGTAGAAACTATGAAAGTCTCATAGATACTGAAACTAAAAGAAAATTTTTCTTGCCTGTTATTGCATGAAAATTCTACAGAATAAAATAATAAAAATAAATATGTAGAGATGTGTTACGAAGAAAGTATCTATTGCAAACTGGTAAATACATTAACTGCTTTTTAAAAAAAAGTCTTCTCAAAGCAATTCACATGTTGGTGAAACAGAATGAACTTCAGTGTTGAAAAAGGTTTCTGTTCTTCTCTGTGCTCTCCTATATCAGAGATCAATGAAGTAATACTATTCAGAGGGAAGGGAGCAAAGGCCTTTGTAGAAGGGTGTCTTTAACATGGGGGTTTATAGCTTATGTCATAAGGAATTAATGAAAACACAAATGGCATAGTTGTAAGTTATTGTTGCTATATTAAGTTACTCTTCCATTGGTTGAAATATATCTGAACAAAATAAAGCATGTTTTTGGAAGACTGTGGGGTAACCCACTATTCAGCAAAGGTTAGGTAATGCATCTGACAAAATAGAAGCCTGTCATGTAGAAGCTGTTGATTTGCCCTTGTTGACTACTGTTCCACATGCTTTAAAACATGGAACATAAGACTGCTATTGCTGGAGAAATCTTTCAAGGACAAGTGGCAGTATGTGGTCACAAGCAGCTGGGAATGAGAAGAAAGCAGTAGGACTATGTCAGGTGGTGGTCTTGGTAGTCCTGTGTCTGAGAAGCTGTTTCTGTGGGCCTCGTATGAAAAAAGAAGGATTGGAAGGAGGACTGTATGTGAAGGTGCAATTCTTCTCTTGAGAATGAAGGTCTTTATGAAACATGGTAAGGATGCTCACATGAGAGAAATATAGAAGAGATGCAGATGGGATGACTGCAGGCTCTCTGGATGTAGTTAGTAGAGTGGCCACAGAGATCCTAAAAGATCCTGAAGTGAAGGTCAGTGTCTTCTGTTAGGCTGATGATAAACATCAGCTTCTGCATATTTTTTATTGCTTTTCTTCGTTCTCAAAAGTTTGACAGTATCCATTCAATTCCTTACCATCCATGTAGTTAAACTACCTTACTTGAAACAGATGTCTGCTTAAAATGTCTCATGCTGCTTAATTTAGCACCTTCTAAAGTGACAAGATGGAGTGCAGCATATTGCAACAAATCACAGTAAAATATATGGAGAATTTTCTTTTAAAGAACAGTGCCTTGCATTTTGGAGAGGCAAAATAGGAGATTTGCAAATTAAGTCTTCTAGTTGTAGCATTAACCAGAGAAGGGATAGTGAGACTCCAGCAGTGGAAAATTTCATAAACAGTTTCAACATCAGAAGTGTCAAAAATTGTTTTTGGTGGGGGTAATGCTGCCAGCTTGGGTATAGCTTACTGTGACATTGATTTCAGTCATTGATTTCAGGAATTTCATGGTTCATAAATTCCGGACAGTTTCAGAGGCCTTTGTATCTTGAATGTTTGTGGATACCTAGGGTACCTGAGGATGCTCAAAGTGATAATATTTTCTCCCCATATAAATGGAGGTGCCATAAGCATGTGTTGCCACTGGCTCCAATTCATTCTTTAGTGATCAAAGACATTTTATTTTTCTGTTATTCCTAGACAATAACTGCTCTGTAAGTCCTACATAATAGTCTTTCATTTTGCCCACAGATCATGATTTACCTAATTGATAAGGTGCTTCCTGATAGCTACTTTGTCAATAATCTCCGTGCTCTCTCTGTGGATATGGCTGTTTTCCGAGATCTTTTGCGAATGAAGCTTCCTGAACTGTCCCAGCACTTAGACACCCTGCAAAGAGCTGCTAACAGAGAAAGTGGAGGTATATTCAACAGAAAATGCTGTTCAACTTTCTCTTGCTGTTGTTTCATCTGAGCACTGATTTAAAAATACAGTATTTTAAGTGTTTACATGAGCTTATTGCTTAGAATATGTATTTTAAATTTTTAAGATGAAATATGATGATTTCTGTTACTGATAACCGTAACATAAATAGGTGTACTTCCAGGAAAAAACAAAGGGGAAGAATTTGGTTCCACCACTAGCTGCAAACAGAATTGTGTTGAGAAGAATATACAAAGCATGGAGTGACAACACTAACACTTAGCTTAGTACTAGGGCTACCTTGGAAAGGTATTTCTTGTCTTAGCTCAAGACAGGTGTCCTCCTACTACTCTGTGTAGTTGCTGGCTCATATAGCTATTCTGGGAAGAGTTACAATGTGAGAGCCAGTGGGGGCTGCTTAGTATTTCTTCACCTGGATCCTTACCAATAGATAGGTACAAAACTGAGAAGTACATCTTGGGTTCCTACCTGAAAATTGGCTTTGCATTGTGTTTTGTTTTTTTTTTTTTTCCTGGCATAGCATAGCATTCTGTCCAGACTTACAGCTCTTTTATTTGGGAGTGTTCTGGGGAGGGTAAGAGGTTTTTTGTTAGTTGATTTGGTTTCTTTTTCAGTTGGGAAACTAAGTGCACCCTGAGTTCCACCTTAGAAAAGATCTGCTGCTATGTTCCATGTGTCTATGCCCGAACTGTATAAAAAACAAACAAATGGTATCAAGGAAATATTTACTGTTTGAAAGTGTTTTCACAGGCTGGCCTCTCTGGTCATGGCCTTCAGTGCATCAGTTGATACTGGGATGCACAAAGTGTTCTCTGAGCACAACGAAAAAGTAACATTTTAGAGTTTCAGCCTGAAATACTACATTTTGTTTGAAACTTAGCAAGTACATCAGGATATTAAAATAATAGATATGACTTCACAGAGACAGTCACCTTCACCTTATCAGCATGTAGATAAAGACTTATGCCATCAGTTGGTGAAAAAAATGCAGCTTTTTGTGGGGAAGTTGGTGGGTTTGGTTTTTTTTTATAAATTTTTTGATAGAAGCTTTTATTTCATTTGGCTTTGGGGAAGGAGAAACAGTCTTTCTGAAATAAGATGGAAAAGTGTGGTGGTGTATTCCAGGGTTTATAGTCCAAAGCCAATGATGCTGCTTAGTTTTTTGCAGTGCAGCATAATGGAAGGTGACGACGTAATTTTTCCATTGTTCTCAGCTTATCTTTGGACAGCTGCAGATTAAGTAAGTTTTGAGCAATAACAGAAGTGCTAGAATGTCTGGTGGATTTTATGATGCAGTTTATACCCCTTGTAAAATGATAGTAAATTGCAGTTACTTCAAGTAACTTGTTTTTTACTTGTTTGTTTTTTTAACCCCAGGAGGCTATGAACCCCCTCTTACAAATGTCTTCACAATGCAGTGGTTTCTGACACTCTTTGCCACCTGTCTGCCTAACCATACAGTTCTGAAGATCTGGGATTCAGTATTCTTTGAAGGCTCTGAAATTATACTGAGAGTAGCTTTGGCTATCTGGGCAAAGCTAGGAGAGTAAGTGGTCATTTTTATCTGATTTTTCTTTTCAGTATGAGCCATGTTTAACTTTTGTTTGCTTTAAGATGTTCTCAATTCTAAACCAGATACAATCTTTCAGGAGAATGATTGTTTTGAAAAAGCTGCAAAAAGGACCTTTATGGTTTCTTAAAAACATGTGATTCTGACAACATGTCAGAATGGGCATGATAATTAATTGACCCTTTTTGCAGAAAATGTCTCCAGTTGTTGGAGTTGTCTGTGTATATTGTCTTTGTGCTGTGCTAAAAGGTTGGACTTTCCTGAACATAAACCTCCAAAGGAACTGGTATAAAGACACATGAAGAGATTTGAGGGTGACCAACTAATTTAGTTGGGTACCTGAAAGTGGGGATGTTGATTTCCTTAGTTTCACTTAAGGAGACTTAAGAATTTGAGCCCATTGGCTTTTGCAGTACAAGAGTTCAGTGCTACTAAGGGAATGACCCTTTGGTACGTGAATCTTTTCTGTTAAGGCCTGAAAATGAATTTTCCTGAAATTCTCTGCTTTTCAGCACATTCCAGCCAAGTTTCTGTTGTAGTCCTTTGTGGCCTTGGAAACTCACCACATGGCCAGAACACAGGAGATGGTTAGTTCTTCAAACCCCTCTGTTGTCAAAGCAAATATTTGCATTCCAAAGAGTTTACAGTACTCCCAGAGAAATGAGTTTTGTCGCTGGCTTCAGTGGGAGGTGTGAGCTCTGGCAGGTCAAGCAGATACTAGTTCAGCTGGAAACATTTTTCAGCTGGCATCAGCAGCTGGATCAATTTTTTTCTTGTGATGCCTATTAAAACTTGTCTTCCTTTTTTTCTCTGAAATTGAACCACTGGGATTTATGTTCAGTTCTGTCCTTGGAAGTTTCATTTCCTTTTTTCTTTCTGAATAAATTAGCACTGCAGGCCAGCTGCATTGTAAGAGGATTTGTTTAGTACATTTAATTTTTAATCTGAAGAATAATAATTAGAATAATAATTTCTTGAGAGCTATTTTTATATTCAGTTCAATGAATGAAACTTGCACGAATCATTTGCATTGGGATTAAGCTGTATGCAGTCACATAGTGTTATAGAGAAAAAGTTCTTCCAGTAGATCTCTGTACACTTAAAAGTTATAATTGTGAATGCTACAACTCATAACATGATAAAAAAGGAAGTTACTACTTTGAAGATTTTACCGTAAAACTTAAAGAAAAATTAAAGACGTTTTAAGAAATTGAAAAGAACAGAATCAAGAAATATATAAGAATATGTCTAAGAGAAATAAGCTGATCACCCTGCACATCTTGTAACTGCTGTTTGTGGGGAATGGGAAAAGGTCTGGTAAAAGATAGGGCACTGTTTATGCTGGGAGAAGATTGTGATATTTTTATTTCTCTTTGTCCACCATTAGAACTAGACTGAGGGATTTAAAGCGGGGGTGGGGGGGGCAGAAATAGTGTTCAAAGTCTCATGATCTTCATACGTCTCAAGATTCATTCTCAAAATGAAAATAGGGTGAGAAGTGAATTTTTAAAATGTAGGTGGCTCAATCATACTTCTGTTTTGAGGGAGGCTGAAGGAATGGGGAAGGTAAATATAGGTGCAGTAGAGAAAGCAGTATTTGGAGGTCATCAGAGACTGAAGGTATCAGGGCAGGTAAGCCATAAGTTTGTGATAATTGCCTACATACCCACTGTTTATACTACTTTTTAATTTTTTTTAGCTATGTAATCATTATTTTACCCAAACTGTGTTAAGATTTCAGGAGTTTCATAACTCAATGGTTGTAATCTACAGATGCTGAAGATCAAGGGAAGCTGCTTCTTCTATTGCTTAAGAAAAAAGGCAGTGTATTTTTTTTATCATTCCAGCATCTGGATTTTAGAGGGGAGGCTACAATATGTAGCCATCAAAGCACTTCCTTGGGATATAAGAAAAACAAATTTTTCGCTTGACAGGAGAGATGTTTAGCAGCTGACCCTAATGTGTGTAGAGCACCAACTCACAAAAGCTTATTGCTCATATTTCTCTTCCTCTAGATGACATTCTGTGTATTTAGAATGATTCTGTGCTTTTAGAAATGTAGAGAAAAGTGCAGAAAAAGTATCCAATTGAACCCCCCTTCCCAAAACAAGGCAAACAAAAGCATCCTACCAAAGCAAACAAACAACTGAAACCAACACAGTTGCCATCCCCAATTTGGAAATAGCATTCACAAAAATGATGAATTAATTTTTCTTCATTGTGCTTTATGTTAGCCTAATTATTTTTTAACACAATGACATGTATGAATGCACCTATACTAATTTATTCCACAGGAATGGTTTCTGGCCAGTGAATATCTTCCTGTCTGACAAAGTTCAGACAGTGAATTTGGCCATTTGGTGCATGGTGAAGAATGGGTGATGAGGTAGTCAAGAAATCTTTATGCTCCTTTTTTGAGCTGATAGGAGAACCCCATTGTGCTAGTAGGAGGCAAAATGTATTGATTCTTGTGCTGCAGAAGTGGAAGGGGCAGAGGGAATAGCCTGTCTGGAGATGCAATCATCTGTTATCATGAGGAGTCAGGACAGTAAGCTGTAGTCAGTGCATCTTTTTACTGCTGCAGCTTTTCCAATGTTGTGTGCATAGTTTTATTATTTGGAAGTCTAGGCTGAACTACAAATAAACTTAAAAGTTAAGCTGTCTAACAGAAATGTATATTTTATGATGACAAGAAGATCAGTTTTGAGCATGTAGAATCATATGTAAAAGTCAAATACAAACTAACATGTATTTTGATGTAGGCAAATTGAGTGTTGTGAAACTGCAGATGAGTTTTACAGTACTATGGGCAAGCTGACCCAGGAGATGCTTGAAGACAGTCTGATTGACAGCAATGAACTTATGCAGGTGAGTAATTGTAACATAATTAATTTTTGTGTTTTCTGTGTTGATTTCTTCAGGTCTTGATTTCTAACAAATTACATTTTTCTTCAAATACTGCAGAAACCTAAATTCTCCCAAGAATAAAAGTTTCAGATAACAGAGTTGAGCTAGCATGTCAATGAAACAAGTAGATGACCTGCAGTTAGAGCTAGAATCTTATTTTTATATGAAATGTAGAGAACCACTAGGTGTCATTTAATAAAAATTGATTCTATGTTGACAGCTGAGTCTTTTGGGATATAATGCTCAATTCCATTTACACAAGATTAGTCACCATTTTTAGGATGTTTAGTAGTCACCATTTTAAGGGTGGTCTTTTGCCTTATTTTAATGTTTTGGTCAGTTTTTTATTACACTGTTTCCTTTCCATTCTGCAGACACTGTGGGAAATAAGGGTTTATGAAGTGAACAGTCAGTAGTGTACTGTAAACAAAGACATTTGTAGATAATTGCAGTGCCTGAATTATTAAAGCGTATGCCATTGTATGAGAACAAAGACCCACATTGTTCTGGGAAAGGAAAGGGCCTTTAGTATAGCGGATAAATGTATTTCTTTATTTACAGTTACACTTATTCTTGTGATATTTTTAAGGTGTTGTCTACTTACATGCTTATAAGGACTTTGTGCTACAGTTCTGGAACTTTCCTTTTGATGAATTAAAGCATACTGATCAAATGGGAGCAAGTAGAGAGAGCATAATTCACCTGAAACTTTGTACCTGACTTAAAGGAAGGAAAAAATCAGTCTGTGAAGCCACAAAGTTTAATAACAGTTGTTAGCAAGTGACTTCTATTACCTATTGTTGGAACACTTGTTAAAATACACTATTTTCAGTTTTATTATTTTGGTCATTGTTATTTTGTCTGATGACAAAACTCTAGAAGTGGGAGAAGTGAGTGCTGTGGCTTTGTTTTGCTTCAAAAATGGAAATGCAGCTGATCAGAGGTACTCACAAGCTTTTTAAAAAAGTGTTAAAGTTCTTCACAAGACAGTTCAGATAGTGAGGATGTGTAAGGAGGGCAGCACAAGCTGACATCTTCTCATTGTGTTTCAGTTCCTGGACTCCAGGGTGGTACAAAATCAAGATGTGGCATTTGTGAATAAGAATTTTTTTAAAAATCTTGCAGTTACAAATACTAGCAAATTAGCAATCTTTTTGTGCTTCAGCAAAAAAATGAGTATTTGGCACAATACATACATGTGTTCATAGTGTATGTGTGTATTTTATGGCACTGACAGGAGTGTTAAGGTAGGAGAGCATTGCCATTGATATGGAGAAGGTGACAGGTTTAATTCCGTGTGTGGAGGAGCAGTGTGTCTGGTTTATGTGTGTCCTCTCAGTTGAAGAAACCACTATATAGTTTACATAGCTTTCTTCAAGTCAAAGGCAGGTACTGGCAGTGTAGCCATCTCTGAGGCCTCCACTCTTTACCCTAAGTGAAAACAATAATGAACTACAAGAGTTTACCATCAGGGCATATAAGTGCTACTGTGTATCTGGTTGAAGAAAAAAATTAGGAAAAAAATTAATAATGCATCATTGCATTAATGGAAAGATCCAGGCTGCTTGAACATGCTGTTTTTTAAATTGCTTTAAGCTTTTTGCAGAGGAGTCATCCAGAGATGCTTTGTTGTTGTTGGTTTTTTTTTTTTCCCTTTTCCCCTAATAAAAATCAGAATTATTAATTTACACCTAATATTTTTTACAAGATGGCTCAAGGACTAGTATCCTACTATGGGGAAAGGATTATAATATCCCACTCTGCCTTCCCATCACATTGCAGAAGAGCTCGCTGGTGGCCATCATCTCACTTCTCTTTAGACTTGCATAACACTTATATTTGCATCTAAACTACTTGTCCAGGCTCACTAAAGCCAGCCTAACAGGCACTTCTCAACCACCGGAAAACAAATTGTGCTCTAAGAGCCTTGTTTCTTTTAGGAGCTAGAGGAGGGAGGTACAACTGATCCTTCAAGGGAAGTGTTAACAGAGCAGATGTCTAAAGTAGAACAGGGGACTCATGTCCTCATTCTTTCCACCAGCATGTACAGTTGCTGCAGTTTTATTGCTCCCATGCAGACAGTATCTATAGGTAGGGTGGGAGCCTTAAAGCTTTTGCAGATTTGGCCCTTGTGTGACAAAAGTTCTTAATGTTTTCCTGTGGAGAGCATGAAGGCGTTGGAGGAGCAAACCAGCCCACAGTTTCTTCCTTTTTCAGGTTGAACAGTTTGGGTGAATAAAGGGTAAATGCTGTACACATCAGATTCTAGGCTGGGTATGTATTGGTTCCAATGTGGAGACAGAAGGCTGTAATCAGGTGTCTGCAGATATTCTAAACAGAGTGTGCTAGACTGAGTCTGTGCTTCCATGCCTTCTCAGAACGTGAGCACTTTTATAACCAGTTAAACTGATTCAGTTTGTATACCCAGGAACATTGCAGCACAGCGGAGATGAGAAGCCAGCTGGAGGAAAGGCATCCCTTTGTATTTACTAGAGCAGAGGGCAACAGGGGTTAATCCTTCTGTGGTACTCTAGCATTTTGGACCATCTGCCTAGGCAGTTGCCCTGATTTGATGGTGTTCACTGTTAACTTGCTACTTGAGTAGCACTTTGTCTGTTTTCTTTGGGTTTGTTTTTGCTTTTGCTTTTTGTTTTGTTTTCTTAGTCAAACTGAAAAGAAAGAAACCAGTGAGGGGCAGCTATGGAGATAAGTATGTTTGATAAGTTGTCTGCAAAATGGCTTACGCTGTTTGGAAGCCACAGCCCATCATCTCTCATATGGTGTTCTGCTAAGGGTGTAAACAGCTTTGCGTTTTTAGAGTAAGGCAAAGGATTGTCAAATGATTTAAAGTGAGAATAGAGGGGTTTTGTCCTTGTCTCTTTTCTTGTTCCCAGGATCTGTCCCTTATGTAAATAAGATGCTAAGTTTGGCTGTATCATGCTTTAGTGTGTAGGCTATTTCTCTCTGGGACAGTTCCCCAGAATTAACCAAATGGCATCCAAGGCTGCGTAATGACTAGAAAAAGAATGCTTTGACTCTGAATTGTTGCTGGGAGGAGATCAGAGATGTTGGCTGGCAATATTTTTTTAAAATTTCCAGTGGAACTGGCACTGGCATAAAATTTCTTTTGTGGATCTCTTAACCAGATGATAAGCAAGGCCTGCAGTTATAACCTGATAACAATAGTTAAGCTAAAAATATGTATGCTAAATGAAAGAACTTGTAGCAGATGTGGAAGAGACACAGATTGGAGACAGGCAAAAGCTAAAAGTATAATCTGAAACAGTAGGTGCAAGGAGCAAATGGAGGAATTGGAGTCGACTGTTTCACCTAAAGGGTAACTAGCATATGGAACAAGTTACCTGAGAAGGACATTGACATAGGGAGTAGAAATAAATTCCAGACAAATCTCTGGAGAGAGTTGAAACATATGGAAAAAAATAAAACCTAACAGGAAAGTGTGGTGGAGATCAAACAAGTAGGCAGACATGTTGGGCTGGAGGTAGGTCTTTCTCCAGATCATAAAATCCCTTTGTCTGGTAGACCAATAGGAAATCACTGTTCAGGCCCTAGGGAATATTTATCTTTCACAGTAGCATTGTAGTTTAATGGAGTGGCAAAACTTCAGTTCGTGCTATGGATTTTTGAAGGCATCTTCCTTTCCTTAGAGGCTGTGCAGGGCTTGAACTGTACAAGCATTGTCACACAGAAGCCTGTTGAGGGGCACTATTGCCCTGTCTCTGACTCAGAGAGGACTGTCCTTCCTGCTCCTCAGTGCTTACATCATTGCCATTAACAAAACTTTTTTCCCTCCTTATGGCAGGAAATGTCTAGTACTGAATTCATGTTTGCAATTTTCCTTAGTGTACTTAGCATAGACAAGGCATGGTTCAAGAATGGATTATGTAGAAACTGCTCAGAATTTCCTTTCATCTTAATTGAGGTCATTCGCCTTCAGATGAAAATGTCACTGACTTAAAAGCATAGGAAAAAGAAATTTAAGTGAAGATTTACAGCCATAGCTAATGAGAAAATTTTATGTTGCTGTCTTTCAAAAGATATTTAATTTTCAGGATGTGGAAAAGCTTTAATATTTCAGAGAAACTATGGGAAATTACATATATATATTTTTCTTCTGACATTGAGAGTCAGAATGAATTATTTGGCAGTTATTTGAAAGTTCTGAATAGTGAACAAAAGCAGGGGAAAAAAGGCAACAAAAGTATGTAGGAACAAATCAGCAGTGATACTGCAATGAATGCGATGTATCTTTATGCCAGGTGGGCTGGTGACCTACAGCAAAAATAATGCTGAAAGGAAATGCATTTGCAACTATGTATCTTAAATTCTGAGTATTGATGTAAAGAAAATGTATTAGCATTTTTATGACCTTGTTTTTGAAAAACTACTACCTTTACCCCACAAAATCCCACCTTTATCCTCAAAACCAACCAGCAATCAAAACTAGAAATTGAGGGGAGAAAACTTGGATATGCTGGATCCTTCCTCTTTAGTGATGACTTTTGTGCTGGCATGATTTCCTTCACACAAGCTCTTGACCTTCTCAGGTAAAATAATGAACCAGCTAACGGTCCACATCAATGAGGAACTGCCCCTTCCTATCTGTGCTGGTGCTAGTATTTTGTTGAATACTTGGGCAAAAACTTAGGTCTCCTGGAAAGATCCCCAAATCCTAAATGATGCATTCATGTAAGTGAAATCATAATTGGAGGAGGATTTGTGGTGTGCTGGCAAGAAGGGGTTGACAAGAATTATTAAATGAGTATAGGAGTTGTAAAGGATCCTACAGCTCATGTTATCAGTTCCTTTTTTTTTTAACAGAACTGTGTATCTTTCTAGTGAGTCTATTTTTCTTACAGGAAATACTGACTGAATCATTAAACTAGACCATTTTCTTACAGCATGTGAATGTGCAAGAATGTGCAGCCTTTAATCCTGCAAGACTATGGAAGTCTGCTCATGGAGAAATCTTTTGTGAGACTGTTAATTAAAGCAAAAAGTTTTTAAAGTTGCTTTTTTTTGCCCCCAGACTGTTTACACCATGGCTCAGTTTCCTTTCCCACAACTGGCAGAACTGAGGGAGAAATATACATACAATATTACTCCTTTCCCTGCAGCGGTAAAATCAACTTCATTTTCAGGGTAAGTTTGAAATGCACTGCTTATGGTGTATAGAGTTATTTTTTACCCTTTGCAGATGAAAAGGATCCTCCCTTGTATGCTTCTAGAAAAGATAAAAAATGCTTGGTAATGTTCTCATTTAAGAATGTGTCTTCCTTAATTCTCTTATGTTCTCTTTTGACAGCAGGTTAGGTAGAACCAGAGACAGTGATGAAGAGAATGACTTAGATGATGAAGACTCAATTGCTAATGCAATTGGTTGTCTTGGACCATTAAGTGGGTTTTTGGCACCAGAGCTCCAAAAATACCAAAAACAGATGAAAGGTAAAAGTGACTTCTTTAATTTTGGAAAACACAATTAAATCTATATGACCAGGCAGAAATTTTTTTGCAGTTCTGTCTGTGAAAGCTGCTATGGAAGATGTATTTTCTGTGCACACACGGAGGTTACAGCAGGTACCAAACAACTTGCTCTGTGCTCCATGAAGATGTTGTCAAAGCCAGGTTGGAAGGCTGTAGGTATACAGTAAATGATGCTGTGAGTTAAGGATTTGGCTACAGTAATAGTAACAAAATAACCCCACAGTGTTGCCCAGACACACACAAAAAAAAATCATATGTGAAAAAAATTCTACCCTAAACCCATGCATATTTCTGAGACAGCTGTTAAGCAGTCAGCATTTTCTGAAGGGTGTTCCTTTAATAAATGATCTTGATCTTTATTAGCATGCATGGCTAATACTGGTACCTATCAGCAGGAAGTGAACTCTGCAGGTGATTTGCTTGTCCTTTTGGCCAAACCTCCAGATTGTTGTATGTTTTGGATATATTCAAAATGTCACCATTTTTAAAATCCTTCTGCACGGAAATTTCTTGACAGAATTGTATGAACGCCAGTGCAAATTCACTTTAAGCAGTACAAAATGCTGATCCATAAAAGGAAAAGTAGTAGCCTTTATGAAATGGTACTGGATCAACAGTGATTTCACAGTATCTTGGGAGAGGCCATTTTTATTCATCCCCAATTCACCACCACCTTACCCTCAAAAAACCCCAGACTGATGTAACAGGTTGCTGTTCACGCTTCATCATTCTTGTGTCTTGGTTTCGCTGAGACTTGTAAGCTGTGATTTTCCTTGCTATGGTGTTTTGTTTTTCCCTTCCTGGGGGCCTCTTTACCTGCTGCTTCAAACTAGCACTTAGTCAGAACATCAAACTACTGCTGCAAACTAAGCCAAAGACAAAGAAACATTCCTTGAAAAAGAATTATCCTCCTGACCCTGTAGTGCCAGGCTGGTGCATCAGAAACAGCTGTGAAAATAAACTGCTCTGCTGCTAATGCTCTGCAGCTGTTGGTCAGAGACACTCTCAAGTTGTCTGATCCTCAGCTGTTCTGTGCCTATCCTTTTTATTGCTACTAGCAGCTTTCTCCCTGTGGTATTCTGTTTCTTGATGCTTCTTCCTGGTAGCACTAGGCTGGTGGTTTAATCTCATGCCTGCTTGACTGTAATGTATTTTATAACATGCATTTTTGGCCTCTACAAGAACCAAGTATCTTTAATAATCTGTTACTGAAGTACTTCAGTGGTGGCTCAATGTACTTTTGGATATTTGAGAAGCTATGCTTACAACTTTATACTGCCACGTTAATTGACTTTTGTACTCTTTAACCTCCCTTCAAACCCCTGCTATTCTTAAGCAGTAGTGCTATTTATAATACCTCTTATTGTAAATAGCACAGCTTAGTTAAATATGCATATTATAATAAATTTTTAATTGAAGACTGCAGTTAAATAAGATGGTAGGAATCAGACACAGGCTTCCCTTGGAAATAAGCTACAGAAATACAGATACATCTTTTGAGTATGCCAATTTACTCCTCACCTCCACTTTATTCCCTCCTTCTACAGATCAGAATGAAGAACAAAGTCTTGGTTCCAGCAACATTGCAGAATTAAGTCCAGGAGCAATAGATTCTTGTAGAAGTGACTATCAGACTGCTTTTAACAGCATGATGATGGAGCGTATGACCACTGATATTAATGCACTGAAAAAGCAATATTCCAGGATAAAGAAGAAGCAACAGCAGCAGGTTCACCACGTGTATATCAGAGCAGGTAACACATCCAGAACGTGCTTCATTCCCTGATTTATTGCAAACTAACTTCATCAGGCAAATGACATTATTTTACATTTAATCAAATAGACAAAATAAGAAAGACTGATGATATAACATTATAGTAAATGATATAACATTAGTAGTAAAGTGGGTACCTCTTCATGCAGACAGAAAACAAGAAGGTGATATTTTTTCTTCTTTTGTCAGGATCTGAAGATGATGACCCTGGGATTTTCTTAGGTCCCAGGGATCAACCAAACAATGGTATTTAAAAATGGCTTTGCTATCTGGGTGCATTGTGTTGATTTCTCTGATTAAAAAACTTTAAGTCTTTGGCATTCTTGGGATTGACATATTGATGCACTGAAAAAATTGAATGCAGAGATGAGGATGCTTCAGATCATGTGGCAGGTAGATTCCTAGCTGGTCTGTATTATCTAAACTCCTCTGAATTCATCTGGGCATGGCAAATTATGCAATTGAAGGAACTGGCTTAGATGTTCTATTGTGGCTGGCAGTTTCCTTAGCCATAGTGATACTGTTGTGAGGACTGAGCTGGGCATCAATCCCTTATTTAACAACCCATGTTATGGAGTCTGTCTCCCTAACTGTCAGACTCAGCTGTGCAAGGGTTGGCATGAAATGCATAGCTGAAGGTTTTACTGGGTGTGCAAGCTGAACACAGCCCACCCCACTCATTCCTCCCTGCTTAAGTGTCATCCTTTAAGTTCACTATTGAAATTCACTATGCAAATGGGTCACTGTGGAGAATTTTTATTTCTCTTCTAGATTGTCTAAACCTGTGCTAGCAGGAGCATTGGAATACATGGAACTGCAAATTTTTATTTACATGGTTTAGAAGGATTTTTTTTTAATATCAGTGAAGTGTTTGCTTTGAACAGAGGCCAGCAGAAACAGTGCGAACAGTAAAATGTTGATTTCCAAGGATGCCAACTCCTATCTTCCAAACACAAATCTTTCTAATCTTACTAATCATGATACAGGGCTGGGTTTGTCATTTAATCAAACTGTCATCTAATCACTAATTCTGAGTCTACTCCTCTGGCTTAATAAGATGTGGTTTTATGCATTAATAGTACTTCAGTTTGTTTTCCATTTTCCAGTCACACAATCCTCATGGAAAGGCTTGTGTGACTGCCCTCATATGGAGACGGAATCGCCTCTTGCTGTTGGAAGAGAAATGAGGGAGAGGGGAAATACCAGAAGGCAATATTAATGTTAAACTATCAGTTATAGTTCAATTCCAAAAATCAAGAAACTATTTTTTAAAATTATATATTTTCATGGTATTCCTGGCTTGGGGCTTCCCCACAGGTGCAAAGCAGTGAGAAAGGGCAGAAAATCCTTATATTGAAGGTGCTGCTTTGTGTTCAACTCTAAGACATAAGTGAAATTCAGTGATGATTGTTAAGTTTGGGTTGGTTTTTTAAAAATACATTCTGTCCTACAAACCTTTGCCATATCTCAATAAAGGTATCAAATTTGATGGTAGATCCTTGGAACATTAATTTGTTTTGTTCTTTAACAATACTGTGTTTCTTTTAAATGCTTTCTTTCAGACAAAGGGCCAGTTACCAGCCTCCTCCCTTCTCAGGTAAACCATTCCCCAGTGATAAACCACCTCCTTTTAGGAAAGAAGATGAAATTGAATAACAAGTCTCTCAAAAATGCTGTAATTCACATCCCAAGCCATGCTACGGGGAAGATGTCTCCCATTCCCCAAGAAGATCTTAAGACAAAACTGAACTCTCCGTGGCGCACTCACATACGAGTCCATCGGAAGAACATTGCTAGGGCCAAAGGCCAGCTGGGCTATGGAGATACTGTAGGACTGATAGATGAGCAGAGTGACAGCTGCAAAACAAATAGTCCTGGTGCAAAGGAGGAGGCTTCCAAACATTCTGACTTTGGAGAAAGAGAAGAAGGTGGTTTGGATGACAGGACTACTCGGAAAGCTGAGCAGCAGTCATCTGAGGCAGACTCTACGGACAGCGGTACAAACATGTCCATGGTTCAGCTAAAACTGGAAGCACTGGAACTCACCTCAGATATCCCAAACTGATGTGGAGCCAACATCCCATCGGTCCAGCCAGCCATGTTTATCAGAGTCTTCCACTTCATCCAGAGACAGTGGAAACCTGGCTAAATCGCCCCAGCCTGGGAACCCAAAGCCACAAGTCTTCAATCCTTTTCCCAGTGTCAAGCCTCTTCGAAAGTCAGCCACAGCCAGGAATTTAGGGCTATATGGCCCCACTGAAAGAACACCAACAGTACACTTCCCACAGATGAGCAGAAGTTTCAATAAATCTGCCAGTGGCAGCAGTGGGACAAGGAAACGATGATGTGCTGGTACTCGTTATTTCTGATAGCAACAAAAGGATTTGTATTGCCTTTTTTTTAATGTGTGCATGTGTATGTGTGTCCCAAAGCTTTTCTAATTGCTAGCTAAGTAACAGGGACAAAAGTGGTTACCAGATATATAAATATGTGACTTTGAAAATTGTACTTCCATGTTGTTATGGGATAGATTAGTGAAGATGCACTCTGGCACTCTATTGTTAATTCTGATGGTCCTGTGTAAAATAAATATTAATTTGCAATGTGAAGCATACAATTTCGTAAAGTCTAACTCAGACATTAAATCACCAGCTGCCTTTAACCCCTCAGACCCCATGGCTGCCTCCTGTCTAGCTGAGCTCAAAGGACCAATTGTCCAGTGCAGAAGACAGGTGTAACAGTTTTTGGCACTGTTAAGCAGCTTCCCCATCCGACCTCATCATCATACTCTGGGAGTAGCTGGAGAAGCCACCACAAACAGAAGCACAAGCAGCCTAGCAATCAAAAGTGTCACTTTGTGACATCCGGCTTCAGATATTCTTGAGCAGCATTTTGTGCTTCTCTTCCCACAGCAATTCTCTGCTGATACTATTTTTAATATAAACCTAAACATTGAGCATGAGAACAGCAGACATAAGTCCATCCACAACAGTTTTGCTCTTTCTCTGTTACAGTGTACATACATACATTTCTGTTACTTCTGCTGGAGAGTTGCAGCACTATAAAATTAGGAATTAGGTACAACTATTTGTATAGTTGTATGATTATTATTCTGATGCATCTTGGCTTCAATGGATTTAAAAGCTATTATCTAGATTAGACTTGTAGTTAAATAATATTTGCCAGCTTAGCAGTAGGTAAAATATATGAATGTTCCAAAGTAGTTTAGGGTTTTAAATTCTATAAATAGAGTGATTAGATACTTAGAGTGCCACTTCCCATTAAAAGCCAACACATCAGCCACTATGTCAGTGGGATGTGCCCTCGGGCTTCCATGTCTTGGTTCCTCTTTGGTGTGAAAGAAAGTGAGAAACTGAGTATTTATTTCCAAATCAAAAAGCAGAGCTGATAAATACTGTAAGACAAGTATTTATATATATATAACAGAGCCAGACAGAGAAACTAAACCTACATCATTCAACTTCAGGATTGCTAAATCAAGTACTCAAACTCCAAGAAATTCAGGTTGTTCTTAAATCATTGCAGCTCTGTCAGATGGTATGTACTGACTGTGATTCATTACCTTGATTCCAAGTTTCCTGTGGCATGAAAGGGCCAATCTTTTAAACTGCCGTAATGATGAATCAGCACCATTGTATGTAATATCTTACTTGCTTTAAAAAAATTCTTTGTTAAATTTGCAAATTAATATATATCATTGTCTATGAATGTACTCCATAACCTATAGTATGTGACACCAGATTTACTGTATACCATAACTTATAAGCTGTACAATATACTCTGTTCATTGTTGTGGGAACAGTTTTATTTTGCTGTTGTTTCATATAAGTGTATGCATATAAAGTAATATACAACTATGAACACTATAATTATAAAACAGATGTAGGTCAGATCTTGCCCCTGCCTTATTTCCAGGCAATAGGAGTATTGTTACTAATGATTACTTACAGCACTAAGTAAATTTAAAATAATGTAGAATTTAGTCTCTGATTATTGACTGTATGTGAATTGTTTTTGCACTGAATTAGAAGACATGGACTTCTCAAAAATTTTCCTGTGAATCATCATCCCCAGTTTTGCTTAGCTTCAGTGTATCATGCAGCTGTATGCTGAACCCATACAAATAAAAGGACTGTCAGTCTGTAAAACCTGCTAAAATGGTCCAAGTATGTGCATGAATTTTCAACATTTTATGAAGTAAGCAGTGGGAAATCAGTAAATTATGCATGGATACAGGTCTGGGGAAAGAACAACACATTCTAATGATTCAGAACTAATAGTAACTTTACAAGTGTGCATTCAGGTCTTGGGCTGTTAGGATTAAGGTGAAGGGACCACAGCTGCTCAGTGCAATTGTGTGATATGCTTGCTGCAGGAAATTCTCTTAAAGTACTACTTGATGAGAAAATAGTGTCATGTTAGCTACCTCAAAGGCACATTTCTGTACCTCAAAGGATATTCACTCTCTACCTGAAATACTGTTGGAACATAGAGCAAAAGCAACTTCGTTGCTTAGTACCGCGACAGAGCATTAAAATGAGGTCCAGAGAACCAGGGAACTCCAGAGAAGTTTCCCATTATTTTTCCTTAAAGAATCCCTTGAGCAAATGAGGTCTAGTGATGAAGATAGTTGTGCTTGGAAGAGTGGCATTGCAGCACTGAGGGTTCTGGGAAGTATGATGGTGGGAATCTGCTCTGTAAACATTTTGTTCTCCTTGAGCCTTCTTGTTCTAATGTTTTCTTCCATGTGACCAAATGATATTTCTGTTTGTTGGTGTTTTTTTTTTTTTTAATTTCTAGAGTTTTGGTTTTTGGAGGTTTTTTGGTGGTGTTTTTTGGTTTTTTGGTTTTTTTTTTCTTTGTTTTTTTTTAAGGATTTTAATAGGATCTTGTTGACTTTTACTTCCGAGCATGTGTTTCACCATCATCAAATGAATGCTCTCAAAGGACAGGTATTTGATTCCATTTTGCAGACACTTACAGGTCTGCAAGTGGAAACAGGTCCACAGCTATTCAGAGATTATTAGAAGTTGTCTATGCTTTGGGGGTAAAAATTGCAGATAGAAGACATAAGTTTTTCAGAATTGCTGTCAGCAAAAATTGGTTTAATCCATAACTGCAGCTATAGTACAAATTCAGTTTTGTGTAACTCACAAAAATCCTACCTCCATTCAAAACAACCTAAGTGGTTACTAGAAAGGCAGCAAAACACTCTTTCATGCAAAAGTAAAATGCAGCCTTTTACATAGGTATTTCCAACTCAGGTAAAAGCTCATTTTCAAAATTCAAGGCTTAAAATCCGTATCAAACTTTACATCATCTATTTTAAACTGTGTGAAATATTTCATACAGAAATAAGGTGAGTTGTTTCACTGCACTGTAGTTTTCCTTGACCTTCCTTGCAAGGAGTTATCTTGTGCCCATTCATGGGCAGTAGTAGCACCTGGCTGAGTGGCAGGGAGCCAGGATCATCTGACAGCAGCTCCACTGAAGTATGAAGAGATGGAAAAGTCATCCAAATGCATCCCTATCCTAGTCAATGCTTCATTTGCTCCAGTTTTGCTTGCTTTTTATTGGTGAAAGATTCATTCAAGGCAGGGGGTTGTCCTAGAGGTCTGCCAGTGATTTGAGCTGCGCAGTCATGCCAGGCGAGCAGCCTCAGGCTGTGTGCCATCAGCCAGCAGGGACTGGGGAGGTGACTGATTTCTCAGGCAGCCAGAAGCTGCTCGGACCCCTTTGAATGCCTCTGTTAACAGTGGCCTTGGGAAGATGGGCTCCTCTGTGGGAGGGGTAAATCCAGCACACTGCAGGAAAATGCACGTGTGGAGTGTCTCCTCTGCACACCCTTTCCCACTCAGGAGCCCTCAGGGCTTGCACTGGCTGATGGGCTGATCTGAGATATTTGACACAGTTTAGGACATAGAAGTGGTTTGCAGGGTCAGACCATGCTCAGGCCCAGCCTCCCCCAGCCTGCAGGATGCCATCTCAGCTGTGCTTTGACCTACAAGCAGCACACAGCACTTGCTGGCTCACCACAGGTTTAAAAAGAACCACAAATGCTTCCAAGTCTTTTTCTGATAAAACTGTATCAAACCACACTGGTTTACCACAAATAAGCAGGCAGGCGTGGTGGTGGCACCAGAGGCAATGCATGTGGATGGAGAGCTTGGAAGGAGGGAAGGATCAACTCATCCAGGCAAAAGGTACAAGGAGTTTTGAGGGAAAGCAAACTCCTTGGTGCCTATGTGGCTTTTTAGGTTTTTTAGTTTTAAACAACAAATCCATTACATGATGCTTCCTGCCCATCTTTGCTGTGTTCAAAGTGGTCATGGACTGGCCTGATGCCAGCAAGGTGCCCATCCTGCAGTGGTGCTGTCCATCCACCCACTTGGTAGCCCAGTGGTAGCTCCTGCCCTGGCAGGAGGGAGATGCCTGTGGAGAGCCCTCTAATGAGGTTCACTGTGGCTCACTTCACACTGAGCTGTCTAAAAGGGCCTCCTCTCATGGATATGTATGGTTTTCATTTCTCACTTGTTGGTTTTCTGATGTTTTATATTTGTTGGTGTCATGGGGAATTTTTTGATCCTCTCCTCATTTTTTGAATACTGCATCAGGAAAGACAAATGCTTTCTGCATCTCAGGACTCAATAGTTTTGCAACTATTCCTCTCTGTTTGGCTTGTATTTTGCCTTTGTGAACTCCCAACCCTTGGTGGTATTCATTGTCTGGGTGTTTGATGAGAGTTTTCAGGAAGATAAGGATAACCATGCTGGTTGGCTTAGCCCAGTGTCTTTTCTCTGACAACTAATGGTTGGAAATGGCCAAGAATGGAGTCCTGCAGGAATACAGCACATCCAGAGACTGGCAAGCCTTCCCATGGGGCAGTCATCCACTTTTGCCTGGGTTGAGTAAACCACACAGAGGTGAGCTGGATGTTGGGTGCTGATCTGGGCAGCTGCATGCACAGCAGGGACTGCAAACACAGGTTCATAAGCAGAATTTCCTCCTTCACATGGAAAAAATAATAATAATGGAGACATGGCCAAGAATGAAAAGAATAATAAACATCACAAAATGTGAGCCTGAAGCAGCAGCTGTCGTGGTGGTTCCTGCTGGACTGCCTCTGTGGGCTCCACTTGAGCTTCCAGCCTCATGGTGATTCCTCCCTTCCAGTCTGACTGGCCTCCCCTTGCAGGGGAGATGACAAGGGACTTAGCTGGAGGGATCCTCCAAAGGGGCAGAAGGTGGGAATGGACTGGAAAGCCTCACAGGCTCTCAGAGGGTCAGACATGCTGGAAACCCCAGATCCAGTGCATGACACAGCCTGATCAGTGATGAGGGACTCATGAGCAGTAGTTCCCAGCCAATTTTTCAGCCCCTTTTGGGCACAAACAGTGGTGTTGCTCTGCTCCTGCTGCTCACTGCCCATGATGGATTCTCCACCTTGCTTTCCTTTCCTAACAGTTCCAGTGGCTGCTCTAGATGACGCATGGGTACAAGCCCAGAGTGAAGGGCAGGTGCCATTCTGTACAGACACATCACAAGGACAGCTGTGGAAGGAAGGTGTTCAGCCAGCAAGAAGGAAATAACTTTATTCTTAGGAAAAGTAGGAAAGGTCTTGAGCAACCACCCAGCATAGGCATAGGAGTCCAATCTTAAGACTTTGATAGGCCAAAGATTTACAACTCACCAGCAACCAGTCACAGGTGCTCGGGGAGAGGAGAGCTGGGTGGAACCTTACAATGTGTGAGCCTGTAGTTCCAGGCACCAAAAAGAGTGTCAGAAATTGTAACACTTTTTTCACCCAACTGTGACTTATAATTGCAGCTTCTCTTACTCTTCTAATGAAATCTCTTAATGGAACTGGGTTTCATTATTTACTTTCTTTTTCTTTTTCTTTTTATAAAGGCAGGCCTATTACTCTGTTTTATCTGCAGCAATGTACAGACCTGATTGTCTTCTGCTTGTTCCCACACTACTTACATTAGGCATACATAGTGCCCTTTTGAACTCCAAGTTACTGTGTATGATAATTTTTATACTGTTTCCCCTGCAATGGTAAACTTTTCACCCAGTTACAACAATACTGTTCAGCGTCTGGCCTCCAGTGCTCTTGGAGAAGAGGCCTTTCTCCAGAGGGAACAAAAGGACTCTTGTCTGCTTGGCAGAGGGCCAGGTGACTGGGTGTTGCTGGACACGTTCTCTGTGCCCAGCAGCCAGCGCTGAGTCACTGATTTCTGTCCAGGCTGGAAAGTGTTTGTTCCACAAAGTGTTTGCTGCTGAAGAGGTGCTGCTTCTGCCATCCTGGCAGAGGCAAGTTGTGCCACACTGCTGCTGAACCTCCAGAACTGCTGAACCTCCACTGCTGCTGTGACAGACAGAGCTGGGGAGGATTTCACTATTGCAGTTGGCAAGACACGATAGCATCTTCTGTAAAAGGGCTACAGAGTCTGGCCACAGAGCTGCAGTGCCGCTGCTGGAGGTTAGAGCAGGTTTGCAGCCACCACGAGCAGCAGGGCAGTGATGAGTGCTCCGGCCCAGTCTGCACTGTGGCTTTCTGTGCTCACACCCATTCGAGGGGTTCTTCCAGGTACGGTCACTAGGTGCCACTGGTGCTCCATGCAAACACAACTGCTGCAATTCCTGGGAAAGGAAACACAGCCATAGCTTAGTGTTTTCAATTTTTATTCATTCTCGATCAGATGTGAAGCAGTTCCTAGTCTGTTTGCCTTTGACTTTCTATTTGACTCCTTTAGAAGTTAGCGAGCACATCAAAACACAACATCCTAACAATGTGTCTTTGGAAACGGTGCCCATAGCAAGACACTAAAATGCTCTAAAGGCTCGTTGTCAGTCAGAGGTATAATAAACATTCCCTTTGGTGAAAGAGCCATCAAACAGAATTCCAATTGCAGGCAGATGAAGGAAGCTTGTTGGATTCACTGAGTTGAAACTTATTTTATGAGTGAACCAGCAATGATAACCAGTTCCTGCCATTCACGAATCAGCTGAGGTATTTTATTATAAATACTGGAGTTAAGCTGTTCCAAAGGCTGGAAGAAAAACCCCACCTTTTGGTCAAACTTCTGTAAAAAGTAACCCCAACAAAATATAGCTGTGCCAATAAACTCCTCTCAGATACTTACCTGCTTGCTGCTCTGCCCTGGAGAGCTTGCTGCTCAATCCATTAATGTTTTAAACTTCTGGAGCTTGGAAAAAAAAAACACATTCAGGTATCCAAATGTGAATCTTGTGCCTTGAAGAATTGCTTGCCTTAGCTGGGAACTGGAATTTGAAGTTCACATGCCAGTCATCAGCAATCAGTACTGACTCCCAGTGGGCCTGAGGGAATCTCAGGAGGTTTAACAAGGCCAAGTGCAAGGTGCTGCACCTGGGTTGGGGCAAACCCTGGTATCAGCACAGGCTGGGGATGGACAGATGGAGAGCAGCCCTGCTGAGAGGGACTCGGGGGTGCTGGGGGAGGAGAGGCTGGACATGATCCAGCCATGGGCACTCCCAGCACAGAGAGCCAAACATGTCCTGGGCTGCATCCAAAGCAGCGTGGGCAGCGGGGCCAGGGAGGGGATTCCTCTCTGCTCTGCTTAGTGAGGCTCCACCTGGAACCCTGCATCCAGCTCTGGGGTCCCCAGGAAAGATGAGGAGCTGTTGGAGCAAATCTGGGACAGGCCCCCAAAGATGGATTGGAGCACCTCCTATGAAGACAGCCTGAGAGAGCTGGGGTTGTTCAGCCTGAAGGAGGATGTGGGGAGGCCTTATAGAAGCCTCCTAGTACCTAAAGGGGCATTATAAGAAAAATAGTGACAGAATTTTTAGCAGAGGCTGTTGTGATAGGACAAAGGGCCTGGTTTTAAACTAGAAGAGGATTGTAAAACACTGGCACAGGTTGCCCAGAAAGGTGTGGATGGCTGGAAACATTCAGGATTGGGCTGGATGGGGCCCTGAGCAACCTGGTCTATTTGAATCTGTCCCTGCTCATTGCAGGAGGGTGGACTAGATGGCCTTTAAAAGTCCCTTCCAAACCAAACCACTGTGTGATTACACGGTGGCTTCTCAGGTAGGTGCATGATCTAGACACAGTCACTGTCAGCATCCAGCAAAATTATATGAGCCTTAGATTTGTAACTCAATTTTTCAGCAGCGTGCTCTGCAAATTGTTGTGACCAGACACATTCAGCAACACACAGGCTGGACACAGCCTCACTGAATGTGCACCAGACAGTTTCCTGCCAGGGAAAGGCATCAGCTGAATGCAGGTCACTTGAAAAACAAGCATCCTACATCCATTTAAGGACTTAGGCTCTTAAAGCAGGAGCAAGATGTTATTAAGATGCTTAAAAAGAAATGCAGCCCTTGCCTAGCCCTTGCAAGCCCTCACACAGCAGCAGTGGCCTTTGGTGCTCTCTAAAATTTCCCTGTTTGGCTTCAACACTTCCAGTGCACCTAGAATTCTGCCTTTGCTTGTGTCACCTCTGTGCCCCTTGGCTAAATCACATGAGAGCAATCCAATGAAGCTGAAAAATGGACTCTGATTAAATCTGAGATTGATCTGGTACATCTAGAGCTCCTCCTTGCCTTTTAATAATGAAATTCAACACAGGGCAGATCTTGATGTGTGTGGGCAGAGGCAGAAACAGACTGATTTGGGGCATTAAATCAGGGTGTGCCTAAAGAGATTGTGTCATTTCTAGATCAGAACAAGTGTGATTAGTTCAGCAGTGTCTGGAGAAGTTCAGCAATTTGTTGCTTTTAATTGCCATTTCAGGACACACTTTGAAGAAAGGTGTTACTTTTAGCTCAGAATTTGTTTTTCTCTTGTACAGACAGTGACGTCCAAGACCAGAATCCTTGAGACTGGACAGTCCCAACCAGTGGTTCCCCTCCTGATGAACAAGAGTCTTTACTGTTGAGTGTACCCTGTTTTAGACGACAAGGAGGAGTGGTCTGCAGCTCCTGTTGAGGTGGCACCACCACACACACAAATCTGAGTTCCAGATGCAAGGACATGGCTCTGTGCCACCTACACAGGACGCATGGGTTTAATCCTGTGGGCTGTGGCTTGACAAGGATGAAAGGGGAGGAAGATATTGACCTTCTCACAGTTGCAGACAATAGCCCTGTTTAAAAAAATAGCTGTAGATGGGTCTCTGCATCCACTGGAAAGGCTTCAAAACATGAAGTGTATAAAAGCTCTGTCCTAGAGTTCTGACCTCTCATGTGGATGAGGGAAACCTGGACCACACCACCTGTGTGTGGTTAGATTTTTCATTATTCAGTAATTATGTAAAAAGAGGATGGAGCCCTGTGCAGGGAATTGTCTCAACCTGAGGCTTATTTATTTAGATTAATAAAAAAAGGATGAAAGATAGCAATGATGTAATTTAAATACAAAATCTATATTAGAGATAACCCATAATAAATCTCCTGTGTCAATTCTCAACTTGCTTTCAAGCTTCTATTTGGCAGTGAGTACAGAAACGAGACATGAGCACCTTTGGCTCAGATGCCATCTGTACTTTGAGCTGGAGTGGATCTGTACTTTGAACATACAGATTTTTGCATATCTTTTTCCTTCAAGGACACACAGTGTGCAGGCATTTGGCTGTTATATTTGTTACAGGTGCATGGTATTGCCAGCCTGCATGGTGAATGCTGACTGCTGTTTAAATTAAAGTAATGCTGTCTTGATTTGGAAAGACAGGTGTCTGCTAAGGAAGGCAGGAGTCTCTCCTGAAATGGAAAATGTAAACCCCCTCCCTCCAAATTGCTATAAATTTTAAATAAAGGAGCTCTCAGCCAAAAATATGGAAGCAGGAAAAACAGTTCTTTATTAGGGAAGAAAATTAAAAGATAAAATAAACAATGCAGTAAACCAAAACAACACTGTCAGAGTCAGAATACAACCTGACACGCTGTTGGTCAGGGTGTTGGTAGCAATCCAATTGGAATTGTGGCTGCAGTCCTCCTGGAGTGTCAGGTGTGGTTCTGTTGGAGCAGGGATCCTGGAGAAAGGGTGTAGTCTTCCTCTGAAGATCCAGTGGAAGAGGCAGCTGTTCCTCTGGGAAATCCAGTGGAGAAGCTGTGCTGGTGTTCCAGAACCTCAAGATTATATCCAGGCAGGAATGCTTGGCTCCTCCCTCTGGGCAGAGCATCTCACAATGGGATGCTATAGTCCTTATCAGTCATGCAGTGACATTCAATAGCCTGTTATCAGCAGATGTCTCCCCTGAAAGAGGATTGGTTGTGGAAGAGATAAGGCAAACTGCCCACTTTACAGAAGACAACTGCCATACAGATAGCAAATAGAATACAACTTGCCTTGCAATCTGGGACAATTGGTAAGCCTGCTCTAACCATTCCCCTTTCTGTTAGAAAGTGACACCACCTCAGACAGCAGCTTGCAGAGAAGCTGATGGTCTCTGGGCTCTGAAGCCACATGCAGCACTTGATGATGAGTTAGGGGTGCCAGAGCACTACAAACACGTGCAAGGTTGGTGTTTGCTGGAGTTCAGTGTCAGGAAAAGTGAGCTGGAAGCATCCTCGCTGTAATGGAGCTGCAACTGCACAGTTCATGCAGGTGATTGGTTTTTACCATGTTCACCTGCCAGCAGGTTACCCTGCAGTGCCCCTGGTGCTGATACTGACTGTGGATCCCAGAAGCTGATGCTGGTCTCCAGGAAAGGAATTATGTCATAAAGAAATGCTCTGGGTTTGGTTTATGCCTTCGTGTGTCCCCATGGCACAGGCTGGTGCCACCACTGTCAAAGCTGGCAGACTGAAGAATTTCTATTCCTTCCTTCCTTCCTTCCTTCCTTCCTTCCTTCCTTCCTTCCTTCCTTCCTTCCTTCCTTCCTTCCTTCCTTCCTTCCTTCCTTCCTTCCTTCCTTCCTTCCTTCCTTCCTTCCTTCCTTCCTTCCTTCCTTCCTTCCCTTTTCCTGCCTTGACTCCCTTCCTGCCTGCCTTTTTCCATCCTTCTTTCATCCCTGAAAAGATTAAAAGCATTTTCTAGAGCTGATTTTAAAAAAAGGCAGAAAAAACCCACAATGGTTACCTGACCTACATGTAATATTTATTCAGCTTTCCATTCACATTTTTTTCTTCTTACACAAGACCTGTGATGTGTCTCTAGACTTTCAGGAGAAGAGGACTGAATGGTTTATCTCTGTTCCAGTACACTGCAAGGACCTAAGTGCAGTATCTGGTGATCAACAGGGCAATTTTTGACAAATGAACTCCTATTATGAACCAGCCACAAGTTTAATTTTTTTTTCATGTCTACTTTTCTCATGAAGTTTTATAGAGTGGGTTTTTTCTTTTGTTGTTGTTGTGGGTTTTTTTGTTTGGTTTGTTTTGGTTTGTTTTTATTTTCTTTCCCCCCTGTTACAAGCCCTGTCCATTAGATATCAACACTATGGAGTTTTTCTCCATTGGTGGATTTTTTTGGAGCCTTAGCTGCTAACATCAGACTATACCAACAAAAACACCCCAAACCAGAAGAGGATATTGTTTCTATCTCTCTGAGGTTTGAGAAGGTTTTTGCTAAAAGTTTGAACATCAGAAGGGAAAAGTTCTCCCAAAGCTGTTACTCCTATATTGATTCTGGGTGATTTTGGAGGCGTAATGTGTGATTTCTTATCATTCTGACATAAAAAAAGTGTTGCTGTCCTTCAAAATTGAGGAAGTAGTTGTTATTTAGGTTGACAGTAGCAAATACATGACCTGCCTCTTGAAGGCAATTGTCCTCAGAGTGAAAGATGAATGAAAAACAGCAGAAGCTTCAAGGAAAATGAGAGCAATGCTCCCCCCTGGAGAGGACTGGGGTGGGCATGGCTTTTCTCTTCCCTTCCTTTTCATTACAGTGACCTGTGCTCTTGTTCCCTTTCTTAGAAAACAGCTAAAGTATGTATCTGAGACTATATTTTGACCTTGCTGGCCTTGCTCCAGTAAAATACAAGTCTTAGAAGGGAATTACCACACAACTGATCCTGCTACAGAACTATCTGCAGGTTAAAATTTCTCACTGTCTGCATATTTCACTGAGGCTCAGAGAGGATGGAAGCACTGGGAATTTGCTGCAGTCAAAACTGACTGTGAATGGGGAGTGAAATACAGTTATTTTTTCTCTCAGAGGTGCGTTCCATCCTGAGGTTCTGTTGGAGAGCATGGAAAGCTTTGATGAAGGTCCTTTGATGACAATGAAAAGAGCCATGACATATGTGTAGAAAACAAAAAGGAACTCCTGGTTTTATCTTCTCCTTTTCTCACACAATGGACTGACTAATTGGAAAAAGGATTGATAAGTTGCATCTTGATTGTTCACCAGCTTTTGAACTCTATCCAGAGCAGAGAATAAGTCCTGCTTGCTTTTCTGTCAGGCAGAACGTGCCCACACGACTTTCCAGCTCTGCCATTCACATATGCAGATCATTACAGATGAAATGTATTTTTCATGATATTTTGCTCACTACTCCCATGCAGAGAAGGGCTGGGGTGGAGAATGCCTCATATGCAGCATCCCTGAAGTCATTACTCTCAGAGTAAGTGTTGTCATATAACTCTGTTGTCTGGGTGGTATTGCCAGGCTCTCATTTTCACTCTTTTATTAGTTTCTAATGTTGTTGTGATGCAAATTTTTAGTTTGCTTGCACCATAGGGTCTTGCTTGAAGTTAAGGCAGCTCAGGATGGGAGGAGGGTGTCAGCTTATGTCCTTAGTTGCCTTCAAATGATGGTCTCAGCTGAGCAAGGAGGGGCTCCATCTTCCCTGGGTGTGTGTAAGGTCCTTGGGCCTATTGAAAGAAGGGGAGGTACGCCAGTAAGGTGTCCCTTGCCCATCCTCCCTGGGCATGGCATCCCTCTAAATCCAGCCAGGTTTCCAGCCTGAGCTGCTGGTTCTGTGCAGCTTTTCACCTACATCAACTGGTCTGTGGGATGCTTCCATCTACACTCTTGCTGTTTGCTTTGGAGGAAATGGGGAGCTGCTCTTGAGGCTGGTAATGCTGCTCTTGTGGGTGACCACCTCCTTTTCCTGCATTTTCTGTATATTCTCACAAGGGGATATGATTTTTAAGGCTGAACCACAGGAAATCTGCCTCCCTGGCTTTAGTCTCACAACATCCTGCAGCGGGTTAGGCCCATCATGTAGACAGCACAGCAGTGGCTGCAAGAGGTTGAACAGGACTGCAGGGAAAGCAAGAGGTTTTCTGGGGAAAGAGCATCCCACTGGCATCTGTCCAGCCAGGAACTGCCACCATCAATAATAAAGCCTGTGAAGAGTGTGTGTCCAAACCAGCCCCCAGCCTCTGTGGCAGCTACCCTGAGGCCACTCTGATTTTCCATGTCAGGATTTAGTCTGAGACCAGAGTGCTGAACAGGAGAAAGTCTGGAAGTGCAGGCACACAGTTTGTGGTAACTGGGAGTGGGGCTGTGGCTGAGCCTCAACCCCAATGGGTGCAGCTGTGAGCAGCACTGACAGCAATGAACCATGGAGTGCCCAGGGGCACTGACCAGCCACCAAATGGATCAGAGAGCACACAGGCGCAGTGCATGAACCAATAGGGGTATAAAAGGTTGGGCTGAAGAACAAGAAGGGCAGATGTTTGCAGCCTTCTGAGGTGTAGTGATGCTGCTCTGTATGGGTTGAAGCTTTCTGAAATTGTCTGGTGATATCTGTGTATTGCAGCCATCTCAACTGAGATATGTGCTGTGGCATAGAAGAAGTTGGTCTGTGGTTTGCTGCTCTTCAGAGCAAAGTCGAAAGCCAGAACCAAGCTGGTGAGTGAAAATCCCTTTATCTGGAAGTCACAGAACTCTCTGTAGGGAAACTGTGCTGAGGGGAAGGTCTCTGTAGGGCTGCACAGAGCTTTAATACTTGGGAAAAAGGGCAGCTGGAGGTATGATTTTGAGCACTGCCCACTGCTACATAAATCAGTAGCAGATTATGTATGTACAAAAGTGTAACCCTGAGGGAAACAAGGCTGATTTGGTCCCACAGAGTGGAGTATAGAGCTGAGAGGAAAAGTGGACTTATATTTTGTAAGAAATGGGGTTGAAATATTCTGGGTAGATTTTCCTAGATTTAGTTAAAGAAAAATAAAGCAAAAATAAAAAAATCTCACAGTGTTGCCTATACTTCATTCTCACACATTTAATGAAACAGTGTGATTTCCAGTTTCTGTTTTTGCCATGTTTACGCTATGAACTCGAACTCAAATCATATGTTCTATATCATTGAAAAAGCCCTTCTCAATTGGCTTGGCACACCCCAATCCTCTGGCATTTTACTTTTGAGACAAGAGTGGGAGTGGTTTTTGTAACCCTAAAATAGACTGTTAGGGGAGTTTGTCCTTCCCTCCTTTTGGCACACCATGTGTGTTTGTCTGAGCACTAAGCTGCCCACAGGTCAGGCAGGCTCCTGGCATTTGTTAACTGGATGAAAAGGGCTCAATGCAGCAAAAATTTGAGTTGCTTGTAGAATAGCTACTCAGATTCACCTGAAACCTAAGGCAGGCATTGGTCTTTTTAGAAAATACCAATGCTTTTCTAGTGTTTGCTGGTTTTCTGACAAAGAATTGGAATAATATCCCAGGTTAGGATGCTCTGAGAAGTGTGAAATGAGACTACAAAGCAAAGATTAGGAAATAAGCAATTAAGGGATAAAGAAGGCCTGAAGAGATGGAGGAGTGGCTTGTTTGAGAAGAATAGGGATATACCTCTTATTTTGCATTAGATTTTACCCTTCCTTTCTGCAGGAATCCCTAGGTCAATTAACTGTTTGCTGTGGCTGGAGCAAAAACTGATGTCTCCTTTTTCTTTTTTTTTGGTCACTCACAGGCATCTTGGGTTCAACAGAAAACTTTCTGACTTTGATCCGACTATTTGCTCAGAAGTTTCTGATGCTATTCAGTATTTCACAATGGCACCAACGGGGAATTTGTCAGCACAGGATTTCTACTGAATTAACAGGCTGTTAGGAACACCTCTGGGACGGGAGAGGAGAAAGACTGTTGAATTTGCAAGCGACCTTGATGTGGGAAGAGATGAGACTCTTGACTCCATATTTCAGAAGGCTGATTTATTAATTTATGATATAGATTATATTAAAAGAAAATTATATATTAAAACTATACTAAAAGAATAGCATAAAGGATTTCATCAGAAGGCTAGCAAGGGAAGCAAAGGAATGATAATAAAATCTTGTGACTGAGCAGAGAGTCTGAGACAGCTGGACTGTGATTGGCCATTAATTTAAAACAACCGCATGAGACCAACAAAAGATGCACCTGTTGCGTTCCACAGCAGCAGATAACCATTGTTCCCATTTTGTTTCTGAGGCCTCTCAGCTTCTCAGGAGAAAAAATCCTAGCAATAGGATTTTTCATAAAATGTGTCTGTGACAAAAGGCCACCCACAAGTCTTGGCTGGGATGGGAGAAGGGGAGGCAAGGAAAGATTGCTGCAACATGACAGTAGAAGAAATGGAAAGGAAAGTAAATAAACCTGAATTCTAATAGAAAAAAACCAAGACCAAAATGAAATTATTCCATTTTTTCCCCCACATTTGTTTTGTTTGCCTATTGAGCCCTGTCAGGCACCTTGCCTCAGAGATGGCTAAACCAGTGTATTGCCTCAGCTGCTCTGAAGGTAAGCAACAACAACACTGCCAACGAAATTAACTGATCTTGTTTGTTTGTTTTGTGAAAGAATCAATTGGACAGATGGAGAGTCTACAGACCTCTGTATACCATGATTGCTAACCTTACTGTTATTTCTTTAGGTACAAGTAGCATGGCATCAAAAAGGATAAAAAAGGGAACATTTCATTATGGCCAGCCTGATACTGATCATAAATGACAACGAAATGATTTGCAGTACACTCTGAAGTTTGCACAGATAGAAGCTACTGATGATTATAATTTAAAAGACACTGGCAAAGTGGAATTATTTTACTTAGTACAACACAGTGAGCCAAAGCCAACAAAAAGTTGAGTCTCTTCACTACCATCTCCAGGCTCAAATACAACCATAAAAATTGCTTCTTTTCTTCAAAAACAACCATTTCAAAACAAAAAGATTCCTCTCGGGTTACAAGCTAGTAACCTCTAGTGTCCATAAATGGCATTGTCTGTAAAACACTTCTACAATTTTGTAATAACTGTGGGATTTTGTTCCTTCCAATATCTGGTTAACTACACATTTGTTGCTTGGGTACTAAAGCTGCAACTATCAATTTTATGTATATTTATTTACTTTTGAGAAACCCATAGGGTTGTTTTGTTGTTTTTTGGGTTTTTTTGTAATATATGCTGTATTTCAGAGTTCTGCATTCTGCAGTTGTGTTTCTGGCATGTTAGCAATAATCCTCCCCTGTTTCACAGTAGCTGAATGGTCCCATACCTTATGTGAATAAGCTTCTCCTGAGCATGTCCCTGCACAAATCTACTGTTCAAACCCCTGCCCTTTGACATCTACATTTTGTGGAATGGCCTAAAAATTGGATGTTTCAAGTTTATTTCTTTTCTAGCTTTAACTAATTTTCCTCACCTTAGTCAGTTTCTCATTCCCATAGTGCTTTTCCTTGTAATCTTTCCCCTTTTTCTTTAAAATTCAGTTGAAAGTTTTCCTTTGGAAGAAATGAAGATCCTTCCTTGTCATAAAGCTGTTGTGGTCATAGTAAGCCAGGATATTTGAGGACTTAAGGGCAGAATTATCTCTGGTGAGTTATCCACCAGAGGATATTGGTTATTGGATATGTATTGGTTATAGAGGATATGGATAGTCTGGCTTGTGATTTTTCCTGTGCCTTTTATGAGGTAGGTGCTCCCTGTTGACTTCAAGGGGAGTTGCAGGCACAGTAGAAAAGGAGGGTACTTGAGTAGGCAACATCATATGAAATTAATAAGAGAATTTTGCTTCGTGCTTTCAGTGTCCTTGAGAGTATGGAAATGATGCCAATGGCATAAAGTATTCTTTACTCTTTGTTAAATGTTAATGAAGATTGGGGCTGTTATGTAGTCATGGCATTTCCACATTAGTAAGTCCATCTGTCACTGAGAAGGGAGAAGTTAGGCTTAGTTATGTGGTTTATTGACCAACTTCTCTTACACACCACCCCTGAGGTTTTAAAAAACAGACAAATTTTTCATTTCAGAAGAGAGGAAACTTCTGCTGGAGTGAACAATGGCTGTGAAAGTGCCAAGAGTGTAGGATGCCATTAAAAATCATTCTCTCCCACCAAAAACCCCCTAGTGACTGTCAGTCCAAAAAGACCCTTTTCAAAGAAGGGTCTTTCCTGGGACCCTGCTACATGTCAGCAGGGTTTATGTGGTCCATGCATTTCTGGGGTGGTACCTGCCATTCTCAGGGATTTTGCCACTCCATTCTCAGCACAGCTGATTTGGACTTCACCCATGGGCTATGTTTTTGTGAGTTTAAAGCAATATTCCTTCTGACTGTTTAATTCAGATTAATTGCTTTGAACACCTTTGCTAATGTGAAAGTGTAAAGAATTGGCTAGTTTTTATAGCTCTCTTTTCCTTCTTCCCTCCAAAATTTCAGAAATGCTTTCTTTATCATGTGGTGATTTATAAGTCCAACGTAGACAATTGAAAAGGAGACAGCCAGCTGTGTTATTTACCTTCTTTGGCACCCTGAGCCTCCAGCTAGGTAATCTGTTTAAATTGTCCAATATTCCTGGCAAGGCTCTCCTCAGTTTTTTCTTTGGTTTAGTCCAAACCCAAGGATATTTTTTCTTTTATCTTCTTGTTCCAAATTTCAAAGCCTTAATAAAGAAATGCATTGTCCTTGGAACAACAAGTGAAGCTGCCAGAGAGAGAGAGGAGGGAAGGGATCTTGTCTGGAGAAGCTGGAAATAAATGGGAATATTTCTGAGTGTAAACCAGGTAGGATCCTGCAAATCTAAAAATCTACAAAATGTTAAAAAACCGGTCGGGGGTTACTTGAGTGAAAGGTACCACTGGGTGACTTGTTTATTATCCTCTACCATGTGTGATAAGACTAGAATAGACCACTGTGATCTTCTTGTGATTCTCTGTTTAGCATCCTTACAAGGCCTCCTACCACTGCAGAACACAGGGGGAGATAAACCCAAACCTGTCCTTCTGCAAAGCCTGGCTTCCAGCATGCTCAATCCCTTCAGATGATGTCTGTCATGTTTAATGGGATTGTGGGCCTTATTTTCTGAATTTATTTAAATGGAAATTTCTAACAGTATCTTGCAGGAGAAACACCTTCCAATAGCAGATGTGCCTAGGTAGGTAGGCACATAAAATTTCAGCTTTCTCTGCCTTAATTTAATTGCAAATAGCCTTTAGTTATTCTCACAGCTCATCTCTGAATCTCCACATTTTTAGCCCTGTCCAGAAAAGTACTTAATTAATTTAAGCAACAGAAACTGTTTCAGCAGGAGAGCCTGAGAGTCTTATGAGGTGCAAGGATCTCTAGTCAAACCTCTGCTTTCTGCCAAGGGAGCACAGAAAAGCCTGTGGCTGGCCTCTGTGTGAGGTCCAGCCCTGTAAATGTGTGCTGGGGAGGTCCTGTCTCATCAGCCAAATAGACTTTTCCCCTCTCCTCTGCCCTGTGAACTGCGCCGTGCCGCAGGAATTAGAAACTTGGTGTTTAGGAGATTTGGAAGATTCCTACAGGATTCTGTGGGAAGGAACAGTACCCACAACACCAACTCACAGAGGAGATAACATCCAGCTACTGCCCATGGGACTCAGACAGTGCCCCTTGGGCAGTGTGGTTTCTGAGGCTCTCCATCTCCAGTTTTCCTTCTTTTGGTCATCACTGAAAAACATTCAACTAAACAGGGTTGTGCACAGGACCTTGAAGTACAGGACAGTCACTTGAGAGTGGTTTTCACCTTCATTTCTACCTAATTTATCCAGTTTCCAGTTCATTTGTGCACCTTCATGTTCTCTTGGCACTGGTATGGCACCTTAATCAACTGTTAGTAATATAAAATAGCAGCACAGTGGTCTTGCAGCCTTGGGATCTAAAAATTGGCATCAGGATCTGTTTTCTGCTAGCCTGTCTGGCCAGAGTTAGTTCCAGTACCTTCTCCAAAGCAAAGTTTGTGTGCTGGGGTGCACATGCTCAGGGAAATCACAAATGGATCTCTGGAGCTCTAGTAGCTCTCCTGGCATAAGTTGAAGCTGAGCAAGAAATGGTGTTAGCAGACACTTGGCCAGGTTAGTTTTCTATCAAAACAGTGCTGGCTGAACTCAGCTGAGTCTTCCAAAGATGGGAAAGTTCTATGGAGGTTGCATGAATAGAGCAAGGAGCTAGCCTTCTGTTGGGCTTTCCTGTCAGCAACGCTCATGACACTGAGGTAGAAAGTGGAAAAGTACCAAGCATTACTGGTTAAGCGTAGAAAGGAAAAAAGAGACCAAAACAGATACAAGAAGATTGAACTCTATATATGGGAGGATTTAAGTCTTCAAGCTCAAGTGCTTGCGAAAGGGTTGGGAAAAAATTGCCCTCCATGGGCTCTCTTCCCAAATAAATCACCATCCTCTGTGACAGCAGCAGCACCGCCACTTCCCTTCAGAAATAAACCAGCACCATCATCAGGTTTCTTTGTTTTGGTCTATTAAAGAAATTCCTTTTTTTTTTTTGTTCTTACACATGTCACCCATAAAATTCTAACTGTCTTTGTTTCTCTTATTAGCTTTATATTCCAAAGCTGCACTAATTGTTATCAATTCATCCTTTCATTCATGTCTTATTTCCTTCTCTTTCTTCATTATGTTTTTAGCTTATTTTGCACTCTTACTAAGTCAAGTTCTTTTGTAACCATCACAGCCTTCTTTTCCAATTGTGGTATTGTGGCTTTCTTAGCATCTAGTGAAATATTCTTAAATATCTCCTAATTAACATTTTTCTTTTTCGAGTCATCTCCCAGCTGACTTCAGTCAATAGTTTTCAGCTTGGCTGAAGGCTGGCCCTTTTCAAGCCTCAAGGATGTGAATAGCTTGGACTCTGTTCCAGTTACAGAGAACAAAGGTAATGAAATCATGACTGCTGGCTCCTATGCTATCACTACCTTCTACTTCTGCTAATGGTCTTTGTGTAAACAGGAGGGCTAAATTGAAATCCTCCCCATGTTGGATGTAATGCTTGAACTCAGATATTGCATATGATTCTCAAAAACAAAGGAAAATCTCATATATGAAGATCCTTGAGATCCTTGAAATTCTGATTTTCTCCTTCCTGAACACTGCAGATTAGTCTGGTGGGACTCAGTCACCAGCAGGTTACTGCTCTGCTGGCACCAGCAGCCTGTGCTTCACTTACTAGACTGTCTTTTTCTCCACCATGAGTCTTCTTGTCTTCCTCTGATTTTTCTCCCCATCCCTTGGGAAAGGGGAGTGAGCAAGTGGCTATGTGGGTATTTGGCTGCTGGCTGGAGTCAATCCAGCACAAAGAAGACAAGGCTAACAGGGGCTCACAGCCACATGTCTAAATAGGGGAAGGGAGGACCCTTTACCTGGAGGTGAAATCTGAACTGCAACCAGTGGACCTCCTCCTCTCATAGCAAAATGTAGAGAATAAAAAGTTTATAGCCTTCTTAACATTAAACACTGAAGTTAAAAACATTAAAGTCCCAGAAAGAAAAAACTGTTACATCTCAGCGAGCAAGAGAACACTAAAGGATTGATGTGCAACCAATGCCAGTGTTTGGGTTTCATCTACAGCCATGCTCAAGTGCATTTTGCCTGTTACATTGTCCACCAGCAGCTTCCATGGCTGATGGCTCCTGCTGCAGGCACCCCACTGCTTCACGGGATCCTGGCTTATTAACCCAAGCACTGTTTATTCCCACCTTTATTCTTAATTTTTGCTATCTTGTCTGTTACAGAACATCAAAGGATGTGGTCCCTTCTTTTTACTATCCATGTTTTTAGTAGTGGGAACTAGAGAACTTGCTGAAGGACTTGCTTTTCTGGAAATTTCTTTGTTTTCAGCAAGCCAGTTTCTGGACAGTCGAACGCCACTGATGCATATAGATTTTCTATTTAAAGCCAGAAAGAATTTTGCAGTATTGGAGGTACTTAAAAGCAGCAAGGGGCTTTTTTTCAAATTCAGTCTGCTGCTGAAACATGTTGGGATCTCTGTGAAAGTCTATGTGGATTAATAGCATGATTTTGTGGATTTATAGCATGATTTCTGAAGAGGAAGGCATCCATTTTCTAGGATTGTGTTGGGTTGATGCTGTCTTCCTGACTTTCTAAAATTATTTCTTCCTAGGCTGTGAAACACTGCTCAGCACAGACAGGTTATGTGAGCTTCAGTTATGATAGAAATACATGTACTTTAGCTTCTCCTGGAAACATAAAAGAACTTTTTCGCTTTGCTTTATGAACTCTTTCAAAATGTGGTTTCCACTTCAAGACCCTGTTACAATAAAATATTTACTAATATCCCATGCAAATATCAGCCCTATATATCCAGGGCCCAAAGTAAATACAGACTAAAGACTACATTTACACTCTCCACAGGAGCAGGCTGGAGGCCTGTATTTTGGGACCTGTTCTGCTGCCCACACTGTCCTGATACTTCTGTGTTCTGTGATGCCTTTTGGAGCACAGTTTTGGATTCAGCATCAGCCATGTGTCCCATCAACAGCACTGTGGTAGATCTTGTAGGCACAGGCTGAACAGATACAGACCCTGCTGTGCCATTTTTGACCATAATCTAGGGATATGTACACCTGGGTTATCTCTAAAAGATGCATGCTGTGGGTTGAGGGGGTGTGTCTCACATCCAGGCACCATGAAAGAGGGACATGTTTTAGGGCAAATGTAGATATATTCACACATAGTCAAAATTAAGTGTAGAAGTACCCAAGATCTCTCTTAGATTGGGGGTGTCTCAGTAGCTAGATGAAAAGACAGACACACTTGAAAACCTTTTTGCCATCCTTTGGCAGTCCATCAGGAACAGCCAACTCCCCCCTTCTACCCAAGACTCCTGTGAACTGTCCTGCTCCTTACCTAAAACAAAAATTTCCCCCCTGGGATACATTCTGTTTCCAAAGGGAATAGCCCTGGTCCCAAAGGGTGCAGTGTTCAAGATCCAGTTTGAAATAATCAGTTCACCTAAAATTGAAGCTGAAGCCGCTAGAGAGTTGTGTTCAATATGTTGCATTAATCGTCCCTTTGCCTGTTTCGTATCCTGTTTTGAAAGCTGGGGGGAGGAGGAACACAGCATTTCTTCATGATATACAAATTGTGTTGGCTGTTTGTTTGAAGTACATGGCTCCCTGTAATTGTAGTTTTTTACTTTAGATTTCTAATCCTATTCATTCTGTCATGGATTTGCACATATTATTCCAATCATGGCAGGGCAATCCATAGCTTTCTTTCTTACTATGCAGCCAGACTAGTTTCTCTGAAATCAAAGTCCTGGGACTTATTTTGTTTATTTTTCTTCTTTTAAATAAAGAGACTTTCCAAACAAAGAGCCAAACAAATTTTCCTGTGGGCTTCCTAGATTTGTTCTGCTTCAGTTAAAGAAAGATGTAGGACAAGTCAAAGTGTATTATGGAACAATGGAAAAACAGATTAATACACTGCTTTTTCTTTTTTTTCTTTCTTTTTTTTTTTTTCTATGTTGAAGAGCTCCCTAAACAAAACCAGCAACGTTTCAGAGTCCAAATCTGGGTGTCCTTGAAACGTGTGTCTGATCTCACCTCTCTGAACAACGAGCCTCCTTACAAAGCAAGTGCCAACTGCTCTCCCAGAGTTCATTTGAACTTCCTCCAGCTTCAGAAGAAAGAGAAGCAAGAAATTCCACTTAGGATGCCAGCAGGTCTCATTTGTGTAGCTGGCAGCTCTGAGGGATTCCAGATGGCTTCAGCCCTTCTTTTGAACATATCTTTTGATCTCATTTAAGTTTCCTCCTGATTTCACCTGCTCTGTGTTTACCGACTGAAGGAGATGCAGGTGGACGTATTAACTTCACCATAGGACACAAATGGATTTCATTTTGAGTTTGTGTGCAGGAGGGAGGTTGTGTAGTACAGCTAATGCAGCTCCAGCTCCACTCCATGATTTATGATTCAGAAACCACAGTATAATTTTAACAGACAGAACAAACAAATGGAAACCCTTGTTTGTCCCAGTGTGTGTTTTCTAAATGTTACAATGTGTACTCTTCAATCTAGTGGTCACCTAGGAAGTCAAGGAAGAAATGTTTTTAGAATTCGCTTCTGTGATCACATTTTTTTCCCCATTCTTTGTTTACATATTTATAGATATCTTTATTCACAAACAAGTTGTTTGTCAACCTTTTGAGCTATGTTTAGCTATTGGACATTTCCATAACAACTAGAAAAAATAATTTGTTTCAACAAAGACAGCAACCTAATTACATTTAACATTGTACCTGAATCAGCATGTTGTGGAAAGAGGGAGAGCAGTCAGGATCACACACTGGTAGACTGCTGACAGAAGAAGACATCAGAATGCAGCAGAAAAATAGGATTGATGAGCTGGATTGTCGGCAAGGAGGACATGAAATGGGTCAATCTGCAGAGATGCAGGACTTTGCTGGTTGGGTTAGCATGCAGCTTCATCTGAGAAGGGATCTTCTCAGCCCATTAAACTGCTGAGTGTAGAGCACTTCCTCACTTCAGTTTAGGTAGATACTCCTTCTGCATGTTGGCTGTGTCATAATGAGACTCAGGTGTAAAATTCTCTCCAAAGAGTGGTCTCTGTGGGGTGCATGAGTTAGAAGAAATCTGTTTCACATTTTACCAGGTGCGCTGCCTCTGTGAGGAGCTGCCAGAGGCACAGAGCCAATGCCAGGGCTACCAGACAGACCTGCCACTGGCCAAGGCTGAGCCCATCAGTGACAGTGGAAGGATCTCTGGGATAACAGATTTAGGAGGAGGGAAAAGTCTCTCTTGAGGAGACAGGCTGTCCCACTGCAGCCCATGGAAGTGCACAGTGGAACGGAGATCCACTGGCCAGAGCAGTTCTGGAACAGAACTGGAACAGTTCTGGATCCACTGGATCCACTGGAACAGTTCTGAGCCCATAGAACATCCCAGGCCAGAGTAGGTGGATGCTTAAAGGAGGCTGTGACCCCAAGAGAAGCTCATGCTGGAGCAGGGCTCTTACAGTACCTGTGGACCTGTGGAGACAGGACTCCCCACTGGAACAGGTTTCCTGGCAGAAATTGTGACCCTGCAGGGGACCTATGCTGGAATAGTCTGTTCCTGAAGGACTGCAGACTGTGGAAGGGATGCATGCTGTAGCAATTTGCAGAGAGCTGCAGCCTGTAGGAAGGACTCACCTTAGAGGAGCTCATGGAGCACTGTCTCATGTGGGAGGGACCCCAGGGGAAGAATGTGAGGAGTCTTGGCCCTGAGGTGGATGGAGTGGCAGGGACAGCATGTGATGAATGGACCATAGTTCCCCATTCTCCCTGTGCTGCCTGCAAGGAGGTGGAAAACTGGGGAGTGAAGTTAAGGCCAGGAAGAAGAAAAGTATAGGGGAAAGGCGATGTTAAGCTTTGGTTTTATTTCCCATTATCCTACTCTGATCTGGTTGGTAACAAAGTAAACTGATTTCCCACAAATCAAGTCTGTGTTGCCTGTGACGGTGACAGGTCAGTGATCTCTCCATGTCCTTGTCTTGACCCACCACTTTTCCCTGTATTTTCTGTCCCTTGCCCAGATGAGGAAGGGGAATTATAGAGTAGCTCTGGGGGCAGCTGGCATCCAGCATCAGCCCACCAGACACCATTAGAAATGGCATTGTCAGGGTGAATGACATAGTACACACTACTGTGATGCAGACCAGAGAATAAACATTGTTTAGTGACTCTTTTGTTAAGTAAAATCCAAACCATGTTTTTTCTTTTAGACATTTAAGCCCTCCCCAGCCCCATGTTTCACATCTGCTGGAAAGATCTGATTAGGTTCTTAGCCAAGTCACTCAAATGCTCTGAGCTTGCCCTTCCTGACCATTTGCTTCAAAAGGATCTCCTCTGACCAGTGCAGATGCTTGTAGCTGACAGAATGTTCTAGACACTATCTCTAACTAAAGGAGAGAAACAGGCACTTCCACAGTGTGGCTGTCCCCATCCTAAACAAACAAAAACCAACAACCAAACAGAGCAGTCGCTCCAGCTGCAGGCTCCACTGATGAGAGAGGGAACATGTGGCAGCCAGCATGAATTTAACTCATTGCCTAACAAGTGAGATGCGACCTACTGTCTCCTGCTGGCAGCCACTCTTGTCCCTTTCCTTTCCCCAGGAACAGTCAGTAGGGATGCAGCTGCTGTCTTGGTACAGCGAGGTGCCAGAACCGACCTGGAACAGGACACTGAGCTGTGGAGAGCCCTGCCCACAGCCATTCCTGAGGCTGGAGGCTGGAAGGGGCTCCCCTGGCTCTGGTATCTATCCATCCATTCTCATGGCTTTTGAGTACCATGAGGTACCTCCTCCTCCCTCAATGACTGAACATGTTGCTTCTACTGTGCTCACAGTTCTCGCATCTGCTGATGATCTGCCGCAGGTTTCTCTTCTGCACAGCACAGTGTCCTCATTATGACATCCCAGTTATTGTATTAATCCTAATGCAGCCTGAATACATCCCACTGAAATCAGGAATGGCCAATGAAGGGGTTGAGTAAATTTGCAAAGGGCAATTTCCCTAGTTTGTTTGTGTTTTGTTTGCTTGATTGATTTTAATTTAAAGGTACCACAATTACACCCACCAGATAGATAGCTCCAGCTTCTTGACCTAATTATGGGAAGGAAGAGCCCTACTTGGGTTTTGCTCTATTTTCCAGGTTTCAGTAGAGCTTGTCAGCCTAATTATAGTTTTGAATCTACCATCACCATCATAGAAGGTGATGTGAGCGTTTGCTAATAAGGACATTTAAACTTTTGGTCTTCAGATATGCAACTCAGTGACAATCCTTCCCATGCACGTCCTGGCTGGTCACTTGCTGGCAATCAATGTTGATTTTCAGCCTAGAGAGACAGGTTTAGAAGCAAATTTTTCTCATAATTTTTCTAGACAATATTCCAAAGGTTACAGTCAGCTTGGAATAGTTTGAAAAAAAGCCTTTTGAAGCACAGACATGAAAATGAAGCTCTGTTTACCTATGCTGTGTGGCAGACATCTCTCTCATCTCGGGAGTAGATTGTTGGTAGTAAAACCACATGAATTTTCATGCAATGTCCCTGGAAAATGCTCACACATCAACTTTATGTGCATGTAGATTGAACACGGCATGGAGACACTTTTGTTCCCCAGTATTCAAAGCACTTTGTTAGAAGAGAAGTGGGAAAATAAATGTCTGGGAGGAATAAGCAGATGTTTGCTGTTAAAGATCAGCATGTTATACAATCGAGTTTACAATAACTGCTTTTAAATATAAACTAACTTCTGACCAATGTTTTTCAATGTACTGTGAAATCTGCATGTCATTCCTTTTGTCATTTGCAAGTAAACACCCACTGGAGTGTTTTATAGTTTGTAAAATATGGAAAGGACTTTGTTCATAAGAGCCTCCTTTGATTTACTGTAAGATGAAAACCTATGTGCCAGAAGTTTTTGGTTCTCTTAATCAGAACTGAGCAAACTTTTCTTCATCTTGACCGCTCTGATCTCATTGCCTAAACATACCAGCAAATAGCTAACAATTGTGGTGGCTTTTTTTTCTTCTTTTAACATAGCTTTCCTTCCCTCTGGACAGGGCATATGTTGGAGACTGGCTTAAGCAGCCAGGAAAGGCATCTTTATCTCCTGACAGGCCTACAGAGCTACAGAACCCACAAAAACAACAATAATGAGGAAGCTTTTAAAAATAAACAGACCAAATGGTGCATCTTCCTTTTCCCAGTGCCTCTGTGCCAGATCCTAATGCTTAACCACTGTGCTGAATCAACAGCTGCAGCTATAAAAGACTATGTTAGGTTTGTTAAGGTGGACAAAAACCCCCTGACAATTGCTGTCAAAAAGGTCAAAGTGTGAAGGACAGGTGTCCCTTCAAGGAAGATTTCATGTATTCCTGGAGCAAATGGTCCAACACTGAGGGAGGTATCCAGTATCTGAGGGAATTAACCATGTTGAAGGTGATCTATAACAACCTGCATGACAACCAGCGCTCAAAGACCCAGATGAAGTCTGGGACACGTGGCCTGCATGGTGAAGGTTGTACAAAATGCACCAATGGCATCATCCACACTCTGGTGATAACATCTGGACAGACATGGTGGCACCAGCTGCAGATGAACTGGCCAGACAACTTTGAGAGTATGAGGATTATCTCACTTCCCACATGGGGCTGTGTGTCAGCTGTGGACACACTGACCAAAAAAACGTCTGAGCAAGCTGAGGAACGTGGGTCATCCTCTCACACTCCTACCAAGGCCTCAGCTATGAAGAGTCAGCCTTGGTCTGTTCATGAGAAAGGGTACCAGTGCTGCACACCAAGTATGATCCTGTGGTTCTTCCTGTGTGACCATGAGGAAGTGGGTTGGTAAACCTACCTGGAGACTGGAAACTTAGATACAGGAACTGAAAGGAAAATAACAGTCCAAAAGCATCCATCCAGGAAAATTACTGCTCCAGCCTCTGTTGAGTGGAGAAAAGGAGCTGGTTGTACCTTTGACCCTGACAAAGAGGCTTCTTTGTCTGTTTTGCAGTTACAAATATTGAGTAATGAAGACTTCAGCCAGGAACAGAAGGGCCTTTCCTCCTTTGGCCAGGTGGAGGAAAGAGACAGCTGGGTTTACTGGACTGTGGGGTTCACATGGCCTGCCTGATCAGCCCCACAGGAGTGTAAAGCTCTAGCAGACATCTGCATACAGTGTTCTCTAGTGCCACCAGGCTACAAAGGGGCAGAATCCATCTGCAGTTCTTAAATGACAGAAAGATCCCAAAAACTGCCTGGCTTGTAGGCTGAGGTAAGTTTAACAGGGAATGAGTGGTAAAAGCATCCTACTCTGACTGGTCTGGAGTCTCTGTGCATCATTGGCATAGACTGCTTCAAGGGAGAGTACTTCAAAGACCCGAGAGGGTACCAGTGGGTGCGCAGTATGATGCCTTGAGAACAGAGAAGATTAAACAGCTCTCTAGCTGTCTAAACACCAGACCTTTCCTGGTTTTGCACATGCTCTGTCTGTGGTTTGGTTGCTGTGTTTAAAGAAGAGCAAGTTCCCATTGCTACCATGACAATGCACCAGCGACCATCCTGCACCAGTTGAGACTCCCTGGTTTCCATGCACACATTGATCTGGTGGCTGGACAGCCCAGGAATGATCAGCAGGACCTGCTCCCCACTTGGCCTTCTCACCACACAGCCAGTGCAGAAGTCTAAGAGAGTGGAGACTACCAGTGGACAATGATGGCCTGAGTGAAGTCACACTGTGGTGAGGGCTGCTGAACCAGACAAGCTGGAAATCTGAAATGAGCTGGAGTCAAAGGCTGCCAAATGACACACAACCATTCATATCGCCAGTGAGTTCTTCTGGATCCCTCCGGCAGCAGAGAGCAGTTTGCTTTCAGTTGTGGGGGTATGGAGTATGCCTGGAATGGACAGCCCCAGGGTGGAAACCCAGCCCTACCATTTGTAACTGGGTCTGTTCCAGGTAAAGCAGTCACAAACAGTTTGCATCAAGCTGCAGAAGCTCCTTTGGTTGGTTATTGGCTGTGCATTAGCCACAGCTGGGCCAGGTGGCCCTTTGCAAGGCAATGGTCAGGAAACAGCTGGCAGGGCCCATATTGAGCAGGAGTCAGGGACAATCAAGTAAAAGTTTTAGTATTTTCTGGGGCTGAATAATTGGTATAGACTGGAAGGGGTGGGGGAGATATGGAATAAAAACACCATGTGCAAAGATTTCTTCTTCACAGAGACAATCTTTTCACCCAGTTTTTTAGCAAAGCTGCATTTTGCACGATGTTCTGCTGGATTTGAGGTTAAAAAGGGGAGATAAAAATATTTTACTTTATGTTCTGTGACAAGATCACTGAAAAAGTGATTTAAGAGGGTATGATAAACATATGTTTATCATATGTACTTATGAACAGAAGAGACTTCTCACCCTAGAGGAAGAACTAAATTACAGGAGAAATTCCCAGAGACCTGGAGGAAATTTGGAGCTCCTGCTCTTTTTTAAGCATTATTCTCAGGAGTCTCCAGACAGACGCAAAAAGGGGTGGTAAAAGATGAATTATGTGCTGGAAGAATAGCTGGGTTTTAAAAGGAGTTTATGTGTGGCTCAGCAGGACTTCGGGTTAGCTCATTCCCTGAGAACCTGCTGGGTGTTGCAGTCTGGCACCAAGCAGCTTTGGTGTATGGCTACAACCATGAACAAAGCTAAGCTTTGATCTAAACATCTAAGATGTCCAGCACTCTCAGAAGAATAGCTACAGTAGTTAGCATGCTGGCTAGCAAACATGAGACTCCTCACTACTTAGGGTTTGGAGATGTCATTTCATTCCTATAGGGTAAAAAGCCATTTCTTTCAGATGAGACGCCAGATCCGCTTAACACTGTGGTTTCCAAATAAATGCTTGCTGCTGTCTTTCCTCATTATTATAAAATGTGATGGTTAGAGATCTGCAAAGAGAGGTAATTTCAGTAATACCAGTAATTTCATGAAACAATGATATAGCAAAAATGTGTGTGGGCTTTGCTGGGAGGAGACAGTCCCAGGGCTTGCTTACCTTTCCCAGTCCAAGTTCTGTATTTTATGTGAAACACTCATTGTATAGGAGTCCTCAGAAAAGACACAGGAAAAGGCATCCACAGGTGTCTGTGTTAAGCATTGAGTTGGGGATCAGCTGCCCCACCGAAAGCATGAACACTCTGCAGCTGGGGTGGCTGCAAGCCTCAGAGCTCACTGCAGGCAGGCAAAGTCCATTGAAACAATCCAATAATTTACCTGGGGTTCAGTAAAGCATCTCCCTTCCTCTTTCTGATGTCCTGAGGTAATCAGTTTTAGGCTCAGGAGGGAATACATAAAGTATCATGGATCCCCTGAGTTAGGAATAGGCCAAGCACCTTGTCACTCTTGGGTGCCAAGCATCACATTCACCTCACAGATGATGCGTTAATTCTGTGATGCATTTAACTTTTAGTGCCAAATTTAGATGCTTGGTGAACTCCCTCCTAACCAGCTGAAATGGAGGCTCTTGCCCCATACTCTCTGATCCCAGGACTGTTTGTATGGCACTGAGCAGCCACCAGCACCTGCTCCATGTGCTGTGGCACCCTTGCACTGCCTGGGCACCCCCACCCTCCTCTGCCCTTCTGGACTTTCTGTGCTTTGGCTGGACCTGAGTGCTCTGTGCAGCTGCAAAGCTGCAGCTGATGGCAAGAGCTGGACTGCTTTGCCAGTGCTGCTGAGAGGGAACCCGAGTGCTGCAGGAGACTCACAGGCATAGGAATGAAGTGGCACACCGGTCTGAAGCTGACAATGACTGTGTTTGTGCAGTCACTTAAAAAGCCCACCCAAATAATTTAAGAGCTAAAACGAATGTTTCTGAGCACTTTCATAGCCACAGAACAATTTTAGCATCTTGTTGATTGCATATTTTGCAGAGACATTTGCTTTTGGCTCAGGGAAATGCAACCACAGAATGCAGTGCTCATTATTGACATTACAGTCCTGCTGTCTGGGGTGCCTTATTTCAGGAGAGAGATGCTTCTCAAAACAGTTTTCAGTCAAACCCTGGCCTTCCAGCTACTTAGTGTCTTCATGACTGTCTGCACACAGGATGTCACAGTCTTTGAAGATTTGCTCTTTCAAGAACTGAAAGGACAAGTCTAAATCAATAGTTACCTACATTTTACAGATGGAGATTTATTAATTTCCTTGCCCAAGCTCACTATCCCAGTTTTCATGACAGCAGAGAGCTCAACCCAGGGCTCTTCAGTTCAGTGCCACGACCACAGACATCCTGTTCTTACAAAAATTTCAGTGTGTGGCAAAGTCAACATGTTTGTGATAGTATTGTTTGATTTTGCTCTAATAGACTCAGTTCAGTGCATTATTATGGTGAATATTCCCTTATTCCAGGGAAAATATAAGCTTAAAATCTATGCTGCTTCTTTTTAGCAAGGTTTTTTAGAACAGCAAGGGAAGGGGAGGGAGTTTAAGTTATATAGGTTAGACCCATCTGGCTAAGTTTGATATACACACCTTCTGTCTGTGAAGGATGCCTTAAAACTAGTTAATAAATCACAAACTGTGCTTATAAGGTGTTCTACAAGATTTTTGCTTAAAAGTAGAAATTTCTTTGATCTTGGAATTTCTACATAAGTTTATGTAAGAACACCTTTGATTTCAGGAATTCTGTCATTAAGATTGAATATATTATTTCCTGTTAATAAATAATATGAATATATTATTTCCTGTTTGTTACTTTGGTTTGTTTGTGGGGTGTTTTTTTACCAGTTATAAGAAAAGGATGCTCTGAGTGAGGATTGAAATAGCTACAAATCTTCCTTACTCCTCCAAAGCACTCAAAGGATTATTGTGCAGTCAGACCTGCTCTGTGAGCTTGACTTGACTGATTTAACTTGAAAACAATAATGCACACAAACAAGACTCTGAACTCCTTCCCTTAGGGTTTCCTGCCCTCGTCTCTTGCTTGAAGAGGCAATTCATATTTTTCATCTCTCTTAAAACGAATTAGACCCACATGTCAGCATGACTTAATGATTATGTAGTAATTATCATGGATATAAGTTTTCAATAGATAGGCTTGGGATGAGTCATCAGAAGGATTTTATGCTCCTGTGAAGTTTGGTCCTCCCTCCTGCTTAAAAACGTCCTTTAGTTGCTACTGAAATAGTTTCTGCTCAGCTTGAATTTAATCAAGATTTTTGTGCTATCTGCAATTTTTTTCTTACTGCAAATGAGAATTTTAGGTGCCTTTTCATTAGTGTTTGACTAACTTATCTATTTTCATGGGTTAAAGCTGCATTTTGTTTGAAAGTTGCAGACTTTATCTTTGTGTGTCTAAATGTGGGTGTTAAGTCACAGCAATGAGATTTGAATTAAAAGAGTAAATCAGAGCTAAATAGGAAGATGCTGCCACTGCAACACTCTCCATGCTAAGATTAAAAAAATTTATCTGCCTATTTTGTTCACTTCAGTCTTTCTCACATAATCACTGTTTATTTTGCTGGTTTTGTTTGTTTGTTTTTCTTTTTTTAAGAAGCAAGGCTGCTTTTTCAGCTTCTAAATCCAGTTCTGGTATCTCTTCAAATGAGCAAACTTTTTAAAAGGCTTCAGATCGCTTTACTTTTTGTTTTTTGCAATTAAATATCAGTTTTTCTAATCCAGCTCAGCTCTGTTTTGATATATCAACCAAAATTCTGGGATTATTTACTTTCCTCACTGACAATAAAAAGGAGCTTTTTGTTTTGGCTTGTGATTCCCTTGTAACTTTGGAGTGTGTAGAAAAGCTTATCTCTGGTTTTGTGCAGTGGAGAAGTTCCTTTGGTAATTTTTTACCTTTAACAGACCTTATCTGCTACATACCTGTTAATCACATGTGTATGTCTGTCTTGCTCTCTAGTGTTGTCACAGGGTACTGCTACATTACTGGCCCTGCATTTCTTTTTTCCTCAGTCTTTTTTCAGTCAGGTTTTCATGGCAGAGCTTACACACAAAGCATCCAGGACTAGGTGCCACGTGGCAAGCCCTTTCTCTCTAGCGGGGCTGAGGAGAACTCTGCACTTGAATTCATGCCTGTAGCCATTTAATATGAGAAATTAAGATTTCACGGGCCTGATTGCAGCACAAGAAACCTAAACCAACTCCTTCCCAAGGCTGAAAGCATGGGGTCCAGCTCTTGCCCTACTGAACTAGTCTGTGGCAAGTTTTCAAGGGAACTATCTTGGGTTAGTCCTTCTATTTTATTTATTTTTTTTTTACTCATCTACCCTGCTTTCTTTCTCAATTTCCTTCATTTTCTCTCATCTGTTTTTTACTTTTCCATACTTGCTTTCTGTGTCCTTGTGTACCTTTAACCTCTCTTTTTTTCTCCTTTTCCCTTGTCCCATTCAATTACATTCTCTCTCCTCTCTCTCATTCTTTCCTTCCTTGCTCCTTGCCGCTCCCCCATATTATTCTGGTTTTCATACCCCCACACCTACTCCCTTCAGCCTGCTCTGCTGCTGTAGTTGGCAGCTGATCTCTGTCAGGCAGCCCAGCCAAAATTGAAGTTAAGATGGATTTTTTTGGTTGTGGGTTTTTTGTTTGTTTGTTTGTTTTTCCTTTTTTCTTTTAAACCCGCTGGACTAGTAATAATTGCAGCTTGTCGCACACTCTCAGTGGGAAATGTTTTGTGAGCAAATCTTGGTCAATCATAATCTGGCACTGTAATAAGGACCTTTTCTAGTCTAGGGGCACTAAATAAATTGGCCTTACATCTTTGCTTTCAAGCTGTATTTGAGCTGTGTTTTGTAATTGCCATTTACATGCCAGAGGGATTGCGTAGGGGTGCTACTCAGATCAAAGTTTCATTCATCTGGGCTTGGTGTATTAGCTGCAATTAGTAATGTAATTTTAGGAGACAATGCCACATTTGTGGGATGAACTGAAACTACAGCAGCACTTCAGCAAAAAAAAGCACAGTTGATGCAGTCTGTTTCTCTACCAGTAGCAGGGACTAATTGCAGTGGGAGTATTTATATTACACACATAAAATCCCCTGACATATTTCCAAACTAGCATGGAATACTAACTGAAACTTCAGGTACTTCAGAGCTGTGCCTCTCACCAGATGGGAAGGAAGCACTACAAGGAGAGGACATTTGCTTTGTGTGTTACATGGAGGCATAAGAGATAAGTGGCCACGAGTCAGAGAGAGAGGCAGGAGTGTTTGGGTTGCACTTCAGGTTCCTGTCTGTTTTCTCATTAGTTAGTTGCTGCTTTTCCCCTTCCAAGGACAATCCTACTTGGACACTGTTTTCCATTCTGAGGAGAAAAAAGAAAACAAGACAGCAACCTTTCATGCCACCTACTCTTTAAAAAAAATTAGATGTTATGCATTTTGGTAGGCAATTGTTTTGGCTGTACTCTGTCATCTTGGTCTTGTCTCTATCCACTGTAATTCTTTCCTGCTCTGACCCTGTGTACAGCAGGGAAGATGGTAACAGACAGACCCTGAGGAAACTACAGATCCAATGGTTACAGCCTTTGCAAAGTATGGCTGTGTGTGAGGAAGGTCATTAATGAGGTTGCTAAAGGTGGCATTATGAGTATGACGCAGTGTGGCAATTGCACTCAAATTGTACCTTAAACTTGCAGTACTCTTTATCAATGCTAAGGTATCCAATAAAACTTGTCTTTTTGATATACACATTCAAGGGCCTACATTGTTTCAAATTCTAGACGCCCTCATACTTTGCTATGGAAAAAAGCATTTTGGGTTGAGCACTGCAGGTGATACTTGTTCATCCCAAGAATTGAGCTCAAGTGAGATTTATCTTTAAAAAACCGAAATGGATCCAAGGGAACTGTTCTTGTTGGACTTGTCTGACACAGATGGCTTTTTCAGTTGTCCCAAACTCATCTCCATGTGATATGTGGAACTAGCACATGGACTTAGGTACCTATCTGTGGTCTTATTACAGATCCCAGACATATGTATCTGTATCTGTATGTGGCCTTCCATGACGGCCATTACAGAAACATAATTCAGGTTGGGAGTCACCTCAGATTACCTGGTCCAAACCCCTGCTCAGAGCAGGACCAGCTGGGAATTGCATCAGGCCACAGATGTTGTGTCTGGGCAAGTGTGAACACCTGCAAGGATCAAGACTCCATACCCTCCTTCAGCATTTGATACAGTGTTCCACCATACCCAGGATAAATCCCTTTTTCCCCTTCTTACTGTATTGGATTATGTCTTGTTATGTTTTATGTCTGCTGCTTCTTTTGATATTGCTGTGCACCTGATGGAAGAGTATGGTCCCTTCTTCTCTATACCTTCTATTTAGGTGCACCAATTGTAATGGTAGCCAAGAAGGAAAAATAAAAGCAAGCGAGGAAGGGAAAAATCTGAGTGTTACTTAAACACCCAGGTGATGGAACACACTGCTAAAGCAGGGACAGTACCAATGACTGTGGAAAGCCCTACAGACGAGCTCAGATCACAGATGGATGGCTCGTCTCCTTCTAAAAGACCAGCATGAGAAGGCAATGGAAATGCCCAGTTTAAAGAGATATAACTGGGGTTAGATAGGAAGAGAGAAGGGAAAGCTTCACTGCAAACTAATTCTTAAAATGGGTGGATTTGGTTAGTGCAGATATAAATAGTGCTTGTGGACTGGACTTGTGCTCTTCTTTGAATGCACTAAACATAATGTAAAGGTGAAAATATATTGAGCTGGTGTTCTTCCCTGTATCTGGAATAAAATATGGAAAGAAGAAGAGGAACTAAGGAAAATGATTGTTACCAAAAATCAGGCCCCCTGAGCAGAAAAAGTTAGAATTTATTATCTTTTCTACACAGAGGCATTACTCTTACAGTGTTAATTACAGCTCTGTTTTAATCTACTTATTGTTTTGGGATTTATAGTTCTAGTTACAGGGTTTCTAATTCAAAAATCTGACACTCTGCTTTTGAAACATGTCTCTCATGATTGTCAATTACTGCTCAGTTATGAACCTTTTCCTTCTGTGAAGGTCTGTTGGTGGTAGACGTATTTATGTAAGCCAAGCAATTTGGAACTAGCTCAGGGTCTGCAGTAAAATGCTCAGCCAAATGGTGTTAATTTGTAAATGGAATCTTCCTTTTTTTTAATATATTTTAAATGGGTAGATCACAATGGTGGCTGAGAATTCTTTGTTGTTCCCTTTTCTCCCATCAGCAGCACTCATATCCAGGTTGAATAAATCCTTTAACGGCATTCTTTGCTCAGGGTTGTTTGATGTGGTTCCAACAGCTTCAATCACAGGAGGCATCCAAACTGCTGGAAGTTGAAAAGGCTGAAACTCCACCATCGTGGGAGTCCAGAGTGGCAGTGGGGCAGCTTGGCAGTGCCTTGTAGTACCAAAGATACACACACAGAGTCCTTCAGCTCTCCTTCTCTCCAACACTCTTGGAGCATCTTTCCTAGGGCTCTGGGCTGCTGGAGAGGCCAGCAGGGTGGTGGCAGGGTGCAGTGAGCATTGGGAGCCATTGAGGCCTACCTGCTTGCTGGAGGGCAGCTGCTGGGAGGAATGACAGCGACGCGTGTGCCCTGGCTGTGCTGCAGTGAGTGTTTCTGTGGCACCACGGTCCCTGCTTGCTGTGCTGCACTAATGAGCCCATCTGCGAGAAGGTGGAGAAGGAGAAGGTGGCAGCCAAGACTCAGGGAGCAGGGTCACGTTGTCGCTGTTGTGTCCATGTGACCCTTTCCTCATGTGGTGTCTTGGGGATGTATGCCTCCTGTGGGTTTTGCTGTTGGGAGTTGGTTCCCAATGTTGCTAAGCCCAGTGGTTTGCTAGCCTGGTGGCTGTGAATGGGCTCTGCCTGTTCAGAAGCTGCAGCCAAGGAATGGGTGGACAACTGGAGCAAGAAAGGCTGGAGGAAAGGCAGCCTGGTGATCATGAGGACCTTTCTTGGACAGAAAGTGATATCTCTGTGTAGCACAGGTCATTTCTGAGTGCAGCATCTCCCCCTGCAGCAGGAGGTCCTGTGGAGTGCAGCTTGAGGGGCAAACAGATGGCTGCATGCTCCAGCCTCAATCCATCACCTTTTTCCAAGACCTAGGCTGGCTGCAGTACACCGATATTCCCTCAAACCAAGGCTTTCTCTCTGATGGTTGTACAAATGAAAAAGTTCATTTTAACAATACCATTCCCAAGTAAGAAACCTCAAATAATTAGAGGAAACCACCCCAGGGGTATACAATATCTGGTTAAAGACCTTGCTGAAAACTGAACAGATTATGCTCGTTACATGTGGTCAAACTGGGCCACTAATATTAAGACTGTTCAAAACACAAAATAAATTTTCTTCCATCAGAGCTTGTGGTTCAGTGTTCACACATTCTAGGCTCCAGTTAAATGATTTACTGTACTGCTTAATGCCTTTCAGCTGTCACTCACACAAAACGATCCCTCGAATGATCTGCCAGCAAATAAAGGCAACACTTGTCCAAGGTGGACTCAGTCCAGGACTGAAAAACCCAATGTGCCAAGATAGACAGGAGCAATCACATTTGTCCCTGTGACCCACACTTGGTACTCAGGAAAGTGAAGGCATCACAGCTGTGAGTGTATCTGTGAAAACACATCATTTGAAATACACTGAGACATTCATTCTGCTGTTGGCCTTTTGTGAGTAGCTGCCTTTATGAAGGCTTGTATCAAAGCATGTTGTAGTTCTGTGCCCTCATGAGCTCTTCTCTGTTCCTGTTCTTCAAATGGTGTGAATTTTTGATGTGTTTCTCAAAATCCCTTCACAATAGTTTTTTATTTCTAATTCTCACATAGCAAGACGGGGGAGAAATATTTGCCATGGGACAGTGAAAAATACACTTCAGGAACAAGGAAGGAAATAAAAAAGCCACTACTCTTATTATACATTTTAGGGTTTGAGTTGGCCCTGAGTTCCTTGCCTTGTCCTTGACAAGCTGAAGTCATGGCATATGACCAAATATCAGTGTATGAACAGCACCTTGCTGTGACTTCAGCTATAACTCACCTTCCTCCACCTCTGGAGTGAAATTGTATATGCACTCAGAAATCAAATACCTGCATAAGGATTTGGCTTCAGCTTTGGGGTTATTCACCACTTTATATGTTTAAGACCAGACCAAGCTCTTAGACCAAATCTAAGGCGACCACAGTGTGGAAGGAGCCAAAACGTTGTCTTGTGATTTCTATTTGGAAGACTGTAACTTATTTTTTAACTACTAATGTATCTCTCAGAAGGTCCTGCTTTTAAGACCAGATAATGAAGAATCTGCTGCAGTCCCAGATAGAATCTTAAACTTACTTAATCCACTGTTAATAACAGTGGTGTACCCTGGTTCCAGTATGAAAATTCTCTAGAACAAATATTTTCAGGCCCAGGAGACACTTTTGTGACAAGGAGTTGGTTTTGCAAGTAGCCGAAATGGCTGGGATACCTTTTGAAGATCTCATCCCTTCTGCTGATCTACCAGAGAGCTGGTCAGGCTCACTTATTCAGCAGAAAATGCTTGTTTTTTCTGCTGAGGATAGTGTATGGGATGAAGAAAAAACCTCTCTTCTAGCAGCAGGGAGTGTTTTGGGCAGCCCAACCACTCCTCCTGAAACATGTTTGAAGTTTCTCACTGTGACACACACTTTTCTATGATTCTGAATAGCTCTTGCAAATTTCTTCTGAATTCTCATAAATTTTCTGTGATGTCTTGAAATTTGGATACTGCAGAAGCAGTATGAAGCAGACTGGTTTTTTCTTGGAACTAGTCCTACACACCTTTAATAAAAAGATCTTTAATTTTGTTACAGAAAATTACATCAGCTTCTCTTCCTCTCCTGCCCTTTCCTGTGAGCTATGATTCAGTACTGCTTGAAGAGAGCCACTGTCCTCTTCTAATTATTGCTCCCCTCTGTACTTTGATGGGTAACTCAGCTGGGAGAGCTCTGCTAAACTGGGAAAGCAGGCAGGATCAAACTGCTTAAGATGGCTCTGAGTCTGGGACAGTCTCCAGGGCTTGGCTAACACCACTGGCCCAGAACATGCTGAAAGTCAAATAAACCCCCACACATTCAGCAGAAGTTACTTCTGGGCTCCAAATACATCCTGTAAAAGAGCCAAGCTACGTTAGTGCCATGTAGCTGTGTTTTCAGATCCAAAGCAGTGGGGCAGCAACTTTATAGCTGCACTCCAGTTTCACAACAATATCATTTGTTTCTAGTAACTTCACAGATATGAAACAGCAGTGTTGTATCACTGGCTGTTTATAAGATGAGGAAACCTGAGAGGAGTGTTACACAACAGATAGAAAGGCGGCAGTAATAATGAAGTTGTAATTACTGTTAATTGCTTGCCAGGTTTTGAAAAGAGTGTCCCCCCCCCCCCCACCAATTACAAAAGGGACATTCACTGTCTTGACTTTTTGAGACCTTAATTGTTGTGCTGGGCATGACAGAAAAAGCATAGCTCCCAATTAGCCACTTTTTCCATGTAATTATTCCCTCTCTATTTTCAGGAATGCAGAAGGGAACACATACAAAAGGAATGTGTTTTGCTAGGAGAGGAAGCAGAGTTAGAAAGAAACACAGGATTCTGCATTCCTCTTTTGATCAAGATGTGTTCAGCGAATCTTTTATTTATCTTAAATTCCTCCAGAACAACCTTTGCTGTGGATAATAGAGGATTGCAGTGCAGTCAGAGCTGTTGCATGGTGATATGTTGAATAATAAACTTTAAAAATGGACAGAAACTTAAATACCTAGATAACCTCATGGCACTTTTTGGGTACTTTCTGCACTTGACAGCTCACTTTTTTTACCTAAGTGTTCATGTCACTCATTTGCTTCAGAGAAGACTGCTGTGTCTCGAGCAGAATAGACTCATCCGAGTGACCAAAACTGATTTCAGTCAAATACTAACCATCAAGCTATTTTCTTATTCTCTTCTAAAAACCCAAGGAAATATCACATCCAAGGCATTCTGCTGGCCTCATTGTTGCAGCTCCTCTTCCTTGTGGATGGGCCACAAGGTGTTCAAAAACATTATAGTACTTCCAGGGACTTCCAAGTGCAGAGTTAAACGTGGTGTTACTGCAATATCAAATTGTTGCTCTAAAAAGACCAGAAGTGGTGTATCCTAAACAAATGAAATTCTTGGGGATTTCAGATACTTGGGTTATATTATTTGTTTGTTAATTTGTTATTTGGTGTTAGTGTGTTTTAAGACAAATCAAAAAAAGGAAGCATAGTAGAGCAGGAAAACCGAAATAAAATATTTGATTAAAGGCAGGGAAAGCTGGGGTTATTCAGCTTGGAGAAGACTCCAAGAAGACCTTTTTGCAGCCTTTCCATATATAAAGGGGGCTTATAAGAAAGACAGAAATATTTTTTAACAGGTCCTGTAGTGACAGGGGTAATGCTTTTTAAATTAAAGAGGGTAGATTTAGAGTGGACATAAGGAAGAAATTCTTGACTGTGTGGGTGGTGAGAGACTGGAACAGGTTGCCCAGAGAAGTTGTAGATGCCCCATCCCTGGAAGTGCTCCAGGTCAGGCTGGATGGGGCTCTGAACAGCCTGGTCTAGTGAAAGAGGGGAGCTGGAACTAGATGACATTAAGGTCCTTTCCAACCCAAACCACTCTGTGGTTCTACATTACTAAATCATACACTGTAAAGATGTTCAGGAACAACAACCAAAATCCACAGTGATCCCTCTTTCAGCTCCCTGGTGGCAATGAAGATGCACCTCCAGGGGGGCACTATGCACACTTCACCTGCTGTTGCTGTCATTTTTCAAACACCAGCTAGAGGGGTCCTCAGGTGTTGGGGGAGTTCCTGCTCTCATTGATCACAAGGAATAGAAACTCCAAACTCACCTCTCCCTAGAAATCCCTTACATCTTGTTTAAGTGGATTGCTGTAAGTTGTGACATGTGAACCACTCAGGACCCCATAACTGTCAGACTAGGTTAACATTTTGCCTGCCTTTCAAATACAATTGATTCCTTTTAGGCATAAGCCTTGGAGGTGGAACTATCACTGCCGAGTTAGACTTATACGGAATAAATACAGGGAAGCAGTACAGTCAATTCTTTTATTGCTGCTGTAGTTGTAAAAGGGGAGAAGTCTTTATGCCTTTACACAAAAAGAGTGGTTTAAAAAGCACTGAGTGGGTTGTGCTGAACATTCATTTAACCTTTTTAACAGTGACACCATCTGGGAGATGTATACATTTGGCAGTCACTCTCCAGATAGACCAAGGGAGAGGTGATACCCACAGTGGCCACTGAAGGGTGGAATTGTGCATGCTGATAACAACCATGACCTTAATTAAATGCTCAGACTTTCAGCTGGATTACCCTGATTTGAAGAAAGCCAGAGTGCAGCACACAAGAAACTCCCATAGTAGCCAAATTTGTCAAACAAAGTCTGGCAATTTGTAGTAGGAGGACTGGGGAAAATTCCAGCCCAGGGTCATGGTAGGCTCCATTTGGGCAAGGCTACTGCAAGCTGGAGATGATGGATAGCACAGAAACTTGATGAACAAAGTATAAACACTGTGGGCCATCCTTTCCAAATACTGCCTGCTGGAGAATTTGTGGAGTCCCACCGGTCCTTGCCTAGGAGTGAGGCTCACAAGGATGTCTGGGCAGGAAGGATGCAGTACAAGTGCAGCATGCTGATTAGGATATATATATATATATATATATATATACACATACATATATATATACAGAGCCAGTTAGCTCTGTAAACCCTGTGCAGTGCCCCAGCGCCAGCTCCTCAGCCAGGAAACAAAGTGTTAGAAAGTCCTTGTGGGGATGTCCCTCATAAGCACCTGAACTACTTTGGAGATGTGGTTTGGCAAGATAGGGTATGTGTATTAAATCCTCTGGAAAAATTCATATTTTCATGGAAAGATTCCTGCAAGGAGGCTGCTCTGTCTTCTGATGGGCTGTGTGGAAAGGGATTAAAATGCAAACTCTGTAACTAATACGTATAACAGAATATGGTGTTCTAAGTAAAAATATATATAGAGTGGGGCTTTTTTTAACTTAAAATTGTGAGGGTTCATTGAAACTGAACTTCCTAAAGCCACCAAGATAAGAAATGCATCTTCGCAGATCTGCACGCATGCCTTTTCCAAACCTTGCTGTTCTCCTAACCCGTTTGTTCTGTGCTCAGTTCAGCTTTGCACTGTTGCTGGGTGTGGGTGAGCTTGCATGGCTGGACTGGGCTGCTGCCCTCAGCCAGCACCCAGGAGTGTGCAGCCAGCTGTGCTTCAGCAGAAGCTGGGTGCTGGGAGCCACTCAGGGTCTGCTCTGTGGCTCAGCAGCCATCCTGCCAGAGAGATGCAAGCAAAAATAAACAGCAACTGGGACACATTTCACTTGAGACTTTTTTAACTGGTTGCTTTTTGTTTAAAGCGTCATGTGAGCAAATCTTGCTGGCACACTTTAGAGCTGGAGAGGCTGGCACTGGTTTAGTCAGGGTTTTAAGGTTTGGCTATGCCCTGGCTATCGTAGCAGCTCGTCACCTCACTGAACACAAAGTCTTATTCACTCTGCAAGATTTGTGGGATTTAGTAGGATTTAATCCCTGTAATGGATGAGAGCACTTTTGACTGAGGCAGTTCCTCTAGGCTAGAGCTGAAATGACTGCAAGTCCTGGAGCTGCCATGAAGCCATGTCTCTGAGTGATGCCTCAAAACCCACTCTCACATTCCCCCTGCCCAATGCCACGCTGTGGGCTGTGCAGGCACTGGGGGAAGCCTGGCACAACTCCAGGCTGCTTCAGGCAGCTCCCTCACTGCTGCTGCCAGATCTCCTGTCAGCATCTGCAAGTAGGAATTTTTTCCGCAGTAGGCAATCCCAGTAGAACAGGTGATGTAGAGGAGTGAGAAGAAAGGAAAGGTAACAAATCTGTCCAGCAGAAACAAAGCTGACATTTTTGAATTAATACCAGAAAGTCTGGCCAATGCTTTAAGTCTGGCTTTTGGAGTTTGAATCTTACAGGCAGCGAGTCATCTGGAACAATTCTGAATTTTTTCTTTATAACTTTTTTCCTTAATATTCCTTGAAATGCAGCTGAAGCTGAACAACCGGACCATTCAGTCCCACCACATGGAGAAAGTGTGCTGGGTCCCTGCAGGCAGCGCTGCCTCCTGGCCAGAAAGACCCCGTGAGCAGCACCCGGTGTGTGCTGGGCCCTGCTGCCCCCTGGTACCCCTGCCCTGCAGGTGGAACCAACACAGGCTGCCAGGCCAAGCACAGCGTGAGCAAGAAAAGGCCACAATTCTCTCCAGCTCCCCAGAAGTCAGGTGAAGATGTGAAGAGGCACAGTTAGAGATATGTTTGAAATCCAACAGCATAGACTGAGCCAACCTGAAATGTAAATTCCAAAAAAAAACCCCAAACCAACCCCCAAAAAGCATGTGCATCAGTTCAGTAATAGCAGCAGTACAAAAAAGGCAGTTTGCCCTTAGGATGTCTGCTTCTGCTTTCTTTGTCTGCCTTGAGTATTTGTCCTTTGAAATTTGTGCACACCTGGACATAGCAGGATGCCAATATTAAATACCCAAATTATCAAGTACCATTAGAAGCCTTTTGTAAAGCTATCATTTTGTCAGTTGCTCAAATTAAGATTTCTTCACTAAAGTTATAGTGATTTTAACATTTTTTGTTGTTTTACTCATTTTCATCACCTTACAGCTGCTGCTCACTAGTGCAGTGTTTGGCATCTTGTTCTGGCTAACTACAAACTTTCCAAATATCATTGAAAAGGCAGTTTCTGTCTGACCTACTCTAGTGGATTGGTATTTTGAATTTTTTTTTTTGCTATTTTAAAATCATTTTCATCTCTGGCAGATCTTTTTTTCTTCATATGTATGTCCTGTCCAGTGACAGAATGTGATAAATTCTGTGGTTTATTTTTAAATGGCAAATTGCTTCCAACTTCCAACTGGACTTTTTCTGGAAAATTTATGTCTTCTTTTAACATTATCAGTTGTCACAGACTTTTAACTTAAAACTCTGACATCAAGAACTGTCTCTTACACAGGAAACTTTGTGCTCAGACTGGCAAAGCCATGGAGATTTTGTGTAGACAATTGATGTTATTTAAGAAACAGAGTTGTGGTACAGTGTGCACTTTGAGGACTATTTTTTCCTTTCGTAACCTTTCTGATTATATTCTTCTCATGATAATGATATTTCCAAAAATCCGTGGTGAAACTCTGAAAACAAAACAGCAGCATTAAGTGTCTTTAGGACAAGTAGCAAAAAATTTTCTCTGTATAAAAGAATACACTTGCTATTTTTAAGGAACCACTTTCTAAGAAATTGACAGGAGCAGAAAATGTTCAGCCAAAATATCTGAGGAATTTTAAGTAAGAATTTTCTGGGCTTTTTACTGTATTGTGTGATAAACCACTTAATCTTTGCTACAGAAAGAACAAAAAGCATGCAAATGTGACATTCATGTTGTACACAGCTCCTGAGGCATCCCTGGACATACAGAGCAGCTACACATTTAATCTCAGCCTAATATTAATCTCCTCCTTTCAGCACTTTTAAGAAAAATATCAAAAAATGTTTCCTTCATGAACAGCTCCCTCCAGGTTTTCATCAACAAAATGTTTTCTCCTCTGCCTCAGGCTGCCCCTTTTCCATCCTTTTTTAATCTGAATAGGGTTCTTTTCAGACAGCACTGGCTGTGGGCAGAGGTTGAGCACCTTTCCTGCCCACATCTCTTTCTGGCCTCAGTGGGGGGAAAAGCCCAGCTCCAATGCTCCCAACTTTATGTCATTTATTTTTTTTTTATTTTTCTCCCAAATAATAAGATTGCCAGAAATACACTATAGCCAGGGCCAGTAACCGTTGGATATTTACTCTTCTTCAGTGCAGACGGAAAGCACGTTTTCTGCTTCCAAGCCACATCAAATTACAAATCACAGAGCCCTTGACTGTTGCAACAAGCAGCACTCAAGCCTTCTACAGCGTGATCCCAACACAACACAGGACCATCACCCTTGAGCAGGGAACATGGCCAGGGCTGCACTATCACCTGCTGGGGCAGAAGCTGTAAGAAGAATATTCTGAGCACCTGAGGCACCACAAGCTGGGCACAGCAACATGGCTGGCTGGCAGTGCTGGGGACAGGAGGACCTGGTACAAGGAGGACAAGTACAGGGAGTGAAACACACAGCCTTGCATGTTCTCCCCTCCTTGGCCAAGGCACAAGAAGTTGTTCTTCTGAAGTATTTTGAAGAGCTGTGGGGCTAAAAGCAGACAGAGGGAGACCAGTCCAACAGTGCCACTGTTTTATGAGGGTGTCCTAGAAAAGCCATCGTCCCAACCCAGCACCGATGAGACCGCAGGAGGCCACACAGAGCAATATTCAAAAAACTAAAACAGCGTCTTTATTTTATACATAACAATCAGTATAAAAAGTTTATTACATAAGAGCTGTTCTGTTTACAATATATTATATTGCTTCAAGCTGATGCAGAAACTTCTTACATTATAGCTCTACTTTGTTTACAATATATTATGTCGGTTAAATGGTACCACTGCAGTTTCTTTTTAATACACAAAACTGTAAAGCCAAAAATAACATTGAATTGAGTTATTCAGTTTTTAAATTAGGCAACTTTTTTATTTATGTGTTTGTTTTTCTTAGGGAAAAGTCTAAATACACAATTTGTAAAAATTTGCAAAATGCATCTTTCTTTTGTCTTAGGCAAATTGCATCTGTACTCATTGAAATAATTCAGGGTTAGCATCTACAGGATTTTCTCCTTGACTATTGTTACTTAATTTTTGGATAATATTTGCTATATAAGCAATAAAAGGGAAGTTTAGCTGTAACTGAAGTGTGGTACAAAACACCATCCAAAGCACTGAGAGAAGAAGCCTATATAATCATGCTACAGAAGTATTTATAAAACTTAAAAGGAATAGTAAGTGTCAGCTCAGTGGTTTATAATGAAGCTAATAAAATTCCAGCCGGTAATCTTAACTGTAATGAACAGCATTTTAACATTCAATCCATGAGAGGTTAATGAAGGTTGTGAACTTTGTGTAACACGAACCATTTCAGATGTTGGAGCTCACCAGATATAATTGGATTCGGGTGGGACATGCTTCTCCTCAGCCCTTTTTGGCGAAGGCGTGTGCTGCCTGTGCTTGCTGCCTGCTGGCCTCAGGGCGCTCAGACTGCTGGCTCCATACCCTGGAAAATTATCTAGTTCAAGAAAAAAGAATCCACAGAAGTGGGCTCATGATCCACAGCTAATATTTCAAGTGGAAACTGTCTTACCCATTTGAACAAAGGATTTTCCTTTGCCTTACAAAAGTGCTCACATGCCTGTTACCCCTCAGGATGAACGGAGTCCTGCTGGACAGACAGATGCTTGGCCTGACCAGGGAGCCCAGGAATTCCAGCACAGCCAGGCTGTCACTCAGCCTGAGGTTCACATCTGCAACCCCCATGCCAGGTGGGTTACAGTCATAATGATCTGCCAGCTCTAGAGTGGGGCATTAGTGACCCCCTGGGGAGAATCTGCACCAGCTACCTGAGCTGGGCTTTGGTTTATAGCTGAGTGCAAAGAAAAAGAACACCAGTGACCATAAACACCCGGGGGGGAAAGAAAAGCCATCTGAAAAAGGCTTAGTAGAGCTGCTTTGTTGTGGGAAATGAAAGTGAACAATAAAAATGGAATTCAAAGTATTATGTTGTAATTCTTTATAGATTCATTTACTCATCTCATTACTTAAAGCTCATGGAAATTACTTTGAAAAACGAAGTCCTCTGTTCAATTTTTTAGCCACTTCTTTTTTTACGAAAACAGCTTCACCAAAGAGCCATTCATTTGATGGAATATGAAGCAATTCTCTCAAGTTAACTATAAATCTCCTCTCAAGACCCAGTGATGTTTGGTTTCAGTTGAAAAGAGGGAACTGCAGTGCATGCACATTAATGGACACTTAAAATGGGGGTGAATTTTGCCAAATGTCCATTTCACAGGTTCTTTGCTGAATACAAAGAGAGTTTTGCAGCACTAAATTCAGCAGGACTGTATCCAAGTAATGAAGGATGCAAAACCTTGGAGTTTACAATAATGTGAGACTATTGGCTTCTTATCACAAGGCAGGTGTGAGCTTTGGTTCTGTTGTACAGGTAATTACTTCTTTGGTGATGGTTACCTAAAGTATGTATTTGTTTTCATTTGCTATCTGAGTTCTTTATAGGAAGAGTATGACAGGAAGAAAAAGTTCATACCAAAGTTACGAACTGTAGTTCGTGGTGGTTCATTTCTTTATATCTTTTTTCTAACCATAACTTGTATTAATGGTATTTCTCCTTCAGAGAGTAGCATGAATACTTAAACACAAATTCACTAGGTAACAACAGAAAAGCAGACTCCCAGTTTTCACAGCAAATCTAATTTTCACAGCAAAATCCATCTTAGTTGGATAATACTCAGCTTTCAATGAAAATGCTGTATTTATTCTAATACATTTTGATGTGACAAAAATCATATGCATCAACAGGTTTTAATAAAAGTGAACATTCAGTTGATGCTGCAACACAAGGTTCACATTCCTTATGGCTGATTGGTTTTGTAGCTGCAAACTTTTTTATTATTGACACATAAAACACAACCTTTGAATTGGTAGCCAACAGTGATATACATTAGTATCTTTTGGGAGTATATAAAGATCACATATTGAAGATCTGCTCTTACAGTATTGTTGCACATGAAACATAAAATTAAATCTGAAGTTCTTACTGGATATATCCTATTGTATTTCAAATAATTATACAGTACCATTTTAAGCCCAGTGAAATGATCAGTTACTACAATAGATGGTAAATGGACCAAAAAGCACAACAGAAATTTATTTCAAGAACTTTAACTTTGCTTTGGGGCAATGTATTTTGTATACTGTGGAACATGGGTGGGAAGAGGAGAATTAAAATGTGAAGTTGCTAAGAACAGATCTTGCATAATTCTTCAAGTTTTCCCCAAAATTTCTAAAGGACATTATATTTTTTCTAAGTTTCAAGCAGTTTAAAAACCTGATAGAGTTTTATTTTTAAAAATACCTATCCAGCATTCCGAAGCTAGCTGACATTACTGAGGAGTATTGAAAAAATTAGATCCCTTCCACACTACGGTGGGAAGACATGCAAGTCCTCCTCTGATTGATATCAGATTCTGGAATTTCTAATACAAAAATGGTAGTGATAAAACACTTTCAAATCATTATGATTTTTTTTTAAGTAGGTAAAATTATGGAGTATTGAAAGCCTTTGTTTTATTGCTTGGATTAAAGACTAGAGAAAACGGAGTGTGGTATGATTAATGATGCTGGAAAGGCTCTTGAAGCAGTCATTTCTGTATAGCACTGGGTGTGTAACACCTCAGATCTGACTCTCAGGGCTTGTTTCTCACTTACTTTTATTGCAGTGTCTCCCGTGCCAGCCTTCCTTGCACTGGCATTTGTTGGGCTCCACACAGGTGCCGTACAGGCCACAGCTGGGTTCGCAGACAGCTGCAAAAAGTGAACACACACACCTGGTCTCTTGACATTTCATCCAGAGACACATTTGCTCTCCCTGCTATTTCACATGATGAGCTGGTCTTGGCACAGGCTGTGGCTGTCAAAGTAAACCTATACCTTTGCACTGAGTGCAGTCAGAGCCCTGAAACAGTCCACACCCATTCTTTACTGGCAAGGTCTGGCTCAGCCCCTGGCAAGAGAATCGGGTTGTACAGCAGAGCTGAGCATCCGTCAGAACCAGCCAGAGAAGGAGAGTAGTCCCCAGCACCCCACTCAGAGTGGATATTTACATGGCAAAGTATTGACATTTTATTAAGCATTTCTCTACTACTAAACTGCCATTGCTGAGCTGACACACTGCTTTTATAGAAACTCAAGAGTACAGAAGAGAGGAGGACTGTGAGGACACTTCTGTTAAAAAATGTTTCTGGTTTCATAATTTCTCTAAGTCTGGTGCATGATGTACATCCAGAAAGTAAAATAACTTGAATTTGACAACAAACAATTAGCAGTGACATTAGGTAAAAAAGATACTGCACAGTGAGCATGATGTTCCCACAGGGACTGAGGGAGCGGCTTTGGTACTCACGCTTTGAACACAGGTCTCCCTGGTAGCCTTTGGAGCACTTGCATTTGTTCTTACCAGTACATTTGCCTCCATTTCGACAGGGTTGATGGCATTTACCTAGAAATTGAAAACATGGAAACAATGGTCTTAGTCCCTGTGCCTACTGGAGACAACTGTCAGACAAGCTTGCCTGTACCTGAAAACTCACCAGATGTTAGAGTGTGCACTATGGATCCACCAGGAAAGACTCTGCTGCAAGTCTGTGCTTCCAAGTGTTCTTCTCCTTTGAGAATATGACAATAATTTGGCATGGCCAAAGCCTGTGTGACCTTGCAGTTTTTGCCCAGGTCTTTTCCACTCTGTCTCTGCATCACCCTCATGACTGGTCAGTACTGACTCCTGCTCTCCTCACCCTTTACAAGGGAGGCAAGCAGACCATGCTGTTCCAAAGAGTGGGATCCAAACTTGAGGGGCCCCAGCAGAAGAAAATCTAGTGACATCTCAGAGCAGTAAGAAACTCAGAAAATGACAGTATGGCTGCTACTTGCAGACAGTAAACAGATTGGCTGGGCCCCTCAGCTTGCAGCACAGGCTGGGAACACCATGGTGCTGTGAATGGTGCAGTGAGGGATGTTCCACATGGCAGCTCAGAAACTAAAAGCATGTTAAAAATACATGCCCTTCTTTCCTGTTTGCACAGAACAGAGCAACTTTGCTAACAGTAATCGGAACTGGCAGACATTTTTCCAGGCTCTTGGTCTGGAAATTGCTTTCCTTCATAAACAGCCTTTGCCAAAGGCATAGGCTGGGTCAGGTGGTGTTGTTGTTGTAGGAAGTCTTGTTTGGCCCTGATTGCTTGGGACTGAGGAGGCCCCCACTGGTGGAGAGCCACACTCAATTTCTTTCATGCTGGGCATGACACAACAGGGACCTTCCACAAACTTAATGTCCAATGTCCCACCATCAGACTGCCTTGTTAGAATTTGTCTGCATTTCTGAACTAATTAAATCTTCACTCCTCTCTAGGAAGGGAAGCACAGTGCCCATGAACTCAGCCACTCCCAGGCTGAGGGAGGCTCACTGTCGCTTCCTGGGCACTCTTGAGCCATCAGGAACTGCATCCTCACTTTTCTGCTATCTTGGTGCCCATATGTACCAATGCAGATTTTCTCATTGTGATCCAAAATAATTTTTTATCTTTTCTAATGCCACTAGATTTCCTAGATTCTTCAGAAAAGAGAAAACAACGGTACCCTTCATAGATTTAACACTAATATTTACCTGTATCTGTGAGCAAATAAAAACTGGAACGTGGGGCAGCAAACTGTTTCCTTTCCTTTTCTCTTTTTCCCTTCTCCTTTCCCTTTCCCCTATTTTGTTGGCTGTTTCCTGCAAACCCACGACAGTTGGGTTGGTGGTTTTTTTGGGTTTTTTTTGTTTGTTTGTCTGTTTGTTTGTTTGTTTTTGTTTGTTTGGGTTTTTTTTAGAAAGGTATTAACTGAGAACTGCACATCATAATTTAAGCATCAATACTAGTTTGCTGTGCTGAAAACCTCATTTCATGATCACAGACTCTCCTCTTGGGAGCTCAACATCACAGGCAGCACCTGCTTAGCCCTCAACCCCTGCAGACCTTTGTGATACACATGTGTATTGTCAATATAAAGGAAACACTCATTCCTATTCTACAAAATTATTTTAAAAACCCTGAAAGAAGTTTCATAAGCAGCTGATGGAACAAACTGTGCTGAGGAGAGTTTCTGTAAAAGCACAATTCCTCTGCAGGAGCCTTTGGGGAGGGAAACTTTAGGCATTCTAATTTACAAACATTTGCATCCCAAGTAATTAACAATTGGAAAGAACAGTGCTAAAGAAATCAATGAACTTTCCTAGCTCTTTAAGCAAATCTGAAGGATATGGGTCAAGAGACGTAACATCAACTTCCACCAAGTTGCAACAGGCAAGCATTTGGCTCAGCACATCTCAATTAACTTTGGACTAAGATATTGTCACAGAATGAAGGAAAGAGTAATAACTCTCTGTTATTGACTAAGAAATGGAAAAAAACCCAACAAAAACAGCTGGTGACAAGTAGGAGAGGAATCCAAAGCAAAATAAAACTCTGGATTCAAAGCGAAACACTAATTAGGAAAAAACCTGGAAGACTTTGAATGCTTGTTAGTTTTGTAGACTGGGTTCAGTACACTTCCCAGGAGTCTTACAGAGGGATTCAATTATTACACAAGCACTGAAAACCTATACCCAATTCTAAAAAAAAAAACCAACAAAACAACAAAACCTTGCAATTTTGAGAAGATGGCTTTCTGCCTGTTGAAAGGTTTTTCCCCCTCATTATTTTAAGAATCCCATGATTGAATGTAGCTGGCCCTGGATCTAAGAAAATGTTTTCTGCTCTGGTATTTCTAAGCCTTGTCTAGATTTCTTGCAATCTTCCACTGCTGTGTTGGTGCAGTGCCCAGGGGTGATGACAGCTGTCAATCACAGTCTAACAGTTGCAGTCCTGGCTTTACAAGAGCCATCACTTTCCTTGCTCTCATTGACATTGTCCCAGTTTACCACAATCTGAATTTGTTCTTTTTTCTTTTGTACAGAAGCTAGTTTACTGCCTGTGTTTTAATTAATTTAATTTGAGTTTCACAGGTAAACCTTTCCAGGAAATCAAAACAGTTGCACTTATCCCAAGCAGCAGTAGACAAATATGAGCTTCAGTTCCTCAGATAGATCAATTAAATGGACTGCCCTTAATTATACACGCTGCAATAAGAGTTCTAAGAATTCTCCTCAAAAAAACCACCACCAAATATAAAATACATGCTTCTCTCTAAATCAAACTTTAATTTTCATCTAAAAATGTCAACAATGTTGACATTTTGGGGACTGAAGAAAGAAATGGGGCTCTGCCAAATAGTCAAATTTGAACTTGATGTAAGCAAAGGTAAATCCGGTGAAAACCCACACTATTGTTCTTGTGGTATATTATCTGAATTTATATCAATGGGCAATCTTCATTTACTTAAAAACAATAAAGCTTTGCTGCTTCTTTTTTCCCTGAATTTTTAATGCTGTAAAAAGGAGTTGCAAAATGCCTTGTAATGCATATAGACATGGTGAAACATTTACATACACCTACTGTTAATCTACACATAAAGACTGAGCAAAATGTAGGTCTTACTGTACCTGTGTACTTTCTTTGCATAGTAATTCACTTGTTGTAGTGTATTGGCTGATAGCAAGTTAAGAGTTTATTTCCATGTGTTTCCAAAGTAATTAAAATTTCCTAATTGTGAGGAGAGCTTGTTTCTACTGATTTGTATTAAAAAATCAGCATTTACATATCCTAGGCAAAATACTGCTCTCCATGCTCCTGTGAAGGTGCTGGAGAATATTGGTGGGATTATTTACTGCAGGAAAAGCTTTCCTGCGCAGTGTCCTGTTAGAAGTTGTAAGTCCAGGAAGAATGAGGTCTGGTTGTACATCTTCAAGTTACCTTGTGAATGTAACTTTGCATGTTACATGAAAGCTCTCAGCTCTTACAGTTTAGTTCTCCTTTTGCCCCAAATCTTTTAATTCTCAAATTATAGTAGTCCTTTCAGAGGTGACATCTCAAATTTAATCTGCTGTGCCCAGGTGTGATTTGCCATAATGTTTGAAAATAGATGCACCCCACAGGTTTGGCATGGCAGCACGTCTGCCACAGGGCGTTGCTTGCATACTTATGGCTTGAGGATTATTACCAAGCCTGGTTACTACTGAAAACAGAACAGGGCAGGGGTGATATGGTCCAGCAATGAATTAAACTTCTGAGTAGGAAACTCATTTGGAGGCATGTGGCATCTGACTCAGAGGGTCCCAAACTGCTGTGTGAGACCCTTGCTCTGTGCCCAGCAGAAGCAGCTCACATGTTACCATTCAGGCATTGACAGAAGAAGAAGCTGTAAATGAAAGCAAGCACACAGAGATGCTACTCACTAATTTCACATTGGTCTCCCTCATAGCCTGAAGGACAAATGCATTTTCCCAGATAGAAACATGTCCCTCCATTGAAACAGGTTGTTGTACAGTTTGCTGAAACAAATAAAAAGAATTAACTAATTAATTAATATGAACTAGAACTAACTTGGACTTAATGTTCTCTGCTGTTCATCATAAATAAACATTGAGTAGGTTGTAAAAGCAGGATTAACCTCTTTTCATCTGGTTTACAAAGTAAGACTGAAATGCAGTTATTCCTACATAATGCTTTACATGAGCACACACAAAAAGCAATATAGAATGAGACAAGTGAACAATACAGCAGTGAGCTCTCTGAGGACAGTCTGTGCTACATCTTTATCAACCCTCACACATAAAGCTCATTGAAGGATTAAGGCACTATTGCTATTGAAACTGCCAGTGTCTGATAAAAGGAGCACAGCCTAAGACTGGAAACTACTTCTACAAGAGGATAGTTCACTACAGTTCTTAAGTAATCCTTTGACTGAAAAGAAACCTCTGAGAGTTTTTCTGTGTGGTGACATAGATGCAAATGCTCTGACTTTCAACTGCCAAATAACTTACATTGTGTTAGATGTGACTTTTCACCAAACAGCGGGGATTCACATTAATCCTTCAAGACATCAGGAGCATTTAATTAAAATGCACATTTGAAGTATTTTCTAAATGTGGTGAAAGTCTGTTGACTAGATAGAAGATGTGAGGGCATCGACACCAACAGTTTGTGTAAAGTAATAGGAAAGTTCCCACTATTTTGCTGAAAAGGCCTCTAGGACTTTTTGCATTCAGTCTTTACTTCATGTAGACCTGCAATGACAAATGGAGCACGACTCTGCCATGAGCAGGTCAGTTACACTTCTGCAGGAAAGTACTTGGTTCTTTCTACATGGTAGCTTAGACTGCTCCCAATTACTGTTCTGAACAATTGATTCCTGGTTTTTACCCTTCAAGAGTCCCAATAAAGCTACAAAAAATGAATAGCTTGCATATTTTTTTCATGTGTCCAGATGCAGCACAATAATGTACTAAATAATTAGTAAAATTAATTTTACTACAGGAAACTAGAGCTCAAATAGAGATATTATTTTTTGTATTTTTTTTTCTCACCCCAGAAATATAAGTTATTTTTGTGGTAAGATCCACAGTTTTCAGTGGATCAACTGAAGTGATTACCCCAACAACCCTTCACAGAGCTGGGGTGTATGGATACCTGCAATTTCCTATATTCTTCCAGCAGCTGCTGGGCTGTGCTACAGTGTCTATTTTAAGAACCACAATATTTTTAAAATTTATTTACTTATTGCTTGCCTGACTTTCCAAAATGCCCTCCTAGAGGGAACCGGGCACAGCTGAGCGAGGAGCGGCTGCTGCGCGCAGAGCCCGGGGCTCTGGTGGGCGTTTACCTTTGTCGCAGTTGATGCCGTAGAACCCCGGGGGGCAGATGCAGAGGCCGGGTGTGATGCAGAGCCCGCCGTTCATGCAGCGAGGAACACACAGTGCTGAGGAGTGGGGAGAGCAGAAAAAGCATTGCTGGTGGCAATGTCCAAATGTCAATACCTTCCTGGTATTTAAATACATGCGCATTGACTCCTTAAGCTACTTTTCCTTCTGCTTATTGTTCTAAGTCACCTTTGCAAAGTGCCTCTGCTAAGGGGTTAAATCTATTATATCTTTGGTTTGTATCTGGCAATTTCTGTATAGTGCTACTAAAAATTGTAGGCTAATTGAAGATCAAATCTAACTCCATATGCAAGCAGAAATTGCCTCTTGTATAGTTTAATACCAGACAGGGGAGAGCAAAGTACCCACATACACCTACACACTCTGGATTTTTAAAATCCCCCCAGAATACAGCTGTATTCTGGTTCCTCAGCCGTGCAGGCAGGACTATCTCAGAGGGGTCAGTAACTCAGTGGGGTTCCCAGGCAGGCTTTACAATGAACCTTCTCTACTCCTGCAGACCTGAGCATAAGCATGGCTACCTAATTTTGGCTAGGAAAGCCTGCAGCCAAATTGTCCTGCATGCTCCCAGTGAATCTTCTCTGGAGCCCCTGTGCTCTTCCAAGACCTCTCTGCCTTGTGGCCACCTCAAAAGACTCTTCAGGGAGGCATGTTAGGGGGCAATGCTTCACTTTGTGGCTGCCCACAATTGGTACACACAGTGAGGTTGGGTCCATGCTGGTGAGTTAAACAGCACCCAGGCATGGGGCCAAATGGCCTTGTGCAATCATCTTGTGAAATTGTTGGTGGCTTGGCTTTGTCCCAGCTGACCAGCAAATCCTCCTGGCCATGGTCCTGGGATGAGTAGTGACCACAGGCTCCTCGCAGGAGTGAGTTTGTAATGGGTTTGTAGGAAGGTAAGAGTTTATTAAACATATGAATGTAAGCTGTGCCAGTTGCTCTCCAGGCCAGAGAACAGTCCTTGATCCTTTGTATTTAATATTTTTGAGTATCTGGGAGTGAATGATTGTATTGGAGTAGGATGCCCATGGGGGTGGGTGTCTCCAGTCGCCCTGGGGAGGGACTGCCACTGGGAAAAGGAAGGGAGGGATAGGAAGATCTAGTTTCCTTGCCAAGTCACATCAGTTTCATGGTTCTTCACTCCTGGAAATGTTGGTTTGGGCTATTATCCACTCATGGAAGAGAATCTTCCCTTCATCTTCCCATTTTTGTTTTCAGCCTGCTTACAAATCTGATCTTATCTGCAAATAAACAAATGCTGAGCAACTAAAGCACTGTGCTTTTTTTCACAGCTAGTCCTCATCAGCAGAAGAATTTTATTTAATCTTCTTGCCAGATGGATTCCCTGTGATTAGGGATCACTTTTAACTGTTGCATCAGGTTTTGTTAAAAGCAATTTGTGAAACAGAAAATATTTTTCATATGAAGCAATTTGTATTTCCACTATGGAAATAAAACCATGGATGATAATAACAATTCTCTTATGTCTTTGATCTCAAAATATACAAAATCTTCAGAATAGGCCATTCTTAATTTTAGGAGATCCTACAGTGCCAGAGATACAGTTTTCCTGAGATTGTGGTAAAGAAGACAGTTGAGATTTTTTTATTAAATTACCTTTCTCACAATGAGGCCCGTAAAATCCATCAGGACATTCACAGACATGTCTTTTGTTGCAAACCCCTCCATTTCTGCATCCTCCTGGACATTCCGCTTCATAAAATATAACAACAATTCTTAATTAAAATGTTATATACTTCAGCTGCCAGCCAGATCTCAGTGGGATTAATAAATTTCTTTGACACAAGAGTTAAAATTTTTGCTGGCAGACAAACACTGAAAAAATGGAAATTCAGTTAAGATTTCTTCAAGATAAATTAGTTTTTCTTTTAGTAGTCTACAAATAGATGTTCCATCACATGTTCACATAGGTGATGCACTTGTTGGTGGACTCTGTATTTTCATCTCCCTGCTGCTCTATAAGTGCATGAGCAATGTGGATGCTCTGCTCTGCTCAATCCAGTACTTTATTTTCTGTGTGGAAATGAGCAGACAGCTTAGTGCAGAACTTGCATGGCTGGTTAGACCTACCCTTAGTGTGCAGGACCAGTTTCGATTTCTGCAGCCTGAAGTAGACATCACTGCAACTTGCATTGCATTAATTACCACATCTGTTACTACTGAGGTGACAATGATGAAATCTGTGTTCACATGAAAGAGTGAGCATCAAGGCTAAATGGGAGAAGGCCAGAAAGGAAGATGAAAGCACTCCTGCACAACAGTTCTGCATCATCGTCAGCTCTCATTCATATCTCAATTATTGATCAAATACATAAAAGCATTTGGCAACACCGGCAGGATTATACAAGGATGAGAGATACTTCTGGGTGCCACCACTATCCTCAAAACACCAGAGTCCATCAAACAAGAAGGCAAACTAAATCAAAGCCCTGTGGAACACCATCAAAAAGGGCTGCTGGGTAGAAAAACAATTACACAAAAATGCCTTCCCGGATCCCTCATGGAGAATTAGTCAGGAGAGACCGCCTATCCCCACTAGAAAAACTCAACACCAGTAGGGATCAGTAGTAGGCACAATCTCCTCATCTTGATGCTCTGTTGTGTGACATTCCAAGTGAGAAGGTTCAAAACCTCTGAGGTAAAATGATATGCCTTAAAAGTAAAGCTGTTTGCAGCCGTAGTAATTGTAGCAAAGGGTTTTTGGTCTTACTGTGTTCTAACACTGTATTCTAGGAATTTTTCTGGAAATGCTTCTCTCTTTGTACTCAAATGCAGAGCTGCTATTCATTACCAAAAAAAAATGCATGCTTAAATGCATTCCATTTCAAGCAGAAAAATAGGAAAACATGTATTTTTTCTTTGTGACCACCTCTTAGCCACAACAAATCCTCTCTTATCCACTGCTCCCTTGCTCCACTCACTTTCTCTGCTGGGGCCTTTCTTTATGGCCAAGAATAACCAGAAACAGTGACTAGAGCCCTGACAGGAGCTCTTCACCGTGTATGGTATCTTTCAGAGGAAGGAATCTCACACCTACTCTAACACCAACCACTAAAGACATTCTTATCCTTCTCAGCATCTGTCCTAAAACACTGCTGTTTCCACCTCAGTAGACACAGGGCAGGAATGGGAGTTATTCCAGTGGGGAACATGGGCTGGAAGAGATGATGTAGAAAGCTCCTCCTTGGCATGTCTCCAAAGTTTGGGAAATCTTCCTTCTGTCTCTCAGCTGGCTCCATGAACAAAGGACTGGGACAATAATCAACCCCAGGTTTCCTGAGAGGTCATATGATGCAATACTGCTAAATCATTAGATATTAAAGCTAGTATAAAAGTGGTAAGAACAAATAATAACACAGAACTTATAACTTGGATGACTGCTATAACTAAACTGAGTTTGGAGCCCTTCCTCTTTAGGCCAGTATTTTCCAAAATATAACCGTAACTCTGCTCTCCCTATTAGAATACTCCAATGCTATTTCCAAAGCTTTTTAAGTTCAGTATCTTGGAGCTGAACTGAAAATAAAAAGATAGGAAGAGTTTCATGTTGTATTTACACCAGACACACTACTTCATACATGAGATCTGATTGTTTTTGAGTATTTAAAGCCTCCATTTTTCTTCCTCTTTCTCTGCCCACTTCTTCTCCCCCTCCTCCACTTTCCCTGGGCTAATTGGCAGCAGCAAGGCTTCAAAGGGGACAAGCAGCTTTGCTATTTGTGCCTAGTGAGGTTTCAAAGAATAAACAGCTCTTGCTCCCACTGCTCACTCTTTGAAGCCACACTACAGCCAATTATCTCAGAGAAAATAGTGCAGAGAAGAAAATGTGGGACCGTGAACAAAGATTTAATAGAGGAAGAAAAAAATCTTGTTCTTTGTACATCAGCCCTGTCATGGGTTAATTTGATACAATTGCACATGATATGGGATAATTATCTTGTTTTGGACACTGATTTTTCAATTTCTATAGCCTCAGCTTAAAGTGATAATTATAGTTGTTTGTGGTGTATCGAATTAATTCAGAAAGTCTTATTTCATAGTGCTTATTGTTCATAGATCAGTTGATTGAACAAGTGCTCTTCTTTCCAAGCAAACACTGCAAAAACTTCATGGCTTTTCTCCTACCAGCATGTCTTCTGTGTCTTTACTGCTTGATAACTGGAAGTACTGAACACCAGCTTCCACCATTTTACCTGTATCAAAAGCCAAGAGGTTGCACCTGAGCTACGGGGAAGGTAAAGCCAAGTTTTGCAGAAATTTTCTGATTTGAGATTTTTGTATTCAGTTTGGATGCGCAAGTTTGAGATTTAGGGAACTAATGACACCAAGCTGGAACTGAGGCACTGACAGCATTAATTGTCCTCAGTGTCCCCACTATAGTTCCCAGGAGGTCAGTTCCCCAGATGATGTGCCATTTCTGGAAAAGTTAACCTCAGCCTGCTTGCACAGAACTAGCTCTCCTCCAAGAACCTTGAATTGTTTGCTAGTAGGGGCTTTTCATATGATACATCTCTATCAATGTCTTTAATTAACACCTACTGATGTTAATGTGATGAGCAGTGAACAGCAGGAGGGAGAAATGTCTCCGACCCAGTGTGCTGGGGGAGTTCTGTAAGAAAAGGCTCAGTAAACATGTAGTAAATGATCAGCAAATGCACACAGAGCCAGAAAGCCTGGAATTCACCATGATTGCTTCACATTGTGTGACTGCTTTACTTCCATCCTCTCTATCTCTTATCCTAAATGAAACATAAGACATTTAGGTGACCTGGTCTAACAGCATCCCAGCATGTTTTCTTCGGTGTTACCTTGCTGACAGGTTTTAAAGAAGATGGCGTTCTGAGGGGTCTGGAGAATAATATTGCCTTCTGAATTCATTATGATCACGTTCACTTCAAATGCAGCGACCCCATCTTGTTTCCCAAGGCAAGGAAATCCAATCTGAACAACTAAAAGGATAATAATACCAATAACACTTATATTTACATGCAGATATACACATACATACAAAAGCATACATTGCAATACTAAAAAAACCCACAAGTTATAGATGTATCTAAGTTTTGGAGGAATACCACTGATGAAACAATGTAACACAGAACCTCTTTATTCAGAGGCTCTAGGATTAGAAGTAAAGCAGGACAGGAGAAGAGCTGATGTTCATTTGCTGAAATAACCCCAAGAGTCTATAGCACAGACAATGATCTTAACACAACCATACTTTTCTTGCAGATGAGGAAATTAATCATGTGGAGGTATCTAAGGATATATCAAAACATGCTGGAAGCCTACTTTAAATTTTCTGAGTTGAACTGCTCACTTCTGAGTCTAAATTTTCTGTGCTGTCACATGACTTCTGTAAAAACATATATTTAGGGGAAAAGTTACTTTAGGTAAGTTTTCCTCATTTGGATATTGCAATTATTACCTAAATGAGATATTGAGCTAACCAAAACTTACTCCATAAAGTGCTGACAAATGGTACACTTGATAAGTATGATCATGGGTGCAGTTTTTAAAAAGAAGACATAGACACATCACTCTGATAGAACTAGTTAAGCATAGTGACATTTGGACATTACCTTTCCAGGAAAAGTATTCAAACACTTTTGAAATACAAAGAGTTTAAGCAACTAATTAAGGCCAGTAAATCTGGAGTATTTCAATGATGAAGTAAGCCAAATACCTCAGAACTATGGAATTGTCTGTTGTGATTGTCACAAGGGATCTTAAATAATCTTCAGATGAAATTATTTTATCTCTTTTCTTCAAAATTGGCTCTTCTTAGCTGCTTGATAAGTCAAATCCAACTAATAGAAATTGTTTATTCTTTCTTCTAAAGCTGGTCTGAGATTTCCTAATAAAATACAGAGCTAAAAGCCCTACATTTGTGTTGTTTTAGATTGCTTGTTATAAAAATTTTGCAAGCCATAATTTGGTCATTGTTATTTGGTGCCTTGGTAAAATACAGAATAATTTATTGCTAAAACACATTCTGCCTCTGGTAAGTCCTACAAACAGAAAGGTGCCTTGCAGTTCTCATTCTAAAGTAATTACATAGTCGAAGGGCTTTTGCACCAACCTTTGCAAAGACCAAAACCATGTAACCAGGTGGCAAGAAGAAAACACAGTTTATTATTTAAAAAATACATTTAAAATGCTGTAAACTTCTTAAACTGTAGTAACCTTCTCATAGCATGAGTGCAGGAAATCATTGCTTGGATTAGGATGTGTTTTATTTGAACAAATTGCAATGGGGAGGAAGATGTGGCAGACTGCTAATGACATCACTATAGCTGTATCTAGATTTCATTGAATTGGTAGCAACCCCTGAACTCCCCTGAGATCTAGCTGTGGTTTAAATGCCTAGGGAAAAACCCAGCAATGCATCACTAGAGTCCAAGGCCACAGATCATAAACCTTTTATTCCAGCACTGCCCACTCTGGAATTTTTGGACTTAATCATGTGTCTGAACAGGCACACAGATATGCAGTAAAGGACCCTCTTGTGAGCAAAAAGCACCTGGATCCTGGCTGAACTCTGTGGTGGTTCACAGTTGAAATAAAGCCCCTAAGCTCTTCCTGAATCTTGGCATTTTTATGCCTATTTGAGTAATGCTAAGCAGCCACCAACAGCACCAGTCAAACCAAAGCACAGAGGGAAGTCCCTTGCATCAGAAAACATGGCCATGAGCTCCCGTGGCCCACCACGGTGCTGAGCAGGGCCACAGTAGGGCAAACCTCAGCTCTGGTCCCTGCTTCCCTAATTCAGGATGCAGTCTACATTTGTCCATCACTGACTAGAAACAAGGAGAGGGAATCATAGATATGGACTTCTTTCTGTTAACCACCCTCCCAAAACCAGGCCAGAAAACAGCCTCTCCTGCACATATATATCTCTGTATCCTCTGGAGCACTTGTATCCAGGGCTGCAGAGCAATGGGTCTAATAGGAACAAGGAAAGTTTAACAAATTTGAAAACTAACCTAAGGAAACCTAGTGACTTAAACCTAATTTAATTTTAGGTAGTAATTAGAATGCTCTCCTAGGATGCAGGTTTAATAGCTTTTGTCTAGGAGGTCATGCCTTTTCCCTCTGCTTAGGAAACTGAAGTACCCTAAATTCTTCAGTAGAAGCAGGCTGAGAGTAACTCCTGGATGTCTGCAAGCCCTTCAAGTTTGCAAGCAATTATTACCTTACCCACTAAGCAAATGTGCCAAGGCCAACAACAAAAAACACCCTTACTCTCCACTGGGATTGCTTACTGGACATCTCAGAATGACCAATGTCAACAGAAGCAGGCATGAAAGGTCTGGAGAGGAGTGGGAGCCCATACACAGTCCTGCAGCCCACTGCCACTCTACCAGCACAGCAGACAAGAGCAGAGATGGTGTTGCACTCAGAGGAGACACTGATTTCTGCTGCTGAGCTTGGAGAGATTTTCAGCCTATTTGGATGCTCAGCACCTATATTTTAATGTCTCAACACCAGCAGTGGGCAGGGAGCAAAGGTCTCCTGAGCCTGGCTGGTGGGCTGTGGGGGCTGCATGAAATGCACGAAGCAGCGCTGCACCAGCAGCCTGGTCAGACCAGCCTGCCACAGCACTGCCCTGCCTGGGTCACACAGGGACAGCAGAGGCCAGCTCGGGCCACTCAGGGGGCCAGATCTTTCTCAGTCAAAGGCCACTACATTGCTTCTGGGCACACACCTATAGCTGTGTTTACCTCCCTGAGTGTGGTGCTCAAGATGTTAATCACTGCCACAAAATGACTCACTTTGTTTTGAACTTGCCAACCTCAGACTGAGCCACTGGACCTTCATAGGCTTTTCCCCACAGTCAGAAATGAGCAGCCAGCTGCTTCTCACTGGGCAGGTATCCACACTCCTCCCAAATATCTTTTGCACAAGCTGAGCAGTCTTAGCTCTTTAAGCTCCCTGAAAAGCATCTCCAGTCCTCTTAACATCTTACCATGTGTTTAGGTGTAACAATATCATGTTGTGAGCACTGAATCAGCTACCAATTCTGGGACTTGGCAATGGGTTTTCAATAAGTCTAAGGAACCTAGATGATTTAAGTCTCACTTAAATCCAAGGAGAATTTGGTACCTCATCTCAGGATATACCAAATTAGAGAAAGCTAAGAGAAGGACAAGGCTGCATCCAATGAGAAGCAACTGAGTAGGCTGTGACTCTTCAAAGTCTGGCAAAGAGAAGAAAAATCAGGGGATACATAATAGATGTGTACAAAATCATGGATAGGATGAACAGGATGGATTGACTATTGTCTCTACCAGTGCAAGGACCAGTGCCCATCAGATAAAGCTGTTGCAGTCAGACTTGAAACAATAGGAGGGGGATCTTCATGCAATGGATGGCAGTGAACTTCTTGCCAAGGTAATTGGAGACAACAGAAGATGATATGGACTCAAGGACAGCCTGGAAAAGTACTAAAAAGAGAGATCTATAACTCATATGGGCTTACAAAGTAGACAGATCACTTAAGACACAGGAAATCAAGCTGAAAGTAGTAAAAGCTGAGAGGATAAATGGAAGTAACACATGTGCTTGTCCTCCTTTTGCTCTTCCACAGGTCTTCTTATGGCCACAATTGGCCATAAGACAAATACAAGCTATAGAGGCCCTACAGCAATAAAGCCGTTCATATGCCTTATTTGGAGACAAATATCCTCAAAAAAGTTTCAAGAGTCCACTGATTTTTATAAAACCACTGGGTTCAATTACCTCTGAATAAGGTATCTGTTAATCCTCATTCTTGTTTCCCACGCTCATGTTTACTACAGTTGTTCTTCCCTTTTTATTTCTCCTTAACTCTCTGTAAGGGCAATTAATTTTCTTTGGAGTAAAACACTTTTTCAAAAAATACCATAATTGTTGATTTGTTACTAAATACAAGCTTGTGGTTGAATTTCTTATGGCATCTGTATGTACAGAAAAATTCTTTGGTAATGCAGTAGATCCAGACAAACTAGACTAGATTTGCCAACTCTGTTTTGCCAACATTTAAATTATACCAATAACTACAAAGTAGCAAACAATCACTACCTTGATAGCATGTATTTACTTGAGACTACTTAGTTAATTTTGGCCAGCTAACAGGGAGTGTAAAAAACCCACCATCGCAGTAGTGTCTCACCATTAACAGTGTACATGCTTCAAATATTGTATGGGTACTGAACACTGGAACACCAAACAGGACTGAAATACTGCTTATCTATACACCCAGTGCAGTGGTGCCCTGCACATGATCCATGTAAGGGAACACCATGGACATGCCCCTATTAGTCCTGGAACTGATGTACCAGTGCTGCCAACAGGACAAGTCATTTTTGGCTTTAATAAGATCTCCCATCACGATGGTTAACAGACCTTCTGCTGCAGCTGTGAGCTCTCATCTCTGGCCTCCCTGCACTTTCAGATTAAGTTTTTCCTAAACACAGTCAGAAAGGAGTAATTTTGGTCTACCCTTTCTAGATAGTTAAAAATAAAGGGAGAAACTAGGTTATATTAGAGAATGCTGAGTGCAGCAGAGAGTGCTTTTCACAAATCTCACCTGCATTATATGGAGATGTAAATAATGCTTAAGAACAACCTGGCCTCTATGACTTTTACGTTGCTTTTAAGTATCTTTATTTGACATTCATTGGGCTTGGAACTAATTCAATTGCAGCAGTTGTGGTACAAATATCATACCATCTTTCACCCAAATCTATTTTCAAACTACTCCTTCAATCCACACTGAATGTAGAGACCAATCATTCATGCTAAATTCCAGGTGTCATGGCAAAAAGCTGTGTTGAAACATTCCTTCAATGCCAATCTACCACAAGCTGAAAATGGAGAATATTATACACAGACTTTCAGAATTTATTGACTGAAAAAGAGAGAAGGAATAAAGACTCATCAGAGATGAAAACTTGTATATTTGCAGTCCAATACTCCTGTTTTATTACTCATTTCTTTCCCATATTTATCCCATAGGTTGGCTAAGGCAATTTAGGAAACGATAATCACTAAGACACTGCTGTCATCAAGATGCACATTTCTGCCTTCCTACCAGAGGCTACCATGTATGAACCCTGAAACAGATCACATAAACTGTTATTCATCCCCTTCAGAGCTAACTTGATTCAATAATCTTTCATGGAAAGCTTTTTTTACTCAAATCAGCTCACTACACACCATGGTATTTCTGGAGCATTTGCATAGGCTTGGGCTCAGCCTCTGCTGTGGAGCTGTAAATTCCAGGGAAGGATTAAGAATGCACAACTAAGGGATAAATAATAAATGATAATATCCTAAACTAGAACTTGTGTCTTTGAGCTGAATGCCTGATGACCCTAAATGAAAGCAGAACATCCACAAACTGCAAATTCTGAGAAACAGAATAATTTGATTACTTTTCCAATAGTGATCACAGAATTTGTTTTCCAAAAGTTGTACAACTAAGTAATAGCATTTGTGAATTTTATGCAGGAATTTTGCACAAGTTTCTGCTGATTTACCCGCACATAAAAGCTTCATGTGTCTTGACTCAGACAAAACATACTGCTGTACTTAGGCAAGGCAATTACAAACTGTTCAGTGCCAAGCACTGTGGCAAGCATTGCTTTAGGCAATAAACTTCAGAACTACAATTCATAATGAAATATTTAGACTTTACTGGCTGTAGAATATATTTTACAGAAAGAAAATTTATAATATCAACAGTACAAACCTGATGCTTTATGAGGAACTGTTCCAAGCAGGGGGATATTTATAGTTGGATCAGCCATTATGCCTTTATCCAAAGAGTGCAAAGACAGGAATTCATAGTAGTACTCAGCCTACAACAAAATAAATGAAAAATCTATATTTATTTTAATTGTATTCAGAGAAGCAAACTATTGAGCACATAAACTATAGCAGAACTACTACACTTTTCATGATGCCATTCACTGGATTAGTTTCTATAATTTCCCTGAGTACCTCTTCATCTAAACATAATTTTCAGAAAATTTCCTCTTATTTCATAGATTGTGAGTGACCATACACAGTAATCAGCATGCAGCATATCAGCAAGGAAAATGGCATGCATATTGTGGAGAAATATATAGTTATACAGAGAAGATGCTTTTTACAACCTACTCCATTCATCTGGTAGACAAGAAAAATATCTGAACACTAAGCTCATTTTTAAAGCCATTTTTTGGGCAGAATCCTCCTGGAAATGACTGGTGAGTCTGGATGACCTTCCTTATACTGCACGAGTGCAGTATAAAGGGCATGGGCATATACAAGTGTGGCATGAGGTTATCCAGAGTTGCTCTTGGTTGGTCTGCACAGCTCATTGCCTTGGGCAAACAGCGCCAGGCAGTGAGTAGCCATGCTGCTGGGGCGCAACAGGACACATATCTTGTTTACAGCTCTGTCACTGCCTTGTTCAACCCCACTCCATTACATTGTTCCAAAGGTGGAGCTGAGAGCTCTCCTACCAAGCTGGCTTCCATGTCACTCATTAACTGCAACATCAATGACCTGTTTTTGGTGAACCCTAGAAAGTATTGGCATGATTTAAAAACTACTTTCCACTACCTAAATCCTACCCCCAATAAGCACCTGCATTGTGGCACAGATTGCAGGCTCTGGTACTCTTGTCCATAGGAACTTGGCCTCTCTGTTGGGTCATCTGTTCAAGACTTCTTCACATTTGATGCAAAGTGCCATCATGTGTCTGCAGTGCGGCTCTACACACCACATACAGCTGAGATGTATTCACCTTAGCCAGTCACTAGAGGCTTCCACTATTGTCAGTAGCACAACTGCTGGTGTGCAGAGCAAGTGGAAATGAAACTTGTATGTTAAATTGTGGCATCTCATTTACCATGAAGCATACGAGGGATTACAGGTAATTCTATCTGCTGGTCTCAGGTAAATGCTTGAGACCTTAGCATGGGCACTGGCAAAAATGTGTTTCCATCTGCTCACTGACAGTAGATGGTACTGATCTGTCTACTTTTTAGATAAAACAGTGCAGTAAAGAGAGATTAAAGCCAAAATTTGGGCTGATAAATGATAGTTTGTTTATGTCTGTAAGATGTTTGTCCATATCCTTAGCCAGAACAAGGTCCTTCTTCTCCTATAATATCTTGGTTCCCTAGTACAAGAAGGACTGGTGACACCAGAAAAGCACTCATGACCTGGATAGAATGGTTGTTATGAAATTCCTGATCAGCCCTGGCAGCACATCCACTTGCTCTGTAGGACAGTAAGGAGACCCCATAACAGAGAGGAGATGGCATGAGCGGCTGCACTCTACATGGACAAAATTCAGAAGGTGTTGTGTAGGCACAGAGGACTTGCAAAACAATAGGGCAGGAAACAATGAAAGGTTTTAAGTAGGGGTTAAACACATGGAGTAAATGCGTGAGGGAGACAGGACATGGAGAGAAACAGTAAAACCAGAGATGAAAAATGAAGTCTGGGGTAATGTTCAAAATGCTGCTTTTAATTAAAAACTTTTTTTTTTCCAATACAGTATACCATGCCAAAATATGAAAAAAAGCCATAAAGTCAGATTGTGAACATTTTTGTTTTCAAATAAAACTTTGGTTGAGAAAAATAATTGTATGTCTCCACACATCTATAGAATAGTGCAGTGAGTGAGTCAAGGCTCTACTGTCTGTTTCTCATTGGTTAGCTTTGATGTTTGGTCGTATCTAAACCAGGTCATAATGAGTTATGACCTGGGATATTAAAACATTATGTTCTTACTATTCTAGTAAACAACAACTGGTAACTAGTCCAAATAGCTCCACTCCCGTATTTCCATTCCAGACACACTGTTGTAGAAGGTCAGTCTGTGAGCCAGATTCCCAATTTGTAGGAAAAGGACTGGAATCTCATTTTCTAGAGCAAATTTTCTAGTGCCTAAGGACAAAGACAAAAAGAAAGTTCCCCGTGGAAAAGGGAACCCATTGCTGCATGAGCCACAATACTCACTGCTGCTGAAGGAAGTAATTCCTCTAAGCAGGGCAGAGGCGTAGCAGTGGTTAATGCCTGAGGCAGGAGTATGCTCTGATGGCACATTCAAAAGATGGGAAGAGACATTGCACAAGCAACAGGCTGCTCAGAAGAAAAGCCACACATTGCACTGCGGAGAGATAATTGCTCTCACCATTTCTCTGCAAAACTTTGTACATCTGCTGAGTTGACAGGAAAAGAACTTCTTGAAATGATAGTATCTAAGAGCTGAAACACCTCAGGTAGGTCCAGCTAGCATAACTTCAAAGTCATGTGCTCCAGAGTATGTTTGCAAATCCTGTGTGTTGGATCGAGTTGGTTAAATTTTGACATAAAAGTTATAGACAAAAATCCCAGTCTACAGAGGCTGCACAGTGAAGCAGAGTAGTTTAACTCCTCAAATCTGTGAATCTAAAACATGATTTGACTGCCATAAATCCTATCTATTTGGAGAAAATCTGTCTTGACACTAACCCTACATCAAGTCTTCAATATTGTCCTGCTTGGATTGGAGTTGATCGCCAACTCCAGTTGCCAATTAACATGAATTAATCATTGTGACTGAAAAGCAAACAATGTGCTTTCAGCAAATATTTACCATCCTCCAAACTACGATGAAGTTTAGTGATGAATGTTTAATTGAAGATATAGGTTTGTGCAATTAATATATTGTCTAGTGACTATTGTAATTTATGCTGTAAGTGGTCATTGTGATTGACCTGGTAGAGAGAATGAAATTTGCTTGGATATTGTTGACAGTAAAGGGAAAAAAAAAATAATCTGCAATTCCCTTTTCCATTATGAAGGCACTCTCTTGGCTTTTTGCGGGGTTTTTTGTTTGTTTTTAAAGTGGCCTACAAGCTCTCTGGTATGTGAAGATCTAAATTTGGTAGTGAAGCTAAATCTTAGATGAACAGTGTTGTCAAAGGTGGGGAAGAAAATGGGGTTTGCATTAAATTGCTGATCACTGACAATTGCACACTTTGCACCAACAAAGAACTTTTGGCTTGACTTCAGGAAGAACCTAAGGAGAAGTATGCTTTACTTCTGTGGAAAATCTTTGTTTGAGATCCTCAGAAACTGAGGCAAGGACCCCTGCAGACCTTGCGTGCGGACAGTCTGGGGAGCCGGTGCTTTCAGGCAGCAGGTAGCCCCAAGCAGCTGCCCTTTAACAGTTCCCCATGTGGGTAAAGCAGAGAGAGGAAATTTCACTTTAGGCAAATAATTCCTTGGTCAGGATTAACTTTTATGGAGTTTGAATGGCCGTTTTCTATAAATCAGAGGAATTTAAAAGGTTATAAAAATAATGAAGCCCTCTAACAAGTATTGTAGAGAACATCTGTCGGCAGTTCTGTTTTAAACAATATACAGTTAAAATTCCTACAATCTCCTTTCCTTGGTTCAAGATCTACTGCATTGAAGTTCTCTTATCATTCAGATGACATGTTTTTTCTGCCTGCTTTTTCTTTCATGTTTTATCAAAGAATTCACAATAATATGCTTTATATTTTCTTCATTTGACACAATAGACATAGAATTGTAGTACCTAAAGCAAAGCAGAGTAGCTTGAACTGTTGTATGTTATCGTTCAATAACCTGTCGGGACCCAGGACACACCTCTGGCTGTCCAGGACACCAGGACCCCTGCTAGGGGTCTCAGAGACCCTGTCACAGAGCCCAAGACACCTGTGGTTTTGATTATGACCCATGGAGCAAATTATCAACCTTATATGATGATCAGCAAGCCACAACAGTTTAGGTAGAATAATAGTGAAATTATCACAGGCTGGAAAAGAAGATTTTGGGTTTTTTGGTATGGGGGTTCGGGAGGCAAGATGGAGGGAACTGGGTGTGTCCAGCCTTTCTCCTTCTTCTTCTTGGCCTCCATCTTCTGCTGTGATGTCAGCACTTGGGGATTGGTTTAGAATATAGGTGCACTGTCCAACATGGGTGATAGGTATTGGAAGGTAAAGGTAAATATGATATACGTAATTTGTGGTATAAGAGACAGCGCAGCCTTGGGAGCGGTCGGAGAGCGTCGTGGCTGCCTTGCTGGTCAGACCTCTGTCTGCCAGGGAGAAAATTTTGTAGATAAGACTTAATAAACAACCTGAAGACCGAACAGCAAAGAGTCCAGTCTCATTCTTCAGAGCCTGGGGTCGCTCCCTGGACCACCCAACTCACCTCGGGGGCAGAGAACAAGCAGCCGGCCCCGAGAATAACCTAATGAAATCTGCACCCTTTCTAATTAAGAAGCAAATGTATGTTAGCTTTGAAAGTAGATGTAAGAAATTAACTATATTTTCTTCTCATTATATTTAAGAGATCAATGCTGAATGTTCTGTTATCAATTAAATGACAAATATATCTTAATGCCAATTTTCTATATTTAAAGGAAGAAACACATCAAAGAAGTTCCTTTTTATCCCAGATCCATGAATATTTCTGGCTATGCATACACTGGAAGATTCTACCCTGAATTATCCATAGCAGATGCTCACAGTTGCATATGGCATAAACAAAGTCACAAAGTGAGACAATGTATGGGTTTGTTAGGTGTTTACAGCATGGACCATTGCTTCTCCAAGATATTCACTGCATTAGGTCAGAGAAGTTGGTCTGTGTTCCAAGATGAAGCATGAAGAAAAGGGAGATAAATTCCAACGAAGATTATCTGTACTGTGCATACCAGGCTATTGAAGGAGTCTGGCAGAGTAGGAATTTGTACATATATGTGAGCATTTTGTTACTGCAGTGCAGTCTAGACACGGCTGTCATGAACAACATAATGGAGCTTCCTTAGACAAGCAGATAATAATGTGTCTGCCAACAGACTGCCCATTTTTGTGCTAGGGACAGAACCCATGAATTGGTCCTGTCACAGAGTGGGTAAACCATGTTTCACACCTCAGTGTAACGCTCAGAAACTTGCTGTCAGCCTCAAGAGGTAGACTTAAAATGGGAGGCATGCTCAACAACATGAAGCAAGACTGAAACCTGCTCTGAGAAAATCAGTTTACATAGAAGACAGGATAATCTGACTATCTTCCAGTATCAGCTGCTAAGGATATGGGAATGGACTGAAGCAGCAGGGTTAAAAAAACAGAGTTGCACACAAAAGGAGGAATAGAGATATTTGCTGTTTCAAATAAATAAAAAAAGGACACAAACTAGAACTCAGAGAAATGGGTAACCTCAAAGAATAATACATTATGTGACATTAGTAATTAGACAGTGCTGTGGTGAAATGCTCACAAATCTGTAGAGCTTTTTCTATGCCTGCTTTCTTCACATTAAGGAAACCATGGCAGATTGAAGAAAATCCATGCACAAGAGCGAAGACTTTTTAACAATAGAGTGCATCCCTGCATGAAACTTTCAACAATAACTTCTTGTGGTTTTAATGGTTTTAGAAGAATGGTATAAAACTCCAATTTTGCCAATGGAAGATGACTAACTGGTGCTTAATGTCTCCTGTGGCATTCAGCTGTGGATGGCAGAGCAGATCCTCCAACAGAATGATTTATGAAATTGGAAAAGTGAAATTTATCGTTTGCTTTTAAAAGAAGCCTCAGATTTTGAAAGGTGACATTACAGGTTTCCAAGAAGGCTTTGTACTGGGGAGATGGTCTGAAATCTTTGCAGAATGCATCAGCTTTTCCTCCAAATAATAAGAAAATAATTTCTATTAAGATAAGTAATAGGAAAAAATCACTGTCAAGAAGCTTGGTGAGGTCACAACATAATAGATTTAGATTATTTTTGGCATTGTTTCTGGCAGTTGTCTCCTCTTTGGGAAGCATGGGAAACAGGGCTCCTACTCAGTCATTTTGAGCAATTATTTTCTCTCACCAGACCCTGAGCTCTGGAGGCACTCTAGCATTTGAAGCAGTCATTTGAAAGCACAGACTGGAAGCTGAAGGGCTTGCTAGAAAGACTGGGGTTTGAGAGGAACAGAGGTGAAAAAGAAAAATCCAAGTGTACCAGTGGAGCATTAACTCTGAAAATCATCATCATGCCTAAAAAACAGACTCCTGAGACAGAGGGACAAATAAAAGCCTAGTACACATTCCTGTACATCATTAGCCTGCTAATGACAATACAGTTTCGGTTTAGATCAGAGACAACCCCTTGATGCAGCAGGAACCTGCAGTGGGGACAGTGGAGCTGCTCTACCAGGCTGGAGCCTTGGACAGCAGCATTTGTGCAAAGAGATGCACAGCAACCTCCAGGTTAAGTACAAGCACGTGGAGACAAAGGCATGCAGCATGCATGATTTTCTTAAAACAGTCACAACAAATTTACAGCTCCTCAGTGATGAAAGTCTGGGAGTTTCTCATTTCTCTCTCTTGCTTTATTTGGAAACAAAGAAAGCAAAATTGCCCAACTTCCCATATTTAGACCTTTTTTTGTTTAACACATTTTCTGTAATGCATTTTAGTACAGCTTCACTAGATTACTTTTGAAAAAAATAAGCTGAAAGAAGATAAAATCACTAAGGTTTTGACAAATATGCAGTTAATTATGTCTTGAAAATTTCTAGCAAGGAATGCTATTTATCTGCATGAACCAGGCCTGGTGCACAAGCTTCCTTTAAATTGTTTTCTCTTATGTCTTACAGATGAAAATTAGATAATTCTGCTTTGGGGAAGGGGAGAGAAGTAAACAGTACACCAAAAAGAGATATACCATTAGAGTTCAGATTTAAAGTAAGTAATATATACACAAGCCTTTGCTATCTTCAACAAAACATATTGCTCTGGTATCCTGAAAATTAATAAATGCTATTCTGAAAAGTTTATTCTTGTTCCAGCACAGCAAGGTCTAATTCATTCTTTGTTTACCCAGGAAAAGATTAGTGCTCTCTCTGGTGGACATTTAATGATCATGGACATTCAAAATACCCGTCTCCCAAAGCTAATAGAAAAGGAGAAAATTATTATTGGTCTTAGAGAAAAAAATACAAAACACTGTCTCATCAGGTTACTTCCTAAGAAAACAAGTCTTTGCAGGCCTGGCACTGCCACCTGCAAAGCTTCTATGTGGCTCTATGTACACTGAGAAAAACCCACAGGGCTATTTTCTCCCCCTTCACAGCTTGAAAAGTAAGTGAGTAGCTTGGTTGGCTGATTCTGGGTGGGCACCTTTAGATTACAGTCTGTTTACAGTTTCAGGCTTTGGATATATTTATTGATAATTAATATTTACCCTGAAAATTCTTTACAGGGAATGTAAAATAATTTCAATAAAATCTTTACAATTAGGGGAGTGATGGCACTGACAAGCATTTAGGTTAGTTATGATGGGGATCTGAACAGACACTATATTTAGTTAAGCAGAATAGTTCTAAGAGTGAAAATGTAAAGCTTAGAGATGGTGGGTCATCTGATGTGATGAGGGAAAGCTCACAGACGAAGAATAAGCTAATCCACCCCTTGAATGGTGGTAAACATGGATAATGCATACAGATTCATTTTGGCCACGCTTCAAACTTCCAACCCTTTGTTCTTAAGCCTCACAGAATAGCTTTGAAGTTGAGGATAAAGCTCCTCTAGCACACCATTACCAAAGAACAACCTTCTGATTATGATCTCATGAAAGTGTAATCAATTACTTACACAAGTTAAAAGCGTGGCAAACAGCAAAGGTCACATAATTGGCCTTTATTGAGTCCATGTGTTTCTATCTTGGCTTTAACTGGCACTCCTGTATAATAAACATAAATATCTCTCTTCAAAATGTAAGCAGTGAACTTTCTCAAAAGTTATGAAATCTCACAACAGCTTCTATCAGACTGGAGTCCTTCAAGGGTTTCGAAGAGGGATGCCTCCACTTTTGTGTACCCAGGTGAGAGAAAGTTTGCAGCACCTCTAACTGAGAGTTTCTTTATTTACTGCTCAGCAGACACTGGTCTTCAGCCTTATTTTACAGGAAGACTAGTGTTTAAAATTTGAAAAGATGCAAAAACTCAACTCTGTCCTGATTAGTCATTAGGAAAGATTTTCTTAACATTGCTCTTTTTTAATACCTACTGCATGGATTTTCAAATACATTTTTTGTGAAAATTTAGAGTAATTTTTTTCTTATTTCCTAGGCTGTTGTTCATAGGCTGTTCATCATTGATCAAAGCAAATTCTAGATACTACTGTGAAAGAAGAACTGAATTCACTACTAAGAGCTTTCTAAGTGTATCTGAAAAGGAACTCGTGTGTTTGCTGTTGTACCTGAAATCACACTGATTTTTCTACTGAATGAAGACTCTGCTAAGCGGACATGTATTGCTGTCATTTTTCCATGTACTATAGAGGCTGCCACACAGTTCTGTCCTCTGTAATTATACCCTGAATTATTCAAAGCAAGATGGACTTCTCTTCAGAGTAAAATAAGGAAGAATAATCCTATCTCCAGTTTCTGGTGGGAATCTGAACAGGTTCTACAAACAGCTCTTCTGTCTTCTGGACTATTTCCATAGGCAGGGTCAGGACTGCTTCATCCCTGAGTTACAGTACCAGCCTCACGGGTCCAGTCTTCTGAGCTGAGGTCCAGTGTATTTCCCAGTATTTAAATGAAGTATCTTGTTTAAAACCAGCTCATCCTTGACTTCCTGTACACGCAAAGGACAGAGACCAGCGCTTGCAGAAGAAAGTTCAGCCCAGCTAGAATCTGATTTACCTGCTGTCTTCAACCACCTTTCTTTTCCTCCCTGGGTGCAGGTGGAGCCTATCTGCAGCATAGTCATCTTCACAAGGCCTGGACTCTGCTGCCTTGACAGAGGGTCAAGTTGAGCTTCCAGATAAACCTTTTAAACACACTTGCAGGAATAAGGCCCATTAAGAAAGGCAGGAAGTTTATTCTCGGAAAGCTTCATCCTTCTGTTGTGGTTTTTTTTGATTCTGGATAATGTGACCTATCCTGTGTCAGTCTAAATCCTGACAGGGAGGGCTGGCAGCTGAAAGTTCCCCAGAAGAATCTTTTGCAGAGACCTTAACCTCGTTTTTATTAGAGAAAATGCAAGAGGAACAGCAGCTTCAGAAATGAATGTGTGGACCTCCCCAAGCCCAAATTTACCTGTGATGAGAAACAAGCAGGAGTCTAATGAGAGCAAAAGTGTGCACTCTGCTATGAGACAACTGTCTCATTTGAGATTCAAGAGTTTTGCTAAGATCAGAAATGTAATTTATTCCTTGATGAATATCTGTGGTAAATCTGGTCTGCTGTTGCAGACTGGGACCAAATTTTTCCTTTTGCCACTCAATACATTCCAGATATGTTGAAAATCCCTAATTTCTGCTGGAGTCATAGGCTGCTGGAGATTCCCCAAATACCCCAAACCAGCCTTTATTGGTGAATGAAGTGAGTAGCACTGGGCTGAATGGTGTCAGAAAGAAAAAAAATGCTGGAGGGGAACAATGTCCCACACCTCAAACCTTGCTGAGCAGTCAGGTCTGCTCTCTACATCACTACAGGGCACAGAAATGGCTGAAGAACCTTGGTATGATCCATCACCTACTCTAAATCAGGAAGGGAGAAAGACCTCACTGCACTTACTTCAGTCTCTGCAATCAGGGACAGGAACACATATATAAACCTAGAAACAGAAGTTTCTGTTGGAGTAGTTGCGTTTGGGAAGAGGTGGGAAAGCAAGAGATTCTACAAGAAGTTGCAGAGATTGTGAGCTTTTTACCCCCAGGTCACCCTTCCTCCTGCCCAGAAACTCTCAGCTAGCTTGTCCTTTAAGGTATTTCCTAATTAGCATAATTTAATAAATTTACACTGTTTGATTGTATTTTACAGGATGATAAAGCCCTTACTTTTGGATGTATAAAGGTATTATATAAATATGATATGCCTGTTGAAATGTTTTACATTTAATTCTGGTGTCAGGTGATTCATAGAATCATAGAAAGAAAGTAACAGTGGCATCATGATACTATAAAAATGATGAAGTTTACTGTGAATATTTGGCAAGACAACTAAAAAGGGAATATTAACTAAGCAGGATATTCACACAGATACAATTCAAATGTGGATGCTGTCAGTGGGCAGGATAAGGTGCAGATTTTGTCCCATCAAAGGAAAGGTACAGTTAGATCAAGTAAAAATGTGAAACCCATGGTTCTTGATGTGATGAAGACTTCTAATTTTTACCCTTAAGGATCTGTATAAGCTGCTCCACCCTGTACCTAATACCAACATGTCACAGGTCTGATCAGAGGGAATCAACAAGTTGGGTTACAAGCTTTCAGCTACCCTCCCTTGCCAATACAGAAATCAGATCAAGCCTATGCAATATAAATAGAGGTTCCTGTGCAAAACTGGAAGGAAGGAGGTAAAGAAAGCCAGCACAAAACAAAACACAATAAAAATATCAATCAAGGTAGCTGTCAACATGCTTTGCTGGCAAATGAATTCTCAGCTCTTAGTATGTTACGCATATCATCTGTTGCTCATGATTACAGACCCAGGTAACTGTATTTTGCCTCCTCTTCCTCTCTGAAGTGTGCCCTGCTGTGCAACCTGCCTGTTCTCCCTGACAGTCTCTGCTAGGCCACATAACTGCTTGCAGGAACTTTATGTATGTGTGTGTGGCTTCACAACAGGAAAATAAATTTGTTTCAACTTCGTTACTCAAGTAGACTCTGCTTCAACAGCTCAATTTATTTCCCAAAACCTCTGCAAGAAAGAGAACTGGCTAAGGCTCAAACTTGGCAAAATGAGACCAGTGTTTGCTGCAGTTTAAAAGCAACAGGTTGAAGTTGGTACTTGTACTCCTTACTGAAGGTGTTCAGTGGACTTGATTATTTGCCTATGAGGTTTTAAGTCTCAGATTCCCTTTGGCTGTATCAATATTCACAGCTGCAAGTTGAGGGCAAGGAGAAAATATTGCAGGAAGAGCTTAACTTTTGCTCATCAAGAGCAGAAGTTGTGATCTGTCCATGTCTTTCATGTGTTCTGAGAAAAATCAGGTTCATAATCACAGTACTGAAAGCTCTGTTCTCTGAGGTCAGGATGGTCCAAGAGCCTGCCCTCTGTTTCTCTGGACAGCTGTTATTGCAAAGGCTGGCTCTCTGGCTCTTGCTGCAGGTTTCTGTGCTTCAGTGTTCAGAGCTGGTGACAGATCTTCTCATTAGTGGGCTGCTGTTTGGGAGTTTATTTTGCCTGGTGATGGGCCAAAACCTGAGGCTGGGAGATTGCCAGGTTTGATGTTAGGCATATTTATTTCTTTTAGGATCAACTGGGTTTAGCTAGCTTTTTATCCAGGCAAAGGGGCAACTTCAGAGAATTTGTGAGACCAGCTCTGAAAGCGGTGCTTGGTCTTCAAGTTATTTATTGAAGTATTTAGCACTGATGACAGCAAGTTCTGAAGCAGCTCAAAGATAATTGCCCATTTTTCCTTGTATGGCCAAAAAAGATGGACTCCACCAGCTGGTTGGAAAACAAAGCAAACTTTTATTCTAGATGCTAAAAAAAATCCCAGGGGTTTTCTTGTTGTATGGCTGGGGAAAAAAATTTCACCCCAAATCTTTGAAAGCCGTTGCTAAGGTGTTCTATGAACAGAACATACTAAGATTCCACATACTGTGGTGGACTTCAGGTATCATAGCTGGGTAAAGCCTCCTAATGCCTCTGTACAACAGTATCAGTGTCTTTGCCTTATTTGTTAGTTTTTTTGAGGTAGATTTTGGGTTGCTGCTTCACTGTGAGACACAGGACTGACCTCTGAGGTGGACCACTAGCAACTGCTCTCCAGCTGGAGCAATGCACCTTGCTCATCTAAGTGCCACTTCTCACTTCTGCAGCTGGAGTGTGGTGGGAGGTAGTGCTGAAGGCCTGGGCTCCATCAGGCACAGCCCTGCCAGCCAGTCAAGGTGGGTATTACATTTCCACCATGACTGGGCTACAGTTCACTGATGCAGTGAAGAGCTTGGCCACAAATAAACTGTCAAAAAACAAACAAAAACCTCCTAGCAAAATGAAAAAAATCCAACATGGTAAAAGAGACTAGTACAAGTAAAGTACAATCTTTCAGATGTTGGAATTTGTACAGAAAAAGGCAAATAAAGAAGAACAAACCCTAACAAACCAAGTGTAAACTCACAGAAAGGCAAAACAGAAGAGGTTTTGAGATGCATTTTCTTGAAAGCTTTAAAAATAATAATCAGGAACTCATTGTTCTGAGCTAAGGTATTCAGTTCTTGAAATTCTATTCAGTGTGATGCAAATATCTACTACATATCAGTTTTGAAAACTTTGGGGCACACCCTATTCCTCATATATCTGCATGCCCTAGGAAGAGTGTGGTTCCTTACATTTGTTTTGTATGTACCTAAGCCACTTGGCTAGAATCAAGTCAATAATAGTTGTAGCTACCCCAAAAAAAACCTCTTTGGAAAGTGTGAAAGCAAGAGAAGATGTTTAATACATGAAATATTATTTCAGTTAGTCCAGTTAGTTCTCATTTTTGTTAGTTCTTTCTCTATAGCATTACTTGTTAATGGCATCAATTTTAGACCACTAAGAACATACCTGTGAAACTGTCTGTAAAAAGAGGTAATGCTGCCAAAAAGTATTTTCACTTCCACAAACAGGAAAGCGAAACAGAGGAAGGCAACACAAGAGGAAAGCCTGGATTTTCTATTTCAGAAAAATTGTTAGTAACACAAGGAGTGAAGTCTGTACAATTTCACAATATATAGTCTTGAAGTTTGGGATGTCCTTGTTAGTTCCAATGCTTTTCAACAGTTATGTTGCACATTGCAGCTACTATTGTAAAAGTAGTGAAAATACTTTATGACAGGCTTTTTTTGGTTAAAAATGGATTATTTATAGAAATGATAAACAATGAAAATCTTGAAGAACTGTTTACTTAACACAGGTTTACACTGCTGTGTAAAAAGAATAATTGTGTAGTTTACCACATGCCATGTAAATTACTATGGAAACCAGATGCAGCTTACACTACAAGGTGCCTTGTAACTCATCTCTGCTGAGCAATAAATCCCCCTTTTCTTCTTGGCAAAACTTTGAGAAACTTTACTGCTGTTTTCTATCAGCAGAGAGAACAGATGGCTGGCACATGCCTGCTCTACTAAGAAAGTGGGATCTCTACAGTATTACTTTGATCCCTGGTGGCATGTCTACAACACTGAGACGCAAAATACCACAGCTGAGTAGAATCTAAATATTAAAGGTTTTGAGTTGTGCTTTTGATTTGAGAACCCCCTGTCTAAAAATCATGCTCACAGTATGTAAACATCTTCACATTCCACATGGAAATTTTGGAACAGAGGTCAGAAAACAAAGTATTTCTCCGGTTTGGTGACATGAAGGTACCACTGAAAATCACAAGAGCATGAGTTTACGCAATTACCTTGACCAAATTTTGAGAAGAGCCATACTTTTATTGGAAAATACCTCCTAAATTTTGCATATTAGACATTTTTTAAGCTGAAAAGCATCACTGTAATGACTGGTTATGAATAAGATATTTACAAAAAAATTCAGTAATTTCTTTGAAGAAAAATTTCCTTTGAAGAATTAGGTTTTGAAATTTGATACTTTTTGTTTTCTTTCAGTTTATCAGGGAAATAGCCATGTTTGACTGGAGCACCTCATTGCACCACTAATGCCTTAAAATTGGTGGTCTGTTAGCTTTCCTCTGAGCAAGGAAACATATCTTCCCCTGGCATAGCTGGATATTCCATTTTATCTTTATGGTCAGGCTACATCTCAGCAATTTAAGACAATTTCAGACAACTCAGCTGAGCTATTCAGGGCTGATGGTCACATTGCTGAGATCAGAACTAGTCTCCAGGAGCTGTTAACTACACAGCATTCCTGACCTTCACTTTACAATATAGAAATGATGATAGAAAATGCACTACATTACATTCCCTCTTTCTCAGAGGCGGGCACCTTTTTGATTGACTCAAGGTTATCAATATCTCTTTGAGACTTATTTCAGATGCCATGTCATGCATTCAACCATGCACCAGGAGAGGAGCTATGGGCTACTCATAACACTGGGGAGGGGGAAGTGAGCGGCTGCAATAATTCAAGCGACCACAAATACTTCTCCCATATCTGAAAGGAAGAAAACAGCCTGGGCAGGTTGTGGCCCAGATTGACTATTTCTCTGGATCAGACCAGAGAATGCTACACAACAAAAATTCCAACTTGCTTTTTGATTTCTTTTTTTCACCTCCTGTCTATTAAATCAACCAGGCTGCTGCTCTGTCACTGAGCATTTGCTGTCTGGGAAATAATCAACCTTTTAATATGATTATCTTCCACCAATATTCTCCAGGATGTGAACCTAACTCTGCAGCTGTCAGAATTCCCACTGAAAGTTAAAATTACATGCTGGGTTTTGTGGATTTGGAGATTAAATACTTGTCACAAATTTCTAAATGCTGTAGAGATTACGTTATCACTGAAATCTTCGGTAACTTCCACGAGTGGACACAGTAAAACATGTTGCAGCATTAATCACTGTGATAAGGTCTCAATGGGAAGTTTTTTAGCTCAATCTTCCACACAGGACAAGGTCTGTAAAAGCCATTGTGTTTTCTTTTGCAAAAACCATCCAGAATAAGAGCAAGAAGCACACCAGTGAGCTCTAGTGGTTACATGGATGCATACTATATACTACATATTATCACTGATTTTTGCTTTTTTAAACCTTTCAATTCAAAGAAATTTGTAACTGTCAATTTATGCAGATTACATTTCTAAAGAGAACATAGCATCTGTAATGTTATGCTTTAATTTATAAGTAGATGCATAAAGTGCATAAAAACATGACAATCCTGTTTTGCAGTACTTTAACATTCTTGTCACTCCTGGCTCATCCTGATTTCACTAGCAAAAAACCTATATATTCAGCACCCTCAGACCCTTAAATTTTGGGTTTCCCCTTATATTTCTTAATAATCAATTAGAAGTCATGGGCTAGCAATTAAAAGCAACTAATGCTTTTCTTTGGTTAATGCTTTCTAGTGAAAATTATTTTGTTTGCTTAACAAACTAAATCTTTTTCACATAAAATGTATTCAGGACACAAAGGCCACTGCACCAGAAGTGTAACACCTAGTTAGTGAGTTTCAAGCACTTCTGTTTACACAGAATACAAATGCAATCTAGTCCTTAAAATGTGCCTTTCAACAAGCCATTTTTGAGTTAGAATATTCAGCCATGCAGGACTGAGAAGCATTGCTACTCCCTGGGTTGAGTTACACCTCAAACTTGGATCACCATTTATCCCAGGAGCAGGTAGATGGGATCTACCCACTGGATATTTATACATGCTAAGGTGCCCTGCTGGGGATCCCAGGTGTGTGGGTTGACCTTGTCTGGCTGCCAGACAGCCACCCAGCTGCTCTCTCACTCCCCCATCTTGTTGATACCAGGACCAGGAACCATGTAATGCCATAGACAGGATCTCCTGCATCTACTCAGGAGAAGCCTTTTATCTGTAGACCCAAAAACGGTCTAGCTATTCCTACAGGTGAGGCATATGTTACTGAGAGCCCCCAGACCTTGGAGTCCCAGAGAAACATCTTCAAATTTCAACTGGGATACAGGGTCAAGAGGTCTATAAGGCACAACACCCACAGAAGAATTATTTCAGTTTACCAAACAGGAGGCCACAGTATGCTAGTTAACAGCTATTTTGCAGAAAGCAGTCTAGCACTTCAGCATTTCAAATGCCTTTCTTCTTTCAAAAAGTACTAGTTTCCATTTCTTTTCCTTCTTTCTTTCTTGCTTCTCTTCCCCCTTTCTCTTCTTTTCTTTTCCTCTCCTCCTCCCTTCCACTTCCCATTTTCCATTCCCTCAATTAGGAGATTCCCAGAAAAGTAGAGAATAAAGGTAGCAAGTTGCTAGCACTTCCCTGGATGTGTTAATGGAAACTTCTAAGAACATGTATACTTAAAACCAAAACAGAACACCGGAAAAAAGTAAAAATGTACTCATTTCTTCCCCTCATAAAATATTGAAAATTCTGGACAAACACAGAACTTTTTTAACCATTTAGGTATTTCACTTACTAATTATGCTTTGTCTAAGAGGAATTCAGTAATTCAGAAAATAGGAGGAGGACTTCTAGGTTAAACACCTTTGCAGCTGCTCAGAAAGGATTTCATCCTGCAAGTGGCATAAAGCAGAACATTTTCCTATACTGTCTTTAAGCCTGTGACTCTTCTCACTGAAATCAGTATTGGAACCACATTTTCCTAATGACCTAGCTGTAGGCAGCAAAGGAGGGAGAGCAGAGCACAAGAAGGAAACCCAAGAGGACAGTGTTCAGTCTAACATCTTGATCACCCATTCAAAAAAGAGCTAGTTTGATCATCAACAGCAACTGAAGCTGGCAGAGAAATGGAACAGAAAATACAGTCCCAAAAGACAGTAATTATTTCTAGGTATTTAAATGCCAGTCCTAGGCATACAAAGTTGTTTTCTCTGTAAAGCTTGATGGGAATGCCAAAGACCTAGAGCAAGGCAGCCTTTGTGAGTAAGTTTTGTCTCTCCACATTCACCTTCCTCTCTGGAGGAGGGGGTGAAGCATTTCCTAAACCCAAAGGCTTTGTGAGGACAGCAAAAATTACAAGGGCATCAGACAACACCTTGAAGCCAAACAAGTCCTGTAGATAGAGTACTTTCAAAACAACCAAAACCCCAACAAAATTTGTGAAGTTGTAGTTACCTGAATTATACAATCAATGATCAAAATTTATATGGAAATATTGTTTCATCTATATCAAGTTCTTTATTGTATAAAGTCAATGTTCAGCACTGTAAAAATGAAATAATTTTATCCAGGATTTTATACCACCATGTTTTTTCTGCATCCATGATAATGTACACTAACAAGTTTCAGCTTTATGCAAATTCAACATATGTTGTCAGTGTGTCAAATCATACGTGTTTCTTCACAAAAATACATCACAGATTCTTACATTTTCAACAAAAGAATCCAACAGGATTCAATAAGCTGCAAATTTATGTGGCTTTGCAATTTAACTTGGTAAAATTAAGTCTACAGAAAAGAATTGTGATTTAATAGAAGTACAAATTATGCCTGCACACTTAGTACCTAGAGATCAATGAAGAGCCTGTAGCATATGTCCATAAGCTAAAGATGAAAGAAAACTGCATCCACTGAACTATCGTCCGGTACAAAATTTTACGGCAAGCACAGGCGACTGGGGTGTTCCTGGTGAGTTCTGTCTCACATCTCACCAGCCTGCGGGTTCTCCGGCCCCGCTCCCACGCACCTTCCAGCCCTTTCCCCGCGCGCTTTCCCAGCCATCCATCCCAACGCGCTGGCAGCAATCCCTGCTCCCCGAGCCCCCCCGCCGCGCCCCGGACCCCCGCACCCAGGGCTGCCCCAGCACGCCTCGGAGAGGGTTTCCTCAACTATTCCAAGGCCGAAACACCTGCCTGGGTTTACAGAGCGTCCCCTGCCCCTTGCCGCGGCCCCATATCGGCACCTACCCGTCCCGTTGCCTGCCAAGTGAAGTTCATGGAGTGGATGCCGACGGGGATGGCGGGCATCCTCTGCTGGGCTTTCCTAAAGTCGTGGGTGAACGGGGCCATCTTCCCCTCGGACACGATCAGAATATCCTCCTCGAAGCCTGCAGAAGGCAAAGGGGCGCAATGTGCGGCGGCCCCGCCGGGCTCGGCTCCGGGCTCCCGCCCGCCGCTCGGGTCAGCGGCCGCACTTACCGATGAGCACCCGCGCTTGCTGGGCATCGATCCACAAGTAGAGGGTGTCGGGCTGGCGCGGCGCGGCCCGCAGGCTGCAGAGGCTGAGGGCGCCGCAGAGCAGCGCGGCACAGCACAGCCGCCCCGCCGGGGCCATGCTCCCGCACCGCCCGCCCGGGGCTCGCCGGCTCCGCTGCCGCTCCTCCCTCCCTCTGCCGCGGGGCGGCCCGGCGGGGCGGTGGCAGCGGCGGGGCGGGCACGGGGAGGGCGGCGGGCGGCGCCGCGGGCGGCCGGGAGCGCGGCGCTCGCACGGTCCTTTCCCCGCCGCGGAGGGCGGTCAGCGCTACGGGCCTGCGGGTGGCCGCCCCCTCCCGCAAGAGCAGAGCCGAGAGCCGGGACCGTGACCCACACCCGTCCTGTCACAGGGGACCCGTGACACCGTCGGGTGGCACCCTGCCGCGCGTCCCGCCCCACTCCCTGTGTTCACCCTCCCCGCAGGGGCACCCCGGCACTCCGGCCGTCACGGTGGCACCGCCACGGTCGCAAATGAGTCGCTGGAGTCACTCGTGTCTGCGTGAAGAAACGAAGTCCGTGCGTAGCCGCCCCCCTGGCACACGTGGGGTTCGAGTCAGAGATGGGGGCATCTCGAGTCAGAGATCACCCAAGCGGCAGGTGGGTGCGGCGCGGCCGCGGCTGCAGCGGGGACCCGCGACCCTGGACAGGTCAGGCCCTAAACCGAGCCATCATCTGGGCACCGGCACAGGGACACGCTTCCCAGCACCGGAGAGCGACGCAGAAAATGAGGCGACGTGCTAAAGGAAGAAGAGGCTTTCACCTGGCTTTTGTCCGAAGGTCTTGAGAACAGTGGAGACTGAAAAACACTGAAATGTTGCCATTTACGCAGAAACTGGGACTGTCTCGGTATAGAAACTTAATAAAGCTTGAAAGAATCTTCTATTCAAAAATTATTTTATCAGAACCCCTTCTAAAGGAATACAAAAAATGTTTCTAAGTTTTCTGGATTTTTCCATTACAAAAAGAAAAGCCTTAAAAAAAAAGGTCCAAAAATTCAAAACTTAGCAGGATAGATAAAGTTTGAGTAAAACCCCCAAGTTTCTGTCTGTCATGTTCTGGAAGGAGTTGCAGGGTATTTTCTCCCTGTGATTACTGCTTTAGATGCTGCTGGCACTCCATCTGATCCTGTTAGTGTGACTGCTAAAGTTACCTCGGTAATACTACCAGGGCTGGAATTCTCTATGTAATGGACACCAACATTAAGTTGGTCTTTCTTTTCCAGACAGATGTAATTGAGTGGCATTCCCTAGTAACTTGCCCAGATGAAAAATCTTAGGTTCCAAAAACTGGAATCAGTGTATGTACTCTAACAGAAACACCTCACCCCTAGAAGTTGCTAGATAGGGGTGATTATTTGCTATTTTTTGGTTATTTAGTAGTGTGAAAAGCAGGTCAAGGGAGGTGACTCTCCCCTCCTACTCTGCTCTTGTGAGACCCCCACTCGGAGCACTGCATCCAGTTCTGGGGCCCCCAACAAAAGGATGTAGACCTGTTGGATCGAGTCCAGAGCAGGGCCATGAAGATGATGAGTTGGCTGGAGCACCTCTCTTATGAAGACAGAGTGAGAGAGTTGGGGTTGTTCATCCTGGTCAAGGCTCACAAAAAACCTTTAGATCATCTTTCCAGGACCTAGCGGCAGCCTAGAAAAGATCCAGAGAGGGAATTGAACCAGAGAGGGAACTTCCACAGGGACCTGTAGTGATATGAAAAAGGGGAATGGCTTCAATCTCAAAGTGGGTAGAGAAGTGAGTAAGTTTAGATCAGAGAGAAATTCTTTACTGTGAGAGTGTTGGGGCCCTGGCACAGGTTACCCAGAGAAGTTGTGGATACGCCATTCCTGGAAGTGTTAGAGACCAGGATGGACGGGGCTTTGCACAACCTAGTCATAGGTGACTTGAAACTTGAGATGATCATTCAAGTTTCCTTCCAGCCCAAACCATTTATTTTGTGTAAAATGCTTTTTTTATCTCACATACTCCGCTGTACTCCCCGGTCTGGCTGATGTGGTTGCACGGAGGGCCGTGGGTGCGCGGCCCGGGCTGTGCCGCTGCCGCCGCTGAGGGCCGTGGGTGCGCGGCCCGGGCTGTCCCGCCGCCGCCGCTGAGGGCCGTGGGTGCGCGGCCCGGGCTGTCCCGCCGCCGCCGCTGAGGGCCGTGGGTGCGCGGCCCGGGCTGTCCCGCCGCCGCCGCTGAGGGCCGTGGGTGCGCGGCCCGGGCTGTGCCGCTGCCGCCGCTGAGGGCCGTGGGCGCGCGGCCCGGGCTGTGCCGCTGCCGCCGCTGAGGGCCGTGGGCGCGCGGCCCGGGCTGTCCCGCTGCCGCCGCTGAGGGCCGTGGGCGCGCGGCCCGGGCTGTCCCGCTGAGGGCCGCGGCTCTCCCTGCGGAGCGGGCCGCCCCCTGCCGGCCGCCGCCGCCGCTGCAGCCCCGGCCGCCGCGGGGCCTCGTCCCCGCAGCATGCGCTGCCAGCGACTCCCCGAACAACCGCGTAAATACCTGATCCCAGAGATTCGCTTGCCAATGTGATTGAGCCTCCTCAGCTTAAAAATACATAAGAATTTTTAACTGTATTACAAAAGATAAATATAGTGGGGAAAAATAGTATCTAAAATGAAACTTATAGGAAGAGGTTAAAATTGGACCTCAAGATAGGCAAGAATATTTAATATTCTAATGCAATGATTTACATTGTTACTTATCACCTAAAGGGGCTTTCTTAAGATCCAACAAAAGAAGAAAATGTAATTGCCAAGTAATAACACTGGAACACAATTTCCAAAACTGTGATGATACAATTGAAACTCCTGAGTAAAAATGCAATAGCAATTAAGCTTACTTTCTGCAGAAATTAGGTGGTGCCTAGCGACTGAAGTACAGTTTGATGGGTATGTGTTTGTACCAACAGACTATCCAAGCCCAGAGGCACCTCTGTAGGTGTTTTAGTCTCTCCTCCAGCACCTGCCAAGGCTTAGGTGAATCCTCTGTTGGTGCTGAGACTGGCCTGTTGTACTGCAGTGTATGCACTCTCCAGTTACTGTCTGCTGTAGTATTGTGGCACAATGAGATTCACTGAGGGTAAGGTCTGCTAAACTTTTGTTCGTACTGCCTGCTTGCATTTGATGTGGAGATCTAGATATAAGCTTGGTATAGTTCTTGATCCCTTTTTTAAATGTCTCTCCTAAATTACACAACATATTTCAGGGAAGAATAGTCTCTTTTTAAATGAGTTGAGAGCATTATGAAGAGAGGATTGGATTATACTCGGGAAAACAAATATTTTGTGGTTCTTTGTTTAATGAAATGGAAAACATATATGAAAACAGAATTGTATTGTGAATATGGCTTCAAGTTCCACTAATTTTCATAAGAATGCATATATAGTGTGTTTGTGGCCTGCTCTGACATTCATTGCAATTGACAGCATCCCCCTGATGACAGCCTTGGAATGAATAAATGAATGAATGGTTTGAATGATGACATATCCAGGGAAGGATATGGAAGCCAGAGCCTGATGCCCTTTGATCATCAGCTATGAATAATATAAAAAGAGGGAGAAAAAGACAAGTAATAACAGTATTGGGCATAAATATGGCCTGAGGCAATAATCTTCATTCCAAAGCTTATAGATGCTGCTTCACTGCGGAGGCCAACAAGGAGTGAATTCACAATGCTCCCCCTGGAGGCAAAACCCCTCAAGCCACAACCACCTTGGTAGGGTGAGGAAAAAGGCTTCTCCCAGCATGCCTTGCTGTGACATGCAGATTCAATGTATCCCATTGGCCCTTCCCCCTCATTCTACCCCTGTGCCCTCATCCCATTGGCCCTGGTGTTCTGCCCCACCCCTCAAAATCCATGTATAAACCCCTGCTTTCCCTGCCTCGGTAGTTTTTGTTTCTTGTCTTGAAATTGGAGGACAGAGTTGAACAAACACTCCTGAAAGGAGATATGGTCAATCAAAAATTAAATTGAAAAATCCCAAAAATTTGAAATGGAGTGACTACAATCAATTATACCCAGATGAAATTGGGTGTAGGGAAATAGACCAAAACTTGTCACAATTATTCCCTTTAAAATCCCTAAAATCAGGGAAAAAAGGTAAACAAAGAGACTGAACAGAAACAGATGAATTGACATTTCAACAAGAAAAAAAAGAACCTGATAGGACTGTGGTAAATGGATTTGTAAGGAATTCTCAAAACCTGACTCAAAGCTCACACAATCTTGTACATCTGTGTGCAAATGCTGAGATAAAGTGTACTGACTTAGGAAGGCCATGGAATAGAGATGACATTGTTGAGGGAGGGATTGAACAAGAAACAAGTTTCAAAATATGGCCTTGCAAAACAAGTAGATGTTTTAGAGAATTAAAACTGAAAAAGATGCATTGTAGCAGAATTATGTAGGGAAAAATATAGGTAATATATAGGTAATAATATAGGTTAGAAGTAATAGCAGCATTGTGTGGCACAAGCTAATAGGCTGGAAAACATTTATAAGGTATTGTAACCAAGAAATAGGTTAGCTTCTGATAGAATAGCGTTGAGTTTTACATCTCTTGTGTCTCACTATCCATCAAGATTTATAATAGAATAATTTTTTAAATGCCTCTCAGTTACCCCATCTCTATAAAAACTAAGAAAACCAACACTTACCTTCACACTCCCATCCCTTCTTCCCTTCCTCAACCCCTACTTACCTCCAGCCTGTTCCCCAAACCCTTTACCCAACCCTCCACAGCCCCGCAGGACCCCAGCTGCTGAATGGACAAGTCCAACAGATCCAAACAGAAAAAATCACTGACAGAATTAATCAATTCTTTGGACAGTGGGGATTCAAGGGTTGGGGGCTTGCTTTAGTTAAAAAGGTTTTGTAGATTTTTATTGTCATTTTTATTGTTTTGCTTATGTTTTCATGTTTTTTATGTTGTTGTAAAAAAGCCATGGGAGAAGACTTTTAAATAAATAAAGAATAAATAAATAAAGAAGCCTTAGTAAATAAAGAAGCCTTTCTAATAAATAAAGGGAGCACAGACGTGCCTCTGCCCCTGAGGTGTCTTTTTCAAGATGCTTCTTCAGGAAGGTCGCGGCACTCTGAACACGACCAGCTGTGACACTTCACCTCAGGTGTACGGAAATAGCAAATACAGATTTTATTGGTTTGTTTCTATGTGGTAAACACTGGTAGATAATAACTAACACCTGCACAATTTAAATAAACAAGAAGATGCCAAATTGCAGCAGGATTTTCAAAAGTGCTCAGCCTTCACTGCATGTGTTCACTGAAGTGAATCATAAAATTCCTGCCAGTCTCTGCAGACACAAAGCTTATGCATTGGGAATTAGATCCTTTTAAATTAAGCCACAACAACTGTCATTAAGAGCTGTCAGGAGAAAATCCCATCGAAATAAATTGATGTTTCTGAAATTTCAAATGGGAAATTAAAGACTCCACCTTCAATTATTCTGAATATAACATCCCAATTATTTATTTTTGAACATACTCCTTATTGTAGTTTAAAAAACTATGTCAAAGCAATACTGAATGTTGTAACACACAATACTCTAGAGGCAGAAGTCTTCTATTTTATATCACTTATGATATGGTTCATTATCTCTTTCATTTCTTTTCCTACAATAGTCCTGGATCATCCACTGGAGAACACGAAGTTAGTCTGGCTTTGAACCCAGCTGGGTACTGAAGAAGACAATTATTTTTACAGCCAGTGTCCCATTCTTTACTGAAGCTGAAAATTGTGGCAAAAGAAAGCTTGCAGAAATAAAAATTATCAAATTGTTAGAGAAGTTAGAGAGAGATGTCCTTGTCCTGCTTGTGTCATATTTTTGAGTGGCAATAGGCAAGTTATTTCATTCTTTTTCCCAGCTGGTCACCAATTTTGTTCTTCATTTTAGAGCAGCTGACATCAGATCTTTGGTCTTGTCTGTAAAATCCCAGAATCTGGTTATGTTATCCCAGAAGTTTTTAAAGTTTTTGAGTAATTGAATTTTCAATGGTTTGGGAGTTTTTTTAATATAAAACTTGTGTGACATTTCCCTGCTTCTAAAAAAGCAGATCTAACCTTTTAAACTTCACTAGTAAATGCTTGCACTGCTTTAATTTAATTAAAACTATTGCAATTTCCATTACTTTCATAGACTGTAGTAAATTCAGACCTCAATTATTTAATGTTTAAAATAAATAGTATCATTGCCACTGTTTTAAATAAGGGATGGGCTAAGAATTGTTGGGCTAAGAATGATTTATTGCTCAGATAAGCATCAGTCTTAGAGGCCGTGAGATTTTAGAGGAGCAGGCAGTCAGCCATAGCACAAAGTAGTCCCAAGTTCTTTGTTGCAAGACAGTATATAACTTTCTGATCCAATGGACAGTTATTTTCCTTTTCTAACCTATCACCTTTACTCTCTTCTACTGCACTGTGGATATTTTCACCCAATGGGCTTCTAACTCATGTACACACATTTGCTTCTACTATAACTTTTAAACTCTTAACTTACTCTATACAATCCTGTTACTATACTATTAACTCTTCACCATCTTACCCAGTACAGTTTCTTATTTACTTAAGGTGTATTCTTACTTACAACTATAAAAATATAACTTTATGATTTGTCTACTTAATGTCTATGTACTTTATTTTTTCATCAATCCAAGCTCCTTCCAAGGCTGCAGATCAAATCCTCTTGAATCTGTAGAAGTTTCTATTTCCCACAGAAGTTTTCCATTTCCCACAGAACAGCGCACGCTATTTTTATTTATTAATCCCCAGACTAATCATTGGTATTATCCTGAAGGCCTCAGTTCCCAGCTACCTCATCTGGTGATTCTCTTTGTCCTTCTAACTTTGCTTCAGGTTTCAAGTTCCATTTTGGAAACCAATTTTGTGTATGACTGGAAGATGTGAATACTTGTTTCTAAACTGTCAGACTAAAGTAATTTTTAAGAAAGAAAAGTAGTCTTCTTTTGTTCATTGCTTTTCTATAAATAATTTCCATGCTAGTATATTTTTAATTGCTTCTATTCTCTTGAATCTTGATTGTTGAATTTTTCATTGAAAAATATATTTGCAATGCAAATTGTGTCCTTAACACACTAAAAAAATATACAAACTAAATACTTACATTACTATTAACACAATTCATTGCACCTTCCCTATTTATAAGATTTGCAATTGGATTTAAAAATTAATTTCGGGTTTTTTTAAGTTTTCATTGAAGCATTTCGTTGTAAAATAGTCTCAGAAATAATGAAAATGAAATTTTTATATTGAAGTATGTATATACGAAACTATTTCTACCAGTTTTCTTCTATTGTTTGCTTTCATGGAACTTCTTTAGTGCTTTTTAGTGACTGCAGACTCACCAAGTTATTTTGCACTGAGTTGTTTGAGTGAGGATGTAGCATTACCCAGAAAAGGCAGCCTTAGGACCTTAAGGCTGTAGGTCCAGCATCTCAGAGGGTTGAGAGGAAGAAGATTTTAACAAGGTAAAAAATAAAATGGAAGGAGAGAAAAGTGGATGCAATTAAATTTCTGCCTTAGAACTTACAGAGAACATGAGTAACAGATCTGAGCAATTAATCCTTCACATTTTTTTTAAATATTGTACCAAACAAAGCAATCTCTTTTATCAAATTTACTTACCTGCAGAATCAGCTCCAGTGGGTTAAAGTCGACATCTATTGGAGGAGATAATGGCCAGATTGTGTAAATATTACTCACTGAAAAGGAATGAAATGTATGACAGCAGTATGATCTGTAGCTGAATGTGGCTGCCCACAAAGCCTTTGGTGCTTTTGTCATATACTGGAGATTAAAAGCTCAAATTCTGCAACTATAGGATCATGCAAGCTTCTTTGATAACTGAGCTAGCTAGTGGTCTGTGACTTGCCTAGCAAGAAAACCTCAGGCACTTCCAGAATCAAGGTTAAAACTAAAGATATCATTACAATTTATCACACAAATAACAACAAAAAAGCACCTCAAATTCTCTTAGGAACATCCTTGGAAAACCACAGTCAGTGTCCAAAATGACCATCAAAATGACAGTGCCTCAGGAGCAGAAAGACCAAATGTATATTGTCCATTCTGTTGTAAAGAAGAATAGACATGGGAAAGATTATATATGCCATAGCATGAAGTAATGCCTTACATATGATAAAGAATATGTGAATTGTAAAGTGGAAAAGAATCACTTGGAGCCATATATCCCTCTCTGGCATTAAACTCAATGGGAGAACAAAAATAATCCAAAAATAATGTAATTTTTGAAGCAGAGCCATTCAACTATGTTCTCCTCCTGACTTTGTACACTACCCTAGAGCAGGTATGAGAATTTATAAAATACTTTGAACTGTAAGAAAGGGGTTCAAACAGTCCCTGTGCTGGAACAGCAAGGAAACAAAAGAGCAAGGATGGGCAGGGCACAGACCCTGATACTCAATTCATGGTTTTGGTAGAACATGAGTCAGACAAGCAGGATGCCATCCTAGCCTAAATAAAGGCAGTGACAAAACTGCCATTGACCTAACAGGGCCAGAATTTCTGTCTCAGTATGCATCCTAAAGTCCCCCATCCTCCTGGAACAACTGTGAAGCTGCTGCTGAAGTGTCACCCTGGGCTGGTAAAGAAATTGAGGAACTGAATGCCAAGGGCTGTAATCCCCAGCACTCAGGGAAGAAACCTAAGAGAAGAAATGCAGTAACAGATGTAGAAAGATGGGGTGCTGGCAAAGTCAAAAACGACGAAAAGATCCAATCAGCAAAGGCATACAACATGTTTGGCATTAAACACAATCACCACAAGCCTTTTTAATTGCACTAAACATCTTTCATGTTTATGTAATGACATGTTTGGAAATAATCTAATTAAAATAGGACATTCTGAGAAAATAAGACTTCTGCATCTCTAGAGAAGGTTGTTGCAGCTTTTTAACTGAAAGCAGTAGGCATTCCAGAGAACTTGTGAGAATTGTGTCTGTGGCAAATAGTGACGTATAAAGGGACTACACTGCTTGGAGAGCTCACCATTGGGATTTCTCTCTGTCACATCAATTGCTGGAGATTAGGGTTTTCTCAATAGCCAGGACCAGAAATATTTTCACCCAAGCAGTAGATTGGAGAGAACAAGAAAGAGCCTTTTAGCTCCAAACTGCACAGGCAGCACCTGAAACAGAGTGACAACAGCCACCTCATAGCATATTTATTAATAGGTTAAAGTATCCCTTCAAACACAGGATGTTCTTGAATTGCATAGCTCATGTACTCCACAATCTGAGTACTCCACAATGAGTACCAAACAGGCAAAGCATAGTGGGTATGCTAAAACAAACAAATTCAATACAGAAACCCATGGAATGAAGGGATTCAGTGGAGGGAGTGATGGAGTAGCTGAACTTGTATGTATCCTCAGCAATCCATTCATTATGTAAGCTGCAGCACTCATTACCAGTTGTCAAAAAGAGAAGAAATAATGTGAGATTATGGGAAAGCTGAAGGTAAAACATGAAATCTGAGAGCAAAAAATGGATAATGAGAGTGCTAAAATGTATCTATTATGTACAAGATGTATTTAGAAAATTTTGCCTGGCATCAATTCTTCAGAAAATCCTAATGACAACTGCAGATAAAAGAGTCCTGACTTCCACAGTTCACAGAATGAATGAGGGAACTTTTACAGCCAACACAATGTCAAGATGAATGATGTAAAATATAAAAATTGCTGAACTGTGCATAGTAAAATGTTTCCTCAGGGAAGGAACAAGGAGTAATAGGTTCTAAAGCATGGCTTCAGTAAATGATAATTGAAGTAGGAAATGGTCCAAAGAGTTAGTAAAAAAGCCATGGAAAGCAAATAAATGTTATTAAAGAAATCTAAAATGCAATTACAAGGTAGTGATATAAAATAAATGTCATAACATCATGCAAAATATATGGAAACTATTTAGGCAGTTAGTGTTTTTATAGAGCAATTCAGCTTCATACATATCTTTATATCCTTTCAGATGATAAAAATAGGTCTAGATGTATCTAGGAATGGACATGATGTTGTCCTGGAGCTGAGGATAAAGGAGCATGAAAAACTTGGTTGGGTAAGAGCATAAACAAAATTGTGTTTTAAGACCTATTGGACATTGGTTTTACTGAGATTGAACAATATTCTCGATGTCAAAGTGTTTAAAATATTTTATAAATAAAATCAAAGCATGATTTCTATACTATGTACATTCAGTTGCATATGTAAAATGTAGATTAAAGCATTAATTCGAAGGTACCATCTTGGTCAATATAAGATACTGCTGGCTTCTTCATATGGCTTATAACAAATGTCAGATGCATACTAGGTTGTAAATGTGCAAATGTATGATATTGAAAATTCTCATTCAAGTAAATAATAATAATAGCTATTAAAAATCTTAGCTGGTAAGTTTACCCTCCTATATTTTTCTAGATGGTTTTCCAATTAATTTCATTTAAATTTGTGAATAATTAACTTTTCTAAAAGCTGGTCTTCTCTACAACTCAATTTGGACACTTGAATATTTAGGAATACATTACAAAAGGCTCATTTGAAAACTTTGGTTTACTTCTTGAAGCTTGTTGCAGGGTTAATTCAGTTTCCCTGGGTACCAACCACAAGGTAAGGACTGTACTTCTCTTGTGCCTTAATTGCTATGTGTTTTCCCTTTTTTGCTGTAAATAAGGTTGTTGACTTTTAAATTATAGCCTTCCTTTTATGGTCTAACATATTTTCATTCATTTTTATATCTGTGCCTGTTTCAGGACACATTGAAAGGTCTAATAATACATGGCCACCTTGTTTTTCTTATAGTATGACAAATTTTAAAATTCCTTAGTCATATACTGCTTTTTCCTCCAGACTGAGTACTGAACTGGCGTTTCATTTTTTGCTTGGCTGACTCTGCTACACAGATAACTTCCTTTTAGCACATCTTTTGTTTGCTATAGCACATAACATATAGCACATAGAAGTCATCCAGCATTTAATTTTGCTTTTGCTATATAATTTTGCAGCTTTATTATCTCTAAAAATATACCATTCACCATAACAAAGACATCATTTTCAAAGATCCAGCAAGAGGACAAATGATAGCCTGGGGAGTACACTGGAGTGGAATTCCTACTTCGCTTTTCTATAACATTTTCCATCATCATTCTTGAAGTACTTCTACAAAGATGAATCATTATTTCAATTTGCCTATGGGAGAAACTGAGTCACCTAAGAGGAAGTAATTTGCCATGCAGCAAATCAGTGGCAGAGCCAAGGGCAAAGAACAAGGCTCCTCATTTCCTGCCTGGTGCCCTCATGACATTAACTCAGTTTACAGCTCTGCCACAGTCTTCTTTATAACCTTAGGTAAGACCTTTTGGGTCCTTTATTCTCCTAACACTGAAGTGCATGATTAATTTTTTAATGATCACAATTGGACGACAACTCTCCACTGATACATCAGATATATTACAGACATGGTTCATCCTTCCTCTCAGGTACTACGAAACCAAGAATTTTTTGTTCAGCATACTGTTAAATTTCTTTTCATGCTGTATTATTTTTTGCCCAGGAAGTTCTTACAAAGACTAATCCTAGCCAGGGGAAACTTGTGTCTGTACATGACAGAAAATGGTGAGTTAGAGGAGCCTGTGTTCTGCTGATCAAAGGGTACAATGCCTGTGTATGATGGGCCCCCAGTTCTTCAGATTTGCAAATACTATTTTCCTTTCTCATAGACATCTGGAGAACAACTGTTTGCACTCCTGATGAACTCAGGGTGCAGATGAGAGAAGAATGCACTCCTCCAACTACTGCTCCCTACACAGTGTGTATGAATCAAAAAACCTACTTTTTCCCTTGCCCTACCCATTTGCACATAGATCTCCTCCAAAAATTTCCTCTAGGTTTCCTTATAAAAGTACCTCTTCACTGTCCTACAAAGTCTCATGGGGTACAAAGCAGGCATTTCAGTATTTGGTTTTTAATTTTTTCAGTATTACTACTTTCACTGTTCCCTCTTTCTTCTGTTCCCTTTAACTTTCTTACTTCTTCTTGATACTCTTTCTGCTGTATCTACTGCATCTCTCTGTTTCATTTCTGTTTGGGTTTTTTCCCTTTTTATGCTTCTTTTCCATGAGAAAAGGGAGGTGTTCCACTCCAGGCCAACTCATCATAGAGGCATGGGGAGAACTGGCAGAAATCATTGCTCATGTCTGGCTATGCAGGGAGAGGAGTAGGGTTTTGCTGCTGTGAGGATTTCTCAGAAGTGATATTGGAGCTGTTCCAACAGTTTACAGTAAAAGGACTGCAGTTCTAATACAAGTTCAGCAAGGTGAAGGCCATCTTTTTTCCAGGTACAGCAACAAATGGTGTCAGATGTGTCTCTGGTCTGAGAAATTAAACCTTTGTACAGAATGCTATATGGTATGCTGTGGAGATGAAGGATCCAGCCTTCACAGGAAGTCTAACATTGAAGAGCAGAGAGAGATTTCTGGCCTGTAAGGACCAATAAGAATTAAGGACAGAAGGAAACGAATGCAATGACGACATTCACACGTGTTAAGAAAACCAGAGAGTTTGGGTATGCTAGGGACTTCCATGATGTGTGACACAGAAGATTCAGTTCAGACAGCATGAATCTGCTTTTAGATGGAGATGTTTGTGTAGGCCAAAAATTGGTTGTTGTTAATGTTCCCTAAAAGTACTTGATTTTTACAGGAGAAAACAAAGTTCTAGAAATGCAGCATGTACTTTGAGAAGGAAATTGTTGTCTTAGGGCTAGTGGTACTTTTTTTCCATTGTCTGTGAGTAGTTCTTATGGAAGTTCTTCCTTCCTCTTTGTGAGATATTTTCTATGTGAGTGAAGTTATAAACAGTGGAAATAATGTTGTAGCCTAAGGAAGTCTTTAAAATGTGCCAGGATGACACCACTGCTCGCTAACAACAAAAGAATTGATTCAATACTGAGTAAGAAGCTGAGAGTAGGAGAGACAGAGAGACTTGTGGCAGTCTGCGCTGCTGAAATGTACAAGTGCTTTCTCTAGAAAGAGAGAATCTTCTAAGGGCTACTGCCTTCCTGCTTATGTACCTTGTCTGCACTTCAAGTCAGAGGTAATGGAAGAAAGAGGGTATTCAAGGGGGAGTGTCTTCTCTTGTGTTTGCACAGAGCCAGGTACAAAAGAGCAAGGAAAATGGGTCAGATCTCCAAGTCCTAAAGAGGCATAGACAATACCAATAATTATTTGGAACACACTGAATTTAGTGCGTTGCAGCAGTCTAATGACACGGACAGAAAACAGAATGGTGACCATGTTCTTACTTCTTGGATGTGGTTATTTTTGTCAACTCTATGAATTTATATTTTGCTTAGTTATTGAATGAAATGAAATTAGAAACTAGAAATTCTGTGGCACAGGAAAAATGCATTATACAATTACACTTGTACGAAAAGGTAAAATATAAACTTCATTTTTTCTTTCTGCACATGATGGCTCTTCTTTTAAGCATTATTAAATGAATTAAATAATCCTAAGTTTTTAAGACATTAATTAGCTTTGGATCAAAGTCAAGGATGTAATTATAAACAGTGAGCTCTTTATGGCTCCATCTATGCTGGTCATCCCTTTGGTGCCAAACAATATTCAAGGTTTCAGGCTACAGTGCCACACTTACAGCCACACTAAAGGTTGTTTGGGTCACAGCAAAAAAAATCTCATCAGGAGTAGTTAACATGTCTACATCCTGTATGGTGTTAACAGGCGTTTCCTTATGTGAGAGAGGTACAAGAACGTAGGGAATCAGGCATCTCCAGGTTTTCAGGGTTCTGTTGATTTCAGAAAGGCAGGATCCCTTCCCAGTATTCCTCTGTGGTTAAGCCTACAACTCTAGTTTTTATCGTTCCTTAGATCTTGGAAATACTGCAAGGGACACCTAACCATAGGAAAGTAGATGCTCAAAAGCCCGAGTAGTGTATTGTCACAACTTTTGGTCACAAGTGTGCTGGGAGGTCATTATATATGTAGAAGTACTTCTGCCAATTCCACGTGGCAAGTACATGATTTACCCAGATGGAGTTTCTGTATGTTAAGAGTAGTGAACCAATAATAAAGTATTCTGCCTGACCACCAAGCTCAGCTTCACCTTTTCCTTTTCAAATTTAAACAAAAAGCTCTGTTTGTAACTGTACAATGCTTTAGAGAACAAAACAGAACTGATTTGCCACTTTGTTAGAAGTGTTGATTAAAACATGCGGTAGTCTTTAGCAACAATTCTCTGAGACATAAAATAGTAGGGCAAGAAGCTTTTAGGGACCAACAGGTGGGTGAGCATTTTGATACTCTCCTACTAATGAGATTTTTCCATTCTCTCTGAATAGCTTCAGGATGATCCCCTCAACCATTCATCTGTATTCATGATTTCATCCATCTGCCCCTCTGTAGCTACATTTTTGCTTCCTGAAGAAGCTGGAAGGAGAAAGTTGACTATTATAATAAACATCAACTTTTAGTCACTATTACTCCTTTGTTTTACTTCTAAAGTCCTTGTCTCTCTTGTTGGCATTTTCTTAAATTCTATTATTTCTTTGTCACAATTTGTTATGAAATCTCTCATTTTCTGATAGCTGACATTCTTTAAGCTCAGTTCCAGAGGAATTGAATGGCTCAGATTCGGGTTTTAAAATAAATATACTTACCTATTCTGGTCTCTGAGAAGAGAACTGAATACAGAAAGTAAATTTAAGTGAAAAGCTCATATGTAAATAAACTGTCCTTTCAAAAATAAATACAGTTTTTTAAGCCAGTCTTTTGGATTTAGAGTTCTGCTTTGTGGATCATTTCTTTTCAAAGTACAGGGTCAGCAGTAATGCCTCAAACAGTTTCATCAAAATGGCCAATGCCCAGGAATACAGATATCATAAAGTGAGCAGAAATTATATTACCTGATATGGGATGACTACCCAATAGAGGATATGCTATGGATCCATTTAAGTTATACAGACATTGACACGTTAACTGCAGGAGGGGATTCTGTTGCCTTTTTGAGGTCTCAGAGTCATGAACTAGGATTGTTCACTTTTAGCAGCAAGAACTGCACAGTCAACAGCAGGTCATCACTAACTTTGTGGGAGTGGAACTAGTGTGGGACACTTAGGAAAGAACTGTAATCTGTAATGTGGTCATGGTCTCTTTGCAGGAGGTAGCGAATAGCACACCGTGTTCATGCTGCTGCAATATGTGAGTGGTCCAGCACCATGTGGGAAGTGTGGGCAAGGGATACTTTGCATGTGCCCACACCTTAGCCACAAAAAAGCAGCAAAAGCAGCAATGCAAAGGCAAGAGACAGAATAAGCCTTCTGAACATTAATAGGATGCCCACAGGAAAGAAAAATGCATACATAGGCTCACATGCTGAATGGCATGGTCAGTACATAAACAAATAGTACATATTAGTACCATAACACCACAGTTAACTTTAACAAATATGGATTTGCTCTTATTAAAAAAACTCATATGGGAGTTATAAGGAGGAGAAACAAGAAATTAAAAGAAGGCAAGTGAGTCTGTTCACTCAGAAATGTGGAAGTAACAATAATATGTAAGATCAGTTTTCTTGGGAAAAAAGCCCATTCAATGTTAAAAGGAAAAGGTTATTTCATGTTCATCATGTAGTATTTGAAACAACTGGATAAACAAGAGTAAATAGGCTTAAAAATAGGTTAGTATAGTTTGCTTTCAGAGTGGAGTGATTTCTTCTGAGGCATACTGCCATAAGAGTAACTCCACTAGTTCCTGGAGGCCTGTGATTGTGTGACTATCTCCACTTTTATTAAAAAAGACAGGAAAGGCACATTCTTACTTTTTACTAACATTCACATTCATTACCATCACATTCCTAAGAGAATATGATCTCAGCATACCTTAAGGCTCAAAAATAGAAAGGTAAATAGAAATACACAAGCACTTACAATATTGGAAGTTTAACAAGAGGATAATATTTCGTTTAGATGTGACTCATGATTTCTACATGCTTCAGGTATGCAACAGTGATTTGTATGGGGAGTGGGCTGTGTTAACTGAAGAGGAAGTTGCAGTGAGAGACTTGCTAACATTTGAAAGGCAGCTGTCATTCACACATTCTAAGAACATTAAAAAAGCATAAATATCACACAATTCTGGAATCAGGAAAGAAAAATAAGAGAGGAGTTAAAATACAACTTCAAGTACCAGTCTAATAAAGTCAACGTTAAGTATGGTTGCTAACTTCCAGAACAGCTTTTCACGTAATGGAAGAACTGGCAGTTTCATTAGAACACCAGTTCTTTAAGGATGAGAGGGAAAATATAACCCAAAATTTCTTATCCAAAAAACAACCACCATTTTTTCCTTGCAGTCAAAAATTAGAAAAGTACTTTAGAAAAGTAACCGCTTTCCGTATTGACTTAAAAATTGACTATGTGGAGATATTGATAAAAATAAGGGATTGATACTAATGTATTCTATGAAAGAAATGTGATTTTGGACTGGTAATGGAAGTATCCTAACTTCAGTACAACCAGAAGACATATTTTTTAAACATTTCAAAATATTTTGGCACACAGATTTTATATCGTGACTTGGAATATGTAGACTTCTCAGTCAGCTGTTCCATGTATCCACATGCAGGCGATTATTCCATTTTTGAGGAGATTATTCAAGTTTTGCAGGTGATTTTTCAATTGTTAACTATTTATAGTATTTACCGTACTCCTGCTGCTAAGTAGACAGTTTTATAAAATAACTCATGCCCTTGCTGTAATAAAAAGAGAGAAGATAGGAATTGCACTGGTAGGATGGCAGGATCCTCATTTTCTTGCAGGACAGCATACCTTCTGCTAGTAGAAGGAAGATGTCCAAGCCAGTGCTTTCCAGATTGGTGCCTGGGCTGGGACTGACTGCTGTTTGTTTGGCCTGTGTCACAGGCAGCTGGAGACAGGCACTGAATGTGGCCGGGCGTGTTCAAACACGTATCCCGACTAGCTGCTGGAAAGTGTGGGTTGCTTCTCACCGATGAGAAGGAATGGAATGTCAGAAGTATGTCCCATGGCATTTATGATATCAGTTGGCTAGTATAGATTGGGAAATAGGACAGAACTGGTACATTTACATTACTAGTTTAATGTGTGATGGAGGTCATGTTGAGTGTAATCATGCTACAGCTGGAGTTCCATGCATGCCTCCAATGCACTATACTGATGTATGTGAAACAGATCCTGCCAGGGAAACAAGAGGTTGTGCAGTGGTGCCACATAAAGTGCAGCAGTCATAAAGACCCTTGGCCACTCCTCTAGCTCAGTAGACTTGGCTTAATCTTCGCACATAGCTGCCTTACAGCTACCTGAACTCCTTTTCTGCAAATGTTCCTCAATAACAAAATTAGCAACTTCAGTTTTGACATTAGCAGGGCACATCCACAATATCCTCACTGCAGCAGACTGTGAGGGAGAGCACACAGTTGTTCATGCAGTTCGATCTTGTTCCTGGACCAATTTGCCAATGGTGGTGGAAGACCAGTCAGAGCTAGGTTAAAATGGGAGCTCAACCTCACGTGTTTTCGATGTGGTATGCAGAAACTGAGCCCAGGGTTTTGTCATTCAGGATGAATAGTTAGAGACAGGCAGGCCAGGAGATTTTGAAGCCTCCATATGAGGTTCTGTGGCCAAAGGGCCTATGCAGAAGGGTCAGCACACACCACATGTTCTGAGAAATGCCAGGATGACATCTCTTTATATTGGCCCAACCTTTTGACATGTACATGTTTCTGTATACAGTTTGACAATTTCAACTGCAATACATATGAAGTATGTATTGCATATTTTCCAAACGAAAGAAGCAAAATACATCCAAGTAATTCCAAAATTAATCACATGTAAAATCACACAAAATTTATTAAGCTGGAAAAGACCTCAGACCATCAAGTCCAACTTATGACTGAATAACACCATGACAACTAGAACACAGCACTAAGACTGGATGTGGCACTTTGTTGAAACATCTCCAGGCGTGTCTCTGCCACATCCATGGGCAGTCCATTACAATGCCTAATCACCATTTCTGTGAAGAAATTCTTCCTAAACCTCTCCTAGCCCAGCTTAAGACTACGTCCTCTCGTAGGTATGAGAGGTTGTATGTCTCCTCACAGCCGAGATGTCCAGATGCTGGAGCTGCAACAGGGAAAGGTTTGCTCCCACCAGGCACATAGGTGGAAAGGAGCTGCTGCCGGCCACCTCGGGAAGGGCCCGCCAAAAGGTGCACGCAGCCTCTTCCCATTTCTCCAGCCACCTTTAGGCTAAATTTGACACCCGGGAATGGCGTTAGTGGAGGTTCAGGGCTCGGTCTGAATGCTCACTGCAGCGAATTCCTGAGCCCCCCTCCGACACTCGGCAGCAGCCGCGGTTCTGTCTGTTCGCAAGCGAGCCTCACCCAGCGCGTTTCCGACCAGCGCGGCTGCTCCAGCTCCGAAAGCCGCCGCCGTCTCCCCCCAGCCCCGCACTCGGCGCCCCCGCCCCGCCGCTTCCCCGCCGCCGCCGAGAGCGCCTCCTACAGGCCACCCGCGCCGTGCCGGGGGCCGCCCGTTCGGCGGTGCCCTCCCTGCTCCCATCCGCCGCCCGCCACGGCGCGACTGTCGCCCGGGACCCCCTCTGCGAGTCCGGGGGTGGACGGGGCGAGCCTCGGCCCCATCTCTCGCGGGGGCGGCGCCAGGCCCGCGCGACAGCCGCGACCGAGCGGGGGCGGCTGGGAAGGGCGGCCGGGAAGGGCCGGCGGCGCCGGGCAGCCCGCCCCGCTCATCCCCCGCTCCCCCGCCCGCCCGGCCGCGTTCCCGGCGGGCGGCGCCGCGGGTGACGGGCGGGTCTCGGCCACAGCCGAGTGCGGCGCGTCAGTTCCGGCGGGGAGCGCGGCGCGGCGCGTGGGTCGGAAGCGCCGCGGCGGCGGCGGCGGGGAGCGGAAAATGGCGACGGCCGCGCAGCTCACGGACGAGGAGCTCTTCTCGGAGCTGAGGCGCTTCGGCTTCTCCCCGGGGCCGGTCACCGAGAGCACCCGGCCCGTCTACCTGAAGAAGCTGAAGAAGCTGCGCGAGGATGAGCGGGCCGGGGCCCGCGGCGGCGGCGCCAACAAGACCCGGAACAGCAACAACAATAACACGGGAGCCGGAGCGGCGCCGGGCGGAGGCGGCGGCTCCGGGCGGGCGGCCCCGGGAGGGCGGCTGGCCGGCGCCGAGCACCCCTTCCTCCCCGGGGCTGCCGCCGGAGGCGGCCGGGGCCGCGCCGCACCCCCCGCCGGGGGCGGCAAAGTGCTGCTGGGCTTCAGCTCGGACGAGTCGGACGCGGAGAGCAGCCCCCGGAGCCAGGCCGGCGGCCGGAGGGAGCGCGCTGCGCCCCTCTTCCGCGGCCTCAGGCCCGCCGCCCCCCACGGCGCCTGCGGCGTGAGCAGCAGCTCCCCCCCGGAGGAGGCGGCCCGGCGGAAGCCCAACGCCTGGTGGGGGGCGGCGGCCAGGAGACCGACGGCGACTCAGGGTGTGAGGGAGCTCGGGGACGGCGAGGAGGAGGACGACGACGAAGAGGAGGAGGAAAAGGAGAGCGAGCAGCAGCGGTGGAAGAACCGGACCGTGAACGGGAACCGGCTCCTCTCCTACGGAGGCAGCAGGGACAAGTACTCGGACTCGGAGGAGGAGGAGGCGGCGGGGGCGAGGGCCAAACAGCAGGAGGAGTCTGCAGTTCGCCGGCCCAGACGGAGCCTCAGCAAGTCGCCTGCTCCATTCATAACAAGCAAATGCGCTGCAGCCGGCGCTGGCGTGATGGAGACGGGCCAAGAAAGGGCTGGCGGAGGCTGCGGTGCTGCTGTGCTCGTAACGAATGACAGGGCGGCGGGGGCGGCTGCTGCCGGCAGTCTAGACAGGGGCAGAAATCAGGAGGAGGAGGAGGAGGCGGCGGCGGCGGCGGTGGTGGGGGGAAAGAGGAGGAGGAGGAGGAGGAGGATGTGAAAATCTTGACTCTAGTCCTCCCAGCCTCAGATACCGCACTGGCCTCTCCAAGAAATCCCCATCAGTATTGTTGTTGCCACCACCGCTCACGGATGTGGACAGCGGCAAAATCACTGACCCTCCAGGCACCATTAGGAAAGCGACCAATAATCACGTTCTCAGCGGTGCTCCTGGTAGCTGTAATGTTGAATCCAGGATCTATTCATCTACTAATAGCCTTCCCCCGGGTGGAACCACCTCCTCCCTTAGACTCAACCACTCCAATCATACGGGTTCAAATCATACCTACCTGAAAAACACCTACAAGAAGAATCTCTCTGAGCCCGAGGAGGAGCTTCTCCAACAGTTCAAAAGAGAGGAGGTATCCACCACTGGAGGCTTCAGTGCACATTACCTGTCCATGTTCCTCTTAACTGCTGCATGCTTGTTCTTTCTGATACTGGGATTCACATACCTGAGAATGAGAGGTTCTGGAGTAGCTGAGGATGTGGGAGCCAACAGTAAGTATTAGGTGAAGGGTAAGAGCAGTTTCTGCAACTGGATGTAACAACTGTTAATACGCCTTTGTGGTCCCAGACAGCCCTTACTGAACAGTTCTGGGTTCCACCCTAGTATAATCTCTGTTTAGAGGATGGTGCACGGAGAAATTGTCTTTCCTTATGTATGTGCTTTGCAGGCTGGTGTAATAAGCTTGCAAGCTATTTGGGATAAACTTAAATCCCAGCATTCCCTGCTGTAATCTGTTGATACCTTATTTTCTAGCAAGTTTTCTTCCCAGAGCAGTTCTGTGGGTTTTCATCAATTTAGCAGGAGTATGGTTAATAGAGAATTGGCAAGTAAGGCTTTATGTTAATCTTGCAGGAGTAAGTGCACAGTTAGATACCTGGGATTCCTGCAGGGCTAAGATTTGACTCTAGTTGTTTGGTAATAAAGCAGGTTGTTTTCATTCATGTGTGCTGAGGCTTGAAAAGGATCCTATGTTGAGATGATGTTGCACACTATGGCAGATTTTGTGCAGTGAGTGCTTGACCTATTGTGTGTTGTTTTTAATAAATTATTCATTCTAAATTTAGTTGATAATAACGTTTATACATTAATTACTGCTGTGCTTTAGTCTGAATTTCAGAGCATTCTTTTTTTTTAATACTGAATTATTTGGGAACTTCTTTAACACGTGGAAGTAACTTGGAATGGATTTAAAACCTACCATTTTCTAGTAAATGAAGAATACAAAAATGGAAACATACCACCTAAGGGTGGTGATTCATACTAATTCAGTTCTTGGCTGTTTTGAAATGGACAGTGGAGATTCTAACATCAGAAAGAAAAATTGCTGTCCTGATTTTTCATTGTTTCTGGTAAGAAATTATGCAAAAATCTGGTTTTGAGATGGAAGAGTGTTAGAAGGTTCTTGGCAACTTGCACTTTTCTTGAAACGATTGAGGATGGTGTGTGGGGTGTATGCAAGTGTGTACATTTTTTTTATAGAGAGTAGAGGATTTATGTACTCATTTGTGGACATGTATACAGTGCCTTGTAAGGAGTGATCTGACTGTTACCTTGGGATCTGCTAGATGTCCCAGGGCAGCAGTGTGGGCTGGCTTTTTCTCTATTCCCTTTTGAATTTTGTTCATTACATTAGAGTAGCAGAATAATGTTAAATTCTGTTTTGTGCTCTTTGTGGGGGAGGGGGCAAGTAAAAGATTTGGTGTTGAGGAAGGACGGTAGCAACAAGGACTTGGGGATTTGCAGTGGTTTCATTGCAATGGTCCACATGGCTTTTAAGTCTTGTTCAGTCTTGTTTTTTGAGCTGGCTGTGAACATACACAGGTGGGCTATAATTAGAGCAAGTATAGTGTGACTGTTAGGACTGCTCCTACTCTCGTTAGCTTCTGGCCATAACTGTTAAGAGACATGCCTACATTTTCTTATGTATGGATAAACTGTATTCTTGTACTAGCATGTATTATATGCTGCTTTTAGTCTTGAAATATTATTTTAACCGGAGAAGATCTGTCAGCTTATTGGGGTAAACTGCCAAATTCAGTGGTTGAGTTAAAACTGGCTTGTCATCCTGTTTGGTAAAAGCTGAGTGTTTCAGCAATGCTGATAGCAATAGTTCTTAAAGTTCAGAGTGGATTTTTTTTTTTTGTATTGGAAAAAAAATTTGTTTTGGAATGTGTGAACGTTCCTATAGAGCATGTGGGATGACTGTGTTGAGTATATTGCTCTTAAAAATTTAACACAGCTGGAACTATTACACAAGAAAAATTGTGCTCTTCTTAGAGGACCTTGCTTAGGTTAGGCTGCCTAGTCAGTGCTCTGGTAGCCCAGTGTTGATTGGCAGTTCAAGTAAACCAGTTCTTGGCCTGTTCCTACTTGCTCTCTTTTCAGTGGAACTCTCGAAAGTGGATTTCCTGAAGAATTGTTCTGGCAATGGCACTCGTATGTCATCTGTGCTGCTTCCTCACAGCCCCAGGCTTTGCTGCAGCGTAACAAATGGGAACAGGGAATAGCATCCTTTGGCAGAAGCAAACAGCAGGTTTTGTGGCTAGCTCCTTTGATAGGAAGAGGAGCAGGCCACTTCTTTAAAGTAATGTGGGAATGAACAGGGACTTACCTTGCCCATATGTTTAGCATGTGCTTACTAAATTCCTCTCAAATCAGCATATGGAACAAAAATACGGTGGGTCTGGAGAACAGGCAAGAACAGACAAGACAGGCTAATAAAGACTGATGTTTACTGAAAAGGGGGGAGAGCCCTGTCTTCTATTATATGCTTCCTAAGCTTAAACATCATCCAAGTGAGTCCTTTGACTCTTATGTTTATATGGGTGTATTGTCTGTTTTTTTAATAGAAACAGAAATGATTGATACTTTTTAATTAAAAATAATAGTATATCTCAAAAACAGCCTTATCATTTAGGCAATTGGATATTGAGATTTTTCTGTCTTTATGTAGTTGTAGGTTAGAATCTGTTGGGTGAGAGTGATTTGATAGTGGAAGAAAATCAGCTATTTTAAACTCCAGTCCGTGTCATAAAAACTTTTGGGGCTCAGCAGAGTTGCAATATATGCATCAAATTATCATGCTTACTATGATAAAGCAATAAAGACAGTTATTTATATATTTGTTGACTTCTTATTTTAAATTTGCAGGGAATGATGCACAGTGAGCTTAATGTTGGTTTTCTTAATAGTTAAGTGCCTAAAATTAAATGCAATCAAAGTAAGGCGATAGTATGTGACATTGAAAAATACTTATCACAAAATACATTCAATATCAACACTAAAATATTTGTCAATCTAAGAACAGTGGAGGTGTGTCTGATGAGAGGGAGGCTTAAAACCAAGTGTTGGAGTTGAATTTAGGCCAGCTGGAATAATATAAATGGGAAGGGGTGAGCAGAGTATTTCACAAGAGACTTGTCACTTACACTGTGCATATTGTTCAAATGATTTCTTATGCAGTGCCCTGAAATAGCTATGAAGTGCTTTAGTTTTTTCACATGTAGCATAAAATGTTCAAAGACAGATCGGAACTGGGCTAATCCTTCTGTATTTAAGCTATAAATGTCACTTGAAGTAAGGTTTTTATGCATTTTGCTGTCTAAAATATAGATGGGGTTTTTCTTAAACCCGCTGAAATGAACTGCTCTTCAAGCTCACATAAAAGACCCAACTAATGCTAGTGCCTGTTATGCTTGCTATCTCTGACAGTGCTACATTTGAAGAAGATCAGTTTGGGCTTGGTGCTGGTAACCTCCTTCATTTTGCTCTGACTGTAAAGCATATTTTGTTTGCACCTGCCTTCAAAATACGAGGGGATTAGATCAACTTCTTGCCAAGCCAGCATAGTATTTTGTCAGGAAAATGGTACACTTTAGTCTACTTCCTAGGTTCTTGAAACCCTGAAGAGGTCTGTGTGTATCTCTTCCAACTCCTGTGGTTTTGTGATGTTACTCTGAGCATCTCTAGTGGCTGTTCCTGGAAGTTAATTCTAATGTTATTTTTGATGAAAAGTTGGTAACAGTATCTGATGGGTTGAAGTTGCTTTCAGATTTGGTTCACTTTCTTTCTGAAAGATGTGGGTGCTAGTACAGATAGTGTTGAAGTCTAATCTGAAATGGGTTGTATGTACGTTACTTCTACCATTTCTGCTCCAGTACTTTGTCTGGGAAGCAGTTGATGTGACAAAAGAAAAAAACAAAACAGGACAAAACCATCACAACAAAAAACGAATCTTGAAAGTTTCAGGTAGGTCTTGTTTGAAGTCTTATTTTCTTATAAGAAGCTTTTTAAAGTGGCATCTGTTCCTAGTAATTTTGGTCTTTCTATGATACTTGTTACAAAACAGCTGCTAGGAGGATAATCCTTGCTATATTTACTACAATTTGTGTTTTTGAAATGTTAATTCAGGGAGACTTAGCAGTTGTGCATGTTGCAAGTGTAAGCTTAAGCAAATCACAATTCTAAGAGTTTTATTCAATTCCATTGATGTTCCTTTGTTCTTGATGTCTAAATCTCTCAGGTGTTAAAACTGCTGTGGAATTTTATGCAGGGAATTTAATTGCTAAGAAGTTAGACTTGCTGTATAAAAGACAAGATGATGACTGTTAAGCTCACAGGCCTGTAAATTGCTGTTGAAGTGCTGTGGTATTTCACAGATTACTGTTACAAATTTACTTGCCTTCTAAGATCACCTTCTCAGAAGAGTCTGTTCTTTACAGTGTTGGCTTTAATAGAAGAAAATTAGTTGTGATAGGAAGTATTTATGGAAGAGGACATAATAAAGGGAGGAAGAAAAATTAAAAGATTTGTAGCATTTCTGTGTTGTGTGCCTGTTAATGTTGCCTGTGCTTTGCAAGGGATACCCTGACTTGTATTTGACAATGTAACAACTTCTATTGAAATACTAGCATATTGCTATTTCACTTTCTGTATATTGCTTTAAATCCTAGTTAGCAAGTATTTCTCAACTAGGTGATATAAAAGAAAATCCTGGCATTTTTCTTAAAGACTAATCTCTGTTGTAGCAATGTCAGTTCTATGGTCTGATGAGTTTTGGATCAAGATCAGTAGATCAAACAAGAATAATCCCTAGACTGTCTTCATAAGGTAAAGCCAGGCAGAATAGTTAGATTTCCTTAGGATTCTTGACAATTCTAAGCTCTCATCTTCCTTATGGTATGTCAGAAATTATTCTTTAGAATTAGGAATAATTTGGCCTTTTATCTAGGAAAGTTGAATAATTATTATGTAGTGGCTTTCATCTAGGAAAGTCTAAGTAATTGCTATGTAGTACAAAATAGCTCAGCTGACAGCTTCAAGTCCTTCCTAAAGGGTTACAAACAGTCTATTTACCTTTGTAATAGATATGGAGCATAAAGAATAAATAAGAAAATTGCTCAGCAGTGTTTGAAACAAAAATGATGGAAATTCAGAATTCCTGTTTTTAGGGAGATACTGGTAGTTGATACTTCGTTCGGAATATTTATGACTACTTTGCATTCATGTGCTTAAGTGTGCTGCTGTTAGCAGATGTGCACAAAACATTCCTTATGCCATTACTATAGATTCTTATTATGACATTTTTTCGAAGTTACTCTTGGAAGCCATGAGTTTTTTCGAAGTAAGTAATGGAAAATCTGAACTAGAATCACTTGCCTGGGGACCAGGGATGCAGAAGAGCTCTGACAGGAGTCAGCCTGTTTCATTAGATATCAAAAGTTTGCACTGCATTCTACAGTGCATAGTTTTCTCAAAAGCAAATTTCATTTCTGACGTGAGAAAGGTGATCCAGAATCTGAAAGCAGATCTGGTTGCAACTTTTACATTTTAAAAAGCACTGGAGACTAGAAAGGTGTGGGAAAGCAAAAAGCAGACTTGTTTAATTTGTTAAGAACCTCAGTCAACTCTAATACTGTTCAAGTGCAATGCAGATCTTTCTGCTTAGGACAGATGCATAGAGTGGTAATGGATGCAGTGGAAATATTTTAAAGAGCCCATGACACACAAGGACTTAAATTTTGCATTGTGGGAGCCCTGCTTTGCACTGTTTCATAGTCTATAGTTATCCCAGTAGAGGAGGAGAATCAGGCCTGCAGTCCTCCTATCTCTGGGATGCAGTTGTGTTTCTAAAAATCATTTACGTTTAAATCCTTTTGAGATCTGTGTTTCATCTGAGAGTAGTAGGTTTCAAACTTTAGCTTGACTGCTTACCCAGCTAAGCTGGCAGGAATTGTAGAGTTGTACCCAACTGATCCCTGTCATGCTTCTGGACTTGTGCTTCTGTAACAGTATGAACATTTGAACAGGCCAGAACTGCTGCTTGAGAAAGTTACTTCACAAAAAAGCTTAGGCAAGTAAATTAAGTGAGTACATTGTTTCTTTTGTTGATGAAAGTGCTATTTCAATGTTGTGGAGAATCATGGAGTGTTGTAATCATGAGGCATATATTCCTTTTGCCTATATAGTTCTTGTGAATGTATTCTCTGCTAAAATTAGTTGTCTGTTGTGATTTGTGTTAGATTGAGGGGAATAAGTTTACTGGTCAGTGACTGTGAAATCAAAGTATATTAAAAAGAAAAGGTTTTTTAAGGGAGAATCTCTTCATTAGTACTTTGTCTTGTTAGTCCTTGGCTCCTTCTGTTTTTCCGGGTAGATACAGATTTGTGGAGGAAGGTAGCAGTGCCTTTGCTGTGATTATAATAAATAAGGACGTGGTGTAGTTCAGGTCTTGATCAAAAGTTACCTTGGTAGCTTCTGCCCACTGAGTCATTCTGATGCAGAAAAACTTGTCAAAAGGGGCAGTGGTACTGATGGGAAGAAGCATACTGATCTGTGCAGAGATAGATTGAAGAACCACTGCACATCTTAAAGCTGAGCTCTCGTAGGTTCCTTCTGTGTTAGAAGGCTTGCTAGAGTTTATAATGTTCAATGTGGAGTCCTACTGTGCTGTACCTCCCACAGTGTTATTTAGTGCTGTTTTTCTGTTCTGCTTGTGTTTACATTCTGCTGTGCAGTGTGAGAGTAGGTGTATGTTAACCGTGAAACAGGCAAATGTGGTGCCTGTTGGGCATAGCTTGCTGCAGGAGATGAGCTGGTGGCATTTTGCAGAGGTGAATTCTTTTTGCAGAGGAAAAGATCAAATTTTCTTATCTGTAAGCATGAGAAGTACTTATGCTTTTACATCTGCTTATGTAAAAGCAGGTGTGGATGAAAGAGTAAGTCACTATGGGAAATAGGGAATCTGAGCTCTGCTAAAGGATATGTTCATGTTTGGGTACTTTGTCTTTTGCATCTAATAATAAATGTGTGTTCATTTTGATATAAACTCAGAAAAAAACTAAAGAGGGAGCATTGAGAACATCTAAGAAGCTATACTACTGTGCTGTTTGTACAGTGACCTTTGAACCAGGAGTAGAAATACCAATCTTTTGAGTACTCCTTAGAGCTTGTTCATTCAGAATGGGCAGGTACATATGCACAGTTCGATTTGGTGATCCTAGGTGTATTATGATCAATGCCTGTTAAGTTTTGCTTCCATCTGAGGTGGTACACCCTGCAGAAACACTGTAGACTATGTTGTTTCAGTTGTTCACATTGAGAATGGATGTGTTGGCATACTTTGGAATTGTGCAGAGCGGTGGCTTTTTATTCATAACTTTAAACACTTTCTTTTCTTTTGACCTTCAGCTAGAGGTCCTGCTTATTGAAGTAACAACAGAAATGTGCAGATTGAGTACAAATGCCCATGAAGTGGGGGGGAAGAAAAGCCATGAGATGTTAAATCCACTTGTTTTATTCTGCCATGTAGGATGCGTGTTATTAAAGTGATGCCTTTTGAGGGAGAACAGACTGGAGGGAAATGACATGAAAGTAGCAGCCCTGGCAAGGAGCTGTACTGGTAATTGAGGACCTAAAGCCAAATAGGGTCTGCCTATTCCTTCTGTAAGGGAATGAGTTAGCATGTGATATCCTTTGCCATTCAGAAAATGGGAATGTACACAAGCCTTGGGATCAGACTAACTATATGGCCAGCTCCCTTAGGCATGAGATACATGGTTTGAGGAAAGAATTATGATCTTATTCTGTAAACTTTTTTTTATAGTTCAAGCACTGAGTTTTATGCCACTGTGTAGTGACCTACATACTACGGAGTTCTTATGTGCCAAAGGTGTGGTACAATTTTATTGCCCCTAGTGTTTGAGATCTTGGTAAGACTCACTTGTACTTCCTGTCTTCTTTTTTTCCTGTTTCTGTATGGCAGGTGAGTTTCTTGCCAAGAAAGGTTTTGGCTTTTCTTGTGTTTTTTCCTCCCTCTCTACATCCACCAGGGTCAGAAGTGCGCACAGTACTGCTAGAAGATTCATCACCTTAATCCACAACCTGATGATGTAACCTTTTAACTAATAGGCATAACCTATTTAATTAATAAACAGTGATCATAACGTTAGTTCAAGTTCAGTCTTAGTTCAAGCAGAGTCTTCATATGAGTAAAGGATAATGATGTGTTAGTCTAGTTGTTCCCTTTGGATAATTTTTTTTTGAACCAGGTAGATTAATCAAACAAAGCAACAAACAAAAGCAGTTGCTATGGTAGACAACCTGGAAGGTTTAGCCAGCTCTTCAGTCTTAGTCTGGTAGAGTAAAAATGGAAGTAACTAAATATTGCCTGGTGTTATGTGTGTCCAGTCAAGTGTTATGTTGTGTATGAACTGCTGAGCTCATCCTGATTTTGAGCCCTTCAAACTTCTACAGTGTGTTTTTCCTTCTCTTAGGAAGCATTTTTCCTCCTCTTAACCAGTATGAATACTTGCAGTAAACTGACTGCTGCTTCCTCCGTGAACGCTCATCTTCGTCATGCCAAGAGACCTGCTAGCCACTCCCTCTGTATGTCCTGCATGGAGCGCCTATTTTCAGTGCTCTGCTGTTGTGTTCAGGCTTTGTAAATGTATTGTTCAGCAGTTTCTGCTCTTAGTGCAGCAAGCACTGATAGACCAGTGTGTGCTGAATGATTTGAAGGACAGAGGCGCAACAGAACCCCAGTTTTAAAAATGAAACATTCCTGTGATCTGTATCTTGACTTTGCTCCTGATCAAAATGTTACCTTTGGATGTTGTAAACTGTTCATACTCTAATTAGTACTTTGTAATTGAAGTCTGTCTGGAAGAAGAGGTTATAACTGTGTATTTATTTTGGAAACTCTTCAAGACAGAAATCCTTACTACTTGTATGAAATCACAGGATATTTGTATCAAGACTGGGCCCCTTGGCAGAGTGACAGTAGATTCAATATTTAATTGCAGCTTCCCATTGATTCTTAAACCTTCTGTGTTTCAATAACACTTGCTTTATTAGTTTGCTTTCCACTTTGAACTTTGGAGTTTGAGGAAAGCAGAATGCTTCCTAGTTTAACATAAAACATGTTGTGTTGCTATGCTTTCAAGATGGAGTTTCCCCTTTTTTCTAAATTTGTGTTCATTTGCTGAAGTCATGGGTATTTTTTAACCTTATAAAACGTAGGGAGCTAAAATTATTTGGGAGAGGTGCAGAAGAATGCCGAAGAGCTATTTCGGAAGCCTATTCTGATTCTCTACCCATGGTAAAATGCTGGTATGTGTCTGAAGTCTGACATTTCTCTTGGTAATGTTTTGCAACTGCTTATAAGAGCAGTCTTAGTGTGGTGGGTTTTTTATTTCCTATGTATGCACACTAGCCTGTAGTGAATACTGTGCATATGTGATTTTAATCTAATTTTTACAGTGCGTGGCAAGCGCACTTTTGGGCCATTTTCCCTAATAGAAACAACTGTTTCTTCTATGTAATATAATGCAAAAGAGCATGTGTACAAATACTGTTACTAAAAAATATTTCCTCAAATATTCTTAAGAACTGACAGGTTTTATAATTTTTATAGGTTTTTTGATCACTAATATGAGTACTACAATGAAACTAATATTATTATTTAGTGAAACTGAATAATCTGATGAGAAGCTTTCCCAAAACACTTGTGTCTCTTTTTAAATATGAATTAAATTGGCATGACTCGCAGGAGCACCTTTCAACATTAAGGTCTATTCTAACCAGCATTTAAGTAGGGTAGGAGTAGATTTGAACCTTTCTAGAAAGGGTGATACAGCTAAACAAAGGAGATGGTTATTTTGTTGTAATTTGTTGGGCCTTTTTTTTTTTTTTGTTTAAGTAGAAAAACTCCAAAGAGAACTTCTGGTAGGTCATATCATTTTACCTAAAATAATGAAGACTCTTATTTTCAGAGCTGATAGAAAATGTGTCTGAAGTATGTATCACAAATATGATTTTTAATTCTTTTGGGTGGGGGCTTTGTCAGTAGAAGGGAACAACGTGAAATTGTTGGTTATGTCACTTACAAATAGAATGAATTAAAATTATATTGGCTGGAAAAACAATCAATAAAAGAGCTTTAAACTGAGCTAGTTGAAAAAGTGACTAGATGTTAAGGAAAGGTTCAGCCATTTGCAGAGTTTGCTAATCCTTTTGGCACATTTATGCTGCTCTTCAAAATTGACACGGCCAAGGAGTATTCAAACTGTAACAGGGTACTCATGTAGAAATACAAAAACCATTTCCAAAGCGCACAAAGATGATCCATGTAGAAGGAATTGCTGTATGATTTGATGTCTTAATATCAAAGGAGAGAGATTTAGCCTACTGGTTCGAAGTGGTTTCTACCTGAGTTAGAGAAATATGGAGCTGGAAGGTAATGCAAAACTGCTTGTCTGTTTTGAGCATTGAATAATTGCAGACAGGAAAATAAAGGCAGGATTATTTTATTTAAGAAGTTTGAAATATGGAGCTCTGGAATAACATTTCAAGAAATAACTTGTTTGTTTGGTATTTTTCAGGCATTTTAAGGTTTAGGAGTTCAGAGAGACAATGTTTTAGAATTATCCTTGACACATACACGGTATGCTACTGGGTGAAGTCAGACCTTGATCCTAGACTTAGAAAAAGTTACAAGTCTGTTAGCTGACATTGAAAATTCTTGAGTTGTAAAATTATTGAAAACTTGTTTCGAGATCATCTTTTCTGATAGCAGTGCTTCTACTATTGTTTCTTACTCTGGTTAAGAGGAAAAAAAATCTGATGGAAAGCATTAGGTTATCCTCATGCAGAACACATCTTTGTAAGACAGATATTGGAAATGTTACTACTTCTCTTTTGGGTTTAGTCTGCTTGTGGCTTGGTGGATGGGGCGAGAAAAGTACTTTGCAGGGAGGAACATTCTTGTTTCTGCAGAAGCTGCTAACTTGGAGGTATATGTTGTAGTGCACAGTCCCTGAATCCTGTGGGTGAATGGTATTTGATGCTTTGTGGCATCACACTGAGATGGGAGCTGCTTACTGGTTAACTGGGATCATTCTTGTTTCTGCTGCTGCAGCTTTACAGCTCCTTAAAGTTGCATTGGAATTTTGCTTTTTCATCTCTAAAATCAAATTATCTGTACATTCAGAAACAGATTATGGCATTACAGTGGTTCTGTTAAGAATGTCACCTTAAAATGTTAGGAGGAACATAGAGCTGCAGAAGGGTTCAGAGGTGGCTTTTATGGCAAGGAGGAAGTGGACTCTCAAATGTGTATGAGTGATGAATGAAGGTATGAATGTTAGGGAGGGGCTGCATAGTGTTTATTACTCTCTCTCACCTCTGGTACAAGGATACATGTTTTAAATTTGTAGCATAAGTAGATGGTAAGTTCTTTGAACTCCATTAGAATCTGAGTTTGATAGACTATTTTCCAGGCTGGCCAATTGTTGCATGGCAGAGGTCTCAAACCTATTTTGAGGAGGAGCCTTGGGAAGTATATGTTCAGATAAAAAAATCTTATATTAATAATTAATTGTTAAATTAATGTTTTGTTTTGTAGAATAAGAATTTATCACTCTTACAAATATAGTTGTATATTCTAAGAACTGTCAAGAAAGCTTTTGAACCAAGAATGCTGATGTAATATATTGAAATACCTTAGGCATGTTGGAGTATGTGAGAACTTTGCATCTGTGACTGAAGCATGTGGGAGGATTTGGTAAGAGATTAGGCTCTGGACAAAAGGAAGAAGGGTGTATTCAGAAGAGGAATTACTGAAGAAGTTAAGGAGTGGCCTTATTAACTCAAGTGAATTGAGGTTACCTGGTAAATAAATGCAGATTGATTAACAGTTGTAATTGCATATGCAGCTGATAAATTGCTGCAGTTGCATTTTGCATACTTGCCTCATACAGCACCAGTCATGCTAAATGAAATAGCATCATATATAAAATGTACTTCAGTTTTTGGTTAACAATAACAATCACTAACTTCAGAGGGATTTCATGGAAATCCTATAGTGTGAGTTAAAATAAGGAGTTTTAAAGATTGCTACATTTTTGTGATAAGTATTTTTGAAGAGGTGGTTGGTATTCTTGGTCATTGTAACCACTCTGTATTTGTGAAGGAGAGGCAAACATTGACATCTCATCTGACTTGCTTAACAAATTCAATGTGTAATTTATGTAAATATGAAGTTGCCCAAATGTGAGATTGATTTTACTGGGATTGTGATGCTGGGAAAGTCTAACCACCACCATAGCCTCCACTTAATTTCTGGACTGCCCTAGCATATCTAGAATTTCAGGTGACAGTTTTCAGTTTGTGCCTTTGCAGGCATGGAAGTGTTGTGTATGTGTTTGTTTTGTGACTTTCATCCGTGCTAAAGTATGTTAGTCAGGTATACTGAAATCTCCACCCTCTTGTGCCTTGTCTTTGTACCCACCTTTCAATCTAAACCCACTGCTTAATCAAGATTTCATGTATGCTGAATAGCATCGACCCTCGAGTCTGTAATTATCCTTGTCTGGATAACTAACAATCAAACTAGGTGTTTAATTCTATTTTAGGTTGTTTAGATTAAATGTTTAGTGTGCTGGGTGTATTTGTTTGAGTTTATGAATGAAATACATAAAACTTTAAAGTTGGTAGCTTGATAATCCAGTAAGCAATGGCTGTGAATTTGGACCTATAGAATGAAATAATGAAGTGCTATAGGGCTTGATATGCAAGAGTCTTCAGCATCTGCTTGTATCAGCTTTAATTAATCTTATATCTGAATACAGTATTTGGATGTCTGTGAAAACCAGTCCCTTTGTTTGGGTGGTTTTGGTTTGGTTTAGTTTTTTTTTTCCATTTGCTGTACCAGAAGAAGCCAAAGGGCTTATTGGGTTGATAACATGCTTAATTTTTTTCTGAGCTGAGGCACATGGACAAACTTGTTTGCAAAGTTGCAGAGAGTCAAGCCTTCTTCATTTAGAAAGTGTTTTCATTGTCCTGCTGTTTTATATGTCATTTGTTGGTTGTCACTGTAGGAATGTGAATCTTAACCATTGCTATGTGTAGGAGCAGAGAAAGGGTAATCGTTTCTACTTCAAACTTCCTTTCAAAACTAAGGTGAAACAGATCAAGATTTGTCTGCTGACAAGAGTGCTACTGAAGTTCATGCAGTTAATAAAAATCACATTCTTTTACAAATAATTAGTTTTTTTCTTAGAAAACGATTTTTTTTTGTTTCTTATCCATATTCACTTACACTTGACTAAGGTTGGGAGCCCTGTTTAATAAGTTGATCCTTGGTTTCTTTGGTATTCTCCATTTCTCCTAAATGAGAAATCTAGCCATGAATTTGATCTATTATGTCAACCTTTATATCTCTATTTCCTGTTTATACCTAAATAATAAATATAACTCTGACTGATCAGTTTGAGCATGGTTGTGGATCAGCAGTCAAGATATTGTCAATCAGTCTACTCTTAGATGGGCAACTCTTGATATTTTGTGGATACCTATATGCATGGGAGTGCATGAGCTCTCAGTGTGTCATCTCACTCTTGTTAAAAGAAAATGCTGAGTTGTAGAGCTTTGTTGTATGTATTAGTGGTGAGTAAAAGAGGGGTTTTCCTTTTTTAAATTGTCCACTAAAATTTAAAACCTTCAAATTATTTCAAAGCAATTGAGTTATTAAAGCAAGAGTTCAGCAAATGGCAAGCACAGTTTTGTTTGTAAGGAAATAGCTGTGAAATTTGTTGACATACAAAAATCTAGTTTAACCTAAATGCTACTATACAGCATTATCAAATGCAGAGTTAGGGCAAAGGTTAATAGATATCTATGTTATTTGTCTTATTATGGACCTTGTTTTTATCTTAACTATTGCAGTGTTGTCATAAAGCTACAATGTTGGTATACCTTTTTAGTATTTTCAGACCCTAGAATGAATTAATTTTTTTTTTTTTTTTTTTTTTTGACAGTCAAGGATCCCTTTAGTGAAGAACTCAAAAAAATACAGGTAAGTAAAACCACTTAACATTGAGATTTTAATCTGTCACATGATTGTATACAAACAATATAGATCTGTTCAGTAGGATGCAGTTTTAGTATAATTTGCAGGAAGTAAATGCACTTCTTGTAACTGATGTTTTAATTTTTTTTCATCTTGGGCAATATAAATAAGATTACAAGATTTGGCTGTGGCATGCTGGTTGTTTCATACACAGTGAAAATAGTACATAATTTGTGTTGTAAAAAGAAGAGTGTTGCAGATTTTGAGACTAAATTTAACAGTTTTTCATTTACTGATACTGTTTGGCTTCTCAACCTTGAAAGCACAGCTGGTAAGAGATGATTGACATGAAACCTGAGGATCTAATTTAGTGTTATGGAAGAGCAAGGGTTAAAGTCCTTCAAAATGGATTTTAAAATTTGTCTCTTTCACTTTGATTCCATTCTGTTACTTGTTCCTGTATTTGCTTTTTTTGTCCGAAGTATCAGGCTAACAATTTTCGAGAAGTCACCATTGACGCTATCTGTATTATTCTTAGTGCTGCAGCATGCATTCAGGTGGTTCTCTCTTCTGACTGGAATTGCAAACATAGTGATCTGCTTTTGCTAGGCATATATAAGCAAGCATTGCAAGATAATTGTGGAAGCTTTGGGAGTTGTTTTTTTGGTTTACTGTCTGGAATTTGGTGTTTTTGTTTGGTGGATTGGTGGGTTTTTGTGTCTAGGATTGAACTCTCCGAAAGTGAGTAATTGCATATTAAGCAGGTGGCCTTGGCTGGTTTCTTGGATAGAAAATGTTCCTGAATCTCTTGAACAAATTAAATTTCTTGAGGCAGATTCTGGGGATTCTTTCAAAATGACTTCACTAGTGTGCATAGAGAGAGAATGCATTTTGTTCACTGGACTTGGCTGAGAACCTGTTCTATATGTTACTTACTCCTGTTTCTACTGCACTGTTGCATAGTAATCCTATTGCATGCTTGATTGTTTGTTAGCTACAAAGCTTATACTGTTCAGTTGCTTCTTTTATGTGGGCCAACTGTTAATTAGAAAAAAATTATGGTCACAGTAATATTTCTCATGTTCATCTCACTGTAGCTATTAGTGAAGTCATGGGTGTACCTACTGGCAAATAAATGGAACTTGAAGTACTGCTGGTGGTGTGTGTGTGCTGGAGGACTGATTTTCCTCTTCTGCCATTCACAGTGTTTTCCAGCCAGGAAACACGTTAACAAGATTGGTTAGTTTCCTGAGGAGTGTCAACTACATCAACTTAATCTCAGTGATGGTTTTATAGTACCAGAATAGGGAGAGATGATGCTGGTAATTGTTAATGGTGCTGTTGGGAAATAATTTGTCCATTGTTTGATCAATGAAAGAAGTATTTTGCTTTTCTGGTAGCAATTTTCTTACAGAAAAAAATTTGGACTATTCAAATTTTAAAATTATGTCAATAATGCTGGTGCATCCGGGAATTAAGCCTACTATAGTTACTTTTTTTTTCAAAATTAGTATAATCAGCATATGCGCAAACTGGAAAATTACTTTTTTGAGTATTTTTTTGAATGAAGCCTCTGGTCTTAGCTGTTTGATAAAACTTCAACATTTCAGAATGACTTTTAGTTTGTGTATGTAATTGCATGTTCTTTGTCTCTATGTTTTGAATAATTCCTTCTAATATAAAATGGTCTTGGTTATATTTAAATAAAATTACTTGATATCTTGATAAGTTTAACTCCCCTGTAAGTAGCAATTATATGACATCTCATATTCATGCTTGTTTTGGGAATTAGGCATTTTTGTATTATGGTGTATGCAGGAAGTATCAACAAGATAGTTCACAGCTTTCTGGTTTGCTTTGTTTTGGCTTTTTGTTTGGTGAGGGTGGTTTATTTGGTTGTTTTTTTAAATTAAATTACTGTAGTTTGAAGGTAGACAACAAAAATTTTCCTTTGCTCAGAATTTTTGCTGGAATGTGACCAGATGGTACTTCAGTATGGCTTGTATAAAATGTCACAGCACATTTATAAAGAACAAAACTTTTATTTTTACACCGTAGCCATCAAAAAACCACCCCAAACAAAACAGATTTCTTTTGAGTCATTTCGCTACTCTCTCAGTAATATCAAAATACTACTGAGATTCTCTTGATTTTAACTGGCAGATCCATCAGAGTCCAAGCTGCAGTCTACTTCAGCTTCAGTCAAGATCTGAAAATTCAGTGTAGTATATATTTGGATTCAAAATCTATTGCCTACATCAGCGTTGGTGTGTGAGACATTACAGCTTCCTACCTGTATGTTTAAACTGTGGGTTTTTTCCTCATGGTATATGAAGATTTTGGGGATAAAGGGAAAAAAGTACATCTGTACTACTGCTTGTTTTAACATAAATATGTTTTTCTCATTCTAGGAAGATGAAATAAGTCTCATGATGAAGAGCTTGTATGCACTTCATGATAAATTGGCACAAGTAGCAGGTAACACTTAAAAAATATTGTGATGTAACATTATGGCAACAGCTACAAAAAAGTCCCTGCTCAGATAGTGATTTGCAATAACTGGGTCCCTGATAGCCATTTAGAGCTCCATTGTGGGAAACTTGAAATCCTGTTTCTAGTTCACTTACAGTGTCTTTTTCCACCGGTGTTGCACTTTTTGTTGCAATGTTTGCTAAGGAGATAGGCTTTTGAATATTGTGATCCTGTGTGGTTTTTGACCTCGTGCCTTAATACTTTAGTAATCTCATTTTGTAAAAGGCTTAAATTAAATTTACTATATGTGAAGAGGACTGTGTGGGTTTCTTAAAGGTTGTTAATTCACGGTGGTGAAAATAAAATATTTTGCGACAGTGTTAAAATGGTACCTAGTAAAGTGAACAGTAGTGGTTGAACAAGATTGCCTTGTTAGATAAAATGTCCAACTTAATCATATGACTTACACAGTAATGAAAAGTGCTGCATATAGTAATGTGTCAGATTTGGTGTTTAGGGATAGTATTATTGAATATTCAAAGCAAAAAATAGAGTGGTTTTATCTAGAGTTGTAAGGAACACAGCTTTTAACTGCACACGTAGGAAATGGTGAAATTAAGGCTGTGATTATAACTTTGGCATCTGGTAAATGAGAGTTACAACTGAGTCTGTGTCATGACCATTTAGCCATTTTTAACATCCTTGCATATTTAACCCATCATATGTTCAGGAGGTCTTACTGGTCTCTGTGCCAACTATTTGTTTGGCATCAGCAAGTTTTACCAAGAAGGCTTTTCCATTATTATCAGGTGCTACAGACATTTCGCAAACATGAAAAAATGTGAAAACAGCTCTGTGTCAGATACAAAGCCGACACTGTAATGTGTCAGGGCTGTATAGGAAATGTGTGAGAAATTTGAGCAGCTCTGTAATACCCTTTATATTGCAACAGTAATCTATCTTCATGCAGAAACATTTTGTTTCCACAGCATTTATGGTACCTGCTGTGGATAAAATAGGTGTTTGGACAAGCCCCACATATTTTTGTTTGTTTACATCAGAGAATCCCAGAATGGGTCAAATTGGAAGGAGCCACAGTGGGTCATCTGGGCCAACCTCCTTGCTCAAGCAGGATCATCCCAGAGCACACGGCATAGGGGTGCATCCAAATGGTTCTTGAACATCTCCAGCAAGGGAAGCATTCCACATGCTTTCTGGACAATCTGTTCCAGTGCTCAGTCACCCACACAGTAAAGAATTCTTCCTCACAGTCAGGTGGAACTTCCTGTGCCTCAGTCTCTGCCCACTGTCTCTTGTTCTGTTGCTTGGTACCACCAAGACGAGCCCAGCTCCATCCTCTTAACATCTTCCCTTCAGATAATTATAGCATTGATGAGGTTCCCTCTCAGTTGTCTCTTCTCGTGGTTGAGCAGGTCCAGCTCCCTCAGTCTTCCTCATTAGAGGGATACTCCAGTCTCTTGATCATTTTGGTCTTCTGACATAGACCGTACTATAGCAGAGCGTTCAAGGTGGTTGTTGCTTTTCCTTGCTTAGATCACTGTCATGCTGCTTCCCTCTCTTTTGGAGAGTGTAACAGCGTGCTGTTTGTTCAGTGTGTCATCTGGCCCTCCAGGGGCCACACAGTAAACAATGTACTTGCATGGGTAAAAAGGTTTGGCACATAATTTCTACATCTGTGAAAGAAAGGGAGTTTTCTTTATTAGCTGGGGCTTGCTTCAGTGTACAAATCTTTACCTATCTGCCTTATGAAGAAGAATTTATATGTTCCAAGACAGCTACTTGCTTCACCTGGTCTCAAAGATGCATTTTTCTCTATTAGTCTATTTCTGGCCATCTTCAAATGCTTCCTTTTGAAAAATAGAACTATCCTTTCTGGTGAGGTGGTACTCCAGACTGGAGCTGTAATGTGAGATTACCTGGTTGCTCAGTAGAGTAGCTTTCATACAGTCTGAAGAAGGACCTAATCCATCTTTACTTAGAGAGAAATTCTCCTCAATGCCAAGTTTCTTAAGATACAAGAGGAAGATGTCTGCCATCCATTTTTGAATACTGTGTTGATGTAGACCTGGCACACTGTCTGGAAGCAGTTTAAAAGGCATGAAACAGAGAAAACTGCAAGGGAGATGCAGGATTTAAGAGTGTTGATCTTGTGCACAGTGCACTGCTTCAAAAGAGAAGTTAAAGAATACAGAATTACACAAAGTGGTGCTTTTCAGGTCTCTCTGTCACATACTTGGAAAAGTTTCTCTCATTTCATACTTGGCTAAGAATCATTTGTTCATGTTATAACTATTAATATTAAAAAGGCAGGCTGGAAACTTGAAGTAGTCTGTTCTGTTAAGCTTTATTCAACATCTTGACTACCATAAAGATGGTCCCCTCAAAATTTGGTTTCTAGCTCTGTTTAATAAAACAGACTTATTATTTTTACTGATCTAGTTTCTTACCTTGTCAACTTCAAATGGAGGGCAAGTGATGAGGCTTTTATTTTATAAGATAGAGCATTAATTTTTTTTTAAGGGAGAAAATGTCAGAGTAATAGTTCATTAAGTTTGAGTTAATATACCATGTTCCAACTACAGGTACCTATTCTGGACTGTGGTCCTCCGATATGTTGTCAAATTATTTCATTATCCAATATAGAAATAGGTTGCCTTTAATGCATCACTGTTCTCAGGATCACTGGGCTGCCAAATGTATAGTGAGTAATTTTTTGCCTCACAGAAAACTCAGGACCTGATGAGCAGATGGTGCTTCTCCCTTGAGTTGAAGTTTGTGTTCCCGTGTTCTTATCTTGAATGGTTTAGCCATTCTTCAAAACAGCAATTTGTTATAAACAGTATATATTTCAGTACCCAACACTTTCTGCTAAAACAAAATATCTGCTTTTTTAAAATCAGAGTTACTTCAGCATATGTAAATTACTGGATATCTTGGTCTTTCTTGGAGAGACTTCAATAGATCACATCCATTTTCAGTCAGACTTGCAAAATGAATAAATCTAACCGCTATATTCACAAGAAGCAACCAGCCACCCGTGGGTATGACACTTCTTGTAGATAAAGGATTTTTTAGGTAGCTATTTCTCTTGCCTGGCATTCTTCAGTGTGACAGTCGGTCGGATTTAGACAGTTTCCTTCTCTCCACAGGTCCTTGAAGATGTAGGGTGAATTAGGCTTTCATATGTAATAAGGCTTCCTGATAAATCCATGGCTGGAAGAAAAACCTGGCAAACCACCTAATGTTATTTAATATTAATTTCAAGTATCAGCTACTATATCTGATGGCTGTCACAGGCTCTCTGTTCTGTCACTCTCCTTAATCTTTGGTTTTTCAGGTAATTGATACTGTGCTGTTTCCAACCAGTGATTAAACAGCCGTTTAGCAAGTTCTGATATTCTGCAGTGTTATTGAGCTGTTGAATTCGCCTTTGGAAGATCAGGCATTCTTACTTGCTCTTGGTCTGCTTCTGCTTTTCTTGAGCTGCTCACTTTAGTGTTCCGCTGCAAGTAGCCTGAAAACATGAACAAATGTCTTGTACTCTGCTTGCAGTTTGTATTGGTGGCCGTGTCACATCCAGCTATAAGCTAGAGATCTGTGCTAAATCCACGTCTTCCTGGAAATACTAGATTTCCACTGTGTTTTGATACCAAGTAAGAAAAATATTTACAGTGTAAAGCAAATACTTGAAATTTTTGAATATTTCTGTTGCCTGTATATGCTGCAGCTCATAAGTTACATGCCTAAATGAAAGTCAATTTCAAATATTCTAGCCTGCATGGAAAAGAAGCTATGACTTGGTTTTTATATTAGAAGCAGTTGAGACGTAATAAATATTTCTTTGAATTGAAACTTTAGTTGCTTTTTGGTAGTATTTCTAGAAGAATTCTACTTCTTAAGTGGCTTGCCCAAATACACTGACATAAGCTAAAGTGTAGTTTTGTGATTCTTGTTGGGATGTGCTATTTGCCTCCCTTCAAAAGCAAAGGTTCTTTGATTGCTCTTGAAGTCGGTGGTCAGTAGCCAAGGAAAGTTTAAAGCTCAAAGATTCATGCTTTCTAAAGTAAGTTCACAGCAGACATTATAACAGAGGGGCAGTTTTTACAAAGAGATGACATGTATCTTGCAGCAGACTTGTGTAAAGTTTTTTTGCCTGTGCTTCAGTTTTATTCCTGAATATAGGGCCTCAAATGGAACAGTGGGAAACATTTTTGGCTCAGACTATGGAAAGTGGGTTTTCAGGCCAAGTGGTTAATGATTGCACCAAATTTATTCAAAGTAAGCCTTCATTTGCAGAACTATTAGCTAACACAGTGACTGAAATGGCATATAGGAATATCCTGCTGTTGCAGTAAAACAGAAGGTTGTCTGGCTTGTGAAATGCCTAACTTTCTGCAAGCTTTCAAATTCATGAGTTTCTCAGAAGAAAGCTGTTAAATGGATCTCAGCAAAAGATGTGTTGGAATGTGAAATTGTGTCTCCAATAGCTTTTTGTACAAGACTGAAACTCCATAACTCTGATTAGCTTACGTTTTTTAAGTGAGAGACAAGATGAAAGTGATTTGTATTCCTCTCGCCCCTACCCCAATATTGCTTGAGGGAAATTTGAGCTGATGGGCCTTAGACATTGTCAGAGCCCTGGCAGCAAAGGTTTTGCTAACTGTTAAACTTGTTCAGAGGGAATAGAGTTTGAAAAGAAATGCAGCAGCAGGATTGAGGAAACTGTCTGCTGATTTCTGAAGATGAGACCAGAAGCTGTTAAGTCAGTGTGCTGGCTGAGTGCTGCATAAATGTAATTCTTGGAAGAAGGCACATAAGATTAGCATTTAAAACTACTAAAGTAATTCAGTAGTCCCCTACCTAAGGGAGCTTTTGTTCTGTTGTAAAAGGCAATGCTGTGTTCTCAAAAGGTGGAAAATCCAACATGAACCCTGAAACTTCTTTTTAAGAATTCATATTTTTCACAATTTGTCTCCTGCTTGTGTGTTTGGTTTGCTTTCTCCTCTGTGTATTAACTGTACCCTTTTTGTTCTCTCCCATTTATTTCATAACAGGGCTTTTCTGCTAATCTAGATAATTAAAAAAATAACCAAAGAAAAGCTTCTTAGCAGAAGGGTCTCATCCTCCTTCTCTCACAGGCTGTTTTGTTCAAAGTATGACTGACAGGCTTTATCTGTATTAAAAAGACCTCAGAAAGACTTCAGGTCTTACCAAACAAGAGAGAAGGCTTAAATGTAGGAATACCTGTTCAGACTTGTTCATGTCGTGTGACTTCATATCAGGTGTAAATTGTACATACAGCTTTTGCAGAGATATGTTTTGGGTTTCTTCTATTTATTCCATCAGTTCTAGATTTAAAACAGTATGTTTGCACCAGAGACTGTATGAGTATGATGTATAGTTACTCTAAGTCTGCTAACCTTGAAACATGAAATCACTGATGATTATACATGTAAATTTACAGGCTGTACAGTTTAGGCTGTACAAAATCAAAGTCTGCCTAAATTACATACAAGAAAAGCCCATAGCTCCAATTCAGGTGCTGAATAAAACCCACTCTAAAATTAGAGTGGATTTTATGAAAGTGCTGTCCATTTTCAGCAGTGATCTGTCTAATTTTGCTATTACAGTAGACTCAGGCACTTAGAAAGTCTTAGATGTTGCATGCTAATTTTCTAGTGAAACAACTTGTAAAGTTTTCTGCTCAGTGCTTGATTGCAGCACTTCTAGGCCAGTTAGCATATGAGCACTCTTACAAACACTGTTCCTATTTCTCTATATCCCAGCAGTAAGAGCATCCCTGTTAGGCTAATGTGCTTGCAAGGCCAAATTCTCTTAAATCCATTGAAGTGTACTAAACAAAACTTATGCAGTCTGAGAAGGACTTTGGCTTCATAGAAATGTGTATTTCTTTGGAACTCCAAATGAGTGAGGTGTGAAGGTGTCTCCTCCATAACTTGCTAGGGTTTCCTAACTTTTGCTCACATTGCCTTGAATGTTCCTGTTTGTGTAGGGAACTAATACTTGAAATTGCTTTTTTAAAAATATATTCCAATATAAATGAAGGTTTACATTTTACAGAAGCACAAGTATCTTAAATTTTCTTAGCCTTTTCTTAGCCTAAGTTTTCTAGCTTTGGGAATAGTAATACAACTTGGCATAGATTCAAAAAGGTAAGGCAGGCATAACACTGAGCCAGTGAAAGACTGGGTTTGTTGTTTCCTATTTTATTGTTTTGGCACAGTAAAAGCATAGTTGCAGATGCCAAGATTTAGGGGTTTTTAAGAGAAATATCAGGGAGAAAAAGTGACTTGCCACTGCTGACAGCTCTTCAGAAATGATGGCCTAGTGATAGATGGAAAACTGGTGTTAGACCTTTTCCCATGGCTTTGTGTTGATATGACTGTCACTACTTTCACTACTTTTTTGTTCGTTGCATTAACCACGTACCTTTAGATTAGCAGAGAAAACCAGGGAGATGATGGCACATTGCTCTGAGGGCTGACTATGCATATAAATACCTTATTTCCTGGCTACTTCTGCGCACATTCCAAAACCAACAGAAGATGTTAAAAGTGCCTGTTTCAAGCTATAGTGGGATTCTGTGCATGTTCAGGAAAGCAGTGAGTTACCAGAATAACTTAGGCCAATCTAAAATGCAGTAACTTCATAGTGCCTGAAATACTATGGATGTATTTCAGCTGGAACGTGGGCTCTATAAACGATAATACAGGTTTTGGAGTTAAAGGAAATATCTGGAAGCTGAGTCAGGGTACAGTAACTTTCATGGTAATGTCCTTCTGACAGTTCTTCATGCTGCCTATTGTTCTGCTTTTGGTGTAAATACTGAAACACGCTTTCTGAGCAGCACATGAGATTGTATTGCTGTGATTTGTACATATTATTAGTTCTGAAAATCATCGGGGTTTTTAAACTTCTTTTGAAGGAGAAATTTGTGCAGAGAATTTTTCCATATTTTTAGTGGAACCTATGAGAATTATTGTATTGCTATGGCTGCTTGTGTAAATGTTGTTAACCATAAACTGGTGTTTAGGTGATTTTGTTTTATATAATGCAGTAATAAATAGATCAAAATAAAAGTTTTCATTTTACCAGGGGAACATGAATGTGGCAGCTCTATTCAAAGAAACCTTACCGTCCAGGAGGCAGCTGCATATTTAAAAGTAAGCAAAGGAGTTATTTTTCATTGATTGTATAGAAGATCTGTATAAGTTACAAATTGCAAGGCCTGTTTTCATATCTACTGCATTGACTAAAATTTGACTTAGTATCGAATATTATTTGGAAATGATCAGAACTGATGACTTTAGTACATACTGCATATGATTTTTATTTGGGGATGTAGTGAGCATTTGGGGAGAGGGAGGGTTACCACAACTGTTTTAGCTATGCTAGGAAGCTCAAGTTTAATATGAAAAATTGTTGCTTTGTAGGAAGTCTTATTTAACCGTACAGTTGCTTTGCAGAATTTGTGTGTTCGGTGATAAAATTATCAATACTTTAACGTCATATGTAAAATAAAACCATTACTGTCTTTTCTTAAGTATTTATGCTTGGATTCTAAGCCAATGTGAGGTTCAGAGGAAAGATGAAAATAAAACTTTTTTAGGACTGTAATTTCAAATACAACAGTAACTTCCATTTTCACTTTTCTCTTTCTGCAAAAGAGCATGCAGGATGAACTGTGGAGAAAGCCTTCGCTCAGATAGCAGTGAATGCTATCCTATTAGAATCAATATCCAGTAATTTTTAAAAAGTCAATGTAGTGATGTCAGTTCTTGATCTACAAATCCTGGATTTTTTTCAAAATATCTGTTAAAACTGTATTTATTCAAGCTTCTTTAAAAAGAATGGAGCATGGAACTGCTTTCATAGGAGGCGTTTCCAGCGGAGTTCGAATCAAGTTGAAGTTTCACTCTCTGAGTAGATTTCCAGCGATTGCCGCCTAGTGGCTGAATAGTTTTTTCTTACTCTAGGTTAGAGTTGTGAATAAAGCAGTGAACGTGGCGTGGCTTGGCTTTTCAAATACTCCTTAGTTTAGGGGATGCTGGTGAGTCTGGGAACTGCTTGTAGCACAAATAGATTTACTTTATGCAGTGAACACGTACTGAAAATCTGAAGTATCAGGAATGAAACAATATAGTTTTGACTACTGGTCTGTATAATATCTTAGTTTTATTGGCATGATAAGTCCCTGGTTATTTATGAAATTACTGATTAATATTGTATTTTGACAGAATTTAGATCCAGAATATGAAAGTGTACTTAACACGTCATTACAATGGATCTTGAATAGTGGGGAAGATGTTGGCATAAAGTAAGTGGTGTTTATTTCTTCATTTAATTTCTTCTGAGAGAATGTATCCTTTTTCATAAGCACTGTATATTTTTGAATAGGTGTCTCAGCAATGACCCTAATGAGATGGATGTCACTAATGTGACAGATGTGAAGTATCTGGAATCCACTAGTCCAAAGATGTCTTTCAGGTGTCGTTTTCGCCGTGCATTTGTTAACGTAACTCACAGATTATCAATATTGCTTTGGGGTAAGTTAATAAAACAGTCAACCTTTTTTTGTTGTAACTCATATTTATCTAAGTGCATGGGGAAAAGCAAGTTTAGAGAAAGTTTTTATTCAGCCATAAAACTTCAGAGTTTCTGTTGGTATTTTGATTAAATTGGGGTTTGATAAGCATTTCTGTTGCACCACTGTATTTCCACACTGGTTGTTATCATCTGCTTCTGTAGTCAGCTGAACGTATTCATTCTTTGGGAAATCTTTTTCCCTGCCAGAGCAACATCTTGTGGCTTTCAAAAGTTCCATGTTGAACTGATCAGAAAAAGCAAACTGTTCAGTAAAAAGATTATAGCCTTAATTTTGAGGATATTTCACTGTTGTTCCAGGAAGTTTAAAAAATAACTGCAGAAAAGATGATCTGGAATACTGAGCTGTTCTTAAAACAATTAAATGTTTTCCTAGAAGTAACTGCTCTTTCAAGTGGAAGAGTTTGTGTTCTTGTGTAAGAGTATAAAATCCAGACAGCAAGTACAGTGTATTTTACTAGCTTTGGAATGTACAGTGCTTGTTAGATAGTTCAGTCTACTTCTGAAGTATGCTCTGTAAACTCTTAAATATCCAGTGCTCTAATACTGCTTAAAGTGTATTATGCATGTTAATGCAGGTATAGCAATGGTTTGGGGAGTCTTACACTACATGAAATACCGTTGGGCAAAAGAGGAAGAAGAAACAAAGCAGATGTATGATATGGTGGTGAAAATCATAGGTATGCCATGTTCAGTTGTGTCTGATATATCTGTATCAGCTTTGTATAATCTTTCAGAGTACTGTTAATTAATTCAGTTAATGTTTCTTCATGTTTACTAGTCATCATGCTGTTAGAGTTCTTGGTCCAGTGTGATCTATGTGTTTTATTTCTCTTTTTTTTTTTTTTTAATGCCCTATCCTTTAAACCTAATCAAAGCTTTTGACATGAAGCTTGTAATTTGTGAATTACATCAACATGGCTATAAAGTTGCCATTGACTTGGTAGTTTTTTGTCCTACTATTGAATACAAATATCAATGTGATGTGTTTGTTTACTGAAGTATAGCGACATGTTGCTTTCTGTATCTGTTTTCTCAGCTAACTTCAGATAAAATATCCACTCCAAAAATGTATGGTAGCTCTCAATACCATCCTTAATGTTTTTTCATAGAAAAAACAGCTTTTTAGTTAATTACTTTTAGCAGAAGCTATTTTGGCAAAATAATATGCACAACTGAGATCTGAAACCTCCTCTTTCTACTTGAAGCCACAGTGTTAGCAGTAGGTTCTGTTTGTAGTCTTGTAGTCTTACTTAAGTTGTTCTATTACTTTTGTTTATGGTAGTTGCAATAAATACAGAGATGGTAGAGGAATCAGAACTGTTCTATTTTAACCATGTGCCTACCTTTTTTGTCTGCAAATCAAGTTTTGTTGAGGTGGAAGGAAAGGGCTTTATTTTCAAAGATGGCCATCTTTACTAACACTTAAAAAGTACCAGTCAAGAGTAACTGTAAGAACTATCTTCCTTTACTTCAAAGTTACTTGGGATACCTAGATACGCTGTTGTTAATTTGCGTTAAGAATGTTTTGGAAAAAACAATGATTCAAAATGCCAGAAAAACCTAACTATTGAAATCAGGAAGAGTGTTCAAAGTAGGTGTTAATTGCCAGAAGTGATAGTTTTCTTAATGTTTGCATGAGCTACATGGTTATCACTTTGGTTTCTTTTTTTTGTCCTCAGATGTTCTAAGAAGCCACAGTGAGGCATGTTCAGAAAATAAAGAGTTGCAGCCTTACATGCCAATTTTGCATGTGCGTGATTCTCTAATACCACCTCAGGACAGGTGCGTTCTCACTAGAAGTACTGAAAGGGGGGGAAAACTAACAAAAATAAATTGGTCAATTAACTTAATTTGAGATAAAAATAACTTAATTTCTTAATAGATTGCACAGTGTAGTATGTTGAAGTTTGCTATTGACACAGATGGAAGGAAAAGCATTTGATTCTCTTACATGGTGGATGTCAACTATGCAGGTTGTTGTTATGCTAACTTTGTAATATTGTTTCAATTTTTAAGGAGGAAGATGAATAAAGTCTGGAACAGAGCAGTTGACTTTCTTGCAGCAAATGAATCTAGAGTTCGCACAGAGACACGAAGAGTGGGTGGTGCCGAGTTCTTGGTCTGGAAGTGGATGCAGCCTTCTGCAGCATGTGACAAAATTTTAGTAATACCATCAAAAGTGTGGCAAGGCCAAGGTATTGAAGATGTATTTTGCAGATATAATTGTCCTAATTTCTGTATCTAACTTACAAATGGTACTCTGTTGCTTGAAAACAAGCATGAAAGACTTGTTTTCTCTCTTGCATTTAAGGATTGTTATAAACTGTCAGTGCTATTTCTCTATTATCTTGTTGTATGGACTTACTTTTGGTGCATTGTGTCTCTCTTGTTTTCAAGGGAAAGTAGCTTTTTTGTTATAGCTACTGCAGAAATATGCAGTGGGTATTTAGCCAAAGTGAGTTACTACTTCTTTTTTCTGAATTTAAAAAGAATACTCTACTTGGTCAAATTCTGACATGACTTACACTTACTGCTAGTAGTGTAATTGGTTGTGTATGATAGCAGGTAAATTGTGTCTTGCAGACTTAGGTTTCCTACTGTTAAGTTGCCAGTAAGCTTCCTAAAGACAAAGTTAGGAGGAAGAGATAATTATTTTAAAAGGGAAATTGCCAGGACAAAAGACTCTGAATTAGGAAAATGTGCATTTGGAACATCTAATAGTGTTAGATGTTCTAGCTCTGTCATAAATGTTTTTCTACATTGCATTTGTTTTTCAGACTCTGTGGTCAGCATTTGCTTTAATAGAGAAGGCAGTTTATCATACATGGGTTTTTCAGTGTTCTGTCACTTTTCAGTTTTATCACGAAACCAAATGGCAAGAATTTAGTAGGTTTGCAGTTGTATGTCTGCAGTGGTCATATTTTCCTGGTTTGAAAAACCTTTCTTGGTTTTTCTTTCTGCTTTTCTTCGTGTTAAACTTCAGGCTTTGGTTTACTCTTTTTTTTTTGGTCAATGAAAAATTGAAACTATAGGACTTGAATTCTGGTTTGGAATTTAAAAGAATGGTCATTTCTATCTCTGCCTGAGTGTGAAAGTAAGTAATAATCATTATATACTTCTCAAACATATACTTCTGGTTTTAGCATTACATTTCTCATTTTAAAAAATTCATTAGAAATGAGGGCTGCTTTTTTAAAAGTACCACATGAATGCTACTGCAGGCTTGAGGTTCTGTTTGCAGTAGCAGTAATGTGGCATTCTGCTGTGACAACTCTATTGCTTGATTTCTCAATTTCTCAAAGTTTCCATTAGTGAGATGTGTATGTGAACTTTATTCCAGGAGTTGTGAAACCTTTTCTTTCCAGGACATTGTACGTAGGGATGTGCAGGTGCTTTAGTTGCAATACAGAAATGGTGAGTTTTGTCAACAGCTGTTTCTGTTCTGTCTCTGTAGTACTGCCACGATTGAATTTCAAGCACTTAAGTTGAACACAGCTTCTGCAAACTATATATGTGTTATAAATCTGAATCTAAATCTGTATTGTTCAATGCAGGCTGGGAAACATCATGCTCTAGTTTAAATTTGCTGCTCATTTGCTCTCAGTTTTTCTTGTCGTGTTTAACTGCAGTATAAATCACTCCATGACATTCTGTCTTATACTAGAAATCGGATTAGATTCTCCTCCCCTAGGGACCCCTCCAGTGTGTGATAGCTCAGGTGATGTTTTGCTACCTGTAATATACATTCAAGACTGTAAACAGAACAGTGGTCTCCAAAACTTCCTAGAAAGGCTGCTGTAGTAGCTACTGATATGTACCATCCCAGTCTGAGCATCTGATAACCTACTTCAGCTTGTTGCAAATATGGACAGAATATTGATCTCTCAGCTGTGGCTTTCATCTGTATGTTGCTTAGAGAGTATGTACTACGACTTCCTGTTTCTGTTGCATAGGATGTATCAAAATCCATTCTGTTGCAGTCCTTGTAATTGCAATTTTTCTGATTTCCTTGTTATGTTTGAAGTTTAGTGAAAATCTTTGAAGAGCTGAAATGGCATATTTTGGCTCTAACAGAAGGGCGTGGAAATGGGGTGCCTGAAACGACAGTGGGTTATTTGAGCTCATGACAGTCAGCGGGCAAAGGCAATTTTCACATGCAAAGGCTCTTTCTATTTTGCACTCCTTGTGTTCAAATGACTATTTGAAATAGTTCTATTGCATAAGTCTCATGCTTTTTGCCCAACTATTTCTTCCCTGATGTTAGGAATTCTCCATGTATGTGACACTTTCTTCCTTTCTTGGAAGTATACATTCACTGGAATTTAAGATCATACTCCAGTTCTGATTTTTGAATGTATAAGTTCATAAATCTAGATACTCTTCAAGACTGCTATGCCCTCAACAGACTCAGCATATAGAAAATCATAATGAATTCTTGGGTCTGAATCTTGTGAATAAATTTCAAGCTTGCAATTTTTTAACCATCTGAGATCTGGTAGTGCTCTGTAGCAGAGAACAATACCTGAGCATGTGCAATTGAAGAATAAACCCTTTTCAGAAAGGCCTGTCAGCATATACAAGGACATCCATGAATGATAGTGTGCATTTTAACTCTTGGGATCTGTAGTTTGCCTGAGATCTAATGCCTGCTGTCTGTTAGCAGTGTGTTAAAGCATCACTGTGACATTTTGTCCAGTACTCCAGGATGCAGCCTGTGTTTTGTCAGTTGAGTTTGTTTTTTTTTTTCTGGATCAGAATAAATTCTGGTGCCATCCCTTTGAAATATTACCTACTGGATACAGTAGCTGTATTTGTTAAAAATAAAAGGATAGGTAAGCTAATTGTAGGATGGACAAATGCAATGTTTTGAAAGCAATGTACAAGAGAATAGTCAATTGAGAAACAGTCTTGATCATGCCAAGTGATTTAATTAAATCTCACAGTGGAGAGAACCCCACAATTCTAGTGTGTTCAGTTTGCTTTTGAAAGAACAGATACAATTGTCCTATATCACCTTTGATAACTGGAACTCTGAAGAAAGCTAGGTAGGCAGGGCTGCAGTGTAGCTAAGCTAACAGTACAAGCTAAAGTTCCTTAACAGCTCTGGAGATGAGATAAAGAGGTTCTATGAAGTACCACATCTAGGGTGATATTTCATCCTGCAGCATGGAAGATAACCTGTTACCTTTTGTGAATGACACCCCTCCTCCCTGGCTTGTGAGAACATAATCCTTTCTCTGAACAGAAACAAACAAAAAAACTCCAAACCACAATTATACTCTGAACTATTGCAAGAAAACTGGATTTCATGCTGCTTATAAAATTCAGTATCCATCCTGTGTTTGTCTTCTATAGCTGAATTAACTATTTTAAACCTCTGTTCAGTCATACTCTTCTCTTTGGTGATATTAATTTCAGTATCTTCCATGTGTATTAAAGAACCTCATGATGTGTGAAAGGGCATAATTTAAATATTTTCAGGTAATTGTTTTATTTTTTTCCTTGCCTTTGATAAGAAGGGTTAGTACTTAATAAATTGTAGTGATCCATGGCTTAACATTGAAAAAACCTGGTTTTAAGAAACATGGCTACCTATATTTGATGCAAGTGTTCAGCCTTATCAGGTTCATCAAATTCACATCTAAAGATCTTTTGGGCTGTCTTGTAACTCATGGTGATGATACTTGGGAATTCCTTTATAATAATATATTAGTAATTCAAAGGGGTATAGAAAGCTGTACTGCAATCTCTTCAATGGTCATTTTGAAGCCAGTGCAAGAGACACTTCTTCCATCATAGACAGTAATAAAGGGGTTGACAAAAGGACATGTGTTTAGCTGCTGCTGCTTTTCGAATCTGGAATGATACAGTGATACTCAGTTTAAGTTAGTAAAACAACGTACATTATGAATGAAATAAAAAGTAACTTCCTTTTCTTGAAAGTGCTCAGTAATCCCCAAGGGGAATTTATGAAAGTCCTGATTTTTTTCCCACCAGTGACTTACTGCACAAAGTTGTGTCTCTGCTTTCCTATTTCATCTCTACCTTTTTATCTTTGTCTTGTAAGCATTACTCCTTAGACCTATGTAGAAAAAGATGTGAGATGCTGAGTTAACCAGTGTGTAGCTTATACTGTTGTCCTGCAAGAATGTTTCCTTATGCCCTTATCAAGAATATTTTGTATGCTCCACACCAGTGTAACTTTTCAAATAATCAGTACTGTATTCTGAACAGCTTTGTCACTGAAACAACTTCTTTTAGGGGTGGGGGAGAATCAGTTGTTTGTTACAGATGTAAAATGAAGTTCAAGAGACATCAGTTAACTATGCTAGTTTCAGTTTTGCTGTGTAGGTACAACATTAACTTGCCTGTGTCTTCTCTACACTCTCTTTTTGGTGCCATTTCTGGTATACATATTAAGGGTTATTATCGTTCTAGCATTAATTTCACACCTCACTGATTTCCATGGTAATTTTTTCTCTTATACATGAAAAGCTCCATCTAAGTTGCAAAAATTACTTTTAATTTACCATGATTTTGACAAGTGTTTTTGAGAAAAGACAAGAGTTCATCTTTATTTTCATATGCTGCACTGCCCTGGGCACACTTCTCTACTGGTAGGATGTTACATTAAGTTAGAAGCAGTTTAGTCTTGTGCTGATGGTAGGCTCTGGCTGAAGTTACCTCAGTAAGCACCTGAGATTTCCAGTCAAAAGGACATCAAAGTTATTAGAAACTGGAACAGGCAAAGAATGGTTTATATAGGTAACTACACTAAAGGGTGAATTCCCCATTTAGTTCCTTTTGGATAGCTCAGTGGTTTAACTGCTTCCATAAATATCAGTATGGATTTTTTTTAGTTCATAAACAGCTTGCAGAAATGTTGATCCTCTGGGTCTAGGATCTCTGCAAATAACCTCACCATTCTTTATCCTTGGATTAAAACCATGTGCTGAATAAGCCTAGTTATAAACAATCAGCACATAATTTCCTCAACCCCACACCTTTTCAGGTCCAGGTCCATGACTAGGCCACCCCAGATCACCTTCTCCAGTATGGTGTGGTGCCCCAGTGTACAATATGCTGGTGACATTTCACCCCACCCTTGATCTGCTGGAGCCAACCTCCATAAGTAAGGTAAGTCCATGTATTTTTCAATGTTGCTTAGTTCTGTAAAGTTTTTATTGTATACCCTATGTATAATTTATAATAAGGGGCAAAAAACTTTACAAAACCATGTGCTATTGAAAAAGGACTTGTCCTTAAACTATAGGCAGCTTAGAGATAGATGCAGTGTCACCAGCATATTTAGAAATCTGTTCCCAAGAGAAAAACAGATAGTTGTTACAGGTGTTGGTGACTTGCACTCTGTGTGCATGTGTATTCTTAATAGGAACATTTCTAGTTATTTGGGGAACTTGCAGTAGGTTGGATATTAGAATTGGAGGCTACCTTTTCTCATTTCTAGTTGGTAATTGTATTTCATTTGTCTTGGGAATTTACATAAGAATAAGTTTTTCTATGCAGTATCTCCAGGCAGTGAATTTTCTCTTGGTTAGTGCTTGTCTTTCACAAGCTGTGTCTTCCACATGACTTAATTTTTGTCTGTGTGACACGGTTTTTGTTTGGGTGGCATACAGAAGAGCAGCAGTGTTCATGTATTTTGGATGTACTTTTAAGATTTTAAAAGATCAGCAGTAAGAAGCACAGACATCTGTCCAAACCAGACACTTCTGACCCTTGGAATGTAACATCTTGAATTTGTCAAATTTTTCTAAAGTAGGATTGCAAAGGAGAAGCATTAACAGCAGTTTTTTTATTGTTGAGATTTTAATCTTATGTTTAAACTCTTGAATCTACTTAATCTCGATCTTCAAAGTAAAATTTCCTTCAAGCCTTGAAAGCTGTTTTACTAGGCTATCCCCTTTCATTTCCACTGCTGATTTGTTGGCCCTTCTCAAGGCATGGAGCTGCCTTATCTGAATCTGAAGTGCTCCTTGATTCCTTTTCTCATGGTACAGTCTTCTCTTGTGACTCTCACAAGTGGAACTTGTGAACTTTGGAGAAGTTAATATTTATTTTAGGATTTCAGAATGTATTTCGTGGCACTGTTCAGCTTTGAGTTACTCTGTTATTTTTGATTTTCATTTTTCTTCTTATATCTGTTTTATCCTCTGGTATGTTTCATTTCAGATTTTTAGAAGCTTCTGATTATGTGTGATCTTTTAGGGCTATAAAGGCTCTGTCCTTGTAGAGCATCCTTTACATGTTACTGCACTACAAATGTAATGCAGCGTCCATCTTAAGGTCTCTTTATTTATTAGCCAGGTGGGCAGCATACTGCCCCAAAAGTGGAAGAAATGAAAATTTCATCAGGCAGTTAGAACTCTATGGTAAACTTCAGTTCCAAAAGTTTACTCCAGGTGTTGTGTATATCTGTATTTTCATGGAAATGTAGTGCTAATCCTTTCTTTTCAAGTATATGGTATTTTTAAAAATATCCCGAATTCCTTCCGTGTGGCCTGGATATAAGAGAGTGCCTTAAATGTAGAAGTTTTAAGTATAAAAAAATTCAGCAAAATACCGTATGTTTTCTTCAGTGTTGTAGAAGACTGTGTGAAAATAATTTGCTTGAATTCTTTCATACATGAAATAAACTTTCTTCTGAGTAAAACTGGAAAGGTATTAATGTGTAAAGTTGACATTTCTTACCTCAATGGTATTATGCCTGTAAATAATTAATATTTAATTTATTTTTCTTTCTAGCATTTCATCTAGATAGAAGAAATTCACCCCCGAACAGCTTGACACCATGTCTAAAGATTCGCAATATGTTTGATCCTGTTATGTAAGTAAAGGCAGTTATCTGTCTGTATTTCTGCATTCTTTTGGAAGAGTCCATTTCTTACCTCTGAGAGGGGTTTGGAAGAAGTGAAGAAACATGAACATGTTGAAAAAAACAGGTTGTAAAAAACATGTTTCTCTTGACATCTATGAGAAGACATAAAAAAATCTTAACCATGTGTCTTCTGTCCTTCATTGTATTGCTCTGTGTCTTTGGCTCACTTCTTGAAGGATGTGGCATGTAGTCAAACTATTTGGAGCAATGACTGATCTTTATCCATTAATTAAATTTGTAAGTGTTCAATTGTATCAACTGACAGAGGAGACTCATGTGGTGTGACAACAGATTGTAAGTTTTTAAAGTATTGTTCAGTATTCTGGAGTATTTGGACTGCTACAAAGCTTGCACAGTTTACATTTAAAAAGCTGAATTTAAATCACTTATTACTTTATGGCACTGTGACTGCCTAATTTTGAAGCAAATGGATTTTTGTAGTGGGAACAAATTAGTGCTGCGTACTGGCTTCTAATGCTCATGTAATTCTCATAATTCTGAAGTATGTACTGTGTATGAATAAGTAACAAGCCTTGTTTCAGGTACCAAAAGCTAAGGAAAAATAATTAATTTTTTTGGTAATCTTTTAAATCTTCATCCGCTCCACTATTCTGTAATATCCTTTGGCTCTGGACTAGATCGTGGTAGGAGTTGGGCACTAACACATACGTTATGTCAGATAATCCTGTCTAAGCTTTGAAGGCTCTTTGTCCACTTTAAAGAGATACAGAGACTCCAATAACTTCTCTGGAGTAAATTATTCCTTAATTGTACAAGGGAAAAATACAGATCCATGTCCATGTCTTACAAGGGTACATGTGAGATGCTACCTCAATAATACAACTTACTGATTAGGGCAGGAAGTAGGGGGGGACATCAGAGTATGGACATGAGTGATTGCAAAGTTTGGATGTATTTATTCAGCATTTTTTCTAGCCACACTTAATTAGTTTAGTTCCTTGCCTTATTAACTGAAAAGCTGTTAGTTAATTTAGCTGGAGATAGTGTTACCCCTAGCATAGAGAAGTATTCCAAAAACCTTTTCTCAATGTCTTTAAGATTTAATGTCTCGTCAAAGACACCAGCTTCTGTGGCTTCTATATAATTTGGAGTAAGGTGAGCAAGACTGAAATTTCAGGGGTTGTTCTTGAGGCAAATTGATCCTCCTGTAGGAGGATTAAAGCATGAGATTTGCAGAGAATTTTAAGTGATCTCAACATCCTTATTGTCTTTGCTTCAAAGAAGACTTGGTGAGCTGTATTGGTTAGTCTGAGTGGTATGGAAATAAGTCCATTCCTGAAGCTTCACTGTAATATTTATTGGTATGTGGTATTGGCTACTTTCCTGTTTCAGAATGTTAGCAGTTCAAAATGTCTGCTGTTAATGGAACTAATTACTGAGGTGTTATTTTTGTCAGAACAGTCTCCCTTTTTAGCCTGTATCTTTGCTGTAAGTTTCAGTGCTTTTCAGTACTGACCCAGTCCATGCCCAACAGGTGCATTAAAAAGCCCCCACCTTTATAGACTAGGAGATGTGTTTTGACACTTGTCTTTAGTGCCTATGTCCAGTCAGCTATTTGGAACATTATGACTTCTAATATACTGACTTTTTGTAGACCTTATCTTTTGGAAGTTGACCTAGCTCCATTACTGGACTGCTGGATTGCATTCATAGTGGGATACTTCATCCAATTCCATATTGTACTCCCTAGTGCATTCTTCTTCTGTGAGCTGTCTTTCAGAGGACTGTTGTTTAAGGAAATACTTCTTATCATACCCTTGTAGTTATCTTAAAGAAAACACAAACAGAAATCCAAAGCCCTCAGTGCAAGACAAACTGTATTATTAATCTGCTTGTGTCATTAGAGGAAGGAGGCTTATGTTCTTGTTCCAGACCTGAAAGGTATATTTTCATCCACCTAAAACCACCTAAAACACAGAATGTACCAGTGTCTGTGATTAGATTGTCAGGTATTGTTTTGATGTTTGCTGTGGGTGCAAGGTATGTTTAACAAAACTAGTTTTAGCTGCTCTTACCGTGCCTGTATACTAACAATAATTACTGAATTCCTTTCAGTGATTACAGCAGTAGCTGTTAGAAGCAGCTCCATGAAACAGGTCTTTTTTCTTGGCTTGAGAATCATCTGGGAATATACTGGTTAACTTGTTTTTGTTAATGTTAGCACAGCAAATAATCAGATCTCTACTGCCAAAAGTCAGGGAGGAATCATATCAAGGGAACAACTTGTCCAGCTTGTTCACTTGTACATTATGAACTTTCACATCACAGCATCATACCTTGTTGTGTGTTCTAGACATTTACTACGCAAGGCCGAAACGTGTTTTTTAACTATCAGTCTAAGCACCAGTTGAATAAGCCCATTTTAGGGCAACACCCCACCCCCCAAATAGAAGTTACTCCTTTTGATTTGTAGGGTTGAATTTTCTAAAGTGGACTATGGGAGCCAATTTACATACAATGTATTCAGTAGGAAAAGTACTTAATCTGTCCCAGAGGCATTTACCAGAAAATTATGTAAAGTTACAGAGAAACCAGACTCAGTAGGGAAGTATGAGAATTTTGTGGATGTTTAAAAAATTACGTAGTCCCTTAAATCTTTCATTGTTTGCCTAGGGAAATAGGTGATCACTGGCATCTAGCAATTCAAGAAGCAATCTTGGAGAAGTGCAGTGATAATGATGGAATTGTTCATATTGCTGTAGACAAAAATTCACGTGAGGTGAGTGTTTTTCCAGTAACAACTTAATACTTCATCCTTTTCAGCTGGACTGGCAAAAAACCCAAATCCCTCTTTCTCTTTCTTAGGGCTGTGTATATGTCAAGTGTCTCTCCCCGGAGTATGCTGGAAAGGCTTTCAAGGCATTACATGGCTCTTGGTTTGATGGTAAGGAGTGGGAGTTTATAACAAAACATGGGTAGAAATTACCCATGGGTGCAGTTGGAGTTCTTTTAAATTGGTGAAATGTTTGTTATCTAAAGTATTGAGCAGTTAAAAAAAAATTTAAACTAATAATTAGTAAACTAATTTTGATGTAATGAAATATTTGTGTTTTTCATCCTGAAGCAAAATGCAATAATACTGAACTAGAAGGTTTCTCTTTTCCTGTTTCTTTGCCTTGTAGGAAAGCTGGTAACAGTAAAATACCTGCGACTAGATCGGTATCATCATCGTTTTCCCCAGGCTCTTACTTGTAACACTCCACTGAAGCCATCAAACAAACACATGAACTCTATGTCACATCTGCGTCTTCGGACAGGCACAACTAACTCTCAGGGAAGTTCCTGAGAAAGCTTTCTACAACTGCTAGGACTGTTACTTGCAACAGGAATGTTCCTGTTTGGCCGCCGTCTTCCTTTTTTAGTGCTTTTTGTATGTAATACTTTAAAGAATTAAATAAAAGTTCAAACGTTCCAGAAGTCTTGTTTCCAAAGGGACTTAGCAATGAGGCAGTAATACTGAGCTGACAAAAAAGGAAAAACAAGTTGTTTCACAAAGTTTTTGGGGCTATAGTAAACCGATGCATTTAAGTTTTGCATGAGGAATACCGATTTCATTATACATTTGCAGATGTGGTGACGTATTTTTGCACCAAGAAGTGTTTTTGCTAATACAAAAGCATGGAGAAAAGAAGACTTCCTGTATTTCCATAGTTTCCTGTGAAATAATCTTGTGGGTATTTTGTAACAAGCAACCTACAGTTCCTGATGGTGAATAAGTTAAAAAAAAAATTCAGTCAATATTAGTTTTTTGTTGCTATATAAAATTTTTTTTCTGCAGCTGGGGTATGGGGAAAGTGAATTTGGCATTAGTGGTTGAATATCAATGTGAGGGAAGATGAACTGATTGCGGATGTACTGGGTTTTGTATATAAATGTAAATGCTGGTGGTGGCAAAAAGGGTTGTGTTCTGTGAGGATGTCTGCATCAAAGCAGCAAATAAGCTTCCTATTTTATTCAAAACCTATTGTTTTATATGGTTTTGGCTGTACCATGACAAGAGGCCAAATACTTAAAAGTGTTGGATACAGGTTAAATATCTTTTATAGGTTTTATATAAAATAACTTACTGATTTTGTGTGAAAGGTCTGATACCAATTGTAATGAATTCAAATTTGTGAGCAATAAAGAAGCAATTGGCAGATACTGGAAAAGTATTTTGTGAAAAGCTGTATTTATTATTACAATTGTCAGGGCTGTGACAAAATACCATTGGATTAAATTACATTCCCAGTATATTATAACATGTTTTAATTATCCATTTATATGTTAAAATTTAAAAATTCCTTCCTTGCAACAGTTTTGGCTCATGCAAACTAGTGCAGCTGACAGTAAATCTTGTGATTCTAAGCTTGTAAATTTACTAATGTTTACCTAGAAGTACAAAATTGTTGCTGAGAAGCTTAGTTGCAAATCTAAGATTATTGGATTTACTAATCCCCACTCCTACAACCATTTTACCTAGTTATCCAGCTGAACATCCTGTAGGAGGTGAGACTGGAAGCACACCAGTCCCACAGATTTTACTGAAACTCACTTTACTTTGTAGATATGATGGATCTGCAGCATGAACTTGCACAAATAATGCACGTTTTTCTTACAGTTAAGTAAACATGATGCACACTATTCTGCAACAGGAAATCCTATTGTGCCTTACCTTTGTGCTTTTGTGGGCACCATGTTTATTATTGGAGAGTTTGTTAACCGAAAAATTTTAAATCCTCGGTTTTATGTCTCAGATGCTAATGAATGAGTATATATAATATATAATCAGCCATGCAGAATTCTACTTACCAAGGACAAGTACATATTTTTGATGGGTAAGTGGATTGTGCCAGGTCTGGTAGATTTTTGATGAGTTTTATTATATACATATATGTATATGTATAATATACATGTATATGTATTATATATATGTATATAAACTAATTTTGTTGTATTTGATGTGCATCATAGTGATTTGTTAACCTGACCTTAGTGACCCCATCTTGTGACCTGTTGCAAGAGTGAATGTAAAAATAGCTGTGGCATTTTAAAAGGTCGCCTCGATGCAAATGCATCTATCTTGCTTCTAAGATATATTTCTTGTAAACACTGTACATTTTAATTGTAATATGTACTATTATGCAGCTTATTTTACCTTAAACTGTTAAGTTGACTGATATCCCTTCCTGCAAGACAGGGGAATATGTATAATATCTGAACATTTGAGAAAAATCAGATGTTTGTTGTAACTTGTCAACCCTATCCTGTAAAAACAAACAAAAAACCAAACCAGACTCGAATTAAAGGTTTATTAGGGGTTTTTATATGTGTCTCACCTTCTAGATATTTGGGTGTCTCTGACTCAAATGCTTTTCTTATTTGGGGTGGAGAGGGAGATTGATTTGTTACAACCATGTAACTAATTTTTAGTATTTGTTAGGATGGGAACGGGTGCTGCCATGAGCTGACACAGACAGTCGAGTTTCATTTAACTGTCAGCTTGACTTTTATCCTGATTTTGTACACAGGGAGTGCAGAGACATTACCTTGCTTCCTAAGTCGTGGACATGCCATGTTGTCTCCCCTGTTAAAGGACAGGGCTGAAAAGCCTTAACCTTGTGCTTTTAGCCTCTTTCTTGCACTTTGAGGTACAAAGAATCATGAAAGGGATTTTGATAGAGTAACAAAAGAGGTTAGCTTTTTTTTCCCTGCCATTATCTTACGTTGTTTGAGAACTGTTGTAGTGACAGGTTGAAGGTTTGGGAGGTAGGAGGAACAAAGCAGAGTCGGTAAGTCCATGATTTACATATACGCGTCCCGTGAGGAAGGGGAGCAGGAGGAGGAAGAAGTTCGATGTCGTTCAGTTCCTTTTTTTTTTTGGGAGCTAGGCAGGGTGGGCATTGGGCGCTGTGGTAGTTTCGGGGCTGGTGCTGACGTGAGGAACTGGCTCTGGCTGGGAGCCGTGGGCCGGAGCCGCTGCGGCGATGGCAGCGCTGTCCCCGCTCCGGCCGGCGCCGCGCAGGCAGCTGAGGGTCACGGCAGCGCCGGCTCCGCTCGGCCCGAGGGCTCCGGCCGGGGCTCTCTTGGAACTGCGGGAACGTCTCTAAGGGGCGAGGAGCCGCTTCGTTGGCCTGCCCGAAGCGCCCCCTTTAACCCTTTAGGACAGGGCACTTCGGCCGTGCCGCGGCGGCGGGACGGGGCAGGGTCCCGGCCGCCTCCCCGCGCTGCCGGGTGGTGCCGGCCGTGCGGCGGGAGTCTCCCGGCTCCATGTTCATATTTGGCGTTGGCCGCCGGTGCCCAGGAATTTCCCGTCATGCTCCCCGGGCGGCGGGCCCGTCACTGCGCTCCCGCGGGGCGGGGGGGCCGGGGCCGCTCGCTCGCTCCCTCGGGCCGCTCCCATGCGCGCTGCGCCGCCGCCGCTGCTCCCCGCGCTCTGCCTGGCGCTGGCGGCCGCCGCAGGAGCCGCAGGTAGGAACCGCAGGTAGGAGCTGCGCCCGGCCCCCCGCCTCCACACCGGCCCCCGCTGCCGTGCCGTGGGGAGGGCGGGCCGGGGGCTGCGACGGGGGCGAGGGGAGGAGCGGCCCCGGCGGCGCGGGGGGCCGGGCCGGGCCGGGCTGCGCCTGCTGGGGCTGCGGCGGCAGCGGAGGGGAGCGAGTCCGTGCTGAGGAGGACCCTGCGGGCCCTGCTGGCGGCCGAGAAGGGGGCTGGGGTCGGGAGTCGCTCGGGTCGGTCCCCGTGTCGCGGAGCGAAGCCCTGACAGCGCTCGTCGCCCCCGCATCCCGGCCGCATCCCGGCTGCGCCGTTCCCGTGGCCGCCGCAGCGCCGGGACCCTGGCGCGGCGCAGCCCCGGCTCCGGGTGTCCTGCGCGGTAGCCGGAGCTCCTGACCCAAACGGGGTGCACAGCAGAATAGCTGGCTCGGGAAAGCAGCGCTTGACCAAGCGCGTAATGAGTTCAGTTCAGCCGCGATCCCCAGCTCAGTAAATTGTGCAGCGCTAGGTCAAAAAAGGAGCTTAAACTTCATAAATGAGCTGAGAATTTGGTTGTGTTTTTCTGAGGACACTCAGTGCATTCGCTGACTAGATTTGTTTGGTGTTATTCTTCTGACAGATACAATCGATGCAAAGGATAAAGTCCAATTTATTTCTTACGGTCCCTTGCCCAAGTTGATGTAGCTGTACTTGCATCGCAATATTCCTGGAAACAGAAATGAGACTTAATTAAGCTTCCTGTAGTATTTGACAAATTAACTATAAATGCTGTCTTTCCTGCTTGAGCTGAATTTTCAGTCATCACCCTCTTAGCTCACACTGTCTGAAGGCACAGTGATCTTAAACAAGCGTAGCTGTGTATTAAAAATGCCAAATCTAACAGTAGTTATCTACAGATAAGGCTGAATGTCAACTGTTAGCTAGTGATAAATGCTGTAAGGCAGTCTCTGAAGGTGTTCCGACCCTGAACACAGCATTTAGGAAAGTATAGAGCCGTACATTATATATGTCATGCTTTTAGCTCTTTCTCTGTTGTTGCTATTAAAACCGTTCTGAAGATGAGCTCTCCGGACAGATAGAAATCAGAATGAGAAATCTGCAATAGCCAGATACTTTGCCTTACTGATACGGCTTGCTTATGGCCAGTCACCTGTAAATGGAACAGCCGTCTCCACTCCCACTATATCAGAGTGCCACTCATTTGAATCCAAAATTTAATGCTTAGAATTCGTCCTGCTTATGTTCTTGCCCTTGCTGAGTAGACACAAGTGCTTTCTGTCTTATTTGCTGATGATTCCCAACTTTTTGTTACGTTGCTGCGTGCCTTTGCAGTTCGTCATGATTCCTTGTCTGCCAAATTTGGTTGGTAACAGTGCCCTTTGAGTCTGATTCTGGGAGTAGTTTCCATGTGGCTTGTCATCTTAATCAGACGTTTGCTCATAGTTTCTAAAAGAATCTCCTGCCTCATTTTAGACATGGCTTATTTTAGAACAGTATTTTTCAACTGTCTTTTAAAATTTATGTAGGGAATCAACTATGGCTAGCAGCTTAACCAGAGTTACTAAATAATCCTAGAATTCTGAGATTAAAAAAGGATTTTTTAAAAAATAAAGTTCTGCATTGCTTTGTTAAAACCGGCAAAATTAATGGAGTTAAACAATATATAGGTCAGTCCTTTTCCCATCTGATGTACCTTGGATCTTAATAATACATTTGGAATGATCTTTTAGGTGGAAAAAACAATTCTAATTTTCTTCCAAAAGCACAATCTTTAAAATTAGTGCCTTTGTAGATGGGGTAATGTTTCTATATTTGGTAGCAAAGCCATATAAAGTAGTTGATCCTAGACAAAAATAAAAGTCTTTTGACTGATTGACCTTGCTCATTTTTCCAAGTGGTAGCAGTTACATGCTCTCACAGGGGTTAGTTAATTCAGATGTTTATGTCAGTACATGCTGTAAGAATTCCTTATTTTTTGTTTGTACATACTGTAAGAATTCCTTACAGCTGTTTGGTAAGGGCTAGCTTGCTCGTGAGGGAGGTATTTGGTCCTTTGCCCTGTTATTTATGAAGGTATGGGAGGATCTTGTTTACCTACTCATGTTTTGTCAGCTTTGTAAGCTGATACTTGTTTCTGTACCGTTGGAGATCCAGCCTATTTATTACATTAGAAATGCTAGAAAATAGAATTTCTCTATTAGGTGGATTGTTAACGGCTCTTTTGTTACTTATTTTAAAGGATGGGGTAATAAGAGTCAGTAGGGGAAGAGAAGAAAACACACTGTTAAGGATTTAATCTTCTCAGACAGAAGGTTAAGAAGTCTGCCTGTCTGCATCTGACTGGCACTGCTACAAGCCAGCAATGCAGTAAAGCCATCCAATTTGGAGATAGCTTTGTTGAGCTGCATAATTCAAGTGAGTGTGTCCTCATTACAGGGCAACTCTTAAGCTACATGCAGCATTATATTAGTCATAGGTAGGGAAAATGACCTTATTTTCCCCTTTCTATTATTTTTCTTTTTCATTAAAAGCTGCAGTTTGGGTAGCACCCAGGCTATGTATGAACTTAAGCTATGGAGGCTTTAACTGATAGGAAAGTGGGATAAACATTGGCCTAATTATAGCTGGGTCTAGCTCTAGTTTAAGGGTTCCCTAGCCAAAAGACCCCCACATGGACCCTCAAATTCCTGGTGCGTTTATGACATTATAATTAGGAATTACTGTTGAATAAAGTCAGGTGTGGATTTATCTTTCCCTGAGTAACTCTGAAGTTGGTATGCTTATTTTGGAACAAACTACAAGGCTAGACAGAAATAGGGTGTTTCTTGCTCGGGAGTGATCGTGTCCATACATGGAGTTATTTCAAGGTTACTTTCTCCACATAAAAACAGAAGTCTTTTAAACAGAACAACAAAAAACTTGAGAGCTTTCGGGGCATTTTTTTATTTTTGGTATGTCTCATAGAGTAAGAAGCGGCTACAGGCTAACTTTCCCTTCCCTTACTCACCTTGCTTTGGTAGGATTTATTGTTACCTTTCCAGAGGCTTCATTTCCCTCAGAAGGATCTTTGGTTCTCAGTGAGCTATTAATATGTACTAGCTTAAAAAAAAAAGCACAAACCCAAAGATTTAAGTCCTCCTCTGTGGTATTTTGTGAATGTATAACCAACTAGCAGTGTTTTTAAAGTAATTTTCAACTAACCACTTAAGAAAAGGAAGGAAACACATATTGCATTATTAATTTCTACCAGAAGTTGAAGAATGTCATTGTGTATTTTAACAGGGATTTTTGTGTCTTTAGTCTGGGAAGACACTGATCTGTATTTTTGGTGTGAAAATAGGGTAGAAGAATTCTTTGGGAACCCCATTTATGGTGAGGTAATTGGAAATTTTAATTTATCTGCTTAGCTCCAGCCTTCTGGTTCTCATTTAGCAACCTCAATTCAGCATTATCTGAAAACCACACAATCTAGCAACTGGATCTGGGACTAAAGAGGCTTTTTGCAATAAGGACTTTAAGATCTGAGGAACTGAACGATACTAGCCCAAATCAGGCAAGAACAATACTTACACTTATAAGGTGCTAACACGGTTTTGCTGTCCTCGCAGACTTAAATTATAGTTTAACATTGTTTTGTAAAATAATTAATAGCATAAATACTTCTTTTTTTCCAGAAAATTTTGGATTTAAACATGATTCAGCTTAGACAAAGTCTAAGGACAGGACTTCTGCAGAGGTCCCCAGTTTGCTTTTTCCCTTTAGCTGCATCTGAACATCAGGATTGATGATTCCTTTGAACTGTGGGCAGCAGCTTAGCAAAATGTACATGGCGTGCTAACACATTGTTTTGTTGGGAAGTGTTACCTCATCCAAGAAATTTAAAGAGCAATGTTGTGCATGGCATTTGGAAGTATTTCCCCACGGGTCTCTTTAGCTCTGTGTTCTTCCAAAAGGGGACAACGCCTTTGCATTTCACCTTATGGAAAACAAATCCCTACCGCCAGGGAACAACAATAGTGCTGATGGAATGTAGCTGCTAAATGCCACCACTTTCACTCTCACCACACAATGAAAATGGAAAAAAAATTTCAACACATGGAACCTTAGCAGCTTCCTGGGGAAGTGATCCATGCCAGTTGTTGCCAAAAGGAAACAGCCCACAAAGTGTTCCTTCTGGCTGAGGGATTGCCCTATTCTTGTTCCTCTCCATTCCCCAGTGCATGGTTCTCAGGGAAATCTGCAGGTGAGGCTGTTCCAGATGCCTACACAGAGAGCGTAGGTGATTTTAACAACTTCTAAGACCTTCAAGGTGGATTGGTGGGTGGGAGCCACATGGATGTGTGGAACTCTTTCAGTTCATGCAGCACAGTGAGTCTGGCCTTGGCTTTCCTGCAGCTGGTTCAAGAGCAAGCATTGATGTCTTGGTTTGGAAAGACAGGTGTCTGCTAAGGAAGGCAGGAGCCTCCCCTGAAATGGAAAATGTAAACCCCCTCCCTCCAAATTGCTGTAAATTTTAAATTAAGGGGCTCTCAGCCAAAAATATGGAAGCAGGAAAAACAGTTCTTTATTAGGGAAGAAAATAAAAAGATAAGATAAACCAAATGCAGTAAACTAAAACAACACTGACAGAGTCAGAATACAACCTGACACGCTGTTGGTCAGGGTGTTGGTAGCAATCCAATTGGAATTGTGGCTGCAGTCCTCCTGGAGTGTCAGGTGTGGTTCTGTTGGAGCAGGGATCCTGGAGAAAGGGTGTAGTCTTCCTCTGAAGATCCAGTGGAAGAGGCAGCTGTTCCTCTGGGAAATGCAGTGGAGAAGCCGTGCTGGTGTTCCAGAACCTCAAGATTATATCCAGGCAGGAATGCTTGGCTCCTCCCTCTGGGCAGAGCATCTCACAATGGGATGCTATAGTCCTTATCAGTCATGCAGGGACATTCAATAGCCTGTTATCAGCAGATGTCTCCCCTGAAAGAGGAGTGGCTGTGGAAGAGATAAGGCAAACTGCCCACTTGACAGAAGACAACTGCCATACAGATAGCAAATAGAATACAACTTGCCTTGCAATCTGGGACAATTGGCTTGATATAAAGTTGCTCAGTTGGCTAAGAAAAATGGTTGAATATACAAGCAGGCTTTGCCGCTTGGGTCAGATTGTCACCATCCTGCTGCTAGGAGGAAGCTTGATATTCAACATAAAACCAGTGTGGATCCACTCTAGTGTGTCCTGATGATGAACAGTCAGAGCTTACACTCTAGTTCACGTCGAATTTGTTCTAATGGGTGATTCGGTAGTGCACTGATCCAGTCTGCACAGTGCTGAAACCAAGGTTTGCAGGTCAGATTGGTTGGGCTTCCACTCCTGCACACCAACAGCACTGTCAGTAGCCATAGCACAAGTGTGAGAGAGAGATGGAAATAAGACAGGAGCAGATGCTTTGGCTGCCATCTCAGGGACAGGTGGAAAAGTAGAGGTGAATCAGTCAACTGTGTGAAGTTACAGCCCTGAGATGCAAATTCAGGAACTCTGCAAATAAAATTATTTGGATTTTCTATGGTGTTATCATCTCCGCTTTTGAATGGCTGTAGAAAAGGAAACTCAGCCCTGTCAGTCAAAGTCTTAATATTTAACTGTTAGGTACTTTTAGACCTTTTAGACTGTATCTTCATTTTTTCTTTTTCTTTTTTTTTTTTTAAGAATTAAAATCAGTGCTTCATCAGATCTTGTATGTACATGGTGGAAAAATACACTGTGCAGACAGCGTATCTCTTAGCATCTCTTTTCATGAGAGAAACCAAATTGTCTGTGTGCATGCTTGTTCTGTGTACTCCTGCTTTTACTTAAAGGCAAGCTCACAAAAGGGGCAAGATCTTGTAGCAAATTAATGGCTCACTGGGGAAAGGACCCACCATATGCTCCTGGTATCTAAACTGCTACCTGGCATCCCTCATCCAAAAACACAAGGCAGCTTTGCTACTCACCTCTGAACTTAAGAGAGGTGCTGGTTTGTACCAATTTATTCTAGTAGTTGTTGAGCCATGCTGGGAAGGATTACAATAGATATTTTGTAAGACTCTAGGCTCTTCTCATGAAGTCTTAAAATGTGAAATACAGTAGCTGTCTGGGGAAAAACAAGCCCTTTTTGTTGCTCAGTTACATATGAATTACAGACCAGTACATTTTGCTCTAATGACAGTCAGGTAATAACTGTGGCAGTAATAAAGACAGTGTAATAGCTGAGTGATGTAATGCTATTTAAGATGAGAGGAAGATTTTCAGAGCATTATCCCATTTCCACAATCACTCTTGTAGACTAAACAAGCCAAGTGCTTAAAAGTTTTTGCAGGGATTTGGCTTTCTGAACCACTCTTTTTGTTTTTACTTCTCCTCTGGGCTTTCCTCAACTGTTTCTGCCCTACACCCCAAACCAGAAGCATATTCCAAGTGATACCTCACTGCTACTGAGCAGACCAGACTTCCTCCCCAGTCCCTCTTGTTATGTATTATGTTTCTCTTTTTTAATATAGTCCAGATCATTATCTGCCTCTTTTTTTTTTAATAGTTTCACACTGTTGGCTCAATTTATTGTCACTGTTACCTTGACATGCTTTTCTGCTGTACTGCTGCTAGTCTGCCATTCTTACTTTTGATTATTTTGTGCATTTGAAGATTTCTTTTAAAGTCTAAATGTGATTCTTTGTACTTGGCTGTATTGAATTTTATCTTGCTGGTTTTTTGACCATTTCTCCAGTCTATTAAGACCATATTGAGTTCTGCTCAGCTCTTCAGGGTGTTTCACACTCCTTGCAGGTTGGTGTCTCTGCAGTTTTAGTAGGACTACTTGCTGGGTTTTGGCCCTGGTCTGTAGGAGAAGCGCTGAACGAGTGTGTTTATTCAAGCAGTTCTGCACCTGTGATATAGGACCTTGATCCAAAAGAAAAGTGCTTTTCCAGTTTGCTTTGTCTAAAAGTATTTCACATTTGAGGTCTGTTTGATTTGCTGCTTTCCTTCTGCCTGCAGAGTACAAGGAAAGAAGGAAAGTATGTTAGTTATGGGGTTAGATTTTGGCAATCGCATCATGGTGGCTTACTGCTTTCTAATTTTCATTGCCTGTTTATGGATTGTTTAGTATTTTGATTCAAAAGCTTTCTGTGTATTGAAGATAGATTTATGGCCATGTAATTCACTAGTCAGTCTTTTCTTCCTTTGTAAAAATGGATATTACCCTCTTCCTCTTGAGATTTTGTAAAGGCAAAAACCTTTCAAAAATCCTCCAAGTTACATGCTCTTTTCTGAACAATTTCCCCTCCTTGTTTCCCAAATGCTTAGGATAAATTTCTTGATCTGTCAGAAGAGGAAGAGCAACCTCAGGGAAAGGTTTCAGGCACACAGGACCACTCCATCATCCTGGAATATAGTGATCAACATAAGTCTGCCTAATTTCTGATAGTCTCATATTTATGCAGCTAAAGTACCTGAGGTGCAGTTCCTAAGCATGAGATGGAAAGCTTGACAGACTTTGATAAAGATTTCTCAGAAAGAAAGAAAGAAAGAAAGAAAGAAAGAAAGAAAGAAAGAAAGAAAGAAAGAAAGAAAGAAAGAAAGAAAAGAAAGAAAAGGAAAAGAAAGAAAGAAAGAAAGAAAAGAAGAAAGAAAAGAAAGAAAGAAAGAAAAGAAAGAAAAAGAAAGAAAGAAAGAAAAGAAAGAAAGAAAGAAAGAAAGAAAGAAAGAAAGAAAGAAAGAGAAAGAAAGAAGCAAGCAAGCTTTGGCAACTCCAGCAGCAATTTTTGTGCAGAGCAAGGTCTGCTCAACAGATTTAAAGTTTCTGTTTCATTTGTAAACAGTCCTATTTCCAACCTGATAATCTGATGTGTTGGTTTTATTTTCTTTCTATTGGGTTACAAAGTATGAAATTAGCAGATGGGCTTAACTGATTATAGGTTATGGTTTATTCATTTTGTTATTTGCTTTGCCAAGCAACTACACAGAATTCGAACATATAGATAACTGTATGAGAATGTGAATTTTTCTGTACATACATCCCAAGGCTCTAAAAATAACATACTGAGCAAATATATCAGAATTCCAATCAGTAATTATAATTTAAAAAATACTTCAGGTGGACACAGAGCTGGCATGTCCTTCATTGTTTTATCCTGCTCGGGGATGCTGAAGGCTCTCACTGAGACGTGCTGAAGTGAGCTACAGGAAAAGGGCCCTGTCCTGGGGTCAGAGCTGAGTTGCTGAGGTTTCATGCCCCTGAGGTCTGGGGGCATGGCTGAGTTGTTGAGGATTTCTAATGTCTCAGAGTGATGTGAAATATCAAGACCAAGATGGAAAAGATGATTTAAGTGCAGGATTTTCTTTTTTTGGAGCGTGAATCCAAGTAGGACAGAAACAAGCTGCATTTTGGGGCAATGCTTGATGAAGTTCCTGACAGCTGGCTGTGCCGGGGTGGGGGGGCTGCCTGCAGATGCCTGCTGCTGCCTCTGCTGAAGGAAATGGAACAGATGTCACTTTTAGGAATAGATTATGCAAAGAAAACATCAACATTTATCTTAGAATATTGATCCAGAGGAAAGCTAAATTACAAAGCCTTGAAAGTAGCCGAAGGTTGGGAAGAGGAGAACGGAGTTGGTGGCTGCATTGTTGCCCTGTGCCACCCCAGCTGCACCAGCACTGGCTGGGGGGGCTCCACACATGCCTGTGGGGCTGCTGCCAGGCCTGGCACTGCTGTAAGTCTGCTTTAACAGAGCAGGAGAATTTATTTTTTTTTCCCCGAAGGTAAGTGCTTTTTGCTCTGCAGAAAAGGTTTTGCATGGTTATTGCAAGTCCAGCTGGAGGAGTATAGGATGAGTATTTTGCCTTTTGGATGCATTTAGGGCTGGGAGATGTGGATTGACAAAAA